>NC_137781.1:11540529-12140529 GCF_963455305.1 Plecotus auritus | reverse complement strand
AGGGTCTTCCATGAATCCAAAAGAATCTGAAGAGCTAGGCCTCACACAAGACAGAAGCTTGGGGTGTTTCTCATTTTCAGCTCTATCCATCCATCTATCCATTCATCTATCCATCCATCCTGCATCTACCCACCCATCCATCCACCTATGTCCATCCATCCATCCATCTATCCATCCATCCATGTATTCATCCATCCATCCACCTATCCATGTATTCATCCATCCATCCATTCATCTATCCATCCATCCTGCATCTACCCATCCATCCATCCATCCATGTATTCATCCATCCATCCATCACCTATCCATCCATCCATTCATCTATCCATCCATCCTGCATCTACCCATACATCCATCCATGTATTCATCAATCCAGCCATCCATCATCCATCCAGCCATCCAGCCATCCACCCACCCATCCATCCACCCACCCATCCATCCATATATTCATCCATCCATCCATCCATCCATCCATCCATCCATGTATCCATCTACCCACCCATCCATCCATGTATCCATCCATCCACGTATCCATCCATCCATGTATCCAACCATCCACCTATGTCCATCCATCCATCCATCCATCCATCCATGTATTCATCCATCCATCCATGTATCCATCTACCCACCCATCCATCCATGTATCCATCCATCCATGTATCCATCCATCCATCCATCCATCCATCCATCCATCCATCCATGTATCCATCTACCCACCCATCCATCCATGTACCCATCCATCCATCCATCCATCCATCCACCTATGTCTGTCCACCCATCCACCCATGTATTCATCCATCCATCATCCATCCATGTATCCATCCATCCATCCATCCATTCATCCATCCATCTCTATCTCTATTTCTGTTTCTCATTCAATTCCTGCCTATGCCAGTGTATACACCCCCAGTACTCTCCCTCTCCTTTCTCCTTATGGTTCCAAAATGACTGCAACAGCTGCTTAGTCAATATGAGTCTCCCTCCTCGGCTCCCTCCATCAACTATTCTTTCACTGTGTGTCTCTTAGGTCAGCCTCTTGAGAAGGGAATCCGACTAGGTTCCAGCACCCCTTTTCAAGCCAGTCTTCAAGCTGCTGTTGGGCCCCAACATCTGGAACCAGGAAGAAGAAGGTCATGTGCTACAGTTCAAAGCCATGTGAGGTCCGGGTCCTGGGTTAGGATAACTTCTGTTCACAATGGCTGTGGAGGGGCAGGCAGCAGTGATGGGTGTCTCAGAAATGGGGGCCACTTGGTAGGCATTGGGATTTTAAGGATGTCCATATATTTTCCTGTAATGTTTTTGGTTTTGGATTCAGGGTTATGCTGGTCTCAAAAAAGTGAGTTGGGAGTTATTTTATCCTCTTCAATTTTTTTAAAATATATTTTATTGAATTTACAGAGAGGAAAGGGATAGAGAGTTAGAAACATAGATGAGAGAGAAACATCGATCAGCTGCCTCCTGCACACCCCCCACTGGGGATGTGCCTGCAACCAAGGTAAATGCATGCCCTTGACCAGAATCAAACCTGGCACCCTTGAGTCCACAGGCTAACGCTCTAGCCACTGAGCCAAACCGGTTAGGGCCGCCTCTTCAATTTTTTGTAAGCATTTGTATAGCAGTGGCATTTCTTCTTTCTTAAATATCTGGTGGAATTCATCCGTAAAGTCATCTGGGCCTGGAGTTTTCTTTGTGAGGAGGTTTTTAGCTATACACTTAATTTCTATTAAAAATATACAGCTATTCAAGTTATCTATTTATTCTTGAGTGAACTTTGTTAGTTTAAGTATTTCAAGGAATTGTCAATTTCATCTAAGTTAATCGAATTTCTTTGTAGAAACTTGTTTATAATATTCCCTTTTTATTCTTTTTTCAAAAAATATTTTTATTGATTTCAGAGATGAAGGAAGAGGGAGAGAGAGAGAAACATCAATGATGAGAGAGAGTCATCAATAGGTGCCTCCTGCATGCCCCCTACTGGGGATTGAGCCTGCAACCTAGGCATGTGCCCTGGCTGGGAATTGAACCATGACCTCCTGGTTCATAGGTCCACACTCAACCACTGAGCCACACCAGCCAGACTCCTTCTTATTCTTTTAATATCTATAGAATATATAGTGATATTCCCTCTCTTATTTTTGATATTGGTCATTTGTATTTTCTTTATTTTCCTAATCAGTCTGGCTAGAGGTTTATTAATTTTACTGATTTTTTCTGAAAGAACCAGCTATTGGTTTTGTTGATTTTTCTCTGTTGTTCTGTTTTCTATTTCATTGATTTCCTCTTTGATCTTATTTCCTTGCATTTGATTACTTTGCACTAAATTTACTCGTCTTTCTCTAGTTTCTGAAGGTAGAAGCTGAGGTCATCGATGTGAGACCTTCTTTCAGTTCTAATGTGAGCATTTAGTGCTATGAGAACTCGGGTCCTGGATGACTCTCCTGACCGCTGGGTAAGTCTCATCCGACGCCAGTCTAAGTCCAGAACATCAATTTTCAACACATTCCAACTACCTGGTGAGCTTCTAAGGCCACCCATGCCTGGGCCCTCCCTAGGCCACTGAAATCACAATCGCTGGGAATGATTCTGGTAGTTGTCAAAACTCACCAGGTATTCTAACGAGCAGCCAGGATTGTGAATCACCACACTAGGCCAGTGTTTCTCACTGCTATGATCAGGGCATTTTTTTTTGTTTGTTTCCAGTTTTATGTTTCTGTTTACTTTATTGCCTGATACTTTTTTTACGATGTATTTTTATTGATTTCAGAGAGGAAGGGAGAGGGCGAGAGAGATAGAAACATCGATGAGAGAGAATCATTGATTGGCTGCCTCCTGCACGCCCCCAACTAGGGATGGAGCCTGCATGTGCCCTTGACCAGAATCGAACCCAGGACCCTTCAGTCCTCAGGTCGACACTCTATCCACTGAGCCAAACCTGCTAGGGCTTGCCTGATACTTTTGTAAAATGCAATAAAAATGAACCGTATGGCTTCTAATAGTTTCCCTTATGAAAATGGTACTTCCATGGCCTCTTAAACCAGGTGTTCTCACTATTCTTCAGCGTCATCAATAGCGGAGGAAAGGACACGTGTAGAAAGATGGACAGGCACATGGTTGCTTCATCGGTGTAGCCATTGTCGCCCTCGGTGGACCACTAACAAGCTGTGTGGATGCTGGTCCGTGACCAGGCTGTGAGTAGCACTGTCTAGACTCCTTGACTATATGATTCAATAATTCCCCTGTATTATTTGAACTCACATCAAGTGACAAAACTAAAGCAATTTAGTAACAAGTCTGAAGCCCTTTACTCTGACCTCCTGGTTCATAGGTCAAGGGAAAACAATCCTTGGGGTGGGAGGGCGGCGCCTCACCAGCCATGGCTTGCTCTTCCCCAGGGATTCGGGCAAGAGGGAGTTTTACGGAGCAGAGCTAGCGAGCAAGCAGCGAGTGGAAGAAGCTGCGGTGCTGAAACAGGGCTGAGAGGCTGGGGTTGCATATCTGACCTTGTTTAGAAAGGTTAAGGGACGAGGAAGTAAGTAGGGAACCCAGGGATGGCTTGGCGTCTGGGGATCGGCTGACGAGATCAACTGCGTGTCTGTCAAGGGGGGCGTCTACAGGAACACGAACGTGTGGGTGGCTGATGTGGCACTGGGGGCAGGAGTCGCTCCATCGTGGGCCTAGAAATTTACTTTAGTTATTATTATTTTTTTAAAATATATTTTTACTGCCCTGACTGGTTTGGCTCAGTGGATAGAGCGTCAGCCTGCAGGCTGAAAGGTCCCAGGTTCGATTCCGGCCAAGGGCATGTACCTTGGTTGCGGGCACATCCCCAGTGGGAGGTGTGCAGGAGGCAGCTGATGGATGTTTCTCTCTCATCGATGTTTCTAACTCTCTATCTCTCTCTGTAAAAAATCAATAAAATATATTTTAAAAAAATAATAAAATATATTTTTATTGATTTCAGAGAGGAAGGGAGAGGGAGAGAGATAGAAACATTAATGATGAGAGAGAATCATGGATCGGCCGCCTCCCGCATGCCTCCTACTGGGGATTGAGCCCACAACCCGGGCGTGTGCCATGGAGCAGAATCGAACCCGGGATCCTTCAGTCCGCAGGCTGACGCTCTATCCACTGAGCCACACCAGCTTCAGCTTAGGGCTACTTCAGCTATAAGAGGGTTTTCAGTTATAAAAGGGAGATTCCAAGTGGAACACGGTGCCATACACATATCCGTCTGTTCCGCAGTCGCCTGTTCACACATTACTCTCCCTTTCTCTCTGTTTCCCACATGAGGGCTTCAGCACGCCAAAGGTGCGTGCGGTCATGGTTGTATGATGATGACTGCGTACTCCCATCCGGCTCCTTTCCCAGGAGTTCAGCGGAGACGTTACAAACTTCTTTTCCTCCGCTGCCGATAACACGAAGGGGAAATGAGAACTCCTAGGTTTCAGAGCCAATGGAAGCAACTTTTTTTTTTTTTTAAATAAAGGAAACTTCTAGAAGCCACAAGATCCTGAAATAGCTTTTCATCTTTCAACCACAAACTTCTCTTTCAAGTTGCACATACGGATGTTAACATATTTGCATTTTCCTTTTTGATGCTCAAATCATCCCATATTTGGCCAGAAAGCGTCCCCTCGGGTTCGCTCCTGTAATTCCAGTGCCACAGTCTGCCATGCTGTCCTAACTCGTCTGTCACAGCCCCGGGTCGGCCATGTCTCAGGAGCCTTGGTTCCTCTGAGTGGAGAATGGTATTTAAGGAGACAGGGAAGGTGTGCATTTTTTAATATTTAAATATTTTTATTGACTTAAGAGAGGAAGGGAGAGGGAGAGAGAGATAGAAACATCAAGGATGAGAGAGAATCACTGATCGGCTGCCTCCTGCACATCTCCCCCTGAGGATCGAACCTGTAACACGGGCATGTGCCCTGACCGGGAATTGAACCCTGACCTCCTGGTTCATAGGTCAACGCTCAACCACTGAGCCATGCCGGCTGGGCAGACGTGCCCTTTTTAAACACAGAACCCCCGTGATTTTCAGAAGACCCGTTTTACCGTGACTGTTGTCCTTTTCACTAAGTCACTTAATGACCGGAAGCCATCATGTCAGTTGGGGTTTGGGATCGGTCTATATTGGAACCGTTTCTCAGCCTCAGCACCATTTGGGCTAGAAAAGTCTTCGTTGTGGGGCCTGCTCTGAGCACAGTAGGATGTTTACCAGCATCCCTGGCGTCAACACACCAGATCCCAGTAGCACCTTCCAACGGTGACAACCAAAAATGTCTCCAGACCTGCCAAGTGCCCCTTAGGGTGGCAAAACCATCCCCCATTCAGAACCACTGGGTGGCCCCGCCGGCGTGGCTCAGGGGTTGAGCGTTAACCTATGAACCAGGAGGTCACAGTTTGATTCCTGGTCCGGGCACATGCCCGGGTTGTGGGCTCGATCCCCAGTGGGGGGTGTGCAGGAGGCAGCTGACCCATGATTCTCTCTCATTGATGTTTCTATCTCTCTCTCTCCCTCTCCCTTCCTCTCTGAAATCAATAAAAATATTAAAAAAAAAAGAGGAAGAAGAAGAACTACTGGGTGGCCCCTGGAATTCTGTGGAAAGTTTCCTGGAACAAACCAGAGAAAACCAGGTCCCTGATGCGACATCCATGCCAGCCTCCTGCCTCTGTTTCCCCGGGTGTCTATTGGGCTCATGGCTGCACAGAGAGAAGCACGTTGTGGGGGGGGCGGTGTGACCGGCAAGGAGTCACCCGCATGGGCGTGAGGAGCAGACGTTATGTCACGGCAACCCCACGCCGAAGCCCACGTCGGGTTTTGCTAACTGTGCTGAGACGGGGCAGCATCTGACTGGACTGACTCAATTCCTGAAGATTGCTCAACTCTGGCGTTCCCAGCAGGCCTCTCGGTAACGTTAGCCTCGGCTAAGACTTGACCGTCACCGAGAGAAAGTCCCCTTTAATGCATCCCAGATGCTGGGTGAGTCGTCATGAATCAGTACAACACCGTCCCAAAACCACAAAATGAATCATAGGGACAAACAGGACTGGAATGGTGTCTTGCCCTTTTAGGAAAAACAAAAAAACTTGTAAGATTGGGACAAGATTCAGGGCCCTGCTTGTGTTCCCCACTGGCAGTGGGCGTGAAGTGCTTACACTGCAGGGCCCCAGACAGACAGCGTATGAGACCTGCTTCTGAGCCGGGCGGAGGGGACAGACTTCCAGAGTGGGGACTCCAGATGGGCGTCAGCGACTCCCAGAAACTGCTACGCAAGCCTCTGTTTCCACCCGAGTCACAAGGGTGTCTGAGACTCAGAGACTAGCAATCTCTCTCTCTTTTTTTTAAATATGTTTTTATTGATTTCAGAGAGGAAGGGAGAGGGAGAGAGAGAGAAACATCAATGATGAGAGAGAATCATGGATCGGCTGCCTCCTGCACGCCCCACACTGGGGATCGATCCTGCAACCTGGGCATGTGCCCTTGACCGGAATCAAACCCGGGACCCTTCAGTCCGCAGGTGACACTATTCACTGAGCCAAACCAGCCAGGGCAGGGATCTCTGTCTTGGAGGGAGGGCTCTCGGGAACCATACAGGCTCTTCCAGGAAATGGCACCAGACCCAGCTGGGGAGACCCATGAGCCTGAGCTCAGTGCCACCCCCTTCCCAGACCCTGGGTGCCCTTGGGCGCGCTGGGCCCACATACCCCTTCCCCGGGCCTCTGACCCTTGGATGGAGGAAGCCAACGCCGCGCAGAGCGGTGCTGACACATCCCTGGGTTGTGGCTGGTGAGCCTGTCAATCGGTTCCTGCTTCTGGGTGCCCAAGGCCTCCCTGGTTCCGTCCTTTTCCCACTGCGTTCTTTCACTTTCCCCTTGTGGGAGGCACTCAGATCCTCCCGGTGAATTCCCTCTGTGGTCAGGGTCAGCGTCCGTCACTCGCCACCCAGCGCCCAGTCATTTTCTGTCAGAGGCACCGAGAGCCACACTCCCACAGCCAGACCTCGCAGAGCCACAAGGAGGTACCGCCAGCCTCGATGACACTCTTGAGGTGCCAGGGGGAAGGTCTCCCCGCTGCAAAGGCGAAATGGGGCCAAGCGGACTGAGGGACTGAGCGCTGCCTGCAGTTACCGCGTCATCGCTGACCCAGGAGCTGACTCATCCACGCGGCCACTAAGGCCCTGGAGTTGGGCCCAGCTAAGACCTACAGCCACGAAGATGGGACTCAGGTGGCCCTGCTGGGGGGGACCCTAAGGCCCTTCCCCCTGGGTGGCCTCCAAGCATCTCTCCTGGTTCCACCTTGGACCCTCCATTCTCTCACACGTTGTCTGCCGACCCCGCTGTGTCACTAGCTCACCCACTCCTAAACGATGCTTTCAGCTCTCATCCTTTCACATCTCCATGGCCCTGCCATGCCCCTCACTCCCAGCGAAGATGAGTTTCTTGTTTTATTTTTAATATATTTTTATTGATTTCAGAGAGGATGGGAGAAGGAGAGGGAGATAGAAACATTAATGACGAGCCCTAGCCGGTTTGGCTCAGTGGATGGAGCATCAGCCTGTGGACTGAAGGGTCCCGGGTTCGATTGTGGTCAAGGGCACATGCCCGGGTGGCAGGCTCGATCCCCAGTGTGGGGCATGCAGGAGGCAGCCGATCAATGATTCTCTCTCATCATTGATGTTTCTTTTTTAAAAATATCTTTTTATTGATTTCAGAGAGGAAAGGAGAGGGGGAGAGAGAGAGAAACACAGTGCAAGCCTCTCCTACAGAACCTATCTCGAAATCTCGGGCTTCTTTTTATCAGCTGGGGGGTGGTCAGTACAGTGACTCAGAGCTAGTTCTCGGATGTCCCCCTCCCGGTCCTGCTTAGGTGGCCGAGCATCCCACATTCGAATGGGGGCGGGGCTTTTGTCAACTCTGAGGAAGAAAGAGCTCATATTTTTAAAAAAAGCAAAAAAAAAAAAAAAAAAAAGCTCATATTAACACTCAGGTGCCCCCAAGAGAGACGCCTTCACTCCTCTCCACATTCCTTCTCACTCTTACTTATTCAGCCGCTCCCTCCTAATCGCACCCTCCCACTGGCATTTAAACATTTAAATCTCTCCTAAAATTTTAACACACACACACACACACACACACACACACACACACAGGCACACACACGCACCCCACAAAAAACTGCTCTGACCCTAACGCTTCTGGCAGCTCCCACCCTAATTCTCTCCTCCCCTTCAAAACCGAACGTGTGAAAAAGCTGTCTGCATCCACTCTCTCCGTTTCCTCACCTCCCACTCACTGCCGTCTGGCTCCCCCTCCTCAGTCCTCAGAAACAGCCCGAGGAGGTCACTGATGTCCGTGATGTCCGTCCGCAGAGCTGAGCTGCCGCCCTGCAGGACCCAGGCCTGGGAGCGCCAGTAGGGGAGGGTGACTGCTGGCATTACCCAGGATTAAGGTAACACCAGCACCTGCCTGCCTGCCTTCCATCTTTTTAAAAAATATATATATTTTTTTATTGATTTCAGAGAGGTAGGGAGAGGGAGAGATTGAGATAGAAACATCAATGATGAGAGAATCATTGATCAGCTGCCTCCTGCACGCCCCCCAGTGGGGATGGAGCCCGCAACCCAGGCACGTGACCTGACCCAGAATCGAACTGTGACCTCCTGGTTCTTAGGTTGATGCTCAACCACTGAGCCACACTGGCCGGGCTTTCCTTCCATCTTTACTGAGCACAACTTGGGCCAGACACCAAGGCTGCCACTTGGTGTACACGCTGTGAATGACACAGACATGGGTTCTACCCTCATGGAGCTAACCCTCTGCTTGGGAGGCGGGCATTAGCACAGAGCTGTGGAAATACACAACGACAAACGACACATTTATTTATTTATTTAAATACTAGTATTTTTATTTATCAGAGGGGAAGGGAGAGAGGGATAGAAACATCAATGATGAGAGAGCATCACTGGCCAGCTCTCTCTTGCACGCCCCACACTGGGGATCGAGCCCATACCCTGGGCACGTGTCCT
This sequence comes from Plecotus auritus, assembly GCF_963455305.1. Taxonomy (NCBI): domain Eukaryota; kingdom Metazoa; phylum Chordata; class Mammalia; order Chiroptera; family Vespertilionidae; genus Plecotus; species Plecotus auritus. The sequence goes on along the minus strand of NC_137781.1, from coordinate 12,131,503 downwards.
GACCGGGAACCGAACCCTGACCTCCTGGTTCCTAGGTTGACACTCAAGCAGAGCCGTGCCAGCCGGGCCTAACAACACATTTCATAGAGGACATGTACGGAGGGCATAATGGTGGGATGTGCTCTCACTGAAAGATCAGAGAGATGTTTAGGCCCAGACCTGACCCGCAGGAATTAGTCCAGGAGCAATGGGCAAGAAGTTGGTGACAAGAGATTGGGGGAAAGGAGTGAAGGGTGATGTTCCCCCAAGATCCCAGGGATTCCACAAGTGGAAGGGACCACCAGGGGCAGCAGGGAGGGGTGAGATACGCTGGAGAGAAATTAGATTCCCCCCTCTACCTTCTACTCTCTCTGCCCTGCTCTCCTCCTGCCTCTCTGAGGGACGTCACCGCCCTGGGCTCCCCCTCCGGTTAGCCCCTCTGCTTCCGCTTTTCTCCCAGGCTGTGTGCTGGTCCTTGCCTGTCCCTCCTATACCCTGAGTGGGAGTGCTCCACAGAGCTCTCCCCAGGCCTCATCTCCTCTGTGTCTCCCCGTTTCACGGGCTATCACTTCTAACAGATCTCCAGCCCCAGAATTCCTTCCTGAGGTCCAGGTTCATCGCTCTGTTTGCCCAATGATCATCTCCACCGGAGATCCTGCCACCATCTAACACGGCGGATCGTAGTTAGGAAAAAATGTAGAAGATTATATAGTGTCTTCTTTTTTCCCAGCCTGTTTTAAAAAGGGAGCTGGCTCAGTGGTTGAGCATCATCCTAGGAACCAGGAGGTCACGGTTTGATTCCCGGTCAGGGCACATGCCCGGGTTGCGGGCTCCATCCCCAGTGTAGGGCGTGCAGGAGGCAGCTGATGAATGGTTCTCCCTCATCATTAATGTTTCTATCTCTCTCTTTCTCCCTCCCTCTTTGAAAAAAAAAAATCTTACATAAAAAGGAATCATGCCCTAGCTGGTTTGGCTTGGTGGATAGAGCGTTGGCCTGCGGAGTGAATTGTCCTGGGTTTGATTCCGGTTAAGAGCACATGCCTGGGTTGCGGGCTCGATCCCCAGTGCGGGGAGTACAGGGGGCAGCCAATCAGTGATTCTCATCATTGATGTTTCTATCTCTCTCTCCCTCTCCCTTCCTCTCTGAAATCAATAAAAAATACAGAGTGTGTGTGTGTGTGTGTGTGTGTGTGTGTATAATATATATATATATATATATATATATATATATATATATACACACACATATATATATATATATATATATATATATACTTTTTTTTTTTTAAGGGATCAACTAAAACAATGCATCTTGAGAAGAACATGAGCATTCGACCTGACCCGTAGGAACTTGGTACCCCTGGTCGGTGGTGAACAGCCTTTCTTTACACCAATAAGGAAACTGAAGTTAAACAAAGAGATTTGATTAGCTGACTAATGAGGCTGGGGCAAGCTCCCCATGAAGCTAAGTTTCATGCCCTTGTCTATATCCCAAGCTTTTATGATTTCTTCCAACTCAGTATAATTGGATTGTTCGCTTGGATAATGGGCATAAGAGGCGATCATTCATTACACAATTATTCTGTCTTTTGAAATCTTTTGTAGTAAAACTCTAAAAAAAAACACACACATCTCATTTAAAAAAATAACTAGTCTGTCTTCGTTGGCTGATTAGTGCTAATCTGCAATGTAATCCTTAACCTCCTGGTTTGAGAGAATTGCCTGGGCTCGTGAACGTGATTTCTGCAGGAAATCATGTCAAAGGAGACATAGAACTATGCACTGAAGTTGCAAATGACATCATCAATGAATTATTTTTCTTTGTGCTCCTTTCCTTTGTCCTTCTCACCATATATGTATATAAATGTGTGTGTGTGTGTGTGTGTGTGTACGCGCACTGAGAATTTCTGAGCATGGAGGAAGTGGTTCAATCTGCTCGTCTCTGAGCAGCTGTTGGCTTTTAGAATAAAGAAGTGACTCTCCCTAGTTTCTGATTCAGAAGCAACGTGAGACTTGCTTTCATCCACCACATCTAAATTTAAACGCCTGCCTTCTCCTCCCGTGAAACTCAATCCTCCTTCCCCATAACATTGAAGGAAAAAACTTGGCTTTCACATGGTGTTTAGGTTAGAGCTGCAAGGGGCGTTTTAAGTGTTGAGTACAAGGAACCTCAAGGAGAGAAGGCACACACACGGGCATGGAAGCCTCTGGCAGCGTACGTGGGCCTGTAGGTTAGAGAGGACTCCGCCCTCCCATTTCTTCACCCATAACGTTTATTCCTTCCCACACTTCTGCCACTCCCATCTCCATTTCAGCAGAAAATGATAATTTCCCTTCACCAATATTTGAGGTGTTCAGTATTATCTGTTTGCACATTCATACACTTTACTTTTTAAATTTTTTATTTAAAAATATATTTTTATTGATTTCAGAGAGGAAGGGAGAGGGAGAGAGAGAGATAGAAACATCAATGATGAGAATCATTGATCGGCTGCCTCCTGGACGCTCCTTACTGGGGATGGAGCCTGCAACCCAGGCATGTGCCCTTGACGGGAATCAAACCCAGGACCGTTCAGTCCGCAGACCGACGCTCTATCCACTGAGCCAAACCAGCCAGGGCAATATTCCTATGTGTTCTGTGTAAATGCATTTCTATTTATGCGGTCAGTATTTCTTCACTTGGATGAAATGAACAGAATAATCTTGTTGTGGATTTGGCCCTGACGTTATATGCTTTGTAGCCGAAAGGGGTATACATACTAAACCTGACATGTTCAGGAGAGGCCTGCACGGGAGCCTTACAAACCCAGAGACCAAGGAAACCCCACAGGGTGGTCTGAACAGAAAAATTCCTGGCTGAAAGCGGGTCGTGATGGTAGTCACGTCCTAGGCCTGTGGCTTCCTTGACAAAGGCCAACCTTTAACCTTGAAATTGTTTATTGTTTTTGTGCATCTAAGATAACATACTTTTGAAATGGCAGAGTAATCTTTGTTTCCAGATCCCTTGGGGGCACCGCCGCTGGAGCCCACATTGACCTCACTGTTACCGTGTAGTCCACATACCATCGCTGTGTGCTGTGAATATTAACTCTCCTGGACCCACCAATGTCAAATGTCTCTCCCTTTTACTTTTTATCCAATCTCAAAGGTTTCCCCTCTTTGCTTCCTCCGCCTCCCTAATCTACTGCCAGTGAATTTCAAGCACCCCTCCTCACCCCTCCTCCTTTGATGCCAGTGTATAAAATAAGCTGCAAAATAGCCATTCTCCAGAGCATTTTCTCACTCTTGAGATTTTGCATCCTGGCAAAGGTCATTAGTTTGGCTCAAATAAACACTTAAAGACTTTTTTTTTTTTTAGGTTGATGTTCTTTCGTTGACAGCTTTAAAAATGGCAGGCGTGACAGTACTATGATCCACAGTGGAACATGTTGGAACACACTAACAGCTTTTATCAGATTTCCTCTGTCATACTTCCTTTATTCACATGAGCCATTCCAAGGATCACGTGATCAAGGTGAAGGTGAAGATTCTTGGGCGCCATCAAGTGGCCATCTGGGGAATACTGAAGGTGATATGGGTGAAGACCATGTGCCTCTACAGATGTCTCCCCTGAATTTGGGGCCTGGTAACGGAGCAGAGAACATCCAAGAAAGTTGTCACGGGAGCCTAGCTGGTGAGGAAAATAAAGCATGGCCTGAGAAGTGAGAAAATGGGCGCAGTAGCCAAAGCATTTGCAGCTGGAGCATCTCATGACTTCTTTAGAAGACAGCTGTGAGGCCTGAGAAGTCGCTACAGTAATCTAAAGACATTTGGAGATTTATTTCTCTTCATTGTTTTCCCAGTTGGCCACAAATATGAAGAACTCAAGTCATCTGGAATCAATGAAAGTATTGGCAGAGTTATTGGAAAGGTACGTGTTTTGATGAAAACAGTTCATCACCTATGCAGATGTGGGCCATCAAAGGGGAACATTACCCTACCTCATTCTCTGAAACCAGTGAACAGAGCCAACTATGTAAAATATGACAGTAAGATGTCTTTGAGACCATTAGTTTCAGTCAGGTGGACAGTAACTGCGTCCGTTGGAAACCTAATACATGTCTGGGGTCCTGACCAAAAATAAATAAATAAATAAATAAGAGGTTGCATACCCCAAAGGTGACATTTAAGAGAGTCTAATGAAGAGACTATTTACAAAAATATGGGCAGAGTTCAGGGAACCGAAAAGGGATGGAACTAGCGACAGAGGGAAGATACCCCATAACTTGAGAGGGCAAAGGGAAGGAGTGGTTGTTGGAACTTTGGTAATATTGGAACTTTGTAAAAGAATACAGCTACTATTTTTTTAATTATTATTATTATTATTATTATTATTTTTATTTCAGAGAGGAAGGAAGAGGGAGAGATAGAAACATCCATGATGAGAGAGAATCATTGATCGGCTGCCTCCTGCACGCCCCCTACTGGGGATTGAGCCCGCAACCTGGGCATGTGCCCTGACTGGGAATCAAACCATAGGTCGATGCTCAACCACTGAGCCACGCCAGCCAGGCAATTAGGAGATTTTTAGTTCATTGGAAATATATTTGGATTGTTAGAAATCGCGCTGTACCTGAACTGAACAAGCCTCCCACCCCATTTAGAGAGCAGCCAGGACAAAAAAAGTTTCCAACAAGATAGATGTTCTAGACTCAGAACACAGGCCGGAGGCACATCTGGGGCGACCAGTTGCAAGGAGAATCATAATAGGCAATAAGGAGTTGTCTCTATTAGTCTTTGTACAACAAAGGTAATTTTTTTAATGGAGGAAAAGAGGGAAGTCCTTACTAGAATCATGGGGGCCTAATGCTGGGGCCGACAGGACTTGTTTATTAAGGGAAGAAAAAGCCTTTTAGATTTGAAGACCTGGGTAATCATTTAATGTTGTTAGCTTGTGTTAGATGCAGTAGAGCTTTTATATTGCAAGCATAATTTAATATTTACTGTCAACAAAAGCCAGACATGTCCAGAGGGTATGCATTTGTGAAAGTGTGGTGAGCCCAGGTCCCTTGAGGAGGGCTAATTCTCTGGAAGAAAGTGAGCGTCCCTCTATTACTTATTTGTCATGTCCAAGTAATGGGTTTTGGACAGGCATAACTAATTTATTTTAAGGGTTTTGAGGCACAAGAAGAGAGGGAGATTAAGAAATCTCATTTGAGGCCTTTTAGTGAGGCCAACAGAAAGCTAACATATTGGATGAGAACAGTTTTCCGGGAAATGTTATGTTATTTAAACTGCTTTTTATGAATTAGTACAGGCTGAAACTGCAGATTAAACATGCACATCTAGATTCATTCCCTCTGAAATCCCTACTAATACTATTGTAACGTAATTTTTTAAAAAATGACAGTAAATCTTCAAGAATAAGGAGAACAGAGGAGACAACAGTACCAAATTTTTGGAAGCTAGACAGCAGAAGTGGAATGGTGACTGTCTTAGCAGATCTGAGAAGGGACAATTCCTGGGCAAAAAAAGGAAAAAACAAGGTAGTTTATACCATAGAATCCTAAAAAGTATAGCCGCCGAAAGAACCAGGTATCTCTGGAGTTGGGAGTGAAAGAGGGTCTCTAGCCCTAGCCAGTTTAGCTCAGTGGATAGAGCGTCGGCCTGGAGACTGAGAGGTTCCAGGTTCGATTCCAGTCAAGGGCACATGCCTGGGTTGCGGGCTAGATCCCTAGTAGGGGGCGTGCAGGAAGCAGCTGATCAATGATTCTCTCTCATCATTGATGTTTCTATCTCTCCCTTCCTCTCTGAAATAATAAAATATATTTAAAAATAAATAAAATAACGAGGATTGGGTGAAAGCAGTTTGAGAGCGGGTAGCCCCCTAGATCCTCTTTCCCACTGCATACCTTTGGGTGTGGTTTCCCATTACTTCACTCATTATGACAATAACTTAATTCTTTAAACGTATTTTCTTTTAGATTTTGAACATATGTATCAAAACTTCCTTAAAGTCTGTGCTACATTCAACGTCTGGATCATTTTGAGGTCAGTTTCTTTCTTTTTAAAAAACATCTTATTAATACATATTTACTTATCTGACACTATTACAGATGAGGTCAGTTTCTATTGACTCTTTGTTGTTTTCACAGTGGGTCACATGTTCCTATTTTCTTGCATGTGTAGGAATTTAAGTTACTTAGTGGCCCATTGCAACCTCTAGTTCTTTGTATTTTTAAAATTCTGTATTTCTACTATGAATAGGTAACGTCCTTGAATGTGCAAATGTCAAAAGATATGACAGGATATAGAGGGAAGTCTATATCTCCTTCCCTACCTACCCAGTTCCCACTCCCCAACACATATCCATGGTTATTAGTTCTTTACTTATCAGAAAAGTGTAAATACATGTACATATAAACACCATTTTCTACACAAACAGTAGTCTACTATTTTGCACCTTGCACATTTTTTAAGTATGAAAGACAATTTATCAGCTCATGTAACTGAGAAGTCCATGGCATGGCTGACAACACCACGGGCTCCGGGGCCTCAGATAGTCCTATCAGAACCCCGTTTCTTTCCCTCTCCTGTTTGCACTCTCCTCCGTGGTAACTTCATTCTCAGCCAAGTTCCCTCTGCTCTGCTCTTCCCTGTGGTGCTCCCCACCCAGTCCCAGCTGCAGGATGACATCCTAACAGTCTGGCAACTCTTCCAGAAAAGGCATGTTCCCTGTAACTTGTAGCAAAAGTCTCAGGGAGAGCTCTCATTGGACCAGCTGGATTACAGGCCCATCCCTGAACCAATCACTGAGGCCAAGCTAGTGAGATATGCAGATTGGCTAGGTCCAAGTCACATGACCACCTCTGAAGCACTAGGCTTAAGCATTCAGGCCCACGTTGGCCTGAGGCATGAGGCATAAGGGCCGGAAGTTGGGGAGGGTGGATCTCCCAAGGAATAGCAAGGTGCTATGAGCAGATGCTCCCCAGGTGAAAACAGATGTCTACTGCAAAAGGTGCTGTTTTGTGGCCTTTGGTTTTATGGCTCTTTCCTGCCTGGAACCTGCAGGTGTGGCTGAGGCCACTCTTAGCTCCTAGCACTGGCTTCTTGGAAAATGTCCCAGGGTGGAGAGAGGCTGCCCTAAGTTTTTTTCTTCGATTCTTTATTTGTCCACTTGGCATCTCTTAACCACAGGGCCAAACTAACAGCCAAAGGTGTTTATTATTTCCTGTGATGCTGCTTTTGCAAGCATGGAAAGTCTTATTATAAACCCTCCAAACAATCCCAAGACCATACCTACACCCACCTTCTTTATCACCTCCACACACCACACCAATATTTCCCCTGCTCTCAGTCAACTCAGAGCCAGGTACCAGAAATCTAAGGAGAGCTCCTATACCCCAAATCTTGCTGGAATTATTTAAACTTAGAGTTTATCGGGTAAATACTCAAAAGAAAAGAAAGAAGGGAAATGGTCAGGGACAGACAGGAGACAGAAAAAAAAAAAAGGGAAAAACTTTATCCACCTATTGATACAGCTGCTTGGTTGTTCTAAAAGATTTTTTTTTTTAAGAAGAAAAAAGGGACAGGGGTTACTGAGAAGAGGACAGATTAGACTGAGCACAGGGAGCAGCTGCTGCTTAGAAGCACTGGGCCCTTCCCCCTCCCTCTGTCCTTTTATCAGCCTGAGACAGAAACCACTACAGCCTCAGTGGCTAAAAGCCTAAAACCGGAGAAAAACGGATGGGCAGGGATAAAAGGAAAAACAAAACCCTAATACAGGGAGAGAAAAATAAAAGGTTACTAAATTATGTATAATTATGAATACATAATTTATATATTACTAGAGGCCCAGTGCACAAATTCATGCACAGGTAGGGTCCGGCTGGCCTACCCCAATCAGGGCTGATTGGCTGGGCCAGCCAGGTGGGGGGGCCGCACGCAGTTGGTCACTGGTCCTGCCCCCTGGACGAACTCCCGGTCAAACACCCCGGTAGAGGGGACAATTTGCATATTAGCCTTTTATTATATAGGATGAATATACTAGTAGCCTGGTGCATGGATTCGTGCACACTGAAAGGAAATTAATTAGAAGAAATATTTTAATATTGCTATTCGCCCTTTCTCTATAATAGAAGTGTCAGAGATGAAAGAAAATTAGTAAAATGTATATAAAAATAATATATAAATTGATTAATAAACAATAACATGATATAACAACAACAAAGACATGGTATAAAAACAACAAAAACATGATATAAAAACAACATTGATAAAAGCAATGACTGATAAATTGATTAAACTTATTCTAACATCTCCTTGTATACCTCATTAAGAGTAAAAACTCTTCAGTCATTCAGAGTGCTTGACTAATTTCCCTTGTGATGAAGTATTTAGAACTTTAACTTTAACGTCACACGCTCTCCAAACTTGAGAGAAAGCAACACATAACTGACCATGTCTGAAAACGGGTTCAGGTAGGAATATTCCTACTCTGTCTACAGTTTGTCCTTGTGATTTATTAATAGTCATCGCAAATGCTGGCATCACAGAAAACTGTCACTTTTTTTTTCGGCTTCAGAGGTATGTTGTGCCAATAGTTGGTCTTCAGACATATTCTGTCAAAGACGCTGGGTTCTTTCAACTTAAGAATGTCAACAAAAACAACCAAATTCAGGATGGACAATGACAGATCAAAACACACGCATGCAATTGGCGCCAGTGAGAGCTTTATATGTATCACGCATGTGCGGGTCAACTGTTTATTTTTAAATTGCCAGTGTGCGTCATATAAGGTATACCGGCTGGTCAGATGGTCAGACGGACATACGGTTGGTCACTTAGCCTTTTGTATATATAGATAGATAATTTGTAAATTATGTATACATAATGTTTTAACATAAATATATAACAGATACATTATATATGTATATGTGATATCTAACTAAATTAAAACAAAGGTCCTTAATTTGGTCCAAATAGAAATCCAAAATTTATATACAAAAAACTTATATATTAAAAGAATTTATATAACAAAAAGATAAAAATGGTTTTTGTGTGTCTACAACCTAAGTCCTAAATTAACTCTAACATTTGCTAAAATGTACCAATAGACAAAACTTTCTGGTCTTCATTATTACCAGGGCTCAATTACTACAGTTATACCTGGGGATCCCACTAAATGTAAACATTGTACCCCTATAATCTTAAGAAAGCAACTATAAAATAGAGAAAAAAAATAGGAATGCCTCACTTTAACTATTGCCTTGCCTAAATTTCCCTTACTTATAATACCCATAGCCGTAAAAATATCCCACATTGGACAAACACACTCTAACACAATAAATAACAAATTTTAAAAATTAAATCTTTGGCAGTTACAAATTGGCTTGATACAATGGGACTCCAAGGACCCCATTCCCCAGTTAAAATAGTTAATATGGTTCAATATAAGTTAAAACAGAGCCTTCACAGATTAAAACTTATAATATAAAACCTAATTAATGAAGGGGTAAGTAGCTCCAGTGCTTCTCTACTGGATAATACAATTTTGTTTCTTCTTAAACTTGGAAAAGTCAGAGGCTGTCTCTGTAATTTTGGGTTGTCATAACAAAACACCAGACTGGGTGACTTAACCATTTATTTTCTCACAGCTCTGGAGGCTGGAAAGCCCAGGATTAAGGTGCTGGCTGATTCAGTTTCCAGTCAGGCCTCTCTCTCTTCCTGGCCTGTTGACAGCATCCTTCTTGCTGGGTGCTCACACAACCTTCCCTCTGATAGCACTTTAATTCCCTATTGATTAGGGCCCTCCCTTACAACCTTATTTAACTTGAATTACCCTTCCTAAAGGTTTTATCTCCAACACAGTCACATTGGGAATTGGGACTTTAACCTATGAATTTTGGTAGGGCACAAACGTTCAATCCATAATAGGAGCCCCATGGTGGATTACTACATTAATGCTTTGGTCCCATCCATCAGGGCCTCCATACCAGTATCCAATATTAAAGTTACTGACTCATCTCTCAGGGGTAAGGACACCTTCTGAAGCCTATGTGTCCCTCCTGGGTGCTCCCATAATATCCATCCTCTTTCTAATGGCTTTTGTTGTCATTATTAGTGTGCAAGCGTCTGCCTCTTTTACAGATGTCTAACCCACTCCAGGCGTCCTCAAACTACGGCCCGCGGGCCACATACGGCCCGCCGAGGACATTTATCCGGCCCGCCGGGTGCTGCTGCCTGTCCTACTTAGCAGCCGACTCGTCCCGGGCCCGCAGTGCGCATAGGATTTTGTTCATAGTTTTTTTTTTTAACTATAGTCCGGCCCTCCAACGGTCTGAGGGACAGTGAACTGGCCCCCTGTTTAAAAAGTGTGAGGACCCCTGGTATACCCCATTAGGAAGTTCTCCAGACTCTAGCACAATGCCTGGCAGTAGAGAAGGGAACAAAGTTGAAGGACAGAGAAGAAAAAGACAAAGGGAGGGTTTGGGGAGTATGTGAAACAGGCAATTTCAGCGAGTGTCACCCCTCTGTCAATGTAAGAACATTCAAATCTGTAAAGAATTTTTGTGAGTTTATTTGAGCCAAACTGTCCACAGTTGCCGGGAAGCAAAATCTCAACAGACTGAAATAATGGCACTTTTGCACCTTATTTTATACATTACAATCAAAAGAGAAGACTTAAGTGGGTTACACGAAATTCATTGGGGATACATTAAGGAGGCGGGAGAAAGCCAAGTGGCAACTTCTGGGATTGGATAAAAATATGACAGACACATCTTTTACACAGGTGGGTACAGAACAGTTAACAGTCAACAATTAACGTAATAATAATGAGAGGATTTATGGTCTCCACTCAGGTGCATTGGTTGTGACCAGAGGGGTCTGGAAAAGGGGGAGTTATCCTGACATTCCAAAGGTATGTTAGGGTAGGTGCAAAAAAAGACAATAGCCAGGCTTAATTAAGGTCAAGATTGACTTTTCTCAGGGAAGATTCTGGCCGAGGACATGACTACCTGCCGTAAATGGCTTTTAGTTTAAAAGTTTTAATTTCAGACCATCCTTTGTGGTTATTTTAGGTCCTGAGTGTGCAAGGTAGCCCGGCAGGCCTCCCCTGAGCTTGTCAGGTTAGTATGGGGCCCCTTTTCATCCACACCTGGTTGAAAGAGGGTCCTACTTAATGTGCTAGATGGTATCCTTTTAAGTCTAAGTGTCAATGCCTTTATTCTTTTGGGAGATTGTTCATAGCTTGTCCCTTGTCTCTGTCCTGCTTCCTATTTGGCTATTTTGCTATTTAAAAATCTGCGGAGCCCGGCCCCTCCCTGGGTTGCAGGCTAGATCCCAGTAGGGGGCGTGTGGGAGGCAGACCATGGATGTTTCTCAACATTGATGTTTCTCTCACTCTCCCTTCCTCTCTGAAATCAATAAAAAGATAATTTTTTAAGAAAGAAAAAATATCTGCTTCAGTTACTCTGCTTTTGCTTTATTCTATAATTCAACGTGTTTTGTTTGGCCGCATTTTTGGGGTAAAATTTAAAAACTGGCATACTTCACGCATAAAAAAGAAAACAGATTTTCACTTTTTCTTAAAAGAGAAATAAACAAAGGATTTTAATAAAGAAAGGGAAGAAGCTCTGGCATCACAGAGCCACATTCTCGGGTGGCCACAATCAGCGGGAACCACAGCTTGGCTTCTCACTCAGGGACTGTACATGTCTCTGGAGAATTCTGAGTTTGCGACCCCTTTTCCTGTTAATGACAACTTACAGCTGTGGTGGGGCAGAGCCCGCGTTACTAAGGGAATGGAGAGGAGAGAGCGTCCGAGGCTCAGACGGAGGATCAGAACCTCTGCCTGTGGGAACTGGCAAGTCTCGGGGTTTCCTATCCCACCGCAGTCGGCGGTCCCGCCGTCTGTTTTGTGCGAAGAGCCTTTACCAGCACTAGGAAACACAACAAAAACAGAGCACCAACCAGCACCGGAAGCCGGGGTTTTAACCGTAGTCACCTGACCTGATATCCTGAGTTATGATTGGGCGTTGGGGACACGTGATTCTCAGCACAGCGCGGTGGCCCCGCCCCAGAAGCGTGTGGGGGCGGGGACAGATACCACGGCGCGACGGTATTGGTCAGTTTTCTCAGGACGCATCCAATCGGAACCGGCCGACTTCTGGCGCGAAGTGAGCTGGCGTGCGGCGCAGGGGCTGAGGAGCCGGCGCGGGGAGTTTGGACCGTGGATCCTCCAGCTCCGAACCTGAGGGAGAGGTGAGTGCGGCGCGCGGACCTAGGGCCGGCCCGCCCCGACTCGGCTCGGCTTCCCGGCCCTGCTGGAGAGGAAAGGCTCGCGGGCTCCTCCGTTGCTCGGTCCGCTGAGCCCTGTCGTTTCGCGGGCAGCATGGGAGAGATCATAGACGGTTCCCTGAGAGAAACAGGCCCGGGCCGGAGGCGAGCTGTGCCGGGGTCGCCCAGGGTGTTGGGACCGAGCCGGCCCAGCGCCCATTGTGTTCTCGTTGGGGTAGCCCCGTGCCCACCATGGTGTCTGCCTCAGCGGAGTCACCGGCTAGGCCCGGCCCCATTTTCTTCCTGAGGAAAAAGCAAAACGCTGCTCTGTCCTATGGTCTTTCACAGCCTCGAGCCCGGCTACTGTGTTTTGAGTGTCTGCCTACTGTGTGCCACGTGCGTGGCACCCGTTATCTTACAATTGTAGCTTCGCAAAACCCCAGCACAGGGATGCGGACCAGATGCCCGGGTTCGCATCCCGTCCCTGGCACGTCCCAGCTCTGTGACCCCACCGTTACTTCAGCTGCGTGCCTCGGTTTCCTTCCGTCCTGTGGGGGAAAGGATCCCTTCTGCACTGTTTGGTTTGAGGTCAGGGTTCAGTGATTTCGTACATGCAGTAAATGCTTCCAGGAGTATTTGGTACCTAGTAAGCGTTCTATTTGCATGACTCAGAGAAGTAGGTCAAATTGCCCTCCTGGAGCATCGGAAGCACAAAGGTTGTCCCTGCTCCAAGGGCTTTTGGAGAGAATTTGAACTAAGAGTTGACTCCAAAGCATCTTCCTCAACATCGGGCCCTTGGGTTTCTCAAAACTTGGGCCACCTGACGTCCTGAGATGGAGAAGGCGCCTGCCAGCTCCCGGTGCCACCTGGGTAGATGGCACTCCGGTGCCCCTGTCACGTCTGAGGAGCAGTCATGGGAGAGACTGCGTGAGGGATCGATCAGAACTTGAGAAGGGGAGGCGGGTATTCTGTGTGGGGAATAGCAAATAGAAGGAAAATGTACCAACATGTTGTTAGCTGGGCGGCTGTCAGGAAGTAGTTTACAGTCCACTGGGAGGAGAATTCCTGGAGAGGTGGCTGCTGCCTTCATTGGAAACCCAGAGTTAAAATGCTGGTTAAAGACCCTGGTGTTAGGTGTGTCATAAAGTAACAACATGACCCCTGGCTGGGTTGCTCAGTGGTTAGAGCGTCTTCCTGCAGACGGAAGGGTCGAGGGCACACACCCGAGTTGCAGGTTCCCCAGCCTGGGTAGGGGCATGTGCTGGAGGCAACCAATCGATGTGTCTCTCATTTCCATGTCTCTCTCCACCCTCATTCCTCCCTTTCACTCTTTAGAATTCAGTGGGAAAATTATCCGTCGGTAAGGATTAAAATAAAATAAATAAATAATATATTTGAAATGTTTTATACTTTAAAAGAGAAATAGGATAAAGATTAACTTCTTGCTGAAACCGGTTTGGCTCAGTGGATAGAGCGTCGGCCTGCGGACTGAAAGGTCCCAGGTTCAATTCCGGTCAGGGGCATGTCCCCAGTGGGGGGTGTGCAGGAGGCAGCTGATCCATGTTTCTCTCTCATCCATGTTTCTAACTCTCTATCCCTCTCCCTTCCTCTCTGTAAAAAATCAATAAAATATATTTTAAAAAAAAAGATTAACTTCTTAAATTTGGTTGGTAGTTACATGGTTATTCTATTTTCTGTATGTTTGAAATATTTAAAACTTTAAATATACAGTATAAATAAACATAAATATACTAGAGGTCTAGTGCACGACATTTGTGCACTGGAGAGGGGGGTGTCCCTCAGCCCAGCCTGCGCCCTCTAGCAGTCCGGGACTCCTTGGAGGATAAGCCAGCAGACCGACATCCCCCGAGGGGTCCTTAGCACAGCTGAGGAGCCGCTGCTGCACTCGCCAGCCATCAGTCCCGGCTTCTGGCTGAGTGGCGCTCCCCCTGTGGGAGCATACTGAACACCAGGGGGCAGCTCCTGCATTGAGTGTCTTCCCCCTGGTGGTCAGTGCACATCATAGCAACCGGTTGTTCGGCCGTACAGTCAATTTGCATATTAGGATTTTATTATATAGGATGTGTTAAATAGAATTACATTAATTATATATTAATTTTAGTACATATGTATTCTTTATTTTTTCAATATGTTTCTTTTAAGGGAAGAAAAGCTAGAACAAAGAGGTTTAGAGAAATTGCAAACTACTCTTTGGGAACTAAATGCTGAAAGCCACTGTGGGTCTTCATTGCCTGATACAAATCATTGCACAAGTCTGTTGCACAAATAGTGCATAGACTACCCTTCCACCCTGCTTGGGAAGTTCTACTTGTTTCAAGCTTCTTTTATATTTCTAAACGTAATAAGTTTAATTTCTTTGTACTCTTTGGCCTGATGCTGTTTGCTTCTTTTACAACCAGTTCTCTCTTTTTTTTAATCCTCACCTGAGGATATTTTTCCATTGATTTTTAGAGTGGAAGGGAGGGGAGAGAAAGAAACATAGTTTTGTGGGAGACACATCTATTGCACCCACCCCGACAAGCCGGGAATCGAGCCTGCAGAGGTACATGCTCTTGACTGGAATCGAATCCGCAACCTTCCAGTGCACTGGCTGATGCTCTAACCTCTGAGCCAAACCAGCCAGGGCTAGTTCTCATTCTTGTTTCCTTGTGTGTTTGGCTGTTTTTGTCTGTGTTTGGTACACTGTCTTGAAAAATTGTAGACATTATTTAAGGCCTTGGATAAAGGTGTATTCCTCCAGAGGTGTTTTTGCATTTGATTCTGCCAAGTGCCTTGGAATTAGGATCACTTTAATCTAAATTCATGGCTTGAGGGGTGTGTGTGTGTGTGTTTTAATTACACAGGTTTAAAAATTGGGTTGAAAAGATTCTTGGGCTTGTAGTTTCAGGGTCTGTCCCATTAGACCCTCAGCAACTGGTAACTTTACTTATAGACAGACATCTGGGGATGGAAGTGGGGGTTTAATTTCGGTTTACCTTTTCCTAAATGATATAGTCCTTTTTGGTGCTAGTTTTATTTTTATGATATGCTTTTATTGATTTTAGAGAGAGAGAGGAAGGGAGAGAGAGAAACATAGATGTGAAAGAGAAACTGATTGGCTGCCTCCTGCATGCTCCCTACTGGGATGGTGCCCACAAGTCGGGCATGTGCCCTGACCAGGAATCAAACCTGCGACCTTTCGGTGCATGGGACAATGTTCAACCAACTGAGCCACACCAGCCAGGATTGTGGTGCTAGTTTTACAGGGAATGAATACTTCCCACATTTGGTAGTCCCTAACTTTGATTCGGAGCATTTTTTCCTCCAAGGTTATCAAAACTGATGCTCAGATTCTCAGGATTAGACGCTGCCCTCGGGAGAAAAGGAACTTCAGTGCTCTCCTTACTTTCTGGGTTCCCACTTTGATTTAGATTTTGACCTGATAATTTTTTAAGCTTTTTATCAGAGATTTGATGTACTTAATAATTTTCTATTTTATCCAGCAATACTCTAGAGCAGTGGTTGGCAAACTCATTAGTCAACAGAACAGCAAACCACGGCTTGCGAGCCACATGCGGCTCTTTGGCCCCTTGAGTGTGGCTCTTCCACAAAATACCACGGCCTGGGCGAGTCTATTTTGAAGAAGTGGCGTTAGAAGTTTAAGTTTAAAAAATTTGGCTCTCAAAAGAAATTTCAATCGTTGTACTGTTGATATTTGGCTCTGCTGACTAATGAGTTTGCCGACCACTGGTCTAGAGCAACTGTCAACAATCCTTTTCTGTAAAGGGCTAGATAGTAAATATTTTAGGTTTTGCAGACTCAACATTCTCTGTCATAACTACTCATCTGTGGTGCTGAGGTAGCCAAGGGCAGTATATGAACAAATGGGCGTAACTGTGTTTCAGTAAAATTTTATTTGCAAACACAGACTGCAGGTCAGATTTGGCCAATGTCATCGTTTGCCACATATACATAGAGTATATGGCTTACTGATTAGCATTTGTTAAATATTGATTCTTTGCCCTATTTTGTTGTTTCTGTCATTACACATTAAACATGTTTTGGAGACTAGGCTTTTTTTTTTTTTTTAATATATTTTTTTGATTTTTTACAGAGAGGAAGGGAGAGGGATAGAGGAAACATCGATGAGAGAGAAACATCGATCAGCTGCCTGCTGCACACCCCCTACTGGGGACGTGCCCGCAACCAAGGTACATGCCCTTGACCGGAATCGAACCTGGGACCTTTCAGTCCGCAGGCCAACACTCTATCCACTGAGCCAAACCGGTTTCGGCTAGGCTTTTCTTTTTTTAATATAATTTTTATTGTTGATAGTATTACAGATATCAATGAATTTCAGAAGCATTTTTGTTGAGTTTTGTGAAATACTCTTCTGGTGTTCCATTTGGAATTTTGTTAAACTCATAAATTAATTTTCAAAGAACTGTTGTCTTTATGATATTCAAACCTTTCATTTAAGAGCATGAAATATTTATTCAATTTTTTTAAATATATTTTATTGATATTTTACAGAGAGGAAGGGAGAGGGATAGAGAGCTAGAAACATCAATGAGAGAGAAACATCGATCAGCTGCCTCCTGCACACCCCCTACTGGGGATGTGCCCGCAACCAAGGTACATGCCCTTGACCGGAATCGAACCCGGGACCCTTCAGTCCACAGGCCGACGCTCTATCCACTGAGCCAAACCGGTTTCAGCTCAATTTTTTTTTTAATTTCTCTCAGTAACACTTGGTCATTTTTTGTCATATCATGAAGATGTATGCCTTTGTTAGGTTAATTGGTAGTTTAATATTTTTCATTGTTAGCATTAATTGAATGCCTTTTATTTTATTTTATTTTACTTTATTTTATTAAATCTTTATTGTTCAGATTATTACAATTGTTCCTCTTTTTTCCCCCCATAGCTCCCTTCCACCCGGTTCCCACCCCACCCTCTGCCCTTACCCCCGCGTCCCGCACTGTCCTCATCCATAGGTGTATGCTTTTTGTCCAGTCTCTTCCTGTACCTCCCACACCCCTTCCTCCCCGAGAATTGTCAGTCCACTCCCTTTCTATGCCCCTGATTCTATTATATTCACCAGTTTATTCTGTTCATCAGATTTTTTTATTCACTTGATTTTTAGATTCACTTGTTGATAGATATGTATTTGTTGTTCATAATTTTTATCTTTACCTTTTTCTTCTCCTCTTCTTAAAGAATACCTTTCAGCATTTCATATAATACTGGTTTGGCGGTGATGAACTCCTTTAGCTTTTTCTTATCTGTGAAGCTCTTTATCTGACCTTCAATTCTGAATGATAGCTTTGCTGGGTAGAGTAATCTGGGTTGTAGGTTCTTGCTGTTCATCACTTTGAATATTTCTTGCCACTCCCGTCTGGCCTGCATAGTTTCTGTTGAGAAATCAGCTGACAGTCGAATGGGTGCTCCCTTGTAGGTAACTAACTGTTTTTCTCTTGCTGCTTTTAATATTCTCTCTTTGTCTTTTGCTCTTGGCATTTTAATTATGATGTGTCTTGGTGTCGTCCTCTTTGGGTTCCTTTTGTTTGGGGTTCTGTGTGCTTCCTGGACTTGTAAGTCTATTTCACCAGGTGGGGGAAGTTTTCTGTCATTATTTCTTCAAATAGGTTTTCAGTATCTTGCTCTCTCTCTTCTGGCACCCCCATAATTCGGATGTTGGTATGCTTGAAGTTGTCTTAGAGGCTCCTTACACTATCTTCATATTTTTTTATTATTTTTTCTTTTCTGGTTGGGTGTTTTTTGCTTCTTTGTATTTCAAATCTTTGACTTGATTCTTGTGATCCTCTAGTCTGCTGTTGGACCTCTGTATATTATTTTTTTATTTCAGTCAGTGTATGTTTAATTTCTAGTTGGTCCTTTTTCATGTCCTTGAGGGTCTCACTAAATTTATTGGCCTTTTCTAGAAAATTCTTGAAAAACCTTATAACCGTGGTTTTGAACTCTATATCCAGTCGTTTGCTTTCCTCCACTTCTTTCATTTGTGACCTGTTTCTTTGTCTCCGCATTTTGGCTGCTTCCCTGTGTTGATAGAGTGGCCTTGTGTGGTAGGTGTCCAATATGGCCCAGTGTCTCAGCCTTCCCAGTTACCTGAGGTGGACACTCTTGGTGCACCCCTTTGTGGACTGTGTGCACAGTCTTGTTGTAGTTAAGCCTTGACTGTTGTTGGTATCACTGGGAGGAATTGACCTCCAGGCCAATTGGCTGTGAGGATCAGCTGTGTCTACGATGGGAGAACTTCTTTGCTGGAGACACCCTTATGAGGCACGACTTGCTTCAGTGGGGCTTTGGTGCTCACTGAGTCTGCCCCCTGAGTGTGTCCCTTATGGATCTGAGGAGTTGTAATCTGGATGGTCCTGCTCTGACCCCTGGGTACACTGGCTCTTGGATCTCCAAGGAGGTGTCAATTTAACCTCTGCCTGAGGCCACCCAGCAGGAGCTGCAGAGAGACCTGTAGATTCCTCTTCTTTGTGTGGGTTTTGGAGGTGCCCAGATGAGGCCCAGCTGTGAAGCAATACAAGCTGCTGTGGGGCCTTTAGGCTTCTTTTGGATGTTCTGGGTCTCTCTGACTCAGCTGCAGTTTGTTAGGTAAGTTTAGATTTCAAAGGACCAGGCCATTCATATGCAAAAGCCTCGCACACAGCTTGGATGGGGCGCAGTCTCAGGGCGGAGCAAACAGCAATGGCTTCCCATCAGCCCTGCCCTAAGAGGCCCCTGAGTCTCAGTATCTCTTGGTAATCACTGCAAGCACCTCTGAGAGAAAGCCGCCCTCGAGTTCCACCCGATGCCAGACAGTCCAGTTTCTCCCCGTATGAGTCTGGGTCCCCAGAGTATCTCTCGGAACTGGAGTTCAGAGCAGTCGGGAGCTTGTGTCTCCCTCCCGATTGAGAAAGACAACTGTGTACTCAGTTGCCAGCCCTTTCCGTGCGCGCCGCCGTACCTCTGTACTTTGCTTCCGCAGCTCCTCTGAGTCTCAATGTGCTTTTCTCTTCCCTTCTAGTTGTAGAATTTCCACTCAGCCAGCCTTCCTGTGTTCTGGATGATGTTTGTTTTGTCTTTTAGTTGTAGTTTTGAAGTTGTTGTGCGAGGCAGCAAGTTCAGGTGTTTACTTAAGCCGCCATCTTGGTTTCTCCTGAATGCCTTTTAAAAATTGTATTTTCTAGTTTGTTATTACTACCACATGAGAATGCATTTGACTTTTGTGGGTTTATATTTTATTTAACCACTTTACTAAAGTTTCAATTATCTATTATTCTGACTGGATTGTGTTGGTAATCTAATTGTCTACAAGTCATGATATTCATGTTTCTTCTTTTCTAGTATTTTCCTTTTTGAATATTTTTGCACCAGCAAGAATGTTCAATACGAGAGTGAAAATAAAAGAACAATATTGTTTTTGCCAATATTTTTAATAGATTCACCCCTATTGTAAAATGTAAGATATTATATTGAGTCTGTTAGGTAACTATTAGAAATGGTTTGAGTTTCATCAGATGTTTTTTCAAAAATGCATTGATAATATATACTGTATGATTCCATATATACAAATATCAAGAGGTTCAAGAAGAGGCCCTGGCTGGTGTGGCTCAATTGGTTGGAGTGTTGTCCTGTACACCAAAAGGTGGCAGGTTTGATTCCTGGTCAGGGCACATACCCAGGTTGCAGGTACAGTCATTGGTCGGGGCTGGTCGGGGTGCATGTGGGAGGCAACCAATCAGTTTTTCTCACATTGATGTATTTTCCTCCCTCCCTCCCTCCTTCCCTCCCTCCTTCTCTCTCTCCCTCCCTCCTTCTAAAATCATAAAAGAAAAGTTCTTTTAAAAAAAGTTCGCAAATAGGCAAAACTAATCCATAGTGATAAAGTCAGGTAGTGGTTACATCTGGGATATATTAACTGGGAAAGGGCACAAGAAAGCATACTGGGGTGCCAGAAAGGTTCTATACCTTGATTTGGATGTTGTTTACATAGTTAGATACATTAAGTGAAACCATATTGAGCCATTTACTTAAGATTAGTGTACTTTATTGCTAGTATGCTTTACCCCATAGAAATGTTTTTAAAATTTATTGATCCGATTATATTGATTTTTACTGCTTAAACTGTAAAGATGATATATCATATTAGTGGTTTCACTTAATGTTAAACCAGCTTTACATTTCTGTGATTAGTCATAGTTGAGACATATGTTATTTAACGTTTTTATTCTTTCATTTAATAAATATTTAATGCTAGGTGCTTAGACATGCTATGGGTTATAAAACCCATAATGGCCCATTTTTGCCTAGTGTTTACAATCTAGTAGAAGAAATACCAACTAAATAATTACAAAAGTGAATAGAATTGCAACTACGATAAAAACTGCAATTGAGAGGCATTTCTCATAAGAGTATATTATTGGGGTATTTTTTCTTTATCAAACACTTATATATTGCCTACTATCTGCCAGATACTATTATTCTAAGCACCTTACATATGAGGTGGGTGGCATTGTATAGATGAGGAATCTGAGATAGAGAGGGTAAATAATATGTCCAAGGGCCTTTAGCTAATAAGTGGTAGAGCCAGGCTACAAATCCATGTATTTTGTTTGCTCTTAACCACTTGCATGTGACTACCTAAATATGGAGTTTTCCTTAAGGAAGTAATGGTTAGATCGACCACTGGAGGATGGAGGACGAGTAGGAATAAATTGTTAAGAGAGTCTGAAAGAAGGCTTGTATTTTAAGAAAGAGCATATAATCAATTTCGTCATATGCTAAGCCATCAGGAAAGAGAATTGATTGAAAAGGGGTATTGTAATAAGTAACATGGAGATCAATCATTAGTGACCCCCCCCCCCATTAAGGGCTTTAGCATTGTGATCAGGATAGAAGCCAGAGGGAGTGCAGACTATCACTTTCTTTAGATTGTTACCAGAATCTGACCCACATTGCTAAGAACCACTGCCAACTAACGAACAGTTCAATGTGTAGTATTTTAATTATCACTTTAAAAATAGTTTCATTTTATAATGTTGGGATTTTTTTTCTCCACTCCAGTTTTATTAAATCATATTTTAAACTTTCTAAATTTTGCTTATATTTTTCTTACTAATTTGTTTTATTGTGCTTCCACTTTGAAAATCTCCATTGTTTAAAATTTCTATTTTTTTTGTATATATTATATTTTTCTTTATGACAATTTTTATTCTCATCAACATTTTTATTTTTTTAATATATTTTATTGATTTTTTACAGAGAGGAAGGGAGAGGAATAGAGAGTTAGAAACATCGGTGAGAGAGAAACATTGACCAGCTGCCTCCTGCACAACCCCCACTGGGAATGTGCCCGCAACCAAGGTACATGCCCTTGACTGGAATCAAACCCGGGACCCTTTAGTCCGCAGGCCGAGGCTCTATCCACTGAGCCAAACTGGTTAGGGCCTCATCAACATTTTTAAAAGACATATCTTTCTCATTTTATCCCTGCCAAATACCTATTTGTTTTAGAATCATAGAAGGCTAATTTTAGAAGGAAACATGGAAATTTTCTAACCCAACCTTCTTATTTTAGAAATGAGGACACTGGAGAGAGTCATTGAATTTCTCAAAGCCACACAGTGAATTTGTGGCAGAATTGGCCAAAGAACCTGAGTTCTTAGTGCATTTCTCATTTCTATTGGTCAAGTGATACTGTTCTTACAATTCTGCTTCTTTGTATTATTTTTCCTTGCATTTTAAAGAGTTTGGGCCATGCAAATTAAATATAGTTTGGACTTTTTGCACTCTACAATAACTTTTTATTTATTCCCATTGATTTGAAAAAGAAGGATAGCCCTGCCAGAGTGGCTCAGTGGTTGAGCGTTGACCTATGAACCAGGAGGTCACGGTTCGATTCCTGGTCAGGGCACATGCCCGGGTTGCAGGTTCGATCCCCAGTGGGGGATGTGCTGGAGGCAGGCAATCAATGATTCTCATCATTGATATTTCTATCTCTTCCTCCTCTGAAATCAATAAAAGTATTTTTTTAAAAGAAGATAGAATGGGAAAGGAGTTATAACTATCAGCTAAAATGAAAATTTTTTGCTATCCATAGATTTTGGCTGTCCTTTCTTCTTGTACCCCTTTAACTTGAAGGTGGCTCAAGCTGTACATTATCTCAGGCAATAGCTCAGCAAATATCACAGTTTGTTCTACAAGAATACTTTTATGCTTGGTAAAAGTATTCTTTCAGCTTGAAACTAGATAATTATGAAACGTGGTGTCTTGCGGGGGACCATTGCTCTCATTGGGGGTGCTCTTCCTTCTTTTCCCAATTTACCCCTTGGGTATAGAATTCAGTTATTCATTTGTCCTTTGGGCTTTCAGTATGCTTTGATTATTTTCTACCGCACTCTCTGTCTAGTTTCTATTTATTCTTCAAGCCCAGGCCAGGTGTCATTTTTCTGCAAGCCCTTTCCTAATAATCCCTTTCCTTAATGTCCTTTGTGCTTATTTTAGCATTGGGGGAAACCAGGTCATTTTGCTATTCAAGTGAGCGTCAGTTAGTTAAAGATTATATAGTTCAAATGTAACCAGTTATAAATGTCAAAATAGTTTATCGACCAAAAAAAGCCTCATACTTTGGGCACAGTTGGAACAGTGCTCCATCCCCTCTGTCCCCCCCCCAAAATATTGTGATTCATGCAAAGCACATAACTGTACTGATATTTTCCCCTCTCTTTTTAGGATCATGGCTGCTGTTCCTCAAAATAATCTACAGGAGCAACTGGAGCGTCATTCAGCCAGAAAACTTAACAACAAATTAAATCTTTCAAAACCAAAATCTTCGTAAGCATTTTGGCTGTTTTGTTGTTATACATACAGTGTCATACAAATGAGATATCTGCTCTTTCAACCCCTTCATTGTGTAGATGGGGAAATGAAGCTGTGAGGTCAATGATTTTCCCACTTTGCAATTTAATGGTAGAACATGTGTTAGCAGCACCAAGTAATAAATTGTTCAGCACATTTGCACAGTTCCTGGCACATAACACTTTGCTCAGTAAATATTTGTTGAATGAATTAATAATGAATCTTTTTGTAAATTTAGACAAATAGATATTTTTTATATATTTTAATATAATTTTATATCTTTTCCAAAAATAACTTATAAAGAAACTATAGCTCTCTGGTTCTGTTTTTTCCTCCAACATACACTCCAAACTCCTAATGATACCTAATAATTTATATTCCTTATTGTACCCTTACCAAGTTCTAGGTGTTTGGCTTTAAAGTCACCATTGGCCTTTATGTCGCTAAGTCCAAAGGTATTCAGGATTCTTACTTCTCCTCCAAATCTCAGTATAGCGAGCAGTTTTTTACATTTTTCCCCATAAAACTTTGATCAGAGTAGCAACAAGTAGCCACATTTGAGTCTTTTCTCTTTTTCACTTATGCCATCCCCTCCCTCTGGATGACTAAGAACTACAAGCCTGAGAAATAAAGTAGTGGGAATGGTCTGGATACTCTCAAAACTGAGTAATTAGCCCTGAATAGGAATGATCAGAGCATACAAAGTATACTTTAACTTGCCTTATAAATTTTAAAATCGGAGAGGGGGATAGAAGGTAAGTTACATAAATTAGTAAAAAATTTCTCTGTTTGTTAACAATTTATCTAATTCAAATATTTCCTTTTTCCAGCCGTTTCACTTTTAAAAAGAAAATACCTTCAGCCAACAATGTGTCTGTGACTTGTGTGTCAGTAGCAAAAACACCTGTGCTAAGTGATAAAGATGTTAATGTTACTGAGGACTTTTCCTTCAGTGAAACTTTACCTCAGACCATGAATCCGCAGACAAGCATCAGTGACTTTAAAAATGCTGCTGCCGGACAGCAAACCAAGAGAATTGGTTCAAAACCATTATTGCCAGATTCATTGCAGATTCCGAGGGAAGTTTCACTTGCTGCGCAGAGCACTCCAAGTATAACGGAATTCCGTGATGCTACTTGCAAGAAATTAGAATATAGTTCTTCATCAGATTGGGATGATATGGATGACTTTGATACTTCCGGAAATTCAAAAGCATTTGTTACACCACTCAGAAATCACTCTGTAAGAGTAAGCACTGCTCAGAAATTTAAAAAGTCTAAGAGAAACTTCTTTAAAGCACAGCTTCAAAAGGAAAATATAGTAAAGGTTGATTTGACTACTCCTTCCTCTGAATGCAAACAAGTAGATTTGACTAAGGAACAGAAGGCGGACTCCGAATGGTTAAGTAGCGGTGTGATTTGTATTGACGATGGCCCTAGTTCCCAAGAGCTTACAAATGAAGATACTCGGAATAGTCACTCTTTAAAAACTCATTTGGGAGAGGAAAGAGGTAAAAATTATTTTCATTTCAGTATATCGATTGTATTCGTTCATCCAAAGCTAGGTATTGGAACAGTAGCAAATGTGATATAGCTTTTGTCCTTCAGATCTTTAGAGGTGTTGATTGAACAATCTGTTGGCCACAAGCTTGAGGCAGAATATACTGATGAAATGAAAGATTTTATTCTGCTAATAATCTCTGATTTTTACATATGAAAAAAATACGGTCCATAGAGATTAAATGGTCTATTGCAGCTGTGGGCAAACTACGGCCCGAGGGCCGGATCCAGCCTGTTCGGCTGTTCTATCCGGCCCACGGAGCAGAAAGAGCGGAGGGTTCTCTTGCTCTCCCCTCTGCTCCTTTACTTTGAAGTTATATTAGTTCACACAAACACTCCATCCATGCTTTTGTTCTGGCCCTCCGGTGCAGTTTAAGAACCCATTGTGCCCTCGAGTCAAAAAGTTTGCCCACCCCTGGCTATTGCCTAGTAAGTGGTAGAATTGGGAAGTGAATTAAAGCCTTTCTATTATAATTCCTTTATGGCCTGCTGCCACTGAATATTGCTATATAATATGATCTGATCATGCTATTAAAGTATAAATTGCATTCAAATTATTTTCTGCTTAGGTCTCATAGTTATAGCTAAGATTAGCCATATATGGAAGTACCTACCTTATGAAATAGCTGCAAATGTGAGACTAAAATTTTTAAACACCTGAATCCTGTAGGGTGAGAGAGGACCAGAAAGTGATTGATAATAAACAGAGCTATAGTCTAATCAAATGTGTTGCTGTTTATGAAGAGAAAATTTGGTAAAATGTAAACTAAAGAGTAACAATTGGGCATTGTGTTTTTCCTTGTAGTCAGGAGAGAGATTGAATCTGTTAGACTTAAATCACTAGGAAGCCTTTGTGATAAAGTAAAAATAGTTTGTATAAACAATAGTGTTTGTAAAATTATCAGACTCATTATTTAAATATGAGTAAAAAATAGAAAAACAAAAGTGCTAGTGCCAAAAAGGAGTTTCATAATTTAACGAGACAGTCATGAAAATCCTTAAGCAGATCTTTGGCCTCAATCCAGTATTCATTGGACTTACTCCAATTGACTCAATAATAAGTTATGAAAAAACAAGCTGACATTAAGGTGGGAAATGAGAGGGCTCACGGAGTGGTGCTAGTGTTTATGACTTGCCTGAAGCACTCACTTTTCAGTGCTCATACCCTGTTCTTTCTGTCTCATTAATTATTAAAATAACCTATGTTATCAACTGTCTACTTTAGATAATAGTCAGAAGGAAAAACCCTTGGAAGAAACTGAATTCCAGTCAATGGAGAAATCTCCATGTGTTGAGCTTGATGAAGATGACTATGATATCGATTTTATTCCACCTTCTCCGGAAGAAATAACGAATTCTGCCTCTTCTTCCTCTCTAAAATGCTTTAGGTAAAATAGCTGATTAATAAGTATTAGTGTTTGCATTTGAGGCATCTGAAATATTTTAATTTAGTTATGCACTATCATTTTTGTATAATTTCATGCTCTGCATAATTTATTTTATATCTAAATGAAAACTTCAAAAAATTCCTATTGATACATTTTATTTAGTTGGTGGTACACTAAAGCTATAAAGTTCTAGCTTTAGCATACTACCAAAATTGTAATTACCTGAGACCTCCAAACAATTTTATGAAGTTGATTTTAACATGAGGAATATATGACACAAAGCTCACTCCTTATTTGGACAGTTACTTAGTAAGTGATATGTTACCCCCCCTTTTTTTAAAATCCTACAGCATAGAATTGACTATTGTATTTGACACTCACTGAATTTTATTAAATTAGGGACATGATTGTGGTTAACTGGTAGTGTTATGGGGGAAAATACATAGTCTACACAGATCATCAATAGCTTAAAATACAAATTAATAATCATTGTTACCTCCATCCTCATCCCAGTCTAAATCATAGTCCAGTTAAGTGGTGGATTATATACTACATTTTTAACCAATATTTTGATAAGAAATAGATCTCTAGAGTGTATTAGCTTAATTAGAGAAGGAAGACAGGAAGGAGGTGTTTGTGTGCATAATCGAGTTTCTCCGGGTTTGTGTTTTAACAGGTGTGTTGGGATGTTTAAAGAGGCAGGAAAGGTTGAAGCATGATTATTATTTGATGACAAAACAAAAAAACTGTATCAGCTGCCCTCTCCTCTTCTCCCTCCCAATAGAAATTCAGACAGAATTGCACAAAGTAAGAAACTGATCAGGAGTTCATATAGAGTCTGGATTCTAAATCAGTAGCATCATTTAGCAGGTGAAGCAGCTGATTAATGGCAATGGACGAAGATCCCGCATAGTGCTATTTCCTGGCTTTTTGTTTGTTCATTAAAAAGTGTTTATTGCACAACTAACACTGTAACCACTTATCAGGATTCTTGTAATCTCAGCATCTGAACAAACCAAACATTTTCTTTATCCGTGTTTGGTTTTGACCTTTTTCTGCATGTGTATGATTTTTGCTTTGCTGTAATCAACATCTAACTGTACTTTTTATTCTGCTTCTTTTTAAATTTATTGATTTACGAGAGGGAGAAACATTGATTTGTTCCACTTATTTTTTTTAATATATATTTTTATTGATTTCAGAGAGGAAGGGAGAGGGAGAGAGAGATAGAAACATCAATGATGAGAATCGTTGACTGACTGCCTTCTGCACGCCCCCCACTAAGGATTGAGCTCGCAGCCCGGGCATGTGCCCTGACTGGGAATTGGACCGTGACCTGGTTCATAGGTCAGTGCTCAACCACTTAGCCACACCAGCCGGGCTTGTTCCACTTATTTATGCATTCATTGGTTGATACTTGTATGTGCCCTGACCTGGCATCAAACCTGCAACCTTGGGGTATGGGGACAACTCTCTAACCAACTGAGCTACCCAGCCAAGGCCTCTGCTTCTTTTCTCTTAGTATTATTTTAAAAATATTTTCTATATTGTTACGTAGTCTTTATTCTTATTCCATTTAATGGCTATATAATTTATTGAGTTTTCATACCATAATTAACTTTACCTAGATCTTCAGTACTTGGAAAATGGTTATTTCCAAGGTAGATTCTCTCTGTACATTTTCCATTGCAACCTCATATACACATTGGTGTGTATTATAAAACAAATAGAATTTTCACATCATGCTTTATATGCAAAGGACACTTAAATTTTATTACCTTTTATTGTGTTTTAAAATGCTGGTTATAAGTTCTGAATTAGTTTCAGAAGTGTAATGGTCAGGTAATATATAACAGAAAAGAGAAACATGTTTTTGTAGCCCCTTGTATTTGTAAACCTCTTGAGCTGGCCCTCAGAATCCTCCATCTTCAGGCCCCAATTTACCTTTCAGCTTTATCACTAGTAATGCTCTTACAATAACCTTAAGGTCCAGTGAGCCTCATTAGACGAATTGGGAAACCCTGCTAAAATGTAAGGCCCTTTAAATGTAATATCATTTTATAAAACATAGTTTTATTCATCAGTGTTTGGTTTAGTTAGAAGATTGCATTCCAAAATCCTGTTTTAGAAAAGTACAGTTGATTCTTGGATACTAACTGAATAGAATTGTCTTTTCTATCGCTGCATAGTCTCTCACTTCTCATATCCATCTTTCAAGGTTTCCTCCAAACCTACCCCCTTTGCAAAGCCTTCTCAAGTTCCAGAAAGTGTTATCTTTCTTTGGATTGCCACAGTACCTTCTCTTTAACAATTAGTACTTGTTTTGTTACTTTTAAAGTATTTTTTATATCTAGTCAGACTGACCATGTTTATATGTGTTAGTATATTTTTGTATGATCTGTATAAGTAAGTTATATGTACAGATACACATATACACGTAGATATGGATAAAATGCTTTGGAATCTCAGAAGAGAGAGATGTTAAAAACCACTTGCTGGAGAAATCAGAAAAATAGCACTTGAGCTGGGCCTAGAAGAACAGGTGTGATTTGGATAGGAAGAGATTGGAATGGTGGGTTTTTCATAGACGAGCAGAGGCTGAATTTCTGAAATAGCCAACACAGGACTTATGTGAAGAATATAAGTCATGCACTGTAATTGGAGCCTGGGGTTATTGAAAGGTCGAAATTGGAGACAAAGTTGAAAAGGTCTCCTGGGCCAGAAGATGAATGACTTTGAGGGCCAGCTAAAGAGGTTTTAGAATAGAGAAGATACAAAAATACATTTCTCTTTTCTGTTATATACTAGAGGCCTGGTGCACAAAATTTGTGCACGGGGGTGGGGGGTGGGTTTGTGTGTGTCACTCAGGCCAGCCTGCACCCTCTCCAATCTGGGACCCCTCGAGGGATGTCCGACTGCCCGTTTAGGCCCGATACCACCAGGATTGGGCCTAAACGGACAGTCGGACATCCCTCTCACAATCCAGGACTGCTGGCTCCCAACTGCTCGCCTGCCTGCCTTCCTGATTGCCCCTAACCGCTTCTGCCTGCCAGCCTGATCACCCCCTAACCACTCCCCTGCCAGCCTGATTGATGCCTAACTGCTCCCCTGCCAGCCTCTTTGCCCCTAACTGCCCTCCCCTGCAGGCCTGGTCACCCCTAACTACCCTCCCCTGCAGGCCTGGTCACCCCTAACTGCCCTCCCCTGCAGGCCTGGTCCTCCCCAACTGCCCTCCCCTGCTGGCCATCTTGTGGTGGCCATCTTGTGTCCACATGGGGGCAGCCATCTTGTGTGTTGGAGTGATGGTCAATTTGCATATTACTCTTTTATTAAATAGGATTGTATGACCAGCTGTGCAGAAATATTAGAGGAAAAGTTATGTATTCTATACATTGATTGGTTGTATATTTTTAAACTTGCAGTATGTTAAAGGAACTTGACACCTGTGACAGAAAGAAGGATGGCCTAAGCACACCAGAGGACTTGTCAAAACCAGAGAAAATGCCTACTCAGCAATCTAACCAAGAAACTAGCAGAGACTGTGATGGTACAAAAAGTATTTTAGACATGTCATGTATTTTAATTGCTTACTTTTGAAAACCAAGCAAGATTGTATTTTTATCTGTGACTGTATAGTATAAGATGGCAAATTATAGTTCCTTATATAGAATCATCCCTGCTCATTGGTTAGCCAGCATGTGCTCAAAAACTTGTAAACTCATGTTCTCCCAAGGTAATTCATTCTTTAATTTGAAAATGCTACTTGTTAGAAAATTTTCTTATATTAAACCAAAATTTGCTTTCCCATAAGTTAATCCTTATAAAGTAAGTCTGAAGCTCCCAGAAGTTTTTTTTGTGTGTGTTTGTTTTTTTTAATATATTTTTATTGATTTTAGAGAGGAAGGGAGAGAGATAGAGAGACAGAAACATCAATGATGAGAGAATCACTGATCAGCTGCCTTCTGCACAACCCCTACTGGGGATCGAGCCAGCAACCCAGGCATGTGCCCTTGGCCAGAATTGAACCCGGGACCCTCCAGTCTGCAGGCCGACGCTCTATCCACTGAGCCAAACCGGCCAGGGCTTTTGTGTGTTTTTTAAGGCTAATATTATTAGGTCTTCTAACTCTTATCTATAGATACTGGTTTCTAGATATCCTCCTAGTTCTCCTTGTAAAGACTCTGGGTTTGGGTCTTAAAGTTTAATACTTTTTTGTTTGTTGGATTTGTTTCTTAATTCATTAAAATGTTTTCTATCAAATATCTAGTAGAAATAATCCAGTCTATATAATAAAAACCCAGTGGTTGTAACACTGTAACAACCAAAGACTGGTCACCAGGAGGTGACTTGACGCTGCATCCTGCGGCATCAGCGGGACTTGACTCTGGGTCCCGCGTGATTTCGCGCGCTGGGCCCCTAGTAGTACTATAAGACTGAAAAACAGCAGTCTCCTTTCTCCTAATTCTACTTCCCAGAGGTTCCTTCAGTCAAGAAATTTGTGTCCTTCTATTCTGGAAGGTTTTCTGGCATTTCATTTTATTTCCTACTTTTTTCTTTCACTCTTCCTGGACTTCTCTTATTTGGATGTTAGGGTTCCATTACCTATTTTCCTGTTTTCCATTTCTTGCTTATCTGCTTTCTGGGAGATTTCCTCAATTTTATCTTTAACTCTTCTGTGGAATTTTTCATTTTTATCAAATCCATTTCCAAGAGCTCTTTTTCTTCTCTGAATATTTCTGTAACATATTCTATTCTTCTTTGATGGATGTTGTACATACGGTGTGCCTAGAGGTCTCTGTGTTGTTTCTGTTTGCTCCAAATTTCTTTTTGTTTATTTAAGTGCCTTACAATATTAACTGATTTAATCCTTACAAAGGATCTTTAAGTTAGTTTCTATTATCCCCATTTTACAAATAAGGAAACTGAGATGCAGGAGTGATGACACATGGTCTTAGAAGTAGACAGCAGCAGAGCTAGGATTTGAACCCAGCAGCCTTGAAGCTCTTGAGTTTACACTGATGGCCTCTGCACTGTAATGTTTCTGCATCATTAAGTTTCAGAATGATTGGCAAGGACAGGGTCAAGAACAGAGCTCTACAGAATGTTGTTAGAGGCCTCCCTGTCAGCTGACATCAGTCCATTCATCACCACTTCTTGTTTAACTAGTTACAAATCTACTTTCAGACCATGTTTCTTTCCCTTGCCCCTGGGGTTGCAAAAATCTTGGTCATATGACTCCAGAAGTTCAAGGTCTGAGACAGCAAGAGGAAATGAAATGGACATTGGCTCTGGAGTGACACAGACCTGAAATACAAACCTGTCTTGTCCTACTCCTGCCTGTGTGCTTTGGCAAATGAGTTAAGCTTCTCTGGACTCAGTTTCTATAAAATGGTGAAAATAATATTTAACTTGCTGAGTAGTTGTCAAGTAAAGTACACTGTAGGCCTTCAATAAATGGTAGCTATTGTTATCTGCCAGTCTAGTAATCCTGTCAAAGAACTTAGAGCATTAAGATGGCTGGTTTATTTTTAAAAACTCTTGCTAACTCTATAATTGTTTCCTCTCCTTAGAGCTCACAAAGCAGCTGTTTGATAACGTGTTCTAGAATTTTGTATTAAGTCAATATCAAGATCATCAGCTTGTACGTTTTGGCACTCACTTTACAGTTTTTTTGAAAATTAGAACAATGTTTGCTTGTCTTCACTCTTCCATCAACTAGATGCTTCAGATAGCATCGAAATCTTGTTTGCAGTTTTCCTTTGTATTCTGAAGTGTCATCTGTCTAGACAAGACTTGAGCTTCTTTCCAATGGCTGTACCTCTCTCTGAGCCTGTCTTGGCTTTCATTTCCTTCAGACCATTATTTATTTTCCTCTTTCCGATCTCATGCCCATTCTCCTCGCAGAGAAAACAGAAGAAAGTAGGAATTCAGCAATTCCTCTTTTACCATCTCATACTTCACGTTCCTGTGTACATCAGTCATTAGTAAGAGTCCACATTTCCCAACTCATTCTCACACAGATGCTTCTTCCCACATTGCTCTGTACACCCCCTAATCCAGGGGTCCTCAAACTACGGCCTGCGGGCCACATGTGGCCCGCCGAGGACATTTATCCGGCCCGCCGGGTGCCGCTGCCTGTCCTGCTTAGCAGCCGACTCGTCCCGGGCCCGCAGTGCACATAGGAATTTGTTCATAGTTTTTTTTTTAAACTATAGTCCGGCCCTCCAACGGTCTGAGGGACAGTGAACTGGCCTGGCCCCCTGTTTAAAAAGTTTGAGGACCCCTGCATCTGTTATCTCTTCCTCTCCTTTCTGCCCTTCAGACCCTTTAACTGACTGCGCTTGGTCAGCAATTTCCAAGAAGCCTCATTCTCTTCTTTGAACATTTTCTTTCCCTTATTTCTCTGATTGTCTCCTGTTTCCTCTACAGCCCACCAACTGCTTTCTCCTGAGTACCTTTGGCCCTAAGGGTAGAGGAGGTATCTTACTTGCTTCCCTAACCCATTTGTTTCCTTCATCAAAACCTCACCTTCTTTGACATTCTATTTCTTAGTTACATAGGTTAAACAAAATGTGGAGTGGCAGGGCTGGATTCAGATACCCAACTATTGTTATCAGGAATTTCTCTCACACCTGCCTTCTCTGACCTCTGTTCTGTCTCATCTCTCCATCTCAATCCTCCATTTCCTTCTCTCTCTGTTTTCTGCTTTCCCCTGTATTAGTCTTCTTTCCAAGGTGTGTTTCCCTTTGTGGTGGCAGAGATGGCCACCAGCAGCCTGTCCAGCTTGTTGAAAAGAGAGGCCCTCTTTTCCGGCCAGCCAGAGAACTTGACCTGATTCTCATGGAGCTGACTTACCTCAGGTGCCCACTGAGGGAGTGGGGCAGGGATGGTCTCCACAAAGAAAGTCTGGGTGCTATGCTGTTACCATCGAAAGGAAGCTTGGGTCCAGCGGGTGGGGCTCAGTGGTGAGCATCGACGCATGAACCAAGAGGTCCCTGGTTCGAATCCTGGTCAGGGCACATGCCTGCGTTGCAGTCTCGATCCCAGTAGGGGGGCGTGCAGGAGGCAGCCAACTGATGATGTTTCTCTCTCATTGAAGTTTTTATCTCTTTATCCTTCTCCCTTCCTCTCTCTCTAAAATCAGTTGGGGGGGGGAATGGGTTAGGGAAGTAAGTAAGATGCCTACTCTACCCTTAGGGCCAAAGGTACAGAGGAGAAAAAGCAGTTGGTGGGCTGTAGAGGAAACAGGAGACAGTCAGAAATAAGGGAAAGAAAATGTTCAAAGAAGCGAATGAGGCTACTGGGAAATTGCTGGCCAAGCGCAGTCAGTTAAAGAGTCTAAAGGAGAGGAAGAGAGAAGAGATTAGGGGCTGTACAGAGCAATGTGGGGAGAAGCATCTGTGTGAGAATGAGTTGGGAAATGGGGGGTGGAGGGGAGTTGGGGTGAAGAGTCCTTGCCTGTGCAGCCCTTTATAATATACTTCGTGTGGGCATGGTGAGATTTACACCTGAAGTTAGTAAAAAATCATGGTAAATTGATAAAACTTTATCTTCCAATGACCTTGGTTACCCTAAGAGAAATATTAAGAATTAACATGAAACTAAATAACATCATTACAGGTTCTCATGATATAGAATTAGAGACAATCTGATTTTATATTATTTCACGGGCAGATAATGATAGTATAAAGTTGTTTATAATTTTGTTTTTAAATTACTTCAGATTTTACATGCATGACTTTGAAAAACTTGTCTTTTTTTGTTTTCAAGGTACAATAGTAACACCATAATTACTTTACAGGTAGACAGATAAGTTTGCAGCAGCAGCTTATTCAAGTGATGGACCACATTTGTAACTTAGTTGATACTATTCCCGATGATGAACTGAAAGCTTTGGATTGTGGGAACGATCTGCTTCAGCAGCGAAACATAAGGTACCTTGATTCTTCTCCACCTGGAGTATATCTGACTGCATTGCCACCACTCTGTATCAGAAATGTACAGGGCAAAATGGTTAACATTCTGAGTAGGATGGATTGTCACTATGTTTTAAATTTATTTACTTTTTCAAACTGTTCCTTTAGTATTTTATCCAAATTTTTGAAATTGGAAAAAAGGGAATGTATTCTGCCACAACTTGGGATGAGAACTGACGATATACTTGTGTGGCCTACTGTGGTAACTACTCACACTTAGTATGGTGTTTGTGTTTTCTCTTCAGAAGGAAACTCCTGGCTGAAGCAGATTTTAACACAACTGATGCCAGTGTTCTTGGCTCAATGTGGAGGTGCAGGCCTGATGCTCTTGGTAACCCCATGGAGGACATGGCATCTGTTTCCTTGCCTTATGCATTTTCAAAGGGCGATTCCTGCCCTACAGGGAGTTCTGATGAGTTAAATTTTCCGCCCATTACCTCAAATTCCATTTCTTCTGGGGGATGTTTGATGACTACCCCAGGAAAGACAGGATTCTCAGTCACCAAGAAGAATCTCTTTGAAAGACCATTATTCAGTTCCCATTTACAGAAGTCCTTTGTGAGTAGCAACTGGGCTGAAACACCAGGGATAGAAAAAAGAAATGAAAGCTCTCATTTTCCAGGAAGTGTTCTTACAAGCACTGCCGTGAAAGATCAGAATAAACATACTGCTTCAACAGATGACTTAGAAAGAGAAATCCAGGCCTCCTGTGAGATTGATAATTTTGACATAGATGACTTAGACGATGATGATGAGTGGGAAAATATAATGCATGACTTAGCAACGAACAAATGTTCCACAGCTGCCTATCCACCTATTAAGGAAGGTCAGCCCATTAAATCAGTATCAGAAAGAATTTCTCCAACCAAGACAAACTGCCTTCCTGTGACATCTACTGCTCAAAATAAAAACTTCTCAGGGTCAATTCAAAAATGTAAGTGTATATTTTAGAATTCTGACTTGATGAGAACTGATCAGTTTATCAAGTAGAGAAAGGTTTATGTCTCAAAATATTAAAATACAGGGCAGTTGAAGACAGATTTGAAGTCACATTTCTTTTTTTTTAATTTATCATTTTTTTTTAAACTTTAATGTTGAAAGTATTACATATGTCTCCTTCCCCCTATTGACTCCCTCCAGCCTGCCGCCCCCTACCCCAGGCCTTCACCAGCCTATTGTCTGTGTCCATGGGTTATGCACATATGCACACAAGGTCTTTGGTTTATTCCACCCACCCACCCTCCCCTGTCTTCCCTTCGAGATTCTGCCCTCTGTTCCATGCTTCCATGTCTCTGGATCCACTCAATTCGTCAGTTTATTTTGTTAATTAGATTCCACATCTGAGTGAGATCATGTGATACTTGTCTTTCTCTGACTGACTTATTTCACTTAGTGTGATACTCTCCAGGTCCCTCCATGCTGTCTCAAAGGGTAAGAGATTCTTCTTTTTTACTCCTGCATAGTATTCCATGGTATAAATGTACCACAGCTTTTTTATCCACTTGTCTACTGATGGGCTGTTTCTAGATCTTAGCTATTGTAAATTGTGTGAAGTCACATTTCATTTTTTTTTTTAATATATTTTATTGATTTTTTACAGAGAGGAAGAGAGAGGGATAGAGAGCCAGAAACATTGATGAGAGAAAAACATCGATCAGCTGCCTCCTGCACACCTCCTACTAGGGATGTGCCCGCAACCAAGGTACATGCCCTTGACCGGAATCGAACCTGGGACCTTTCAGTCTGCAGGCCGATGCTCTATCCACTGAGCCAAACCGGTCAGGGCGAAGTCACATTTCTTAAATCAATCAAATTATTTCTTTTGGCCTAGACTCCTTTTAATTAATTGAATAAATATTTATTGAGTGCCCACTATGTGCATGTTCTCCTCTAGGTTCTGCTAATAGATAAATGATGAATAGTTCCTGCCCTCTTGGTGCTCACAGTTTAGTGAGGGAAGTTTTTGGAGGAATGAAATTAGCCACTGTAAAGGCTGCAGAGAAGAGCCAAAATTAATTTTAAAACCTTACATCAATCCTATAAAGTTATCACTAAGTGTTTTTTTTTTTTACTGAAACAAGTTTATATATACAACATTCTATAAAGTACAGCCTTCTCTATTTTTGTTATTGATGACTTAATGCCACGAAGGTTGTTCTTATAGTTACACTGTTGACCTTTAAAATAACCTTTAATGGATTTATTTTTGTATGCTGTTAGAATGTGTCATACTTGACGTTCGCAATTATCTTGAGATAGTTGAGCGTTGGGGTTGGTGTAACTGCCAAAGCTGGCGTGAGCTCTAATTCTCTGAGTTGAACCAAAGTTGCGACAGTACAGATGGAGAGCAGGGGGCAGATGTGAGTGACATTGTGGAAGAAGAACCAGGAAGCTAAGCTAAGATGACTCTGAGGTTTCTGACTGGGTGATTGGGAAAGTATGACACCATTAACAGAAATAGTGGAGTCAGGAGACAGGAAGATTTGGAGAAAAGCTGAGGAGGGCTATTTCAAGACTTGTTGAGCTTACAGTTTGGTAAGTCATTTAGGTAGAAATGTCTTGCAGACAACTGAAGATGCATATAGGACTGGAACTTAGGAGTGGATCAGTCAGTTCTTACGCCTTCTGTGCACATAGGTGATGCTGAAGATCATAGGACTAGGAAAATTCCAGAAAAGAGCCCAGCCCCGTGTCTGACAGACTCCCAAATTTCAGGGGCAGGTGGAGGAAGTGGAACCAAGAGAGGGAATTTAAATCCACAGTTGCCTTGAAGGTCAGTCAAGAGAGAAGAGGAAAGAGGCAATAGAGTGGAGGTAGTGCTGTAGAAAAATCAAGGAAAGACTTGAATTTGGCCCTTGGGAAGTCTTTGGTGGCTTTGACACTTGTATGAAAGGCAGTTCGGTACATGGTTAAAGAAAGAATTTGCTGTAGGGAAAGGGATGTCGATACGCAGGACAAAGGGTAAACGCTAAAACTGACTTGTGACATGAATGCATTGCTTTTTCTTAACATTGATTATTTTCTTAGACCAGTCGACGCAAAATTTACCATCCAGAAATCTGAATCACGAGCATTTCCAAAGTCTTAATTTTCCTCATACAAAAGAAATGATGAAGATTTTTCATAAAAAATTTGGTCTACATCATTTTCGAACTAATCAGCTAGAGGCGATCAATGCTGCGCTGCTTGGTGAAGACTGTTTTATCTTAATGCCCACTGGTACGTATTTTTAGATATGAATTGGCAGGAATCCATCGGCAGATGTGAAATGAAAGCCCTTTAATAGAACTAAAAAGAACGTTGACACAGTATTTCTATCACTTAGGGGCCTCTAAACCTCTCATGCCATAGTAAGAAAGTGTATTACCCCTCCCCTCTGTTCTAGTTGTTGACATGATGACATAGCCCTTTAAGATTTTCAACTCAAAGCTGGTTGTGTTTAACTGATACAGAATTTCTCTTTGGGAATTTTTCTTTTTCTAATCTAAATTAGTCTGGAACATGAATAAGAATGTAGGCCTGGAATAGAGATGTGACCATTGCTGGCAGTTTATTTGTTACAGTGAAGTGTTCTGTGGTGGTTAAAACCATCAGTTCCGGAGGGGTGGCCTGGGCGTAAAGCACAGCCCTGCCATTTATTAGTGGTGTGACCTTGAGCAAGGCACTTCATTCCTTGGACCCCACATGTGCAGTGGGGATAATAATAACCTGTCTTACAGAGTGTTATGAGAATTAAATGAAAAGCATTTAGCATAGTTCTTTCTTGGCCTGTTTTGAAGAGATCCAGGACTTTTCATTGTGCTATAAACGTTTATAGCAGCTGTTCAATGATTTATAGTCATCCGAGGCCGAGTATTAAATAAGCAGTTAGGACAAGCACCATGGGGAGTTTGGAGTTTCAGTCCTTGCACATGTAAGCTCCCCTGGGCCGTCTTATTGCCATCATTGTTTAATAGTATCTGGCTGTCTGAATGTTTTCACACTGATTTTAAAGTTTAGGTGATGTTCGATAATAATCACTTCCTGTTTCATTAACTTGTTTAATCTGTGCTCTGTGTCAACTCCAAGTTGGTACTCCGAAACTAAAGCAGGAAAGGACCCTGGGTCGTCCACTGGTTTTGGGGGGCTTTCCATGCTCCTATGGGGTTCCAAGGGGGTGTGGTTTTTTGTTAATCTTCACCCACGGATATTTTTTTCATTGATTTTTATAGAAAATGGAAGGGAGAGAAACACTTAGATTCGTTGCCTCCTGTACACACCCCAAATGGGGCCAGAATCGAACCACCTAGGCATGTGCCCTTGACTAGGAATCGAACACTCAACCCTTCAGTGTGAGGCCCAACACTAACCATTAAGCGACACTGGCCAGGGCTCAAGGGGGTGTTTTTATGTGTCCTTCCACTCCAGTTTAACCTCTTGGTTGTGTGTGTGTGTGTGTGTGTGTGTGTGTGTGTGTGTGTGTGTGTGTGTGGTTTATTTTCAACAAAATTTGTAAGCTACTGATCTAGTACATTTTGAAGGTGATAAAGTTGAGACATAAGGTTAAATGGCATGTCTAAGTCACATAACCTATTGAGGGGTAGAACTGAAACTAGAACTTGGCTTCCTGGTCTTGCCTTGACATTTACACATAAATACCAAAGAGAAATTTACTTACTATACATGCAGAAAAGATGGACTATTTTGTTTAAAAAAAAAAAAAAATCAAAGTCCTAGAAACTGCCTGGCACAAATTTCTATTATTAATGGGCTGATGAAGTTGAAAATTAGGGATTAATCATTTCAGTTACCATTAAATGTGTACGGATTGTCTTGCCATTTTGAATTTGAATGGAAAGAGATTCCACCCCACCCCACCCTTTGGTCTCAAAAGAAATTTCTTTCTCTTCCTCTTCTGTTAATGCACACAAATATAGTTCGACCCTTTACTTCAAAGGAAGATTGGGAATATTACCCTCTGGATAAGAGTACAGGGAGTATTCACACTAGTGGTGTAACAAAACTTAGATTCTAGAAGAGAAATACTACACTATGTTAACTGTGGGTTTTAGTGTTCTACATTTTATCACATTTTAACTCTTTAAAATGAAATCCTATATAATAAAGAGCTAATATGCTAATCAGACCGAACAGCAGAACGACCATCCAGACGACCTTCTGGGCGAAGGACAAAGCTGGGGCTGCGAGGGAAGCCTGGGTCCCAGGTGCCTGCGGCGGCTGGAGATAAGCTTGGGTCCTGGGTGCCAGAGGGAAGCCGGTGCCGACAGCCAGGGGAAGGAAGGCCTACTCTTGCACGAATTTTGTGCATGGGGCCTCTAGAATTATATAAAATAATTATTTTAATCTGCATTTGGATTTCCCAAGTAGACTTCTAAAGCAATTCTATTGCATTTAAGTTTTCCACCCGGATTCTTGCTTTTGCTATCATATGTACCTACATGACATGTCCTGAAGGATAACCTTTACACATTTAAATTGTCTAAGTATTTCGGCTCATTTGAATATGGCAAGTTGTTGGCACCATGGGGAATATCACTTGGTATTCTATTAATCAATTATCTTAAATATTGTGTGTGGTTTACTTTGTAACTTTTGCCTTCATGCTCTCAAGATAGGACCTGACAGATATTTCTTTGTCATTTCTCTTTCAGGAGGTGGTAAAAGCCTGTGTTACCAGCTCCCTGCCTGTGTTTCTCCTGGGGTCACTATTGTCATTTCCCCCTTGAGGTCACTTATCGTAGATCAAGTTCAGAAGCTGACTTCATTGGATGTAAGTTAAAAACAGAATTCTACCAATTACAATAAAAATATAACTTAAAAATAATTATATTTTAGTGCTCTGGGTTGCCTTTTTACTTAATAGTTTGTGAATTATAAGCATGAAGTACAGCTATTACATTAAGTTGTACATTTAAGCTCAAGTCTGAAAATTCTCATACAGATAACCTGTGGTTCCATCTGATTTTATTCTAGGAGAATGTATTTTAGTAAGAACTTTTAACTTGTACTTTGCTGATATAAAAATTTTTTATTTAATATGAAAGGAGTTTTTTTTTTATTGTTATTACTGCCAGATCAGCATAGTTCTTATCTTACTCCCTTAACATCTTAAAATGCATACACATGCACATGCCCACACAGGTGTCCCTTTTCCTCCTGGCTGAGATTATAATAGTATATGAATTCATTCTACTAAATCCTGCATATTGTGATCAAACAGAATTATTTCCAGGGTTATGAGCCACTACCTTTTTCTTTTTTTTTCTTTTTTTTCTTTTATGTTGGATTTCTTCCTTTTTTTTTTTTTTAATTTCAAAGAGGAAGAGAGAAACATCAATGATGAGAATCTTTGATCAGTTGCCTCCTGTACGCCCCCTACTGGGGATCAAGCCAGCAACCTGGGCATGTGCCCTGGACCAGAATTGAACCTGGGACCCTTCAGTCTGCAGGCTGAAGCTCTATCCACTAAGCCAAACTGGCTAGGGCGTCACTACCTTTTTCAACAAGACCGCTGGTTTGATTTTTCTTCCAAAGAATGTCTTAGGGCAGTGATGATAGCCATTGTTAAGTCAGTCCTGATGTTATGGCCCTTGCATCATTGTTACACATTAAAACCCTGAATACACATTTACCTAAAAAAGAATGCAGCTATACATTAGAATTGGATTTTTTGGATACTGAGTTCATGTTTATATTACTTACAAACATGAAAAGCAAAGGAAGTAAAGGAAAGCAAAAAAAAGAAGTAAATAATGAGAAGAATATTTTAAATTATAGTTAATAAGGGTTTTTTCAAAATGTCCTATGTGCTTATTGTTATTTTTATTACATTGAGATTATCTTTCCTCTGATAGGTTTGACATGTAACTTGTAAAATATTTATAAAAGCTAAGGATAAATATAAGATTAAATCAGATTAATATGTAAAATTTACATTGTTTACTACTTTAATACTTAGATTCCAGCTACATATCTGACAGGTGATAAGACCGACTCAGAAGCTACAAGTATTTACCTCCAGTTATCAAAAAAAGACCCAATTATAAAACTTCTGTATGTTACTCCAGAGAAGGTTTGTATTTTATCATTATTTTAAAATATTACATTAGAGCTATGTTAATAAAACAATTCAGTTCTCCCTCTTGAATATGGAAAACCCAGTCTTTCCCTCCTCTGTTTCTCGCCTTTATTACTCACATAGAATACTTTCTTCTGCTCATCAAGTGTGTGGACGTTTTTTCCTTACACCAAGCAATTCTTGCGACACTGGCCAATTGTCCTGTAATTTAACTCAATTCTGACATTGCCTACCCGGAGATAGTGTCAGGTTAAGGGCTCAGTCCAACACTATTGTTCCCATCCCACTTCAGATGCCGATCGTAAGTAGTTGGTCCCCATCCAGGTCACCCATGTCGTCTCTCTGATTTGGCTATAAATCAGAAGTTCTT
This sequence comes from Plecotus auritus, assembly GCF_963455305.1. Lineage (NCBI taxonomy): Eukaryota > Metazoa > Chordata > Mammalia > Chiroptera > Vespertilionidae > Plecotus > Plecotus auritus. The sequence continues at coordinate 12,090,023 of NC_137781.1, read as the reverse complement.
ATGACTCCCTTCTCAGCTCCCATTAATTTACTATAGCAGCCCGTAGAACTCAGGGCAGTGCTTAAGTTTACCAGTTTACTAAAGGACATGATAAAGATACAGACGAACAGCCAGATGAGGAAAAATGCTGGGTGAGATCTGGGGAGGTCCAGAGTACAGGAGCTTCTGCCCTCATGCAGTTGGGGGTCTCACCCTCCTGGTGTGGATGTGTTTGCCAACCTGGAAACTCTGAATCCCATACTTTGGGGATTTGATTTAGGCTTCCCCATGTAGGCACGATCAATTATTAAGTCTATTTCTAGCCCCTCTCCCCTGTCTGGAGGATGGGGGGTAGTGATGCAAATTCCAAGGTTCTAATGGCTTGGTCTTTGTGGTGACCAGCCCCCATCTAGGATCCCCCCAGATTCAACTCTAGAGTAAAAAGATGCTCCTAGCGCTCTTATCACTTAGGAAATTGCAAGGATTTCAGGAGTTCTGTGCCAGACACTGGGGTGGAGACCAATATATTTTTTCTATTATCTCCTAAAAGCTCACTAGAATACATACATTTTTCAATTTTGACATATTTCTGATATATAGTATAGTGTAAGAATTCCTGTATGACTTTCACCCAGAAACTCCAGATGTAACTTTTACTGTGATTGCTTTATTGTTCTATTTTTTTTTAATATTTGAAAGTAAGTTGTAGACATGATATATTCTTTTAACCTTAAATACTTTGCCATGCATTTCCTAAAAACAAGGAATTCTCTTGCATAACAGTATAGTGATCAAAATCAGAAAGTTTTCATTGATACACTGTTATTTAGTCTATGAACTTCACTTTTACTAGTTGTCCTAATAATGTCCATTAGAGCAAAAGAAATTCCTAGATTATGCATTGCATTTAGTTGTCATGTCTCTTTAAATAATTTGTCTGTCATATGATTTTTACACTGTTTTTTTCAATATATTTTTTTTATTTCAGAGAGGAAGGGAGAGGGAGAGAGAGATAGAAACATCAGTGATGAGAGAGAATCATTGATCGATGTTTGGCTGCCTCCTGCACACTCTCCACTGGGGATGGAGCCCACAACCTGGGCATCCTTGACTGGGACGCTTTAGTCTGCAGGTTGTCGCTCTATCCACTGAGCCAAACCAGCTAGGGTGATTTTGACAGTTGAAGAGTGAAGGCCAGTTATTTTGAGAGCCGTCCCTCAATTTGAGTTTATCTTACGTTTCCTGGTGATTAGATTCAAGTTATTCATCTTGGCAGGAACTTCAGAAGTTGTGATAAGTTTTCAGTGCATCCTATCAGGAGGCATTTGATGTCAGTTCGTTCTATTATTGGTGATGTTAGTTAACCTAATCACCTAGGTAAGGTGATGTCTGCCAGACTTCTTCACTGTAAAATCACTTTTTTCTCTTTTTTTGTCATAAATGTAAGTTTTTTTGGTTATTTTCTGCCTTTGTCATAGTAGATATTTGTTGTGGGATACTCTGAAACTGTGTAAATATCCTGTTATTCATCAGACGTTTACCTAATAGTTTTATCACCCGTTGATTCCCCTGTAGCTATTACTATAATGGCTGCCAAATGATGATTTTTCTAATTAGTTGGCATTTTACTATAACAAAGAGGTTTCCCTTTTACCTACATATTTACTTACATTAATATGAACTTATGGAATTTTAACTTATATAGTAGGCTAGCATCTATTTTTGTATAACCTTAAATACTCGCGAGCCGCGGTTTGCCGCTCTGTTGACTAATGAGTTTGCCGACCACGGTACTAGGATGTCATTGCTTTTAGGCCCTGTCATGGACAGAACTACGAAATACATACATACAGACAAATATGTGTATATGTGTGTGTGTGTATCCCCTTCCCCAAATAACAAGCATGCCAGTAGCGTATCGATAGCACTGTTCCCAGTGTACACATAGCCCTCAGGTATACTGAGGTCCAAAGCTTTACAACCACTGACCTGACACATAACTGTTTTCTAAACATTCTAAAATGTCTGCTGTCTTCTATCACTTCTGCTAATTCTCTTCATATAATGGAAGAAGAACCAGTTTTCTCTGAAGGTTTTTTATTTTTATTTTTTTATTTTATTGATTTTTTACAGGGAGGAAGGGAGAGGGAGAGGGATAGAGAGCTAGAAACATCGATGAGAGAGAAACATCGATCAGCTGCCTCCTGTACACCCCCTACTGGGGATGTGCCCGCAACCAAGGTACATGCCCTTGACTGGAATCGAACCTGGGACCTTTCAGTCTGCAGGCCGACGCTCTATCCACTGAGCCAAATCGGTTAGGGCTCTCTGAAGGTTTTAATGGAGCTTAAGTTGTAGTGGAACTTAAAGACAACAGAATCTGTGAGGTGATGTGATGTTTAAATGTGTTTAAGTGTCTAACTAATCCATTTCTGACCTAGGTCTGTGCAAGTAACAGGCTGATTTCTACTCTGGAGAATCTGTATGAGAGGAAGCTCTTGGCACGGTTTGTTATTGATGAAGCACATTGTGTCAGTCAGGTAAATACTATTTTTTATGTCTTGAAATATTGGTAAATATATACCAACAGTATATATATTTTCAGAACTAAAGAGAAAAAACATTGAGTGCATTATTCTATTTCACTGAAGGATATTCTATTTCACTGAAGGTGGTTCTGAATGTGGAGAGCAGTATTTGCTTTGTATAAACGAAAGATTCAAATGGTCTGAAAAGCGGGTTTTTTTCTCAACTAGTGGGGACATGATTTTCGTCAGGATTACAAAAGAATGAATATGCTTCGCCAGAAGTTTCCCTCTGTTCCAGTGATGGCTCTCACTGCCACAGCCAACCCCAGGGTGCAGAAGGACATCCTCACTCAGCTGAAGATTCTCAGGCCGCAGGTGTAAGTTGTTGCAAGCCGTGCCTTTCCAGTCCGGGGCAGTGGCTCCCGGTGTGCTGCACGTTATGATGACCTGCGGAGCCTTGAAAATCCCGGTGCCCGGGTTACGCCTGATGCCCATTAGCTCAGAATTTGGGGCTGGGAGCCAGGAGGGTTTTAAAAATCCCCAAGCGAACCATCCTTTTCTTGGCTGGTTCTACGGTGCTGTTACTGTCCAATTAGCGTGTAGTGCGGGCAGTGCTGCTGACGCCTTTTAGAAAGAAAATCCCCAGGTGATGACAATAGATAGCAAAGTTTGGGAACCAGGGCCTAAGGGCTTTTCTTCACTTACTGAAATGAAAACTTGCTCTCGTTACCTGTTTTGTAAGTAGGGATAAAGTGCATGCTGTTCCTGTTAGCTCTGGTCTCGTCCCATTAATAAATTAGCTTTTATTTACCTAATTTTGGCTCCCATACATCCTAGAATATACGTCATGAAATGAACCAATGACCCTGCTTTGTCCTTTTCTCTGAAGTCCCAGTGACACCCACAATGTTGAAAATAGTCCGGAAACGATGTATAACAGCTTTTTACTTTGTTTCCATCTCAACAGCAAAGGGCTTCTTATTGGCACCAAATCCATAATTATTCAATAATAAAAACAACAATAGTAAAATGCCCCATATATATAGGTTGTACTGGATTAATTTGTACCTCTGTGTGAGTTTGTAGACACTGGAGCATAGTCTGATAGGTTCATTCACTCAGCAAATATTTACTTAACAGCTATTATGGACCAAGGTTAAAATACTTTTTTCTTCCAATTTGTTAATGGGTGTTTGAGTTTGAGGAAAGCCTGAGGGGATGACCAATATATTGGGGTGGGGATTTTTTTGTTGTTTTTTTTAAGTACACCTTTTGTTCATTTGGAAATAAAGAGAATAGGCTGGCTCTATAAATCTGGTAATCAGTAAAAACAATAGCAGCATCTCTCAGCGGGTTATGAGAACTGGAAGTGCCACATGAAGGATATGAGGGGTCATGAGATTAAAGTAGCTACAAAGACCTTTGCAGATGAAACTGAAATTTGCGTCTACAAGTACTATATTGGTCTGTGAAAGCTTTTTCTTTTTTTAGATAGGCAATATTTTAGCTTTTTTCCCTCAATTTATGCCAGAAGCAATCTACTGTTCTTTTTGCTCAGTAATATTAATTTTCCAGCTGCCCGACAGTTAAATCATATAAGTTCAGTTTCATTCACCTTTTCTAATATATATATTGATTTCAGAGAGGAAGGGTGAGGGATAGAGAGAAACATCAATGATGAGAGAGAATCATTGATCGGCTGCCTCCTACACCCCACACTGTGTGGATCAAGCCTGCAACCTAGGCATGTGCCCTGACGGGGAACCGAACTGCAACCTCCTGGTTCATAGGTCGACCCTCAACCACCAAGCCACACGGGCTGGGCTCAATTCACCTTTTGAATAACATTTTGCTAAGTATAGAATTTGTCATTTTGCTTGAGTAAACATTGCACAAATATATTTAGAAGCAGACACCTTTAATATCTTTTCCTAGTAGTGTGAGGAGATCTCCTTGCAAAAGCAATAGATTATACATTTTCTGAGTCTAGCATGTGGTGCCCGGTGCATAATTGGCACTTGTTAAGAATGAATAAATGAAACATATGGAGGAGGAATTTGGGTAAATGTGGGTAAAATGTGAAAATTTGGGCAAGTCTGTTGACTCTTTAATATATTTGGTACTTCTATATTTGAAGGTTTAAATCTCTTAGTGGAAATAAAAAATTTTAATGAACACTTTCTGACACATTTTTTCCTGCTCTTCTTTTCTACCAATAAGCCCTTTGTTTGCATTAACTTTGCCCAACTGCTGATGTGTCATGACCCTGAAGAAGGCAGTTATCCAAAGGTTTGGAGCCATGGCCCCATGCTCCTCTCCTTATGCTGGTCTATGATATTATTCTTCCTCTTTGGGAAATACAAGGATGTATAATAAATTTTCCCTTTCCCTTAAGACCTGAGAAATATGAACTGAGAAAGAGACAGACATATGGACAGTTAAAACAATAATAATGTAACAATACAACAGTAATAACAGCTAACACTTTTACATATCCAGCCTATACAATGTGCAGGGCACTATCATTGGCATTTTATGTGTATTAACTCATCCACACAAAAGTCCTATAAAGTAGGTCCTCCCATTTTCCTCCCTTTATGGATGAGGAAACTGAGGCACAGCAGTTAAATAACTTGAACAAGGCCACATACCTAGCAAGTGCTGGAGAAAGGACTTAAACCCAAACAATCTGTTTTCAGCGCCCTTTAAATTCTCTCCAAATTGCAGAATGAAGTAAGTGGTGATTAGAAGTGTAAATTATTACTGCAGGAACTCAGAAAGGCAAGATTAACTATAACCCAAAGTAACAACTATTAGTGAAGAGGGGTCAGACAGAGTTTTATAAAGGAAGTGGGTTTTGTAGGATGAGTGGTCTTTTAAAAATTTTAAATGTCTGAATTGAGTTATAATGTCTATACCTAAAAATTCACCTATTTAAAGTATATAATTCTGTGATTTTTTGTGTGTGTTTTTTTTAGTTTATTCACAGGGTTGTGCAGTCCCACCCCTATCTAATTTTAGAACATTTTTGTCTCCCTTAAAAGAAACTCTAGGCACATTATCAGTTAATTGCCACTATCCTCCACCTCCTCAGCTCTAGATGACCACTTATCTGCTTTCTGTCTAGATTTTTGCCTATCCTGGACATTTCATTTAAATAGAATCATATACTCTGTGGCCTTTGTGAGTGCCCTTTTCCCCTTACCATCATGTTTTCAAGGTTCATCCATGTTGTAGCATGTATCAGTACTTCATTCTTTCTTATTGACAACTGTCCCATTGTATGGATAATCTGCATTTTATTTATTCGTCATGGGATGAATATTTGAGTTGATTCCATTTTTTGGCTATTAGGAATAATACTGTGAGCATTTGTGTACAAGTTGTCATGTGGACATGTGTTTTTATTTCTCTGGGACATATATTTAGGGGAAGAATTGTTGGGCCATATGGTAACTCTACATTTGACCTTTTAAAGAACTACCAGGTTGATTTTCAAAGCATCTGCACCATTCTATATTACCTTCAGCAGTGTGTGAAGAAGGTTGCAGTTCTTCCACATCCACACCAACATTTGTTACTGTATGTCTTTTTTACTGTATTCATCCTACTGGATGTGAAGTGGTAAGTGAGTGGCATTTTAACAGATGAAGAGTGAGAATTCAGGGCTGAAGTTTTTGGTGTGAAAATACGGGTCAGGCCCTAACTGGTTTTGCTCAGTGAATAGAGCGCCGGCCTGAAAGGTCTGGGGTTTGATTCCAGTTGAGGGCACATGCCCGGGTTGCGGGCTCGATCGCCAGTGGGGGGTGTGCAGGTGGCAGCCGATCAGTGATTCTCTCTCACCATTGATGTTTCTCTCTCTCCCTCTCCCTTCCTCTCTGAAACCAATAAGAATATATATTTAAAGAAAATACAGGTCAGCCAAAACCGGTTTGGCTCAGTGGATAGAGCGTCGGCCTGCGGACTGAGGGGTCCCAGGTTCAATTCCGGTCAAAGGCACGTGACTTGGTTGCGGGCACATCCCCAGTGGGAGGTGTGCAGGAGGCAGCTGATTGATGTTTCTAACTCTCTATCCCTCTTCCTTCCTCTCTGTAAAAAAATCAATAAAATATATTTTAAAAAAAAGAAAAGAAAATACAGGTAAGACCCAAGGAATGGTGAATAATGCAAAGGATAAGTGGAGAAATAAAGAGAAGGAATAACCCGGGGAAGGTGGCTTGAGGCCAGATCCTAGAGGGTCTTACATATCATCCTGCTCAAGTATTTGGATCTGTCCTATAGACACGTTCACCTGGAAGGGGGCTTCATCGGAGCTGTTTGGTAGAATGATAGCCCTGGCCGTGGGTAGAAGATGGAGTGGAGGAACAGAAGTTCAGAGGCAGGATAGCCCTTCAGGAACCCTACTGCAGCCCTTTAAGAGAGAGAACGATGGTGGCAACAGTAGAAAAGGAAGGTGGGGACAGAGTCAAGAGAGAAAACGGTAGAATCAACAAGACTGGAACTGAAGGGGTAAGAAATGTGGACATAGTGAAAGTTTACACCAGTTTCTGGTGCGGGTGACTGGCTCCATTGATGATACCTGGAAATGCAGGAGGTGGAAGGTTGGAAGGAATGGATAACGAATTTAATTTTAGGTCCTGGTGTCTTCATGCTTTCTTCAGACATGTGCTTCCTAAAAGAATTTTGAAAAGCTGAACCACTTGTACATTTTTAACCTGACACCTGAAATTTTTCAACATGAATTTAAACAAAGAGAATGTGGTCTGTTACACCATTTTAAAACAAAATTGTAACCCAGCCTTTTAAAATGTATTCCGTAGAATATTAATATACGTATGAGAGCAGTTCTGTACCTACATCATCCACTTGCAAAACACATTAAAAATTTTTACCTCTTTAACAGATATTTTACATTTTTCCTTTTTCTCTTTGAGCACTTATTTCTCTTTCAGTTTCCTACAGAATTCTATTCTAAAGCAATGTATTTTTATGCATGAAGTCTTTTTTAAAAAAATATATTTTTATTGATTTCAGAGAGGAAACGAGAGGGATAGAGAGATAGAAACATCAATGATGAGAGAGAATCATTGATCGGCTGCCTCCTGCACTCCCCCTACTGGGGATTAAACCCTCAACCTGGGCATGTGCCCTTGGCCGGAATCAAACGCAGGACCCTTCGGTCCCCAGGCTGACACTCTATCCGCTGAGCCAAACTGACTAGGGCATGCATGAAGTCTTGTTACTTACATGCAAAAAATATGTTTGTATATTAAGAATTGTTTTTAAATGTCTTATACCAAAATTTTTTCCAAATTGAATTACTGTAATTGTTAGCACATAACTGGTTGGAATAGTTTTCAAGTATGTATATATTTTAAAGTTTAATGTATTTTAATAGCAGACTTATAGGAACAGCACTGAACACAGACCACATTTAAAACATGTGCTTGCATGTAGGAAACTCAGTTAGAAAAGTAGAGTGAATGGATGCAATCTACTTCATTATAAAAATGCTGCAAACACCATTTAGTTGCCATCAATAAGAAATTTACTTGTTTTTAAAAAATCCAAATGTTGGCCTTGTCCAGAAAAATTAAAAAAGTTGAACTGCTGAAACTTGTTTGCTGAAATATTTTCACTTACATGAATGCTTTATGTCCCAGCATTTACATTAAAAAATTTACATACAAATGAAAATGGAAAAACAGCCCTGGCCTGTTTGGCTCAGTGGATAGAGCATCGGCCTGCGGACTCAGGGGTCCTGGGTTCGATTCCGGTCAAGGGCATGTATCTTGGTTGCGGGCACATCCCTGGTTGGGGATGTGCAGGAGGCAGCTGATTGATGTTTCTCTCTCATCAATGTTTCTGGCTCTCTATCCCTCTCCCTTCCTCTCTAAAATATCAATAAAATATATTTTTTTTTAAAAAGAAAAAGAAAATGGAAAAACTGCCAATACCCAATTTGTGTCCCCTATTTTCCACTTGTAGTCATATACTTAGGTACCTTTTGACCCCATGGAAAGAAAACATTCAGAACTACTAATAACAGGAAGAGGAGAATTTTTTTTAAGAATGAAATAGCCCTAGCTGGTTTAGCTCAGCGGATAGAGCGTGGCCTACGAACTGAAAGGTCCCAGGTCTGATTCCGGTCAAGGGCACATGCCTGGCTCGATCCCCAGTGGGGAACTTGCAGGAGGCAGCCGATCAATGATTCTCTCTCATCATGGATGTTTCTATCTCTCTCTCCCTCTCCTTCTCTGAAATCAATAAAAATATATTTTTTAAAAAATAAAGTATGAAATAGTTCCCATCATAGTGGGTTCTTAAGCACATTCTCCACGTTTGCAGTGTGTTGGGTGGGTGTCCTTTGGCATAATTGTTACACATTTGGCATGGATAGGTTGGTGTCTTCCAAAAGGCCAACCAGGCAGGCCTCCTGCCTCCTGCGGAGCACCAAATAGCTACATGCTGGAAGCACACATCTGTTTTGAAGTCCTGAGCAATTTCTCACACCAGACGCTGAAAGGGAAGTTTGTGAATCAGAAGTTCATTGGACTTCTGAGAAGGTCTAATTTCACAGAGTGCCATAGTACCAGGCCTGTAACCATAAGGTTTCTTTCCCCCTCCCGTACAGGGCGCACTCTGCGAGTGGCTTTGACAGCCAGTTGCTTCCATTGTACGTTACCACAGGTTGGTTTGTGGGCAGTCCGCTTTGTAAGAGCCATGGTATAGAGAACTCCTTACTTCACCCCCTTCTCCTTGGACTGGAACCCTAGTGCTAGAGGCTGGCGGCATTAATGATGGCGATGGCTGTGAGCTCAGTTCAAATATATTTTTTAAATTTCTTAAGCATAAATTTTGATTGAGAATGTGTAACTTAATAAAGATAGGATTTTCCCCTTCCCCCCAGTTAGTTCATATATCTGGGTGAATTCAGTTGGCTCCAATTTATTTATATAATTGATTTCAGAGAGGAAGAAAGAGTAAGAGAGATAGAGACATCATTGATGAGAGAGAATCATTGATTGGCTGCCTCCTACAGGCCCCACAATGAGGACTGAACCTCCTGGTTCATAGGTCGGTGCCCAACTACTGAGCCATACTGGCCGGGTGGCTTAAATTTCTTTTATAGATGTAAGCATTGAGAAACATTGCTCGCAGAAACGTGGATGGGAATGGAAAGCATTTTATTGTAGTAATAACACTCAATTACTTGAATTCCTTCTGACACATATGCCAAAATTACATAATGATCTGTCATGAAAAATTATTTTTAATGATATTTCAACCAACAACTCAATTAAGTCCTCCACATTTTGTTGAAAGCAAAGATTTATAAACCATGCGACTGGCAAAATAAGTCATATCATTAGTTACTCACTTTACTTTTTCTGGGAAAAATACCCTAAAAAATGCCTTACCAAGACTTACCCAATGACTGTTAAATATTGTTGCTGTTTCACATAAATGAACCTTATATCCAATATATTCTGAAGACTTTTCCTAATCTATTTTTGACATATTTTTTATTCTGTGATATGCTTTTAAACTAGTTTTGTCAAAACTTTGTGGCTACTGATTAGTTCTTTCAAATAATGGGAAATAACTACCATGTAACCTAATTGGCATATCCAGTTTTCATTGTCAAACCAATCAGCCGCATTAGACTTATTTTCTTATATGTAGAAAAAGAAAATTTTGACTTTTTATAATTCACATAAACTAGTACATATCCTCAAGACAAGTATTTCAGTTCCAAAAGCAACAAGAGCCGAGCACAAATTGATTCCATTTCCTAACACATCACTTAAAATCATATGAGTTTGACACCCTGGACCTGATAATATTTTTTATTTTAATGGCAACAACTCCCTTAGTGAAATACAATGAAATCCAAACTTCTTTTTAAAAAATCATGTCTTTATTAAGATATAATTGACACGCCATAAAATTCACCCATTTAAAGGTTAAAATTTAGTTGGGTTTTTGAATGTTCACAGAATTGTTCAACCATCCCCCAAATCTAAGTTCAGAACGTTTTCATCATCCAAAAAAGAAACCTCAGTGCTTCTAAGCAGTCATTCCCCATCACTTAGCATAATGTTTTCAAGGGACTTCCATGTTGTAGCCTGTGCCAGTACTTCATTCATTTTTATGGCTAAATAATCTTCCATTTTGGGGGCATTCCACATTTCAGTTACCCATTTATCAATTGATGAAAACTGCCTCTAACTACAATATCTGGTAATTCCAAACATACTGCTTTCCAGCAGGCCACGTCAGATTTGTTCTATGTAATAAAATCAGAGAGACTTATCTTTTTCATTTTAACAAACTGTGGGAATGCTGCTTTTAGTTAGTGGCCCATCTGCTGGAGTTTAGCAGTCTATTTGCTGCAGAGATACTTGTTTTGATTTTAATTGGATTTGAGATCTTCAGCTTTCTGTCCTAATATGATGTCATTTTCTTATTTTTAGTAAAAGTAGTCTGTTTGACTAAATTAGTAAACATTTCTCAATTATGCCACAAATAAGTTTCAGATTTTATGCCAAATGTTTTTAATATATCAGCTTTATTGAGATATAATACACATACTATACAATTCACCTATTTAAAGTGTATCATTCAATGGTTTTTAGTAGTCAGAGTTGTGCAGCCATCACCACAATCAATTTTAGAATGTTTTCCTCACCCTGCAAATGCACCCATATCCATTAGTAGTCAGTCCCACTTTCCCCTCACACCCCCTAACAGCCTGAGGCAAGCACCACTTTACCTTCTGTCTTTAGATTTGCCTGTTCTGGATATCTATGTATATAAAAGCATAATATGCAAATCGACCAGGTGGTGGAACGACCAGTTGGCTATGATGTGCACTGACCATCAGGGATCTGCCCCCAGCCTGGGAAGCGGGGGTGGGTACCTACAGGCAACCGGGGACCTCTAGTAAAGAGAATCATCCAATATGGCTTCTTTCACTTAGCATAATGTTTTTAAAGTTTATTGCTGAAGAATATTCCATTGTTATGGGTATATCACATTTTATTTATTCACTGGTGGCCTGGGTGCACGAAATTCATGCACAAGGGAGGATGTCTCTCAGCCCGGCCTGCATCCTCTCGCAATCCGGGACCGCTGGCTCCTAACCGCTCACCTGCCTGTCTGCCTGTTCGCCCCAACTGTCCCCCCTGCTGGCCTGCTACCCCCAACTGCCCCCTCCCCTGCTGGCCTGCTCGTCCCCAACTGCCCCCCCTGCTGGCCTGCTCTCCCCTCACCACCTCTGACTCAGCCCTACCACCATGGCTTTGTCCAGAAGGATGTCCAGAAGGTCTCCCAGTCTCATTAGCATATTACCCTTTTATTAGTATAGATTGGTCAACACTGGGGTTGTTTACCTTTTTTGGCTATTATGAGTAATGCTGTTACGAACATTCACATACAAGTTTTTATGCGGACCTGTGTTCTCCTGACTCTTGAATATAGACGCAGGAATGGAGTTGTTGAGTTGTGTGCTAACTCTATTTTTTACCTTTTGAGAACTGCCATACTATTTTCCAAAGAGCCTGCCCATTTTACATTCCCACCAGCATTGCTACTGTCTACTTAAAATATGTTTTTATTGATTTCAGAGAGAGGAAGGGAGAAGGGAGACAGAGATAGAAACATCAGTGATGAGAGAGAATCATGGATTGGCTGCCTCCTGCTACTGGGGAATCAAGCCTTCAACTTGGCATGTGCCCTGACCAGGAATCGAACCAGTGACTTCTTGGTTTCTGGGTTGACACTCAAACACTGAGCCATACTGGCCAGGCTCAGCTTTTTTGTAATACATGAAACATGGTTCTAATATTAAAGTGTGGTGTAAAATGTAGGAAAAGGCAATAAGGTCATTCTTTTTTATTAAAGTATGTTTTTATTTATTTTTAGAGAGAGAGGAAGGGAGAGGGGGAGAGAGAAACATCAATGAAAGAGGAACATTGTTTGGTTGCCTGCATGGCCCCCACAGGGGATTGAGCCAGCAACCTGGGCTTTTGCCCTGACCAGGAATCAAACCAGTGACCTCCTGGTGCGTGGGATGATGCTCAAACCACTGAGCCATACTGGCCAGGCCTGAGCAATTTTTTTTTAATGCTGTAATTTTATCAAGACTGAAGTTCCTTTTGCTGTGGCAGTGATTGTAAGTAATGAACTGAGAACAATCAAATTAGTCCTTGAATATATCAGTCTTTTATCTGCCCCCTTCTTTGCCACAATCTGCTTGCTACACATGCTTCTGCCATTTCAAACACTAAAAGAAAGCTCTGAGTGTCTTGTACAAGTGATATAAGAGGGATGGTTTTGACTCAGAGTAATGCATTCTCTGACAGTTTTCAGGGATGAAGGAAGAAGCGCGGTCATAAAGTAAAAATCATCTTCACTCCCACCACCTTCCTCTATATCTGAGACCAGAACATTCCAATAGAGGCTGAAATACTTCATTCCTGATGTCATACCCTACCCTTAACAGAAATATGTAAAACACTTAACAAACATGAAGCTTCACCAACCGTTTCTGTTTCTTTGACTAAAGAAAGTTTTACCTATACCCATGCTAGACTTTTTTTTTTAATGTCCTGGAGGTGTTTGCATCTGGAACAGTGCACAGTAGTAAAGTTCAGAATGAGTCAAAAGTAGGGTTCGTTTGTTTGTTTTTAGAAAGTGAGAGGACAATTGTAAAAGAAAAAAAATTGGGGCAGGAGAAACCAGCAGGATGCCTGGACTGCAGGCGTGTTCTCAGATCAGTCTTTTAGCAAAAGTTACATGTGAAAATGGAGAATGGAGGACCTGGAAATGGATTCCTTTAAAATTGTCTTTGCTCTTGTGCTTTTAGAAAGTCTTTGTGACCCCCCTTTGGGGGCATGCATGCCCAGTTTTAGACCCACCTGTGTGAAAGGAAGTTGGATTGTGCGTTGGAAATCTGAAAAGAGGTCTAAGCTGGAGGCAAAAGTTGGGAGTGGTGGGAATTATATTTGGATGCAGTTTAAAGAAAGTGTGGTCCCTGAAGAAGATGATGTAGGGGAAGAAGAGAAGAGCCTAGCGTTTCGGGGGTGATTGTCACTTAGGGAGTGAGCAAAGGAAGAAAAGATGGAGATGGGGAGATCAGAGAGGTGAAGGGAATGTAAAACTGAGAGGTGATAGGCTTTCAGCAAGGATAGCCCATGTGGCGTGACGGAGAGGTCGGAGAGGATGTGATCTGAAAAACCAATGCAAAAAGCAAGTGTAGGTGAAGGTTACTGCTGCCTCCTGCGTGGCCTTAGCTGTACAGCAGTCCCTTCGGGAGCGTGGCTGCCCTCCACAAGCAAGGCATTCTTTACTTCCAAAACTAAACACGTTTATCCTACCAATGGCAACAAATCCTGGGCCCAGCGAGCTTGGATTTAGATACAAAAACAGAAAGCCAGTGGTTGCCTCCCTCTGACCTCCACACCCTTGAATAGCAGCCTCCTCACCATCAGCCTAGGCACTGGGAGGTCTTTGTGCTCTAAATTCAACTTGTTCTTCCTGCGGAGATGTTGGAACCTGGGGCAGTGGAGGGTCCCTGCAGGTCGAGGATCCTGTAACAGTTCTTTAGTTGTAAAAGCTTTGACAAAACAATTTTGGTAGAAGGGTAACAGGAAAGCCAGAATGGAAGTAATGAGAAGAAGCTGAGTGTGTGGTTAGTCGGTTGGAAGCATAAGTGTCTTGCCACTAGAGGGAAAGAAAGGTGGGGTGCCAGCAGCAGTGCAGTACTGGGTCAAGGGAAGCTTTTGTTGTTGTTAGGATTGGTGATCTTAGAACGTATTCAGAGAAAAAAGGGAAGAATTCACAGAAGACACTGAAGTACAAGAGGAGATAACGGAGAGGAAGAGCTTCCTGAGGAAGTGGGATACCAAGGGCAAAAGACCAGAGAGAAAAGAGCACATCTGTCTCAGCATCACCCACATTCTCTCTGGGGCGCAGAGCCAAAGTACAATGGTCCACGCTTCTTTTGTTGCCCAGCAATTAGCTCCTCATGTACACAGTCAAAATTTGGGGACATTGGTGGCTGAAAATGTATGTTTTCTCTTATGATTTTCTTTATATATATTTTCTCCTATATAATAAAGACGTAATATGCAAATTAATCCTCATGCCCTCACAAGATGGCTGCCTACGACCAGGCCGGCAGGGGGGTTAGTGAGGGACGACCAAACGACTGAACAAGCAGGCTGCGTGGGGTGACCAGGCCAGCAGGGGGGGGCAGTTGGGGGTGACCAGGCCAGCAGGGGGGCAGTTGGGGCAACTAGGCCGGTGGGGGGTGCAGTTCGGGGCAACCAGGCTGGCAGGGGGGCCAGTAAGGGGTGACCAGGCTGGTGGGGGTGGGCAGTTAGGAGTAACCAGGCCAACAGGGAGGGGGCAGTTGGGGGCAACCTGGCCGGTAGTGGAGGGGGGGGGCAGTTAGGGGCAATCAAGCTGGCACGCAGAGGCAGTGAGGGGCGATCAGGCCAGCAGGCAGGTGAGCAATTAGGAGCCAGCGGTCCAGGATTGTGAGAGGGATGTCCCCCAAGGGGTCCTGGATTGGAGAGGGTGCAGGCTGGGCTGAGGGGGACACCCTCCCCTGCACAAATTTCGTGCACCAGGCCTCTAGTATATATTTTTTCTTAATTTTTTTTTTTTTTTTTTTAAATTTCAAAGAGGAAGGGAAAGGGAGAGAGAGAGAGAGAAACATCAATGATGAGAGAATCATCATGGAATGGCTGCCTCCTGCATGCCCCTCACTGGGGATCAAGCCTGCAACCTGGGCATGTGCTATGACCAGGAATTGAACCGCGACCTCCTGGTTTATAGGTCGATGCTCAACCACTGAGCCACACTGGCTGGGCTGATTTACTTAATCTTTTAAATAAGTTTTAGTCCTCTCTGCTCTTAGTCATCTTCATGGTGGATACTGGGCTCTCGGCTTGTGTTCTCTTCTACAGTCCTTCTAACTCCTTGTCATCTAGTCCCTAGACACTCCCTCCTTGTCACCATTCATTTTGTTAACCCCTTAACCCACCTTCCATTTCTCTGTTCTATGATGCAAGCTGCTAGTGGCAATATTCAATTTAACACAACTCAGTAATTAGGTTTGCTTTGTGGAAAATCAGCATTTAATTTTTGAAGGTGGCTAAAACTATATTTTCTCATAGTAACAAAATTTTATGTTTGGGACTTTTTTAGGTTTACCATGAGCTTTAACAGACATAATCTGAAATACTATGTGCTCCCAAAAAAGCCTAAAAAGGTAGCATTTGATTGCTTGGAATGGATCGGGAAGCATCACCCACGTGAGTACAGCCATGTGATGAATTCTGTCTGGAGGTAATCAATACATGTCTTTTTAGTACCACAATAGGATATATAGAATTGCATATTAAACATTTCTCATGATAGCACTGATTTGCTATTTATAGAGCAGAATATCTCAACTCCCTCAGTTCTGCATATTGTGAAATCTCATTCGGTTTGATAACAATAAACCCTAACAATAAAAAATAAGTTTTTTTAAAAACCCTAACAAAAAAATATTAAATACTTCCTCCTACATCTCTATTTTATAATTTATGGTTTCAGTGTCTTTACTCTGGCTTCCATCTGTGTATGAATTGTACAGGTCTTTGTTTCAGTGTGTTCTCCCAAGTGTGTCTGCCTTTAAACTATAATAATTAAAATGAGAATCTGAGATTCATGTCGTTTCCCATGTAACCCACTTTCCATGGAGAAGTTTTTTGTTAAGCATCTTTATTTCATTTTTTAAATCTTAATATACATATTGGTTTGAAGAAATCAAGCAGTGCAGTGATGGACTATGAAAAAGTCAGTAATTTCCCTCTCCAGGCCCTCCTCTCCCTGGCAGCTAATATAAATAGCATAATAGTGTGTAAATCTATACCTTTGGCTCTGACACAGAGAAATGACTTTTTCTTAATACCTTTATATTCTGATGTTAAAAATAGATACATAAAAACAACAATAAATATAATACATTGCTCATTGAAGAACATTTAGATAACAACAAAAAGAAGAAGGAAGCAAAAGACAAACCTCACCTCAAGACAAGTCACTGTTACTGTTTTGGTTTGTTTTCCTTCCATTAATTTTTGAATGCATTTTTCTGTCTATTAGCATACTATATACTAGTGTGTGTGTGTGTGTGTGTGTGTGTGTGTGTGTGTATATATATATATATATATATATATATATATATATATAGTGTTTCTACCCTTAATCTGTTTTATATCTTGAGCATTTTCTCATGTCTTTTTAAAAACATAGAAAATACTTGATAATTGTACTGTATATTATTTTATAAATTTCATGTCTTAATAGGCCTCCTAATTTTGGCCATTAAAATTTTTCCAATTTTTCAAATTCAAATAAAACTTTTTGTGTAAGTCCTTGTACCGCTTTATTTTCTAGATTCATTTTCTAAAAGGAAACTGAGTTAAAAGATAGAAGCATTTCTGGGGCTCTTTGATACATATTGCCATATGTTTTCTACAAAGTTTGTGTAAGGGTGCCTTCCCATTTTCTAGCCAGTGTGAAATAGTGCCCGGGGTTTGTCCAGGTCCACCTCTGGAGTCATTTACAGGGACTTTTTCAGTGCACGTGAGTTCTCCTTGCTTGAATTCTTCTACCTACTTTAAGAAGACTATGGAGGTCTATTGATGTTTCATATGTTTCAAAGAACATAATATAAATTGTGCTGTTATTTATGTTACAAATCCTCATTTCTTGGCAGATGATTCAGGGATAATTTACTGCCTCTCCAGGCGAGAATGTGACACGATGGCTGACACCTTACAGAAGAATGGTCTCCCCGCTCTTGCTTATCATGCTGGCCTCAGTGACGCTGCCAGAGACGAAGTACAGCACAAGTGGATCAACCAGGATGGCTGTCAGGTGACATTTTTAAAGATAAACAAGTAATTTTTTAATAGTATATAAGCAAACTTGCTTATGTAAATGAAAATTGTTTTTTTTGTTTTGTTTTATTTTTAAAATATATTTTATTGATTTTTTTACAGAGAGGAAGGGAGAGAGATAGAGAGTTAGAAACATCGATGAGAGAGAAACATCAACGAGCTGCCTCCTGCACACTCCCTACTGGGGATGTGCCCGCAACCAAGGTACATGCCCTTGACTGGAATCGAACCTGGGACCCTTGAATCCACAGGCTGACGCTCTATCCACTGAGCCAAACCGGTTAGGGCATGAAAATTGTTTTTATCATAAGTAGTAAACATCAAAATAAGACTGAAATAGAAAAAAAATGTTTTTGAAGACTTATAAAGTTGCTTTCTTTCTTAAATTAAAAAAAACAATTTTATTGAGATTAATTCAAGACCATAAAATTCACCCTTTCAAAAAAGTTTACAAGTCAGTGGTTTTAGTATAGTCACAAGGTTATGCAGCCATCACCACTAATTCTAGAACACTTCATCATCCTAAAAAGAAACCCCATACCCATTAGCAGCCACCCCTTACTCCCCCAACTCTCCATTCCCTGGTAGCCATTAATCTACCAGCTACTACTAATCTGTCTCTATAGATTTTCCTATTCTGGACATTTCATATAAATGGAATCATACAGAATGTGTTCTTTTTTTAAAATATATTTTTATTGATTTCAGAGAAGAAGGAAGAGGGAGAGAGATAGAAGCATCATGATGAGAGAGATGATCTGCTGCCTCTTGCATGCCCCCATCTGGGGATCGAGCCCGCAACCCAGGCATGTGCCCTTGACCAGAATCAAACCCAGGATCCTTCAGTCCCCAAGCTGATACTCCATCCACTGAGCCAAACCAGCCAGGGCCAGAATGTGTTCTTTTGTGACTCATTTCTTTTACTTATCATAATGTGTTTTTTTATTGTTGACACTATTACAGATGTCCCTCATTCTCCCCTTTCCCCCCTCCACCCACTTACATGTTCTCAAGGTTTATCGACATTGTAGCATGTATCAGTGCTTCATTCATGTTTGTGTCCAGATAATATTCCATTGGATGAATTTACCAGTTTGCTAGGCAATTCATCAGCTGGTAGACTATTGTGAATAAATGTGTGTGTTAGATTTTGTTTGAATGGATGGGAATGTAAACTATAGAATTTTACATTCCCATCAGAAATCTGTGAGGTTCCAATGTCTCTGCTTCCTCATCAACACTTAGTATTATCTGTCTTTTTTACTGTATCCATGCAAGGGTGAATCTCAGGAAAATGACTAATGCTTTTTTGAAGCCTATGAATTTTTCAGCTCTCAGAAAAAGAAACCATTACCCTCAAGATACGGAGGAGAAATATCTCAAAATTATTTTCTAAGGGGGAACAGAAGAATATCTTAGAGGATATCAGCCTAGTATCCTCAGAAAGAAGTGGTCTAAGATACAAATGATCTGACTCAGTGCAGACATTTGAATCAATGATGTAGTAAATAACTTGAGAATGTGAAAGAAAAAGAAAACAGATGGAAATTGAAAAGAGAAAATATGATACTTGGTGACAGGGAATAGGGGTTTAGCTTACAAATAATAAGTGTACCCAAAGAAGAAATCAGGATAGTTAAAATGTACTATAAGTAAATATATAACAAATTTAAAAGACAAAAATCACTGGGGGAAAACTTACATGTTGATATACTTCACTTTGATTTACAAACCTAAAAAATTATATTCATCAAGATTTACTCTACAAAGAACAGAAAACAGACATGCCTGAGAATGTCTCACTAAATACATTTAAAAAAACAGGAATAGACTGTCTTTAGAATCAGAAGTGGGAAGACTGGGACCGGAGAATTTCATACCCAGCTCAATATCATTTGTTAAAAACAACGGGAAGGCATTTTCACATATGTAAACGTTCAGAAAATAGGTCACTGATTTATCTTCACTGAAATACAGATGTCAATCTTCTCAAATCAATTTATTTAACTAATCAAATTTCTAGTATTTTTTTCCTTTGATAAACTTTTTCTAAAGTTTTTCTGAAAGAATATTCAAGTGAAGATAACTAAAAGAATTTGGCAAGAAAATAACACGTAAACACTGGCTATATAATAACATTATAGACAGATCAATGAGACAAATCCAGAAACAGGCTGGAAAACATATAAAATCAGTATATAATAAAGAATGCATTAAAAATTAATGAGGAAGGGAAGATTATTCAGATATCATTTTGGATCCTTGTATCAAAATTAATTACAGGTAAATAAAGATGTTGGTATTTTTAAATGAATTCCGAGTAGAAGAGAACCTATGCTTAAAAATAGCCCAAAACTAAGTAATCACAGAAATGATACCTAAAGAGCTCAGTGCTTCTATATCAATAAAATTATAAGCAACAACAAACTAGGAATTATATTTTCAGCAAATAAAACATAATGAAGAGCTTGTAAAAATTTGATAAGAAAAACATGAGTATTAATAAATTACCCTATAGGCCATCAAGAGACTATTGGAGCCTTAAGTGGTTTGACTCACCTGGATAGAGCGTTGGCCTGCAGACTGAAGGGTCCTGGGTTCGATTCTGTTCAAGGGCACATGCCCGGGTTGTAAGCTCCATCCCTAGTAGGGGGCGTGCAGGAGGCAGCTGATCAATGATGTTTCTATCTCTCTCTCCTCCCTTCCTCTCTGAAATCAATTTTAAAAAAATTATATATATACATATATATATTTTTAAAATATATATATTTTTAAAGAGACTATTGGATAGGAAAAACTAAAAGGCTAAATTCAAATGCTTCTTTAAAGTGCAACTTTGCTAATATTCAAAGGAATTCAAATTTAAAATAATGAGAGATCGTTTTCACCTCTTGCGCAAACTTTTACTGTTGGGGACAGTGCTGGAAGGGGCAGGTCCCTACAGTGTTCATGCCAGCCTTTCTGAAAAACAATATGGTGGGCTCTTATCAAGAGCCTCAAATCTGAATTTTGAGCATGGAATTGACATCAGTGTGATCTTTAATGGTAAATACCCTAATAACTTTTTACTATTAAAGAGTCTAAATGTCCTGAGAGAATGATTGGGAACCTTATGGCACTACATTCATGCCATTAAAAATGGTTTATGAAGAGCCCTAACTGGTTTGGCTCAGTGGATAGAGCATCGGCCTGCATAGAGCATCGGCCTGCATACTGAAAGGTCCCAGGTTCGATTCCGGTCAAGGGCATGTACCTTGGTTTTGGGCACATCTCCAGTAGGAGGAGTGCAGGAAGCAACTGATGGATGTTTCTCTCTCATCGATGTTTCTAACTCTCTATCCCTTTCTCTTCCTCTCTGTAAAAAAAAATCGATAAAATATATTTTTAAAAATGGTTTATGAAGAATCTACACTAATAAAAGAAAAATGCAAATTGACTGTCCTTCCGCTACGCCCACTAGCCATCAGGATGAGTATGCAAATTAATCCAACAAAGATGGTGGTTAATTTGTATACACAGGCACAGAGTGAAGACTGAAGACAGCGTAGAAGGAAGCCAAGTGCTGCAGAAGGGAGCAAAGCAGCGGAGAAGGGAGGGAGCGAGGCAGTGGAGACGGGAGCGAAGCCTGTGCTCCCTTCTCTGCTTCGCTCTGGCCGCAAGAATCCCTATTCTTGCAGGAATCTTCCTGCAACGGGCCTCTAGTCCTATCTAATAAAAGAGTAATATGCAAATTGACCATCACTCCAAGACACAAGATGGCCACACCCATATTGTCAAAGATGGCTGCCCCCATGTGGCCACCACAAGATGGCCTGCCGTGGAAGGCACTTGTGGGCAGTTATGGGTGACCAGGCCAGCAGAGGAGGGCAGTTGGGGGTGACCAGGCCGGCAGATGAGGGCAGTTGGGGGGGACCAGGCCTGCAGGGGAGGGCAGTTGGGGGGGACCAGACTGACAGGGCAGCTAGGGGTGACCAGGCCGGCAGGGGAGGGCAGTTAGGGGCAATTGGGCCGGCAGGGGAGTGGTTAGGGGGTGATCAGGCTGTCAGGCAGAAGCGGTTAGGGGCAATCAGGCAGAGGCAGGCGAGCAGTTGGGAGCCAGCAGTCCTGGATTGTGAGAGGGATGTCCTGTTTAATGGCCAGTCGGACATCCCTCAAGGGGTCCCAGATTGGAGAGGGTGCAGGCTGGGCTGAGGGACACCCCCCCATGCATGAATTTCATGCACTGGGCCTCTAGTTTTTTAATATATTGAAAATGTTCATGGTGGAGAAAGATAGTGAAAAATAGAATGCAACAGTGTGTAATCTCAACCGCAATAAAGATTGAATAAAAAAATAGACAAGAAAAAAAAGAAACCGATTTTTTTTTTAACCTTCTTTAAATCTTTATATATAGCCCTGGCCAATTTGGTTTGGTTCAATATTTAGAGCATCAGCCCTCAGACCAAAGGGTCTTGGGTTCGATTCCTAATCAAGGATTGCAGGTTTCCCAGCCCCAGTAGGGAGGCACACTCTCTCACATCGATGTTCTTTGTTTTCTCTCTCTCTCTCTCCCTCTCTTTCTTCCCCCCTCCGCTTCCCGCTCCCTTCCACTCTCTAGAAATCAATGGAAAAAATGTCCTCAGGTAAGGATTTAAAAATATATACATAGGCCCTAACCGGTTTGGCTCAGTGGATAGAGTGTCGGCCTGTGGACTGAAGGGTCCCAGGTTCGATTCCGGTCAAGGGCATGTACCTTGGTTGCAGGCACATCCCCAGTAGGGAGTGTGCAGGAGGCAGCTGATTGATTTTTCTAACTCTATATCCCTCTCCCTCTCTGTAAAAAAAATCAATAAAATATTTTTTAAAAATAAATACACAGTATAAATATTCTACAATATATATGCACATATATAATAAATATAAAACAGTGATAAAAGTATGGTTTTTAAAAATTGGTTAAAATTT
This sequence comes from Plecotus auritus, assembly GCF_963455305.1. Lineage (NCBI taxonomy): Eukaryota > Metazoa > Chordata > Mammalia > Chiroptera > Vespertilionidae > Plecotus > Plecotus auritus. The sequence goes on along the minus strand of NC_137781.1, from coordinate 12,067,609 downwards.
TTTTTTTATCTAATTGTTTTCTACTCTGATGAGCTAATCCTTACAGTCAGGGTACAACCAACTGGACAGCCTTGGTCTTGTTAGATTAGTGAATTAGAAAAAAAAACTTGGTTGTTTTTCTTCACAAAGAAACAATTACAGCCTGAAGTTTTAAAAGCAATACAGAAATAAGAAGGAAGTAGCAACTAAACAAAGCCAGTTTCCCAGGTGAAGGCTTTCGGAAAGAGTTGGCTGTCATCTGTGGCCTTGAGTCATGTATCCGCCCAACCAGGGTTCTTGGAACCTTGTGGACCACACCCTGTGGGCTTGTGGGCGGGGACATCTTGCTCCGCAGTCTCTCTACCTGCTCTCCACCACTAGAGGCTACGGTAGACTTCCTCTTTCCAAGGATGTTTGCCTTTGATCAAAGTGCCATAAATTTAGATGGACCACGAACCTGGACTGCAGGCTGCTGCCGTTCCCAGCTCTGATGGATGTCCTTGTCCCCATTTGCCATCCGCGTGCTCCATAGGTTGCGGTTCCCTTCTCTGGTTACTGAGATGGTGCCATTAGCCTCAGTCTGGCTGCCAGATAGTTCATTTGCTTTTGAGATACTGTTTTTGCAGCAGCAATTTTTTTAAAATAGCTTTATTTATATAATGTAATTTTGCCTGGAGATACAATGTTTTTGTCTGGGTTAAATAGGCCTTAATTTTGCAAAGGAAATGGATATTCTTGAAGGTGATTTTTTTACTAAACACTGATTTATTAAGCTCCTGAAATTTAACTATCGCCTTGCTTCCACTAAGTAATTTGCATAGGCCAAGATCGAGGGTCTCCAGTCTTTTTTTCCTGGTATAAGCAACTCAGACTTTTACTCACATGAGTTTCGATAAAAACTTCACGTTTTGACTGAAATTCACTGATGAATAAAAGAAGCTGCTGTATGCTCAGCTGCTGTCACTGGGAGAACGGACAGTATACACGGAACAGGTGAATCATCAGAGAAACTGGCAGCAGTGACCCCTGGATGCTCAAGCCCTGGGAACACCTGAGCTGCTGAGCAACGTTTTTCTGATCACTGGCCTGGATACCCTGGCAGCGTGCGCGGCACTCACACCACCTTACCAAAAACATAAGAGAACAACCAGTGACAGCACGTTGAGAGGTGGCTGCTCTTGATTCTGGCTCCCTCAGGTGACAATACCAAGCCACACAAGAAAATGCCTGCCCCACCGAGTGTCTCTTTACCTTCTTGGGTCTTAATAAAACTGTAAATTGCCAATATGCAAATCTCCTATTAGTTGTGCTAAATAATGGGACCAAGTTAAGATGCTAGATTATTGTATAGAGTACATTTTATTTATTTATTTGTTTATTTATTTTTAAATATATTTTATTGATTTTTTACAGAGAGGAAGAGAGAGGGATAGAGAGTTAGAAACATCGATGAGAGAGAAATATCGATCAGCTGCCTCTTGCACACCTCCTACTGGGGATGTGCCCGCAACCAAGTTACGTGCCCTTGACCGGAATCGAACCTGGGACCTTTCAGTCCGCAGGCTGACGCTCTATCCACTGAGCCAAACCGGTTTTGGCTAGAGTACATTTTAAAACAAAATAGAAGAGAAAGCTTTTAGGAGCATCTGTTATTAAAATGATGGTTTTAATGGATTATGTGGCTAATAGACTTTTGCTCTTACATCAGGTTATCTGTGCGACAATTGCATTTGGAATGGGGATTGATAAACCCGACGTGCGATTTGTAATCCACGCGTCTCTCCCTAAATCCGTGGAGGGTTACTATCAAGAATCCGGCCGAGCTGGAAGAGACGGGGAAATATCTCACTGCCTGCTTTTCTATACCTATTATGATGTGACCAGACTGAAGAGACTCATACTGAGTAAGTCCCCCTCAGTCTTGTGATAGTGGTATCCTACTTCTGGCATTGTGGAACTTTTGGTCTAGTTACAGAAAAATAGAAGTGCTTATATAAATATGGAGTTTTTAATATGTGCATATCATGCAAATCATCGAGAATAATGAAGATTTGCAAAATATTTTCAGCTACTCCTGATCATCTACATTTATACCTATAAAACTAATATCTTAAGGGATGCCCATAAATATTCCATTAATTATAATATAGAATGTCATGTTGATATATAATGCTATTAATAATTATTTCATTTAATATTTAAAGTAGCAGAATGTATTATAAATATTTCTGATATTCTCTTTTGTTTTTCTACTCTAATAAGTCTTTTTTGCTATGTTCTTCATTTCTTTTAGTGGAAAAAGATGGAAACCATCATACAAGAGAGACTCACTTTAATAATTTGTATAGTATGGTACATTACTGTGAAAATATAACAGAATGCAGGCGAATACAGCTTTTGGCTTACTTTGGTGAAATTGGATTTAATCCTGATTTTTGTAAGAAACACCCAGAAGTTTCTTGTGATAATTGCTGTCAAACAAAGGTAAAATGGAAAAAAATTTTTCTCCTCTTGATATAGAAAAGTTAGATGAAAGATGGATTTAAGAATTACTTTTCCCATCTTCTTGAGATAAGCCCTTTCAATCAATAAAACTGTCTTTGCTACCAAAAAGTTAGATGAAAATAGTGTCCCCTAAGGAATTAAACAAGGGAAAGATTGCTTCCTTCCCATAGTAATTTGGAATGGAAACATTTTAATATTCTATGGAATATCTTTAGAATCAGAATCCCTTAAAAATATACTGGGCCTATCCAAAATACTGGGGTTATTATATACATGCACTAGTAATTATAGGATACTTTAAAAACATCATTATACAAAAAATCCAAAATCAGCAGGTAGAATATTTTCAATTCAACTGTAATCTATATTTAAAGATCTCATTCTCAAAAGAGTTGTGATAACTGGAGTCCTGTGTGTGTGAATTCAGATCAATTAGATTACTCTATAAATTGATTTTTTAAAAACTATGAAGAATAGTGGCAATAACTTCTAGTTGAGTTTGCAATCATTTGTCCTAAAAATAACCTTGGGAGATTGTCAAATTCAAGCACTTGATTGTACCTATTATGGTAATGCTACGTTTTAATGTCTACAGTTTACAGAGCATTTTCTCACTTGATATGTTCCTTTCAACGTCTGGGTAAGTTGCTGGGGATTCACAAAAGAGCGCGGTGGTGCCCGTTCATAGACTGGAGGGGAGATAGACCTATATGTGATCAGTGCAGTTACAACTAGACATGCAGCACTAGCCAGAGCAGAGGTGACTGAGTCTCTCTTGGGGTGCAATCTGCATTCATGGCCATCTCCACCCACCACACCTACCTCTGTAGACATTGCTAATCAGGGCACTCATTCAGTCAATATTTGTTGAGTGCCTACTCTGTGACAAGCACTGTTGTATGAGTTTGGGATACATCACAGAACGAAATATAAAGGTCCCTGACCTTGAGGATCTTACATTCCAGTAGAAGGAGGCTGAGTTCAAACAATACACATACCGAGCACATGTTAAGGAGTAAGGGCTGTGGTGAGAAGCACAGCATTATAAGGAGTCAGGACTAAGGGGTGGGATGCAGGATGCAGCATTAGATAAGGTGGCCCAGAGAAGTCTTAGTGTAAAGATGACGTCTGAGCAAAACCTTGAAGAGAGTTAGCTGAGCAGCTCTCTGGATGTGGGCATTCCTGGCTGAAGCCAAGAACATAGCCCTCAGGTAGGGGCAGGCTTGTGCGTTTGAGGGCTAAAAAAGGAGCCCACGTGGTGAGCAGGGCTAGGAGTTAGGAAAGAGGTCGTGGCAGGCCAGAGCAGCAGCTGGAGGGCTGCGTAACTCCAAGTATGGAATGATCCTCAGCGAAGATGTTTGGGTAAGGCAGTCTGGCAGGAAGGATCCGGAATTCCGTTTGGGGCATGTTGGGTTAGATATGTCCATTAGATCCAGAAATTCTGAGAAGAGGCTGGTGATGCATATAAATTTGGGGGTGTTTAACTTATAGATGTTATTTAAAGACATAAGAGCAGATGAAATCTTCAGGGGTATAAGTTTATAGACAGAAGAGAAGAAAACCAAAGATTGAGTCCCAGGACATGAAGAGATTGAGAAGCAGAACTAGGAAAGAAGACCAAGAAAGAACAAGTGAGATGAGAGGAAAACCAAAGAAACGAAGTGTTTCAGGGAAGAGGGAGTGCTTGAGCAGTGATCAGATGCTGCTGCTAAGCCAAGTACAGTTAGGACTGAGAATTCACCTTTGGGTTAGGGCTTTAGAAGTCACCGCTGGCCCTGCAGAAACCATGGTGACTGTGACTTGACCAGTTCAGTAGGGTGGCGCAAAATTGGAGGCAGTGAATATATAGGACTCTTTCCAGTTTTGTTTGAAAGATGAACAGAGAAATGAAACAGTAGCTGGCAGGGGAAGTGGAGTCCAGAAAAGACAGGAGAAATAAACATTTGTGTGCAGATAGGAATTTGCCTCCAGAGGATGACAATTTGGTATATAAAGATGGGGGAGAATTGCTAAAGCAATGTTCTTGAGTAGGTAGAGGGGATGGGATCTAGAGCAGGGGTCCTCAAACTTTTTAAACAGGGGGCCAGTTCACTGTCCCTCAGACCGTTGGAGGGCCGGACTATAGTTTATTTTATTTTTTTTTAAAAATATATTTTATTGATATTTTACAGAAAGGAAGGGAGAGGGATAGAAAGCTAGAAACATCGATGAGAGAGAAACATCGATCAGCTGCCTCCTGCACACCTCCCACTGGGGATGTGCCCGCAGCCAAGGCACATGCCCTTGACCGGAATCGAACCCGGGACCTTTCAGTCCGCAGGCCGATGCTCTATCCACTGAGCCAAACCGGTTTCGGCCGGACTATAGTTTAAAAAAAAAAACTATGAACAAATTCCTATGGGCACTGCAGGCCCGGGACGAGTCGGCTGCTAAGCAGGACAGGCAGCGGCACCCAGCGGGCCGGATAAATGTCCTTGGTGGGCCGCATGTGGGCCGTAGTTGGAGGACCCCTGGAGAGTATAAGTAGAGAGATTGGCTTTAGACGGGAGCTTGGGTAGTTCACCTATAGTAACAGGCAGAAGGATGAGAAAATGTGCGGCAGGTGCTGACAGTAGCTGTAGTGGAGGAAGTTTGTGAAATCTTTCCTGGTTGCTTCAGTTTTCTCAAGTAGGAAGCAAGGTCGTCAGCTGACAGGATAAGAGAAGGGATTGAACAGAAAGGAGAAAGTAAAATAGTCATCTAAAACAGGGGTCAGTAAACTTTATCTTAAAAGGCCAGAGAGTAAATATTTTAAGCTTTTGGGCCTTAGAATCACGGCCTCTGTCACAACTACTACTCAACTCTGCTATTTTTAGCCCAAAGCAGACATAAACAATAAATGCATTGGTTTTCCATGGCTGTGTTCCAGTAAAATTTGACTTATAAAAGCAGGCGTATAGCTCATGGACTGTAGTTTGCTGACTGCTGTTGTAAGAGAATGGAGGAGTCGTGGACTGAGGATGTATGGAGATTACCAGGCAGCATTAAGCGTCCAGTTGAGGTTTGTGGCCATGTATTGAAAGTGCAAACAGTCAACATGGTTGTCATTGTAAGTGTTTCTCCAGCCAAGTTCAGCTACAGAAGTGCAGACATGGATGGTGGAGCACTGCATATAATCATCTAATGTGGCCTGTCAGGCAGTGTGATGACGTGGCCTAAGGGCAAAGGCGTTGAGGGTGTATGAGAGGTAGCATGATAGTGATGGTCTATGGAATTCAAGCTGAGTTAGGCGAACATCTGAGGATGAGGATTGTTGGATGCCAGATTATGTGAGCTGGAAAGGTAGGAGGTGTGACCACGGGAATGAGTTGCTGACATATGTGGAGGACAGGATCACTGGAGCAGAGGAGATCAAGACGCTGAAGGCCAAGGTGCGGGAGGATCGCCTCTGTCCTAGTCATCAAGAAGCAAGGCTGGAATGATGTTGGAGAGAGTGACAAGGCACGCTTTCCCGATGATTCTAGATAGAGCCTCAAAATCACTACCAAGTGTTCGTGTAAGACGAGAAACCTGTTTATCCTCAGGTTGTTGAACTGTGGCAGATGAACGAGGATTAGAAGATGGGGAGCTGCATGTACAGAGGCACAGAAGCAGAAGTGGCCACAGCTTTGGGGACGCACTGGTGGTTAGATTGCTAGTTTGGAGAACTAGTGGAGAGAGCATATGGTAATGGGGGCTTTAGAAAACAGGCAGGTTTGGAGTCAGCCAAGGGGAATATGAGAAAGGGAACTGACAGGAGATAATAAAAAAAGATGGACTGCGGCACCAAAGACCCAAAAGAGATTGGAAACTCATAAATTTGCATGTTTTTCATCTCAGAAGTCACCAGCCAGTACATAACAGACCACTGTTATAGGGGTTATGAAGGGTATTTTGTTTTCTAAGAATATTCTTACCTGTAGAGTACTGTCAGGTCATTGAAAGACAAGCTGTATGTCTGCGAAGCAGTAATAAAATAGATATAGTAGAGTGCTAATTGTTCTAGACACAAGGTTAATATAAGAACTTAGGAAAGAATGAACATGTGGCCGAAACCGGTTTGGCTCAGTGGATAGAGCGTCGGCCTGCGGACTGAAGGGTCCCGGGTTCGATTCCGGTCAAGGGCATGTACCTTGGTTGCGGGCACATCCCCAGTGGGAGGTGTGCAGGAAGCAGCTGATCGATGTTTCTCTCTCATCGAAGTTTCTGGCTATCTATCCTTCTCCCTCTCTGTAAAATATCAATAAAAAATATATAAAAAAAAAAAAAAAGAATGAACATGTGAAACATACTTAGATTTTGGTGTGGAAACAGTTGATTTATGACACTACTAGTTAGTAAACCTTAGCAATCTAGGTCTCATCTTAATTATCATAGAAGGCAATCTCTTTTTATTCATAGGATTATAAGACACGAGATGTGACTGACGATGTGAAAAATATTGTAAGATTTGTTGAAGAACATAGTTCATCTCAAGGAATGGGAAATAGAAAACATGTAGGTCCTTGTGGGAGATTTACCATGAATATGCTGGTTGACATTTTCTTGGGTAAGTGATCTGTTTTCTTAGTTTGCGTTATATCAGTTCAAGTTGAACATGTAAAAAATTCTTTTGTCTATTTTCTTATAGAAGTGAAGGGCTTCAGGATAAAACCTTTTTCGACTAACAAAAGAAAATTGGTTTTTATGAATTATGCCAATTTTTTTTTCCAGAAAGAAACACTTTATGGTGTTGTGGAGAGAACACAAGTGAACTGGAGTCCAGACCAAATTAAAATTAGGGAGCCTTTAATAGCCAGCCGGCGACTGCTCTGCCTTTCTCCACACAGGGAGTCCAGAGAGCAGCCCCGACCCTTTGTGCAGGACCACTTTTAAGCACATTAACCACATCCTGTTTTTGCAGAGCAAGCAACCCAAGACAAAACAGTTTTTCCCAAGCAACGTCAGGATCATGCCATTGACGACCATGTTATTCACAGGGTCATCCTGTTCTTCAGAAAGCTGACAGTGTTCTATCTTGCAAGGCTATTTTGTGAGGTGCAGCTGGGAAGGGGCCATGAGACCATATCTCAAGGCCTGGCCTGGTGTCAGCACTGACAACTCTATCTGGGGCATGGTCCACAGTCTCTCTGGAGCGCTCAAAAATTCCCACTCTCTAACATTCCCCACTGGTTTTATGGGAGAATCAAATCATTGTTTCTTCATCATCAGTGCAGACATGATGATAGTGAGTGCGCAGGACCATCAGCTTTACTGCCCGTATTCGCCTTTGTACATAGTTGGTGAGACTATATAAGACAGGGCCCAAATGTTGCTGCTATTAACAATAAGATTAAAGGTCCTGCTAGAGATGTTAGGAGTGTTGTTAGCCATGGGGACCAAGAGAATAGATGTTCATACCAGTTTCCCTCAGTTCTTTGCCTTTCCTCTCTCTCTTGGAGTCTTTTTCTGAGTTGACTTAGGCTTTCTCTGATGACCCCGGAATGGCTGGTATAAAAACAGCAAGTTTCTCCTAAGGCCATACAGAGTCCTCATTGCTTCATGAATAATAAGTCTAAACCCCTTCTATTTTGTAAGACTACTTCTGCTAACGAACTGAGAGAATCCTCTAGTCGGTTTACATTCTCCTCTAGGGTGCTTAAGTCTAAATCTACTTGGCTGCTAAGTTCCTTAAAGTTTTTTTCCCCCATGACCAGTCCTGCAGTGCCTACTGCAGCTGATCTGGCTATTTCCAGACCGACAAGCAGGGGGCAATTACCGGGGATCTACGAACTCGCCTAGGGGCTAGACCCAGGTGCTTGCGCCCTCCCTCCCCAGAATAGTAATATACCTGGGGTAGGATGTGAGCTAAGATGCGTAAGGAAGGCTTGCGTGGTGCATCAGTGTCAGAGGAGAGACACAAGGGGTGATTCCTGTGGTGCACGCGAACCAGGTACCTTCAGGGGCCACTAGGTACCGGTCTGTCTCCTCTTCATTGTCCTGACCAAACCTCAGTACTGAGGAACAGGATTCACCGTAGGGGGATTTTGATAAATCTAACTCTGAGGACATAACACAAGTACCTCGTCCCTGGAAATCCCCAAGGGTTGATTTTGGGGTGTGCCCCCATCTGCACATCCCTTGTGGGGGGTTTGCAATTGAAACATTTCTAATGTCTGATGAATCTGAACCAACAGTGGACTTTGCCCCTATCCCAACGTCGTAGGGGGGTTCTGGGTTTAAACACAACCAACAGTCTCTGGTGGTCTGATTTAAAAAGTTAAAGACTGCATCCAGAGTGTCCAGGATAGGTCTCCGGCCTGGTTTGAGTCTTAGGAACAAGGGCCACTGTCACCTTGGTCAGAGAGGAGTTAACTCAGTATTGTTCCGGGTAGGAGGTGGTGGTGTGGGACGGGACCTAAGTGGCTGTATTGGAGGCAGCCCCTGGTCTAAGGGTCTTAAAGGCCCGATGGGGTTTTTCCTTTGGGTCTGCTGGGTTCTCTGGAGGGTGAAAAGGACCCTGGGATCCCTCCCAGCTACATACAGTCTCAGTCCTCAAGTTTTTCCCGCATCCCAGTAACTCTCCCACCAATTTAGGGGCGTGATAACAACGGGATTTCAGTCTCCTACCATACAGTTTTTGGAAGGGGCCCCTGGGCAGACTATTCTCTTGAACCGGATGGCAGGATCTCTGTTAGTCCACAGTGCCATAGTCTCACAACCCCATTGGGCACAGTAATAGTCCCCGTCAGTTCCACATTCAGGGCTACCTTTGGCTGTGCAGACATAATGTTGAGTTTGCCAAAGTCCTCGTTCTAATTGGAGGGTGCCACACCCATAACCCGTCCCTACATGATATGCCCCATATGCTACTGGGGAGATGTAGGGGGCATTGCATTCTGGCTTTCTCCAAGTTTCCCCAAATAATCAGTATAAGTCAGCTTCTATTGAGGGGGGCCCTGGGGTCATGGTATGACCTATAACAGTCCCATCCACAGTCCGGGTCAGTTCCCATGTGTAATTAGCCCTCAGGTGGGGATTACTCGCTGTGACAGGCCACAGGCACATCAGGATCAGGACTGCCTTCGGAGTCAGATTTTCAGGGGGTCCTTGGTACACTGGATGGTCCATCTCCCCGGCTGGTCCTCTGATTCCGCCTTCTTGATTTGAGTTCGATGTATCCAGTACTTTTTCCCCGCAACCTTCACCGCTGATGGGGTGCTGAGGACAACAGTGAAGGGTCCGGTCCACCTGGCCTCCAAGGATGATGGCTCGTGCTTCCGCACCCACACTAGGTCTCCTGGTTGAAATGCAGGTGGTGCAGGTGTAGTCCCAGGGGATGGGTCTCAGTGAGCCTCTCGGATCAGCTGGTGGTTAAGTCTGGAACTCAACTGTAAGGCCTGTAGGGACTTTAGGAGGTCGTGATTAGAAAGGGATGCCAATACTTCCTCCCCTAGCTTGGGAAGCAGCGGTGGGGACCGGCCAAACAGAATCTCAAAGCGGGTAAGGCCCTTTACGTAAGTGGTACAACGGGCTGGAGTAGGGCAAAATGAAGGAGGCTTACCCAGTTTTCACCAGTCTCCAGTTTTAATTCTGTTAAGGTTTCCTTTAGGGTCCAATTCATCCTCTCTACCTGCCCTGAACTCTCAGGTCTATAGATACAGTGTAATTTCCAACTTACGCCTAATATTTTTTGCCAATAGTTGAGTGATGTGGGCAATGAATGCCGGGCCATTGTCGGACCCCATCGCAACAGGTAGGCCAAACCTGGGGATAATTTCTGAGACTAATTTCTCTTTTTTTTTTAATAAATCTTTATTGTTCAGATTATTACAGGTGTTCCTGTTTTTTTCGCCCTAGCTCCCCTCCACCTGATTCCCCACCCCACCCCATGCCCTTACCCCCCGCCCTTGTCTTTATCCATAGATGTAAGCTTTTTGTCCAGTCTCTTCCCGCACCCCTCACACCCCTTCCCCCCTGAGAATTGTCAGTCCACTCCCTTTCTATGTCCCTGATTCTATTATATTCACCAGTCCGTTCTGTTCTTCAGATTTTTTATTCACTTGATTTTTAGATTCACTTGTTGGTAGGTATGTATTTGATGTCATTTTGTTGTTCATAATTTTTATCTTTACCTTTTTCTTCTTCCTCTTCTTAAAGAACACCCTTCAGCATTTCATGTAATCCTGGTTTGGTGGTGATGAACTCCTTTAGCTTTTTCTTGTCTGTGAAGCTCTTTATCTGAACTTCAACTCTGAATGATAGCTTTGCTGGGTAGAGTAATCTTGGTTGTAGGTTCTTGCTGTTCATCACTTTGAATATTTCTTGCCACTCCCTTCTGGCCTGCATAGTTTCTGCCGAGAAATCAGCTGACAGTCGTATGGGTGCTCCCTTCTAGGTAACTAACCGTTTTTCTCTTGCTGCTTTCAAGATTCTCTCTTTGTCTTTTGCCCTTGGCATTTTAATTATGATGTGTCTTGGTGTGGTCCTCTTTGGATTCCTCTTGTATGGGGTTCTGTGCGCTTCCTGAACTTGTAAGTCTATTTCTTTCACCAGGTGGGGAAAGTTTTCTGTCACTATTTCTTCTAATAGGTTTTCAATATTTTGCTCTTTCTCTTCTTCTGGCACCCCAAAAATTCGGATGTTGGTACGCTTAAAGTTGTCCCAGAGGCTCCTTACACTATCTTCATATTTTTGGATTTTTTCTTTTTGTTTTTCTGGTTGGGTGTTTTTTGTTTCCTCATATTTCAGATCTTTGGTTTGATTCTTGGGGTACGTTGATCTACAGTTGAGTTTCTGTATATTCTTTATTTCAGACAGTGTATGCTTAATTTCTGACTGGTCCTTTTCTATTTTTTTGGCATTCTCATTAAGGTCCTTGAAGGTCTCACTAAGCTCCTCGGAGGTCTCATCAAGTTTCTCGGTGGTTTTTAGAAGATGCTTGAGTAACCTTATAAATGTGGTTCTGAACTCTATGTCGTCCATTAGTTTGCTTTCCTCCATTTCTCTCATTCGTGACATGTTTCTTTGTCTCCTCATTTTGCTGCTTCACTGTGTTGATGGAGTGGCTTTGTGTGGTAGGTGACCTATAGGGGCCAGTAGCTCAGCCTCCCCAATCACCTGAGGTGGACGCCTTTGGTACACCCCTTTGTGGGCTGAGTGCAAAGTCTTGGTGTAGTTAAGCCTTGATTGCTGTTGGTACACTGGGAGGAATTGACCTCCAGGCCAATTGGCTGTGAGGACCCGCTGTGTCTATAATGGAAGAACTGCTGCGCTGGAGACACGCTTATGGTGCAGGACTTGTTTCAGTGGGGCTTTGGTGCTCACTGAGTCTGCCTCTTGAATGTATCACTTATGGATGTGAGGAGTTGAAATCTGGTGTCTCACACTGACCACTAGGTACACTGGCTTCTGGATCTCCAATGGGGTGCAGGTCAGCTACTGTCTGAGGCCACCCAGCAGGAGCTACAGCAAGAACTACAGTTTTCTCCTCTTTGCTTGGGGTTTGGAGGTTTTGGAGCTGTCTGACTTGGGCTGCAAGTTTGCTAGGTTAAGCTGCGATAGGGCAGGCCATTCATATGCTAAAGCCGCTGCTTGGAGCTTGGGTGGGTTCGTAGATTGTGCGGGGCGGGGTCTCAGGGCGTGACTAGGCTAGGGCGTGGCAAACAGCGATGGCTGCCAGTAAGCTGGCTCTGCGACTCTTCCTCTCCGACCGTGTCCCCACGTCCCGCGCCCCAGCACAATAAACAATTGTTCCTGCGCGCAGCCCTGCAAGCAAGCCTCCCTCACTTTCCAACCCCACGGCAGACAGTCCAGCTTCTCCCCGTAGGAGTTTGGGTCCCCCGCGTCTCCCCAGAAACTGGAGTTTGGAGTAATTGGGAGCTTATCTCCCTTCAGGTTGAAAACAGCAGCGCTCCCAGTCGCCCGTCGCCAGCCCGATTCGCGCGCCTCTGTACCTCAGCTTTTCAGCGCTTGTGCACCCCTCAATGCTGTTTGCTCTTTCCTTCTAGTTGTAGAACTTCCACTCAGCCAGCTTCCCCGTGGTTCTGGGTGATAGATGTTTTGTCTTTTAGTTGTAGTTTTGAAATTGTTGTGTGAGGCAGCAGTTTAGGTGTTTACGCCGCCATCTTGGATCTCAAGACTAATTTCTTAACTACTATCTGTGCTTCTTCAGACTTGGTAGGGTAAGCTTCTGGCCAGCCAGAGAATGTGCCAATAAAAACAAGCAGGTATCGATATCCTCCCTGCCCTGGGGGCAATTCTGTAAAGTCTACTTCCCAATGTTCTCCAGGACTTCTTGCTCTGAGTCTGGTTCCTTGGGCCAAGGGGGAGTGTTTTCCAGGGTTTACCTGTGCACAGACCTGGCATCTCCTTGCAATGTCCTCGAGACCTGGAAGAGCTTAGGGATATAATAGTCTCGTTTAAGCAATTCTACCAGCTTGGTTCCCCCTAGATGGGTGCTCTGATGGACCTGAGAAATAAATTCCCTTCCCAGGGCCTCCGGAATGAACAGTCTGGTGTCCGGTAATTCTCTCCATCCTCCAGATACCTCCTTAACCTCAAGTTTCTTTCCCAGTTCGTTATCAGTCTCTGAATAGGGGGTCTCTTCGAAAACCTTCGTCGGGAGAGCGGGCAGGATATGTAGAGGCCCCACTGGTTTTGGGGCTGCCTCTTTTGCTGTTTTATCTGCAAATGCGTTTCCTCGCGCCTCCGGAGTGTCAGCTGATTGGTGTCCCTTGCAGTGTATGACTGCTACTGCCTTTGGCAGCCAGAGGGCTGTCAGGAGGGCGAGGATGTCCGGGACGGTTTTTATTTCCTTTCCCCCTGATGTCAGGAGTCCCCTTTCCTGATATAGGGCCCCATGGACATGAACCGTAGCAAAGGTATATCGGCTGTCAGTATATATGTTTACTGTTTTTCCTTTTGCCCACTGCAATGCTTGGGTGAGGGCAATTAATTCTGCCTTCTGAGCCGATGTCCCGTGCCCCAACGCCTGTGCCCAGATTACCTTATCGGCTGTCACGACCGCTGCTCCTGCATACCTGGTCCCTCCGTCCAGGAAGCTGCTCCCATCTGTGTACAAAGTCTCATCCGGGTCTTGGAGGGGTTGGTCAGTCAGGTCCTCCCGAAGATTTTACAGCGAGGACAGGGTTTCAACGCAGTTGTGGAGGGGCTGTTCGGGATCATCATCCGGCAGCAAGGCTGCAGTGTTTAGAGCTGCTGTCTTAAGAAAACTCACCCGCGGAGGGTCGAGCAGGAGCACTTGGTACTGGGTAATACGGGCATTTGAAAGCCAATGCTCAGGTGGGCTTCGCAGAAGGGTTTCCACGGCATGGGGGGCCACTACCTGCAAGTCCTGCCCAAGGGTGAGCTTTGAGGCTTCTTTGACCAGTACGGCTGTGGCTGCTACCGCCCTCAGGCAGCCTGGCCATCCTGCAGCTACAGGATCTAGTCTCTTGGGTAAATATGCCACAGGCCTTTTCCACGGCCCTAAGAGCTGGGTTAGCACCTCCTTCGCGATTCTGCCACATACAACTGGAATGGCTTAGTGAGGTCTGGCAGCGCCAATGCTGGTGCACTGACTAAGGCTTGTTTAAGGTCCTGAAAGGCCTTAGTTTCATTTTCAGTCCAGTTTAGTTCTTCTATCTTTCCCCCGGTGCAGGTGTATAGGGGTTTTGCCATCTCTGCAAAACCTAATATCCAAAGGCGGCAATATCCTACTGCCCCTAGGAATTCCCGCACCTGCTTCTTTGTTTTGGGGACAGGGATTTTCAAAATAGCCTGTATTCGGCTAGCGCAGTGGTCGGCAAACTCATTAGTCTGCAGAGCCAAATATCAATAGTACAACGATTGAAATTTCTTTTGAGAGCCAAATTTTTTAAACTTAAACTTCTTCTAACGCCACTTCTTCAAAATAGACTCGCCCAGGCCATGGTATTTTGTGGAAGAGCCACACTCAAGGGGCCAAAGAGCCGCATGTGGCTCGCAAGCCGCAGTTTGCCGACCACTGGACTAGCAGATAAAGTTCTCTTTCCTTTGCTGAGTTCATACCCCAGGTAAGTGGCTTTCGGGGTGCAAAGTTGGGCTTTCTTAGCGGACAGCCGGTACCCCAATTTGTCTAGAGTCCTCAACAGGGTCTCAGTGGCTTCCCAGCACTTACTCTGAGTCGCCGCGGCAAGGAGGAGGTTGTCTACATACTGGAGTAGGGTGACCTCTGGATGTTCTTTCCGGAACGTGCCTAAGTCCTGGCTGAGAGCCTCATCAAACAGAGTAGGAGAGTTCTTAAATCCCTGGGGCAACTGGGTCCAGGTCAGCTGTCCCCATTCCCCTTCTTCAGGGTCCGTCCACTCAAATGCAAAAATGGGCTGGCTGGACGGGGCCAGCAGCAAGGAGAAAAAGGCATCCTTTAAGTCCAGGACTGTATATATTTGATGACTCGGCGGTAACAGGCTCGGGAGGGTATAAGGGTTGGGTATTGTTGGGTGTATAGTCTCTGCCCTCTTGTTGACTTCTCTTAAATCCTGAACTGGCCTGAAATCCTCCGTCCCAGGTTTTTGTACAGGGAGCAAAGGTGTATTCCACGGGGAGTGACAAGGCACCAATATCCCGGCCTCCTTCAGTCTTTTTATATGTACTGCGATGCCCTTCCTGGCCTTCTGACTTATGGGGTATTGCTTAACCCGTATTGGAACAGCAGTACTAGTGAGCTGTACTATAATCGGGGGCCTGTGAGTTGCCAACCCAGGGGGATTGCTTTCAGCCCATACTCCTGGTATCTTTTGCTGTAGTTCTTGGAGCAGTGAGGCGCTTTGGGCCGACATAGTCTCCCCGGGATCCTCGGTGAGGAGGTATTCCTCGCTTAACGGACACGTCAGGAGCACGGTGTCAGGTCTGACATTAAGGGCTACTTTTGCTCCCTTCCCCTGAAATGAGATGGTGGCTTGTAATTTGCTGAGGAGGTCCCATCCTAGTAAGGGGTAAGGACATTCTGGCATCGCTAGGAATGAGTGGGTCACCGTCCCAGCCCCTGAATTGGTTATTCGGGCCTGAGTCCACGGATATGATTTTGTCTTCCTGGTAGCTCCTTGAATAGAGGTTCATTCCTTAGACACTGGACCTTCCGCTTGTTGTAAGACGGAGAACGTGGCTCCGATATCAATAAGGAAATCTACTGGTTTGCCCCCAACTTGCAAAGTGACCCTGGGCTTCTGGGGGCTAGTAAAGACGGAGCCCTGGCCCCGTCAGTCCACTTCTTCGACTAACACCGGGGCCAGGCGCCCGCTGGGGGCATTCATTTGCCAGTGGCCTTCTCCTTTGCAATAGGCACACTGGTTCTTCCCCAGCCCCGATCGCCGAGGGCGCTTGTCCCCAGGCCTTGCTCCTCTTCCTTTCTGGTTTCCTTTCCTCCCGTCTCCTGTTGCCCTGTTTATGGTTAATAAAACCTGTGTCATCTTTGTGGTTAGCTCACCGGGGTCTTCTCTATAGTTGAACGTCTTCTGTGCTACCTCAACCGATTCCGACAGCACCTTTCCCTCAAAGCCTTCTAACTTTTGTAACTTTTTCCTTATGTCTGGGGCCGACTGGGACACGAAAGCAATGTTAACTGCCCGCCTGTTTTCTGGCACCTCTGGGTCTATGGGGGTGTAGAGCCTGTAGGCTTCACACAAGCATACTAGAAACGCGCCCGGGGATTCATCCGGTCCCTGTACAGTTTCAGTTACCTTAGACAGATTGGTGGGCTTCCGCGCAGCTGCTCGGATTCCCCTCAGCAGAGTCTGGCGATACCAATCAAGAGCCTCCTTACCTCGATCTGAGTTGGGGTCCCACGGGGGTCGGGAGAGTGGAAAAACGGACTCCAGCCGCGCCGGGTCTGACACTGACTGACCATCTGGTCCGAGGACCAGTTTTCTCCCCTCCGCTCTCACTCTTTCTCTCTCTTTCAAAGTGAACAGAGTCTGGAGGAGTTGCTGACAGTCGTCCCAGGTGGGCTGATGGGTAAAAAATACAGACTCCAAAAGAGAGATGAGTCCCTGGGGATTCTGAGAGAACGAGGGATTCTGATTCTTCCAGTTACACAGGTCACTAGTCGTGAAAGGGGCATAAGCCATAAACAGCCTGCCATCCTCTGCTACCGGAGTTATCTGACGCAGGGGCAGCATCGGGACCCCTGAGGAATCAGGGGAAGGGTCTGAATGATGGGGTCTATACTCAGTCCCGCTATGGGTGTGGGGCGGACTCATTGGGCCTTCAGGGGGACCCGCAATTGGGGCAGATGGATACGGGGAAGGTTCCATCAAGAGGGGGTCCTCCAGGGGTGGTGGAAGGACAGGAGGCTGTTTTTCAGTCTCGGGACGGGGCAGCGGCTCAGGCCTCCAGGCCAGCACGCAGCGGCGCACCTGCGCCAGCACTTCCCTGTTTCCGTCCCGGGCCTCCGCCCCCTCTCTCTCTCCTTCCCGCCCTCCCCGCAGCACTGGCGCAGCCGGCTTCCCCTGGGTTTCTCTGATTCTAAAACAAAAATAAATGAATTGCCTGATGACTAGAATTGCCTGATGAGGTTTAGTGATGGGAGGTTTAGTGAGGAGGATAGTCCATCTCCGTCTCTGTCCCAATTTTTCCTTATTCTGGGGGGGGTTTTGGCAGTCCTGGAGCCACTTGGGATTGTCAGTCAAAATGTCTATCCAAATTTGGATATAAGGAATTTGATCCGGGTGGCCGGGATTGTCAAAAACGGCACGTTGGATGTTATATGCCAGTCCTAGATCAGTGGACCCCTCCAGGGGCCACTCACTGGGATATGGGAAAGTCGGCCATTCCCGCTCACAAAATTTCTGTAAATCAAAAGCGTTAACGGAGGCTCCATAATCATCCGCTCGCCGCTTGAATTCCTGAAAATTTTTAAAAAGACATTGCAGGGGAGTACAGACAGAAGAATATGAAGCAGACTGACCCATTCTAATGATAGAGACAATTAGACCACAATTCTAATGATAGAGATAATTAGACCACAATAACAGAATAACAATGACAACCAACTGAGGATGACCAGGTACCGTCGTGCACCGGGATCTGGTCTTGGAAGTAGCGCTTTGTCCAGCCTTCCAGAGACCCTACATGGGCGCCCACAGAACCAGGAATAAGTTTCTTACCAGTAAGAACCAGATCCAGGCAGCTCCAATCAGAGTCAATCGGGAAATTTAGCAGGCGGGGTCTCCGACCCCTTACCAGTCCCGGGGCTGAGGAACATTTCTCAGAGATCTCCCCCTAGGTCGGAGAGTCTGGGGACCCCGGTGGGCTCCAGTCACAGGACCAGTCAAAGGCTGGTTATCTCGCTGGGGCCTCCAAATGTTGTGGAGTGAACGCAAGTGAATGACCACTAGAGTCCAGACCAAATTAAAATTTAGGGAGCCTTTAATAGCAGGCTGGTGACTGCTCTGCCTTTCTCCACACAGGGAGTCCAGAGAGCAGCCCCGACCCTTTGTGCAGGACCACTTTTAAGCACATTAACCACATCCTGTTTTTGCAGAGCAAGTAACCCAAGACAAAACAGTTTTTCCCAAGCATCGTCAGGGTCATGCCATTGATGACCCTGTTATTCACAGGGTCATCCTGTTCTTCAGAAAGCTGACAGTGTTCTATCTTGCAAGGCTATTTTGTGAGGTGCAGCTGGGAAGGGGCCATGAGACCATATCTCAAGGCCTGGCCTGGTGTCAGCACTGACAACTCTATCTGGGGCATGGTCCATGGCCTCTCTGGAGTGCTCAAAAATTCCCACTCTCTAGCAGTGTGTGTTTTTGAAATTGAGTTTTAGAGAGGAAAGGAGAACGAGAGAAACATTGATGTGAGAGAGAAACATAGATCACTGCCTCCTGCATGCAACCCTGACTGGGGCTCGAGCCCACAACCTGGAATGAAACCAGCTTTTCAGTGCATGGGACAGTGCTCAATCAACTGAGCCACACCAGCCAGGGCTATGCTAATTATTTTTATAGAATTTATGTCACTAAGATGAGGAGTTCTCACATACAAAAAAATAAAATAAAGCTTATATAGTTTAGTCTGAGTAGAATATAACTTGCTTAGAGAATTACCCGTTGACTTTCAGTTCAAGATGGCAGCCTGAGCATAAGTATCTTTCTTCCTTTTTTGCTTGACACTCTGTTAAAATAATAGTAAGGAAATAAAATGAGGAATTAAATCTGCAGTGGCATAGAGAACCAGAGAGAGATCATCATTAGATTGAGGAAATGGATGGAAGCATGTTGACAAATGGAATGAAGCACAGTAAACCACGATGGTAAATAAATTGTAGGAGAGAGTTAAAGCAAGGGAGGGACTATCAACCAGGCAAAACCCCTTATCAGTAAGCCTCAGGCTTGAAGTCTGAACCCAGGGACTGGGAGTGAAATCAGGGGAGCCCAAAATAGGAAAAATAGGAGGGGGCAGTTAAAAAGAGTCTGTCCACCAAAGAACTGCATCAAATACCAGCCTGATTCTAAAACAAAAATAAATGAATTGCCTGATGACTAGAAAGTCAGCTGAGCCCTAGTCGATTTGATTGTGTGGATGGAGCCTGGGCCTGTGGACTGAGGAGTCCCAGGTTCGATTCTGGTCAAGGGCACATGCCTGGGTTGTGAGCTTGATCCCCAGTTGGGGGCATGCAGGAGGCAGCCGATCAATGATTCTCATCATTAATGTTTCTTTCTCTCTTCCTTCCTCTCTGAAATCAGTAAAAATATATTTTTAAAAAATAATTTAAGGAAGGGAGAGAGGGAGAGAGAAAGGAAGGGAGGGAGGGAGGGAAAGGAAGACAAAGAAAAGAAAGGCAGCTGTGTTAGCATGGTGGGTGGGGGCACCCAACCCACCTAAAGTCTGATCCTACCTACTTATTCTAAAGCAAACCTAATGACTGAATATCCCCATTCAGGGAAGGAATTTGGGGGGGACATAGACCTAGATATAAAAGAACACAGGAAGTCCACTAAATAGTTTAACCTGGTCCATGAAGATTAAGTATAAATGGACAATCAAGAGAAAGACCAAATAGAGTATTTCACCCTGGGGCTAGAGATAGCTAAGTAAGTAGGCAATAGCTTTGGGGAGAAAGGAGAGGACACTCTTAATTAGTATCCTCACAAAGTCTTCAATAATAATAGAATGTTTGAAAAAGAAAAAAAACACTGAGAAAGCACTACAAAATTTTTTAAATGGTTGACAGAGTAAATTTAATGGAAAGGTTGGAAGACGAAGTCTAGAAAATCTTCTAAGATCTGAGCAAAAAATACATGGAAAAAATATAGATCTATTCTTAGGAGATATGAAATCTGACAAAATTTTTGAAATAGGAAATAGAGGGAATTATTAAACCAATGATGAAGGAAATTTCCCAGAGTGGAAAAGCAAAAGGCCTTCAGATTAAAATGCCCACTGAATGCCAAATCAAATGGTTTATGAGATCTAAGAATACCAAGAATAAGAATGAAAAAAAGAAAACAAATAAAAACAGAAGTAAAAAGAATACCAAACGTAAGAAAAATAAAAAAGAATACCAAGAGTAAAGAAATATTAGAGAGGAAAATTTTTCTCTACCCTGTTAGGTTTAGTAGCGGAGGGGGCCTGCAAATTAAACTGTCAAAAGACAGATTTAATCATGTATGTAAGGGAGTTCACAGAAAAATGTAACCCTTAAGGGTTGTTTAGCCTTTGGGGCTTAAATACCACCTGAAGGGAAGGAGGGGGAGAAAGGCCACTTAAGGAAAACAGATGATTTTTTTGAAAGATAAATAGGCCCTTAAGAGAATAGATGGTAGGAAGATATCATGTTTTTATGTGTGACAGTGTCTGTTTATTTATTTTTAAATATATGTGACAGTGTCTTGTTTAAATGTGGATCTTCGATGATAAGGATCAGTCATCCCTGGTTGCTCCCAGGGAGGGGATTTATGACAGTTGATTGAATTCCTTGGGGGGTCTGTGCTTGAGATTTCTTCTGCTCAATAATTTTTATGTCACAGTGGCTTATTCTGGACCTCTTTATTGATGGTCCTGAAAGTTTGGGAAAGTAAAATCAGAAACCAAAACCAAACTGGCATCAGATTAATATCAGCAACTCTGGAGACGAGAACGCAAAGAAAGTGAGTGCACATCATATGATACCATAAACAAAGGAACTGACTGAGGGTCCGGTGAGAAGAAATCCCAGAAACACAGCTATGCAGCATGTCCAGTAAGCAGTTTGTGGCCATTGTAACAAGGTCAAGAAAAATCGGCCCCGGTAGACACAGCTGATCCTCACAGCCAGCTGGCCTGGAGGTCAATTCCTCCCAGTGATACCAACAACAATCAAGGCTTAACTACAACAAGGCTGTACACACAGTCCACAAAGGGGTGAACCAAGAGTGTCCACCTCAGGTAACTGGGGAGGCTGAGCCACTGGGTCTTATAGGACACCTAGCACACAAAGCTACCCTACCAACTCAGAGAAGCAGCGAAAATGTGGAGACAAAGAAACATCACAAATGAAAGAAATGGAGGAAAGCAAATTACTGAATATAGAATTCAAAACCATGGTTATAAGGTTTTTCAAGAATATCCTAGAAAAGGCCAATAAATTTAGCAAGACCCTCGAGGATATGAAAAAGGACCAACTAGAAATTAAACATACACTGACTGAAGTAAAAATATTATACAGAGACCCAATAGCAGTCTAGAGGAACGCAAGAATCAAGTCAAAGAGTTGAAATACAAAGAAGCAAAAAACACTCAACTGGAAAAGAAAAAAGAACCCAAAAACTTGAAGATAGTGTAAGGAGCCTCTGGGACAACTTCAAGTATACCAACATCCGAATTATGGGGGTGCCAGAAGAAGAGAGAGAGCAAGATACTGAAAACCTATTTGAAGAAATAATGACAGAAAACTTCCCCCACCTGTGAAAGAAATAGACTTACAAGTCCAGGAAGCGCACAGAACCCCAAACAAGAGGAATCCAAAGAGGACCACACCAAGACACATCATAATTAAAATGCCAAGAGCAAAAGACAAAGAGAGAATATTAAAAGCAGCAAGAGAAAAACAGTTAATTACCTACAAGGGAGCACCCATACGACTGTCAGCTGATTTCTCAACAGAAACTATGCAGGCCAGAAGGGAGTGGCAAGAAATATTCAAAGTGATGAATAGCAAGAACCTACAACCAAGATTACTCTACCCAGCAAAGTTATCATTCAGAATTGAAGGGCAGATAAAGAGCTTCACAGATAAGAAAAAGCTAAAGGAGTTCATCACCACCAAACCAGTATTATATGAAATGCTGAAAGGTATTCTTAAAGAAGAGGAAGAAGAAAAAAGTAAAGATAAAAATTATGAACAACAAATACATATCTATCAACAAGTGAACCTAAAAATCAAGTGAATTAAAAACCTGATGAACAGAATAATCTGGTGAATATAATAGGGTCAGGGGCATAGAAAGGGAGTGGACTGATAATCCTCAGGGGGAAAGGGGTATTGGGGGTGCAGGAAGAGACTGGACAAAAATCATATACCTATGGATGAGGACAGTGGGGGGGGAGGTAAGGGCAGAGGGTGGGGTGGGAACTGGGTGGAGGGGAGCTATGGGGGGAAAAAAGAGAAACAGTTGTAATCTGAACAATAAAGATTTATTAAATTAAAAGAAAAAGAAAAATCAGTCCCAAATAATCCTATCTACCGTGTTCCCCGAAAATAAAAGATCCTCCAAAAATAAGACCTACTTACAGGTTTCCTTCTGAGTGAAATATAAGACATCCCCCAAAAATAAGGCTCCCAGGTTCTGTCTCAGAATGAAAATTAATTTACCGTAAACTGGTCGCTAGGGCCGCCCCGACTGGTGTCTAGCAACCAGTGACGTTACGCGGAGTCCTGACGTCACTGCTGTGTGGAGGTGGAGCGGAGGTCGGAGTGAGCGGTGAGCACGGGGGCGGGAGAGAGGAGGAGACTTTCGCAGATGCGTGTAGAAGAACAGGAGGATTAGAGCGGATGGGACGCGGCGAAGGTGGTGAGTGCTGGTCTGTCTCTGGTGACACTACCTGATGCTCGCAGCCGCCTTCATGATGACTGAAGGTTCTCAGTCAGTGGCAGACCCTGCTCCAGCCCAGATCCAGGCCCCAGCAAGCCCAGTGACAGTCCCCAGGCAGGCCCCAGGGGGTAAATGTCTGATAAAGGGGTAGGGGGGATGTCTGGTGAAGGTGTTCAGTGGCACAGGGGTGGGGGGAGGGGGATCACTTAAAATGACACAGGAGGATCAGAGGGGGCAATCAAAATGACACAGGAGGATCAAAAGGGGTTACTAAAATGGTAATTCCCCCCTCTGATTCTCCTGTGCCATTTTGATTCCCCCCTCTGATCCCCCCTGTGTCATTTTGAGTGATCCCCCTGCCCCCACCTTGATACCCCAATTCCTTTTTTTTTACCCTACGGTAGAAATGAGCGCACAAAGAAAAAGCTACTCCGTGGAGTACAAGAAAGGAATCGTGGAATACTCTTGGGGCCAAAATCTTACTGCTTTCTGCAAAGAGAAGATGTTGAGTATCCAATTGGTCCGAAAATGGCGAACAGAGTATGGTAACCTCATTGAACAAGTGGACAAGGGAAATGCTAAAAAGCGCAAGTGTGGATCAGGTCGGCAACCATTATTTTCCAAGCTGGAAGACCTGATCTGTGAATGGGTTGTTGACAGGAGAGCAGAGGCTTTGGTTGTGAATAGGGCTCAGATTCAAGAATTTGCCCTTGCAATGGCACCACAGTTTGACATAGCCCCCGAAGACTTCAAAGCATCACAACACTGGCTGGATAATTTCCTTCAGCGAAGTGAACTGTCTTTAAGAAGATCTACAACATTGTTTAGGTTGGAAGATACTCAAGTTATTAAGCGAGCACTTGCATTCAAGTCCTTTATTGATGATGCTGAATTCTCTAAATACAATCTTTCCAACATGATTGCTATGGATGAAACTGCAGTGTTTATGGGCCAATCATCTCAAACAACAATTGAACAGCGGGGTGCCTCCTTAGCGTACATTCCCTCCACTGCTTACAAAAGTGCACGTGTTTCCTGTATTTTGGCAATTCGTCTGGATGGCACTAAAATCCCACCTTTAATCATTTCTAAGGGCAAGAAGAAAAAGATTGAATGTGTTTTGGGCGTTTTTATTCTTGAAACTGAAAAAGCCTGGGCCACACAAGCAGTTATAAGGAAGTGGGTCAATTTAATGCTGCCGCTTGTTATGCGAGGGAGCCAAAGAGGTCTGCTAGTCTGGGATGCAGCCAGCACTCACCGCGCTAAAGACATGAAGACATTTCTTCACGAAAGAAAAATAGATCAGATAATGATTCCCGCAGGAATGACGGCCTATCTCCAGACTCTTGATATTGCAATAAACAAGCCATTCAAAGACAATTTGCGCATGGAAATTAATGACTACATTGAAAATAGAATGGAGAGAAATCAGCGTGGAAACTTTGTGAAACCTAAACTGCAAGAAGTTGTGACTTGGGTGAAGAATTCATGGGAGAAAATCACTGACAGTTGCATTGCAAATGCACTGCGAGCAGGCTACCTTGACAAGAAGTACTCATTTAAAGACAGTGCTATTGCTAAACATGAGAGATTTGGTCCACTGATTCTGAAAGAAATGGAGTCACAAGAAATTCACCAGGAAATTCAGGAATTGGATTATCACGATGATGTTCCAGAAGATGATGACATGATTGTCATTGAATAAATGAGTAAATTCTTGATACTGTAGAATTCAGTTTGTCTGGTTTGTGTTGACAACTACCGTACTACCGTACCGTATACAGGTAATAAGTTTCCTTTATTTTCATTTAACAATAAATGTGTACCGTATTCTTCTTCATGGAAAAATAAGATATTCCCTGAAAATAAGACCTAGCATGTCTTTGGGGGCAAAAATTAATATAAGACACTGTCTTATTTTCGGGAAAACACGGTAATAAAGGAGTAATATGCAAATTGACCGTCATTCCAACACAAAAGATGGCCGCCCCCATGTGAACACAAGATGGCCAGCAGGGGAGGGCAGTTGGGGGCAATCATGCCTATAGGAGAGAGCAGTTAGGGGCAACCAGGCCAGCAGGAGAAGACAGTTAGGGGCGATCGGGCCGGCAGGGGAGCAGTTAGGTGTCAATCAGGCTGGCAAGGGAGTGGTTAGGGGGTGATCAGGATGGCAGGCAGAAGCAGTTAGGGGCAATCAGGCAGGTAGGCAGGCGAGCAGTTGGGAGCCAGCAGTCCTGGATTGTGAGAGGGATCCCAGATTGGAGACGGTACAGGCTGGGCTGAGGGGCACCCTCCCCTGCAATACGCCCCCCCCCCCATGCATGAATTTCGTGCACTGGGGCTCTAGTATAAAGAATAAAAAATTAAATATTTTTAAAAATGTATTTTTATTGATTTAAGATGGAAAGAGAGATAGAAACATAAATGATGAGAATCATTTGATCGGCTGCCTCCTGCCTGCCCCCTACTGGGGATGGAGCCTGCAACCCAGGCAATACCCTGACCAGGAATTGAGCTTTGATCTTCTAGTTCATAGAACAATGCTCAACCGCTGAACCACACTGGCTTGGCTTTTTTAAATATATTCATTCATTTATTTTAATCTTCACCTGAGGATATTTATTTTTTAAATATATTTTTATTGCCCTAACTGGTTTTGCTCAGTGGATAGAGCATCAGCAAGGGTTCGATTCCAGCAAGGGCACGTACCTTGGTTGCGGGCACATCCCCAGTGGGAGGTGTGCAGGAGGCAGCTGTTAGATGTTTCTTTCTCATCGATGTTTCTAACTATCCCTTTCCCTTCCTCTCTGTAAAAAAATCAATAAAATATATTTAAATATATATATATATTTTTTTTATTTCAGAGAGGAAGGGAGAGGGAGAGAGAAGCATCAATGATGAGAGAATCATTGATTGACTGCCTCCTGCACACCCCCTGCTGGGGATGGAGCCCACAACCTGGGCATGTGCCCTTGACTGGAATCGAACCTGGGACACTTCAGTCTGCATGCTGATACTCTATCCACTGAGCCAAACCAGCTAGGACTCTTTTTTTTTTTTTTTTTTTTTTTTTTTTTTAAGTGAGGGGGGAGGGCCCTAGGTGGCAGAGGGTGAGAAAGAAAGAAAGAAACATCAATGTGAAGGAGACACATCAATTGGTTGCCTCCTACATGTGCCCCAACCAGGGCCAGGGATCGAACTTGCAATCCTGGTACATACCCTTGACCCCCGCTACCTTTTGGTGTGCGGGGCCAACACTCTAACCACTTAGCAACACTGGCCAGGATAGAAATGAAATATTTTATTGATGGCAGTGAAGAACACAAATGCTACTTCTCAACCAAAAAGGGAGAAAAGGGGCTTAGAAACTCCAGGGGAAAGATCATACAGGAGAGCTAAGGTTATATGTAAAACAAAGGAAATTGTCACATGGTTTTGAGTAATTGATAAAATCTACCAAAACAATAATCCATTTTCCTGAATGCAGTAAACATCCTTAGGATTGCACAAGAGTCACAGCATTCCAAGTGGGGAAGGGAACTTATTAACTGTTGATTAGCTACAACACTTGGCATCAACATATAGACTTAAATATGGTTAGAGAACAGGACAGGATGTATATGTTCATCTTGATATAAAAGTAAAGTACATAAATAAAAGAAGAGTACCCAGAAGGTTTGAGACGCTAATTTACATAGAGGGGAGAGAGTGGTCAAAAGTTCTATCTAAAGTTACAAAAATATTGAATAGATGAACCAGTATTATAGCAAAGTTTGGGGCAAGATAAAGTGAAGGGGGTGGCATAAATGAGATGAAGCCTCTCTTTCATAGTTGGGGGTTCATTAGGTAAATGTCAGGTGGTGACTGCCTAGAGCAGGGGGGGGGGACCCTTTTTCTGCCAAGGGCCATTTGGATGTTTATAACATCATTTGAGGGCCATTCAAAATTATCAGCTTAAAAGTTAGCCTGCTCTATTTGGTCAAACATTTAATTAACTCGCCCTAATGCCTGGGCAGGGCCAGACCAAATGACTCTGTGTGCCTTATACAGAGCAGGCAGATGTTCCCCAAAGCTGGGCTAGAGGAATGACAGCAAGGGGTAGGGTGCCTGTGGAGGTAACCACAAGAGCTGCAAACAAGCTGTTTAGAAAGGGAATGCCTTAGAGAAGGGAAGTGAGACCGGAGGGGAGGGTGGGGCAGAGGAATGTTGCTTTTAATTATAAACCCTTCTGTACTATAGTCTCTTTCCCAGGTATCACATTAATTAAATATACAAACAAGAGCTTCTTTCATTTTTTAAAAATCGATAAGCCTGGCCCTAACCGGTTTGGCTCAGTGGATAGAGCGTCGGCCTGCGGACTGAAGGGTCCCAGGTTCAATTCCGGTCAGGGGCATGTACCTTGGTTGCGGGCACATCCCCAGTGTGGAGTGTGCAGGGGGCAGCTGAATCGATGTTTCTCTCTCATCGATGTTTCTCACACTCTATCCCTCTCCTTTCCTCTCTGTAAAAAATCAATAAAAGATATTTTTTTTAAAAAAATCAATAGCCTGGATTGGAGTCGGAGGAGGATTAGCTCAGTTTCTCAGCTTTTTCCTCTGGACCGGCTCCTTCCTCAGGACAAAGCAGCTTCAGTGCTGGTCTTCCCTTAAAGGGTTCTTGCCTTCTGGTTTGGACCTTTCTCGGGGGAACAAAGGATTGCAGCTAAGACAATTTATTGCAAGAGTTATACATGATCACTACATTGCAATATGGAGGAAACTGAAAAAATACAAATAACTCCAGGAAAAACTGCTAATATTTTAATGTGTTTGCTCACAATCACATATTTATCATATTGTACATATAATTTAACATTTTTTTATAATATGTAAGCATTTTCTTACTTTTTATTTTAAAGTAATTTTTAATAATTTATATTTTGTCATGGTAATGATGTATTCCATTTATCCAGACCTGCCCACAAATGACCTTCTATTAAAGCATTATGATGTGCCTACATTTACTAATCTAACTTTTTTTCCCTTCTCACCAGGGAGTAAGAGTGCAAAAATTCAGTCGGGGATATTTGGAAAGGGGTCTACATATTCACGGCACAATGCTGAAAGACTTTTTAAAAAGCTGATACTCGACAAGATCTTGGATGAAGACTTATTTATCAATGCCAATGACCAACCCATTGCCTATGTGATGCTCGGAAGTAAAGCGCAAGCTTTACTAAATGGGCATTTAAAGGTACGGCATTTTAAATGTTTATTTCATTTTAGTATTTCACAGTGAGTAGACAAAAACATATTATTGCAAATTAAACTCTCTTTTCCAAAGCTTATGGGTACTGAATTTATTTCTACTATCTTATATGAACATACTATGTTCCTCTTAATTTGCAAAGAGACCTTAAAATGGAACCCAAGTAATGCAGTAACTATCAAAGTGAACTTAATGGGTTATCAGATCACTAAATCACCACGTATTTACTAAACTAACATTTGTCAAGAAGTAGTTCTGTGCTAGGCCCTGGGGAGACAAAGATGGAGAATGCACAGCCCCTGTCCCAAAGGGCTTACCATCCACTTGGCATAAAAGAAGTATCCGCCCAAAAATGCAGTGAAGCATTAAATAAAGCCCCTATTTTGATGCAAGTGTGCACACACACACTCCTATGATTTCTCTCTCTCTCTCCCCTCTCACTCAAAGGTTGACTTTATGGAGACGGAAAATTCCAGCCGTATAAAAAAACAAAAAGCCTTAGTGACGAAGGTTTCCCAGAGGGAAGAGGTTGTTAAGAAATGTCTTGGAGAACTTACAGAAGTGTGCAAATCTCTGGGCAAAGTTTTTGGTGTCCATTACTTTAATATCTTCAACACTGTCACTCTCAAGAAGCTGGCAGGTAGGTGTGTATGAGCCTTCTGTTCCGTGGCATCAATTAATAAGCCCAAGGTTAGTCTTGCTAAGGAACTTTTTAAGTGCATAAATGTATCTCAGGCTTTTGTATTATTCTTATTTAGTCTCTAAATTGAAACTCCAGAGAAGCCATTTAAACTTACTCTTGAAATACTTTCCTCCAATGCTGGATGTTAGAATATGGATAATTGCAGTCTCTAATACCAGATGTTACTTATGATTATGTGTCCATTTGTGCCTGCCTTTATGAAATTTAGCTATGTTATTATAACGATGTCTTTGCAACGAGGAGCTAAGTTCCTTATGAAAAGAGATGATGTGTTATGCTTCTTTGAATCCGGATCAAGCACTCTTCTGTGTCTTCAGTTAATAAATGCCCTGAGTTATTGCCAAAGCTTCAGATAGCTCAACCAGAATTCTAATAGTAAAGTCCTTGGAAAATAAGTTGTTACATAGGGACCTTCCTAAAGTCCCATCATCATCACCCTCTCTCTTCTCCATTCCCATTCCCAGCACCATAGGTCATTATAGTACTTCATCAACTCTACGATGCCATCTACTTTAAGACACTGTATTTTATGAGCTACTGAGAAAGAAAAAATTCTGCTAATTAAACTAACACAGTGCTTTTGTTGAAAATTATTTTGACTTATTCTGCTTGTACATGAAAAATGCATAAAACTAAAGTGAGTTGATTTAGGTACTTGTAAAAATTCACATTCAAAGCCTGACTCTTCCAAATTATTTTTGAGTCGGTTTTCCATATCTTTGTTTTCCCGTGTGTCATTGAGAATGTTGGTGACAACAGCCTTTTTTAGTGTCTTCCACCATTTTCCCATCACTCCTGGTTTGGTGGTCGTGTTTTCTTAATGATACCACAAACTGCCACAGAAGGCTGGGCGTCTCTGAGTGACACAAGGGTATCGCTGCTTCATCCACTTCAGGCATCTTCTCTTTAAGTCATGGGAAGCATTGGTCATAGTGTGCAAGGAACTCTGAACTTGTGGTCATTTTCTCAAAAAGAGATATTTGCTTTATCAAATTTATCCCCCATTACTCCGTTCCTGAGGTTTCTGCATTCACAATCACTTTGTCAGGGCTAATCACAGCCTAGTTGTTTGTAGACATTTTCTGTGGCACGTGAGGAACCGGCCCGGCAGTCACACCGTGGCCGTGCCAGCAGTGCTACTGGCTGTGACTGGGTCCTCACGTGCACAGGCGGCAGCCGCCGCAGTATAGCTGCCGTTCAGCCGTCAGCACTTGTAAGACCAACCTTGACCTCAGGAAAGTCAAACCGTGAATAAGTGTCTTAGAGTTGATGAAATACTATCTTCGTTCCTAGGCTCTTAGTGTAGTTTTCTAACTGGTCTCCTTAACTCCAGATATGAACATGATGTACATTTTAATCTTTCAAAACCTCTGTTAAAACGCCAACAGCTCTCCAGACAAAGTACAAAGTTTATCAAGGATCTGCATTTCTACTTGCCTTTCCCACTTCGTCTCCCACTAACGCCCTCCATAAGCCTTCTAGTCTGCCCCAAAGGTCTGTTCCTTTTCCTCTAAACGCAGAAATGATGTGAAAATCGAAGATTTGAAATCCACCCTTTGCTGAAGTCTGCGTAGGAATTACTACTCCCTCACTCCCCATAGCCAGTGCCTCAGTGA
Organism: Plecotus auritus; assembly: GCF_963455305.1. NCBI lineage: Eukaryota > Metazoa > Chordata > Mammalia > Chiroptera > Vespertilionidae > Plecotus > Plecotus auritus. Next base: position 12,037,508 of record NC_137781.1, on the reverse strand, counting down.
CTCCTACAGACCAGCCTCCCAAGTGCATCCAAATCCATCTCTTCTTCATCTCGACTGCTGCATCCTAATTCGCGACATCCTCACTTGCTTCTCTGTGGCTCCCACTGGGCTCCTAGTTTCTGCTCTTTCCCTTATGATCCATTTTCCATACAGCAGCTAGCGTGATCTTCAAAATGACAGGCTTGTCCGGCCACGAGACTGATGTACCATCTGTGTGCAGAGGATTCAACAGCCTGCTTGTTAAAATCAGATTACCCGCTTCACCCCACAGACAGAAAGACTGGATGAAGAACGGGTTTGGGTTGGGGTGTGTAAGAATTCAGTTATGGGCCCTGGCTGGTTTGGTTCAGTGGATAGAGCATTGGCTTGCAGACTGAAGGGTCCCGGGTTCGATTCTGGTCAAGGGCATATGCCCGGATTGTGGGCTTGATCCCTAGTAGGGGGCGTGCAGGAGGCAGCTGATCAATGATTCTCTCTCATCATTGATGTTTCTCTATCTCTCCCTCTACCTTCTTCTCTGAAATCAGTAAAAAAATATTTTTTTTAATTCTTATTTTAAAAAAAAGAATTCAGTTATGGTCTTTTTGAGTTGGATATACAAGTCTGGAGTGCAGGGTAGAAGTCAGATCTGGAAACATGAATGTGGGCATTCTCCTAAATAACCTTTATTGTGAGAAGATAGCAAAGTCTGCTTAAACTCTGAGGCCCAGCACACAGGTCCTCTCCGGTTACCCCGTGTCCTTTGCTCGCCCTCCCTCTCAGCCCTGACCTAACGCACCTTTGCTGCTGGAATTGGATGGTGGGCTCCTACCCTCTGGGCCTGTCTGCTGCCTCTGTTGGCACCAACTGCCTTGCAGAAAATTGGCCCATGTGCCCAGTGCTCTGCCTTTGGTTGGCACTTAACAAGCATGTGCTGAATGGGTGAATGAGCACAAATCAGTAGGTTTTCTGTTGGTGGTAATTTAAATTCCTGCTTTTATGTTCATGCACAGAATCGTTATCGTCTGATCCTGATGTTTTGCTTCAAATTGATGGTGTTACTGAAGATAAACTGGAAAAATACGGTGCAGAAGTGATTCCAGTATTACAGAAATACTCCGAGTGGACACTGCCAGGTTCAGTATACAGCCAAATATGTGTTTTCTGAAAGCCTGTCTTAATGTTAAGCGATGCATCTCACTGGATTAAATCTCTGGTTTCCGGGTGTGTTCATGCTTCCGACACCTTGTCACCCTGACGCTCAAGTGCTCAGGGCACCCTTCAGTGGTGTGCCAGGCACCTCTTACGGGACACAGGTGCTTAGGCCCCCTGCGGGATGCCAGCTACCAAACCTGCTACTAGGACCCAAAGGAGGACCTTTGAGCCCAGAAGTTGCTGGTTCTGTTCAGGCGAATACCTGGGGGACCCTTAGGGCGAGTGCAGCCCCAAGCCTGCTCCCATCTCGCCCTGTGGTCCTTGGCAGGCCACAGATAACCTCCTTGTGCTTCAGCTTCCTACCTGAGGAAGGACACGTTATCTGAAAAGCATCTCTAAAGGTAAAGTGGAAGAGTGGCGTTTAAACATTTGGGAAAAATGAACAGGGATGCCGAAACCGGTTTGGCTCAGTGGATAGAGCGTCGGCCTGCGGACTCAAGGGTCCCGGGTTCGATTCCGGTCAAGGGCACGTACCTTGGTTGCGGGCATATCCCCAGTGGGAGGTGTGCAGGAGGCAGCTGATCGATGTTTCTCTCTCATCGATGTTTCTGGCTCTCTATCCCTCTCCCTTCCTCTCTGTGAAATATCAATAAAATATATATTAAAAAAAAAATGAACATGGAATTGTAGTGCTAGATTATCTTATTATTGTTAGCTAGTGAAAGAATCTGCCCCAATCAGGGCATCCTTAGCAGATGTTCCCAAAGGTTACATTAGGCCTGTCACGAAGCATCTCTAATCGCGAACCCCATCACTACTGAGCGATAGAGAGCACTGGCTAAGAGGAACTGGAGAGCAAAGGAAGGTGTAGGAGACGGGACACATGCAGAAGGCTTATGGCAGCCGTGGGCAAACTACGGCCCGCGGGCCGGATCCGGCCCGTTCGGCTGTTCTATCCGGCCTGCGGAGCCGAAAGAGCGGAGGGTTCTCTTGCTCTCCCCTCCGCTCCTTGACTTTGAATTTATATTAGTTCACACAAACACTCCATCCATGCTTTTGTTCCGGCCCTCCGGTCCAGTTTAAGAACCCATTGTGGCCCTCGAGTCAAAAAGTTTGCCCACCCCTGGCTTATGGCCTCCTCTAACACACTGCCATGTGATAAGACACAACAGGCAGGCCAAGTTCAATGTTTTCCTTGTTTCTGTAAGGGATCTCGGTAGGGGTTTCTTTTCTAGGCTAATGGAAATAGTAAACAGGCTGAGAAATGAGTGAGCATGTGTTTCAAGTTCTGTCTGTTCCTAATCGTTTTTTATTCACTAACAAAATGCTGCAAAGTAAGGTTTTCATACATTCCTCAGTATCGTCATTATCCCATTAAAGGCCTTGCTTTGACAATAGTGACAATGCCTTGGTGGGAACTCCATGTTTGTTTACTACAGTAACTTGTTTGGCAGGGTTTTTCCCACATGAGACAGGGCTGCTCTGTGGAAGCGGCCAGCCTGGTGGTAATTGCTGCCACTATTGAGGGACAGGCACTGTGCCAAGAGCTTTGTCTGTTTTGCATCACTCAGTCCTCACAACACCCATTTTACAGGTGGAAATGGGTGAGGCCTCTTCATATCCCCAGAGTCCCACAGCTGGCTGACAGCACTCTGCCCCAGCTACAGTGCCTTCCTGTGGGAACCAGTGTTGGAGGGACAAGGCCCGTCCTGTCCTTTTTACCGGGCAGCAAGGTAGCCTGAGGGTGAACCGAACCAGCCAGGAAATATCTTCCTTCAGAGAATGGAGGAATGAATTTACCTGTGGAGGTTTCATGTTCTTTCCGTGTGTTGGGATGCCAGTACCTGTGGAAGTTACCATCTCTTTACGTGTGTGCTTCCATACAGACCCATTTCCTGCATGGTGGGTGAAATGTTCCCCAAAACAAAGAGGTGTTTTTGTCTTTGAAGAGTAAAATCTGGCCTGGAAGTTTCTGACACTCACTAAGTAACTCTTCTTCCAAAGTGAGGTACAGAGCATAGCTTATGTTTCTCTTATACTGGGTTATATTTTCAGCATATGTAAGTTGATAAATAAAATTTATCTTTTATATAGCACATCATACTTTTAAAAGAGCTTAACAGGATTAACTGCCCAAATAGTAACAGGTGTAGGTCATACACATAGAGTAGGAGCTAAACCTGAGGTCTCTAGTTGAGTTAAAGAGTATCACAGATTTTTTTTAATATATATTTTTATTGATTTCAGAGGAAGGGAGAGGGAGAGAGAGAGAAGCATCAGTGATGAGAGAGAATCATTGATCAGCTGCCTCCTGCACACCCCACACTAGGGATCGAGCTTGCAACCCAGGCATATGCCCCGATCGGGAATCGAACAGTGACCTCCTGGTTCATAGGTTGATGCTCAACCACTGAGCCACACTGGCCAGGCTCACGGATTTTTTTAAATGAATTCTCTGCCTTTAAAAAAATGAGTTGCCATTGAGAACTTGGGGCTTTGTGAAATTAAAGAAAAAGAAATGTTCAGTTCCTGCAGAATTGTCAAGCCCATGTGGCAAGAAGACACCAGGAAAGCAGGTAGGTGTCAGCGGAACTGAGTGTGTTGTGCGTCTCCGTGTAGACGGGTGACACTGGGCCCAGCAGGCATCCCCGGTAAATGTCTGCGTTGTCCATTTGCAGTTGAGGACGGCTCCCCACAGATGAGCCCATCCAGCAGCAGAAGCGCTGCTAGAAATGGCTCGGAGGAGTGCGATGAGGAAACACCTATATCTTCTCATTACTTTGCAAATAAAACCAAAAATGAAAGAAAGAGGAAAAGGATGCCAGCCTGCCAAAGGTCTAAAAGGAGAAAAACTGGTTTTGGTGATTTCAAGACAAAAGGGTAAGTTCTGCAACATGTTCTGCAACCCAGCGTATAAGGGAGGAAAGGACGAAAGTGCAGCTGCTGTGGTTCCCTTTGAAGCCTTTAGTGAAATGAGCCATTATTAAACGTTGCTTGATCCAACATTTGCTTTAGCTTTCATTTTATTTATTTATTTTTAACATATTTTTATTGATTTCAGAGAGGAAGGGAGAGGGAGAGAGATAGAAACATCAGTGATGAGAGAGAATCATGGATCAGCTACCTCCTGCATGCCCCACACTGGGGATCAAGCCCGCAATCGGGGCATGTGCCCTGACTGGGAATCCATCCGCAACCTCCTGGTTCACAGGCCAACACTTAACCACTGTGCCGTGCCGGCTAGGCTGCTTTAGTTTTTGAAAATAATCTACTCCTAAGTCGATTATCACTAAAACTTTCTAGTTTGCAAAAGCTCCAATTTTGACTTGAACTTAGAAAAAAAAATTTTTTTATAATTGCTCTTCTTAAGAGTCTTTTCCACCTAAAATACTATAAATCATATACTAGCTGAATAAACAGAAACCTTTGTTCCCTCCTTACTTTTATGATTCTGACAGTACTTGCTATACTGCTTATATTGCCACAGAATCTACAGGCCTCCACTTGGAGGCCCTGCACACTCCCTGCCATTCACCCATACCTGGGAGCGCCAACCCCCCAATCTGCAGGGCAGCAGGGAAGAGTCCACAACAGGAAAATCAAAGATCAGGCAAGCCAGGCTACGAGAGACTGGCCTCCATCCTCCCTTCCCCACATGTGCCTGCCCCCTGGGCTGGGACTCATCAGCTCTGGGCGCTGTTAGCACCCCAAGGGGGAACAAAGGTAGTATTGTCTGTCAGGTGCTGGGTGATGATCTGGGCAGCGTTGGTATTTCTTCATAATTGCACTGCTTCACACAGCCCCCTCCCTGTCTTCTCAAGGACACTCTGTCCTCACCAGGAAAGTAAGGTCTGGCAGGATCGTGACCATCCCATCAGTCTGGATGGCCGCCTCCCACATAACTGCATGTTGTCACAGAGATGCTTGCAGAAAAGGGAAAGAAGTCCTCGGTAAATTTCTGGAAGCTGTTGTGTTTTTTCTTTTGCAGTTTTTTGTAACTCTCTTCCTTCTGGGTAATAAAAAAATATTTTTTTGAGTGAGGGAAGAAAGGGGAAGGCAAATGTGACCAAATTGTCACTTTCTTGTTAAGTCTATAAACAAACATCTTGCATGTGCTAATTATTCTGCCAGGATACAGAAATTAAAAGCATTAGTAAATGTTAGTTTAATTTTGTGGTTTTTAATGCGCAAGTGACCAGCAGATGTTCTTCAGTGGGGACATTTTATTTTCTTCATTTATTCCTTCGTTTTGGGAAATACTCATTTCCTCAGGAGCCCACACAGAGTAAGAGTCCTTAAAAGGCATGTGGTCCGGTCCCCTGGGGTTTACGATGAGGAAACTAAGGCCTAGGCCAGCCGTGGGCAAACTACGGCCCGCGGGCCGGATCCGGCTGTTCTATCCTGTTCTCTTGCTCTCCCCTCCGCTCCTTTACTTTGAATTTATATTAGTTCACACAAACACTCCATCCATGCTTTTGTTCTGGCCCTCCGGTCCAGTTTAAGAACCCATTGTGGCCCTCGAGTCAAAAAGTTTGCCCACCCCTGGAGGCTGTGGGAGGCTTCCGCAAGGTTGTACCAGCCTGGTCTCAGTGTTAGAGGGAGGATTGGACAGTGGCTCGCCCATACTTGCCCAGAGCTTTTTTTTTCAATCCTAACCCGAGGATATTTTTCCATTGATTTTTTTTTAGAGAGAGTGGAAGAGAGAGGGAAAGACAGAAAGAAACATCGATGTGAGAGAAACACATCAATTGGTTGCCTCCTGCATGAGCCCTGACCAGGGCCCGGGCCGGAGAGAAGTCTGTAACTGAGGTACGTGCCCTTGACCAGAATCGAACCCAAGACCTTTCGGTTCTCAGGCCGATGCTCTATCCACCGCACCAAACCAGCTAGGGCCCAGAGCATTTTCATTTCTACATGTAGTACCTGGGAAGACCTTAGCAATGGTTGTGATTTCATTTTTACTTGTTAGAACAAAGCAAACCATATTTTAAGTGATCATTGCCTTTGGCTCCCTTATTCAGTTTTCACAACTTTGGTCTACAAGAGTGAGGCACTCTGCCCTGTGGCCTAGAACCTGATCTAATAAGAAGTTGGAAAGCTCAGTCAGTTCCAAAGCCAGTCCCAGTTTGATGCTGGTTTTTAATTAGCCTGTGTGTCTATGATGGGATTCTTTGATCCCTAGAGCCGAAAACCAGTACGTTTTGTTACTTTCTTTTACCTTTGTCACAGCCTCTTTGTGTCTGTGCTTCATTCTCCTCATTTCCCCAGAGCCTCTCTGAAAGATTCCCTCCGGTTCCACTGCACACCTGTTTGAAAGTCTCTGCGCAATGGCAGAATAAACATGGCTCTTTGCCAGGGTCCTCAACTCTCCACCCTACCGGAACTTTACCACTTGAGAAGAACACACAATGAACGAATTTTGTTCCCAAGTTGTGTTCCCAGCTCCCTAAGTGGGAGTAAAATGGACGGCCTGGGTGAGATGGAGGCTGCTGTTGGCAGATTCATTCCGTAAATCAATAGAAACAGCAGGTTTTTGCTCCGGACTAATATCTCAGCAGGAAGTCTGCATAGGGAAATTCAGGCTGCTGCTCTGCCGGGTGAGCACATCTTTGCCAGTTCTGTGGTCATACTGCCCTGGAGCAAGAGTTTAACGATGTTGAAAAACCACTCTTCACCTAGTCCCACCAGAATGTCATTACCACAGACCGGTAGCCCCGAATTCAGAGGTGGGAGGCCACTTGCCAGCCCCGATGCTGTGGAATTCGTGTTGGGCATGAATTCAGCCTGGTAACAAAGCAGCAGGAAATACTTGTGTAAGAAAAAGGCTTCTATAGAGAATGCTGCCGGCTGTTTTCCTTGTAAACATACGGCCCTGTGGGTTTTTTTAATTAATTTATTTATTTTACATTTTATTGGGGGTGGGAGGGAGGAGGAAAGAATAGCTATTATCTCAGGCCAGTGAGGGAAGTGAGGTGCTTGAAGGACTTTGTAATAGGCTGTGGCCAGGGCTTCTTCCCTGACTGTAAAGGCAGCGAGTGGGAGGTACAAGAACACAGATCTGGGAGTGCAGGCAATCCAGCGAGCTGCTGGCGACGTGGCGGTGACAGAGACGTGCCAGACCCGAGCCCTCGCAGGCCTCCCCAGGGAACCACAGCTGCAGCCTTCCCCTGGCTGGGGCCGGGCAGGAAGAGGCTCAGCTCAGCTCAGCTCTGCTCTGCCCCACCTCCATGCACCCATCCACCTTTCTCTGGACTGTGCAATTCCAGAGTATTGTCCAGGCATTTGGGGCCTTAAAACAAGGCACCCGTACTTTTCTTAAATGATCAGAATAGATCTGGGCTCTGTTGTCCCAAGGGAGGGGTCTGATTATCAGCTATGAAAGGTGTAGGTGGAGAGAAGGCACATGATTTGGCCTCAAGTCACAGAATTCAGAAACAGTCCTTGACATTTTAGGGAGATAAATTTGTCTGAAGAACAGCAGAGTCCTTTCCTCCTTGAATTGTAAAGGAAACTGACCTTACCCAGGGGGTTACAGGCAAAGTGACCCGTAAGACCAAAGAAAATCATGGGTTATGTGGCTCTTTCAGGTTAAGAGAAAAAAAGACTGTTTGGGGGGTTTTATATAACATTTCCATTTTCTTTGTCATGTTTTAGGAGATCCACCACATGCAGAAAGGTATCTCCTAAAACTAAACCCTCCAGCATCCCTGGGCCAACATCAACTGCACGAGGTTCTCTGGCGGCAGCAGGAGTCAGTAGAAAATTGGGGATTATGGCTCCACCGAAGCCTGTGAATAGACCCTTCCTCAGGCCGACATACGCATTTTCCTAACCACCAAAGCTCAACGTACAGAGATCTTGTTTCTTGTTTGTCAGCATCTGACCATCTGTGAATATAAAGCTGTTACTTTTGTTTTGCCCTTTATAATTTTTACCCATATCTATTAATGTTTCAATAAATGCTTGGGGTGACAGTTCTATTTTTAAAGTAAACATTTTCTTTTGAATAAGCATGATTTGCTGCCACTGCAAGCCTTGTGGCTGCTGATTCTGAGAACCTCTGATGCAGCAGCTGAATCATCTCAGGGAGAGAAATTCGAAGCACGCATGAAACACAGAAGCTGAAGGAAAAGACTCGCATGGGACGTTGTAAAAGTGTAAAACTTTCTGTGGAAGACGTAAACAAAATTAGAAGACAGAGAAAATAGAAAAAAAATATGACAAAGGAGTAATATCTGTAATATACAAAGAGCACCTATAAATCATTAAGAAAAGACAGACCAGTAGAAAAAAGGGTGTGAGTAGGCTCTCCTCAGAAGCAGAAATAAAAACGGCCCACAAATATGTGGGAAATGCTCAATCTGCCTAGTTAAAATATAAAGTAACACAATAAGTTGCCGTATTTTTGCCCATGGAATTGTTAGCACTGAATAAAACCCCAAAATCTGGGAACAACAAGAAAATGGTCAGACGTTCTGTTGGTGAGAATATGTTAAATGTCGGTGTAGTCCTTCAATATTAGGGGGCCTTACCTTTCAAGACCCTTCATTAATAGGCTGGTTGGCCAGACAGTCTTAAAGTGGAATTTGGCACCTCTTATCGGAGCTCCAATACCCCATTTTTGGAGAAATCTTGTTTCTGAGCTGTAGGTAACTGGTGTTCCACTTCCTGACCGGAGTCAAGAGGGCAGAGCTGGGGAGGTCCTGACTGGACCAAAGGTGATCAGGACAGAGTGACTGGGAGCCTTGTGGCCTCTGCCTGGAGACTCAGTATTGGGGTAGACCCTGCACCCACTCTAAGGGACCACCCTTGGAGCTGCACACCTACTGACTGCCACATGGGACCTGAGTTTGACACATTTAACGGAGGAGACTGGCTGGACAGGAGTCTGCCGAGGGCTGTCCACTGTTCCCTCGGGATGCCTCCCACAGCTGACATTTTTCGAGAAACCAACCTTCCAGCAAGTCCTGGCAAGTGGCCAGAAGAACCTTCTTGGAGTGAGGAAAGGAAATGGAGGGCAAAGTAGCCAGTAGATGCGGCTGCTGGGATAATGTCCCCCGTGTGAGGCCACCTTGCAGAGTTGGCAGTGCCCAAGGACATCTGGCAGGAGGTCATACCCTTCTACCGACAGTAGCGCTGGCTTCGAGGGGCCAGGGGCAGCCCCTGCACAGAGCTGATGTCACAGATGTTGAGTCACTTCCCGGCTCTGACCTTACTCATTCCTGTATTAAGGACCTCATCTGCCTGGACAGTGGAGACTGCTACCCCTCAGGAGTGTCCACTCTGCCTCTAGGGGCTCCCGGGCAAGGGGAAGATGGGTAAAGGCAGTGCAGTGGGAGCCCGAGGTGATGGAGTGCAGAGGCTTTGAGCAGCCAGCACTACTCACAGCACTGTCACCGACATCTTTCATCCCATCCCCCAGGACAGAGCTGGCTCATCCCCACACCCCCACCCCCACCCCCGGCAGGAATCTGAGGCCTGGAGACGTTCGACCAGGATCAAATGGCAGAGCATGCCCGACACCCAGCTCTTTTTAAAAATCGCTGGGTTGGAACAGGCTCTTCGATTCCTGCAGGCACAGAATACAGATCCCCTGGAGAACGTGGCTGCGTCCACTCGGGGCAATCGCAGGAAGACCGAAGCGTACTGATTTGCCCTGACCAAAACTGGGGCCTCTGGCAGCCACAGAGATGGTGACTGCAAAGCCACTCCATGCTGGGCCCTGGTCAGGGCCCTCTATGGGTGCAGAGATCACCACCTGGGAAGAGGGGAGGGGCCAAGTCCACCAGGGGCTTCCAGCCTAGGACGGTTCACTGACCCACACTCGTCACCGCCCTCTGGAATTCACTGGGAGGACTGGAATTTGACTCCAGCTATATACACCTTCTCCCACCACAGGAACTCACTCTCGAGAGTTGACAGGTCCTTGCTTTTACCCCCAGGGACCGGGGACCCACTGCCTCACGGGAAGAGGAGAAACATGGAGAGCCTACTGCATGCCAAGGGCTGTTCCAGGAACTTTCACATAATCTACTCTTTTTATCTCTTCTCCCCCTCTGCTCCCCCCACCCTCCGCCCCACCCCAACAGCCCTGGGAGGCAAGCACAGGATATTGGCCTCTCTTTTTTTGCAAAAAAAAAAAAAACAATTCAGAGAGGTTATGTAATTGCCCATACCCACACAGCTAGGAAGCGGCAGGAAGTAGGGTAACCTACATCCCGGTTTGCCCTGAAGAGCCCCAGTTTACATCTGCTGCCCTAGTGTAATAGTTAAGGCAGTGCCTTTTCATCCTCAAAAGTCCTCAGTTTGGACAATATAAGGAATCCAAGTCTGTGCTCTTTCCCTGGACAATCCAACCTCCTCTCCCACCCCCATTTTTCCATCCAGAGCCCCAGGGGCCCCCTGCTCAGCACTGTAGGCCCCTGGGGCAAGCTTCAGAATTCTCCACCCCAGCTGAGCTGCGGTTTTTCCCCAGAAGAGGAAGCGGGGGCTGTGGTCCAGGTCCCCCTGCTCTTCATAAGAAACTGCTGCTTCTCCTCCCACAGCTGGGAGCTGCTCAGAGGCCCGCCCTGTCTTTGGGAGGCTCCCAGAGTCCCAGCCCGGACTCTCCAGCTCTAAGCAGCAGCCATGGGGTTCACCAAACCCCAGGCTCCTGCCTTGGCAGAGGACAGTGGCCTGTGGGCCCTCCATGGAGGCCAGGGTAGAATCCACTAGATGCTGCAGCAGCCATGGCCTCCGTGTGGCCTCACAGGGTTCAAAGAGGCAGGCTAGTGGGATGTCCCCGGAGACCCACTCGCTGAGCCGGCCCTGCTAGGGGCTTCAGTCCATGGGCTCAGCCCTTGGTTGCTGCGAGGCAAGGATTCCATTTCTGCATCTGGGCAGGGCACCGCCAGAGTCGCTAGGATAAAGTTAGCCTTTAGAAAGCCCTCATTTTCCTGTTCTTCCCAGCCCAGAACAGCTTTCCTCTGCGAGACCCGTGTTCTCTGTTGGCAGGAGAGGAAGGAGGGAGGGAACAAACTCCCAGGGAATGGGCCCCTGTTCTGGTCACTGCAGAGAGGACAGGACAAGAAGGTAGACAGAACCTCCAGCAGAGGAGGCACCCCCCAGGCAGGGCTGAGGGCCAGAGGCTGGGTCCCTGTGGCCTGCAGGTGTGGCAGATGGGGTGTTGGCATCATCACAGCATGGTTTAACCTCCCGCAGAAGACTCAGTGACCTGATGGCCCCTAGGCTTAGCCCTGTTCAGGGCGCAGTTCAGCCCAGCTGCCCGTCCCTGTGGGTCCCCACACAGGCCGCAGGCATCCCGCAGCCTGTCCTGGCCCCATGTACTCAGTCTCTGCCAGGAGCCTCGAGGCCCCACGATGGTCAGACCCTGGGGGAGCTCGCAGGTCCCTGCCTCCCATGGGGACCCTTCGTGGGACAGAGAACAGCCATGAGCCTCAGTGGTGACCTTCACTGCAGTCAGGAAGGGTCTGAAGAGCTTCCGTTAACAGACTTTGAAATCTCAACTTGCCCTTGCTGGTTTGACTCAGTGAATAGAGCGTTGGCCTGTGGACTGAAGGGTCCGGATTCAATTCCAGTCGGGGGCACATGCTCAGGTTGTGGGCTTGATCCCCAGTGTGGGACATGCAGGAGGCAGCCAATCAATGATTCTCTCTCATCATTGATGTTTCTCTCTCTCTCTCTCTCTCCCCCCCCTTCCTCTCTGAAATCAATTTTTTTCTAAAAAAAATTTTTTTAAAGAAATCTCAACCTGGAAGGAAGCCCTTCTGAGAAACAGACCTACGGTTGGAGTCTTGCTCGCACCCAGCACCCTCGGGCCTTCTCAGTGAGCGGCCGTGAGCCTTTCGTGACCTGGGAGGCAGTAACCCTGCTAACCTCAAGACAGAAGCGTGAGTGTCTGCGGCGGCTGTGGTTTAACAGTTCGTGCCAGACACAGGCCGCCCACGTGAGCCCCACTGCGACTCGCCGCCTGCATGACTGCACGCGCACTGTGAGCAGAGACCACGCGCCGTCTGTCCCCAACGTTCCCAGCACCCAGCCCAGCGACCCTGCTCCTTCTGAACTAGCTGAGTGATCTTTGCAAGCTCAGGCCTCTCTGAGCCTCGATGTCTCATCCATACAATGGACATCATGCCAGGTTTCTGCCTCCCAAAATGGTTGTGGGCACTTCTTTGGTCAGATACTCCATCAACATTTGGTGGCCAGGACACGGAGACCCAGGCATAGCCCTGGTCCTCGGTGAGGTCACCGTCAGTGAGGGCAACAGCCAATGCTCTAACAGCCTGGGAGAAGAACAGAAGCAGTATTGGGGAGTTGGGGTGCAGTGGGAACCCCCAACTGAGACCCAGTCCAGTCTGGGAGTCACAAGAAGTGAAGTTGGATCCTTGAAGAATGGGGAGGAGTTGAGAACAAGAGGAGACCGGGAGAAAGGGCAGTGCAGAGGTGAAGGGCTGGAGGTAGGAGGGAGCAGGCCCATGAGGGGACCGCCTAGGGCTCAGGACAGACCGGAGGGGGCAGGTGAGCCTGCAGAATTGGTCCCGGCTGAGGAATGTGGACTGGTCCCCGGGGGAGGCCCCAAAACAGGAGAGACAAGGTCTGATCTGAGCAATTAGAAAAATTGCTCTGACCCAGGGTCACAAAGGAATTGAAGAGGGTGGGACTGGACACCTGCAAGCGGGCTGCAGGCTCTCATTTGTCCAGCGAGAGGCCTAGCAGCCTTCAGGGTAACAGGTGACAGGAATGGACAGATCCCCCTGGCCCGGGAGGGGATATGGGGGAGGGTGGGGCCGTCTCATGCTTTGAAGACACCCCAAGAGATGATGTTCCTCATCAGTGAGACCAGCAGTCCCTGCCCCTCCCAGTCAGGAGAACGCTATGTTGCCTGAGTGGTCCATTTGGGGGCCCCTGCTCCAGGTTCCATTTCAGCCCCCTGGACAGAGGATCTCCTACAATGTATGGAGTGCACGTGTATGCACTCACTGCCTCCATGCTTGGCAAGTAATTTCCCAACGGCACACTTCCCCCCCACACTCCCCAAAGCTAGCTCTGTAACAGTTTATTTTTTACTTAAGAGCATGTGATGACTGCGCTTCTTATTGACCTGGGAAGTCACCCCCAGCATGTGGTTGGGCAGGACATGCCACTGTCCCACTGCTGCCTTGCAGCCCAGCCAGACGACCCTGGTCCCCACGTGGGCTGCAGGGAGGGCCGTGCACACACGGCGATCAGCAGTTGTATGTCTTGTAAAAGCTCCTTAAAAAAAAAAAAAAAAAAAGCAGGCTACAGACAACATGGCTAGTAAAGATTTTATTTGTGACTTTACCTATGTGTGCGTTTGTGGAGGAGGGGGGAGAGGGAGATAGTGCTCACTGAAATATTAACAGTGGTGATTTTTACTTTTCTGACTGGCTTGACTTTTTACAACAAGCTCTGTGTCATTTTTATAATCAGAATAAAGCCAGGGGACAGCCACTTGGCCCCCTCGGAGACCCCATTCCTGAGCAGAAAGCAACACTCTCACTTGGCCCCCTCCTCACTTTGAGGGGACAAGTGTCCTGGGTTGGGTCACCTGCCCAGTGACACTGGGGAGCACAGTAGGAACCCTGGCTAAAGGAGAGGGTACTGCACAGGGGAAGGGGGGCCAGCCAGCCTCCAAGGACTCCCACCCACAGGTCCTGCACTTCCTCCACTGGCCTTAGCTGAAGTCTGCGCTTTGCCCCGGCACTGTGGCCGGGAGGGCCTGCCTCACAGCAGTGCCTAACTGCATTTGTTGGATGGCTGGGTAAATGCAGGGAACCCCTGAAGCCATCTGCCTAGCCCAGGGGTGGGCAAACTTTTTGACTCGAGGGCCACAATGGGTTCTTAAACTGGACCGGAGGGCCGGAACAAAAGCATGGATGGAGTGTTTGTGTGAACTAAGATAAATTCAAAGTAAAGGAGTGGAGGGGAGAGCAAGAGAACCGGATAGAACAGCCGGATCCGGCCCGCGGGCCGTAGTTTGCCCAAGGCTGGCCCTAGACTGTCCTCCCCGGGTGGGGATGGGGCCAGCGCCTGGGGCCTGCTGGACCTTAAACTCGCAGCCCACGTGGCAGTGCCAGGTCTGTGGTGCACAGTGGCAGGCTGGTCATTGAAGGCTTCGCCCCATCACCACTTACGTTGGCTTTCCCCAGCCAAGTGAACGTGGCCTCAGAATTCACTTAGATATCTGTGTGTGTGTGTGTGTATGTGTGTTGATGTTTTGGGTTATTACTGTCTTATTCTCAGAAATCCCAGTTTCCCCATTTATTCGGTTGGAGGTGCTAAGACCTGCACAATCACCAGCTTTGGTTTCCAGCTCCCTGGTCTCCTTTGTACCTGGCATCCACTCCTGTGGGGGGAAGTCTTTGGGGAGACCCAGATGCATGCTGGGGGTGAAATTCAAACTTCAGTCGTTCCTACCCGTGCAGAGCTTCCCATTCCTAGCCGAGAGGGCAGAGGCCCAGGCAGTGGTTTTCACAGCTTCGGTGTGACAGGAGGGCCCGTAAAACAGCTTCGGAGTCAGCGGGTCTGCAGTGGGGCCCAAGGGCCTGCACGCCTAACGAGCTCCTGCTGATGCTGCTGCCCGCCCCACCTCGGCCCACATTTTCAGAACCACTGGCCTCAGCAGAGAAAGGGAACCGGGTGTCAGCCCTCAAGGTGAGTGCAAACCTCGGCTTCTGGGAATTTTCGCTTTGGGCCTCGGGAAGGTGTCCTCTCCTCCGTCCCTGGTTTCCCATGATGGCTAAGCTGCCTCCCTCTGCGGTCGGTGAGACGGAACTGTCTGCAAGGTGTTTAAGGATGTGGAACAGCCTGGCTGGGTGGGAGCCATTTGCAGGAAAGGGTCTGGTGCCATGAGAAAGCCAGGGCTCTAAAGCCGCTTCCAGCAGCAGTGTGCATCTTAAAGGGACACTCGGCCACAGGAAGTGGAAGCGGAGTCTCCACTCCCAGCAGGCGCTTTGCTGAGTGAACTGGAGGCAGGAACGGTAGGAATGAGTGTAAGCTGACATTTCCCAGGCCTCGCCAGCCTGTGGGGTCAAATGGGGTCATATTACCCCCCCAAATTTGCCTGAGAGTGGAGTTCTGTCTCCCTGCCAGGCCAGGCAAATGCCACATCATGATATGATCCTTTGAGGACTCCCTGACAGGGGGCGTGGGGGTGCCAATGTGTTATAGAGGCTTTCCAGAAAAACAGCTTTTTATTTTTTTTAATCCTCACCCAAAGAAATTTGATTTTTAGAGAGAGGGAAAGACAGAGAGAAACATCCATTTGAGAGAAACACATCAATTGGTTGTCTCCTGCACACGCCCTAACTAGGACCCAGGCCTGGGAGGAGCCTGAAACTGAGGTATGTACCCTTGACCGGAATCGAACCCGGGACCCTTTGGTCTGTAGGCCTACACTCTCCACTGAGCCATACCGTCTAGGGCTGGAAAAACATCTTTTTTTGTGTTTACTTAAAGCCTGCCCTCTACGTAGATCCAATAGGACCCAGCTGCCCAACTGGGAACAAAGTCTCAGAACAGCATGGGGCCAGCCTCCCCGAGCTGTGAGTGTCCCCAGTTCAGAGGCAGAAGGACTATGGCTCTGCAGTCAGAGTGCTTGAGGGTAAAGGCCAGTGGAGTTGACTTACTGTGTGACCTTGAGTAAGTTACTTAACTTCTCTGTTCCTCAGAGATCATAATAGCATAACCCTATGGCATTGGTTTTAAGCATTTAGCAAGACACTGAGTGGTCAGCATGGAGCACAGTGCCTGCCACTCTGAGCATGAGCTGTTTTTTTTTTTTTTTTTTTTAATATATTTTATTGATTTTTTACAGAGAGGAAGGAAGAGGGATAGATAGTCAGAAACATCGATGAGAGAGAAACATCGATCAGCTGCCTCTTGCACACCTCCCACTGGGGATGTGCCCGCAACCAAGTTACATGCCCCTGACCGGAATCGAACCTGGGAACTTTCAGTCCGCAGGCTGACGCTCTATCCACTGAGCCAAACCGGTTTTGGCTGAGCATGAGCTGTTGTTATAGCGTAGTCCCACTCTACGTATTAGTTGTTGGTTGCACATATTTGTGCAGAAGTTGACTGGTGAGTGAACTGGACATAGATTTCATTCACTGGGTTCACCATTCTTGAATTCATCCTTTTATAAGATCTCTCTTAGAAAAAGAGGCCTCGTGCTCGCTTCGGCAGCACATATACTAAAATTGGAACGATACAGAGAAGATTAGCATGGCCCCTGTGCAAGGATGACATGCAAATTCGTGAAGCGTTCCATATTTAAAAATAAAAGAAGCCTCCTTCAGGCATGGCCACACCCAGCTATCAAACCATCATAAGCATCTAGATTCCGAAGATTGGCAAATGGTACCCCATAACCTAGGAGGTCTCAATCCAGACCCCTGGGTGATCAAAAGATAGGCATGGGAGGGTGTATATAACCCTTAAATTGTATGCAGGTTTCTGGAAGAGGGGCCACAGCTTTCATTAAACTGGCCCCATCAGCTTCCCTGGACAGCGCAGCCGCGCCCGCAAATACCAGGGCCTTTCCAAAACCAAGCCACTGAGCCAAAGATGGAGCAGCTCAGATCTGCATCTCCTCCCTTGAGGGCCAGGCTTTTTCCAAAGTGAGGAGAGAACTTAACACAAGAAAACGGTAAGAGCAAATTAGGAAGTGGAAAGCCTCTGGCAACAATGATGACAATTAGCCATAATAATAAACTGTCTGCAATGTTGTCAGGGAGATAAGACTCGTGGATCAGTGAGCAGACCTGCCCCAACACAGACCCAGCGAATGGAGTGCAAGGCGGGGTGGCCGTAGAGGCCAAGAATCAGACGTGGAAGGGCGTGTGGAGTCCATGGTGCAGCTCCTGCAAAAATGGCCGAAGGACTTGCAGAATGGGTGAGTCCAGGCTCTGTCGCTCCTCAGCCACATGAGCCCTTAGCTTCTCTTGGCCTTTCTTTCTTTTTAATATATATATATATATATTATTGATTTCAGTGAAGACAGGAAAGGGAGAGAAATTGAAACATTAATGATGAGAGAGAATCACAGATTGGCTGCCTCCTGCACACCCCCCACTAGGGATCGAGCTCATAATCTGGGCATGTGCCCTGACCGGGAATCGAACCTCGACCTCCTGGTTCATAGATCAACACTCAACCTCTGAGCCACGCTGGCCAAGCAGCCTTGCCCCCTGTCTAGGAGTCCCTAAAGGATCATATCATGATGTGGCATTTGCCTGAGTAAGAGGTGGACCCATTAGGGATCCTGTGGGACATTGGTAGGCACGTGGCCTGTCTCCCTCCCCAGGATGCTGTGAAGAGCCAGGAAGCCCGTGAGCCTGGGTGATGTGTTCAGTGTCTGCTGCAGAAGTGGCCTGAGCTCAGTCCAGAGTTCGCACTTCCTCCCTGGCCGCACTGTGTCTGACGGGTCAGGTCAGTCCCTGCCTCAGGTTGCTTCAAGTACTTCCCCGCGCACCACACAAGCTGTAGCCATCGTCAGGATTTACACACTCCCAGGACACACTTGGGGGGCTCTGTCTGCCCTCTTTTGGTAATGCTGTACAAACGGAGGGCTGGGATTGGCCAATAGGAGGGCCTCTGGGGACAGGTGGGGCGGGAGAGGCCGAAGAGGGGAAAGTTAGCAGGGAAAGAGATGTCCCAGAGAGAAATGAAATGGCAGCTTTATGGCAATGGTGAGGTGCCTTTTCTCAGCTCCTCACAAAAATCTCCAATGAACTCCTTCTCGGTACCTGGTGGAATGGATCTGTTTTGAGCCCCGTGCCTCTGTTACTGAGCACTGGTGCTGCTTGCATGACTTTCCAGGAAATAGTCCTCACCACAACCTGTGGATAGAGCCTTTATTTTTCTTGAGGTAGCTGGGGCGTGGAGGGCCCTGAAATGAGTAAGAGATGGACCCATTAAGGGGTTGTTATGGGCTTCCTGGTATCTGTCACTAGGCTAATGGGGCAGAATGAGGACACAGCCAGGGGCTGACAATACCTAGGACAATAGCCTGGCCCAATGCCATGAGGGTCCCAGCCCAGTCCTCTCATCAGAGGATCAATCTTCACTGCCCAGTCATGGCCCAAACTGCTCTGCAGCCCCTTCCCTGGGGAGATGGGGGCCCTCCCTGACCCAGCCCCTCTCCAGTGCTAATCCCACATCTCCCACTTTCCTTTTTCTTTTTTTAATATATTTCTATTGATTTCATAGAGGAAGGGAGAGGGAGAGAGAGAGAAACATCAATGATGAGAGAGAATCATGGATCGGCTGCCTCCTGCACGCCCCACACTGGGGATCGAGCCTGTAACCAGGGCATGTGCCCTTGACCAGCAATCGAACCGTGACCTCCTGGTTCATAGGTTGACGCTCAACCTCTGAGCCACGCTGACCAGGCTCCCCCACTTTTCTGATGCTGCTTTCTCAACAGGATGGCTCCATTGCCACCTGGCCCGAGGTCCTCTCCAGCCCTTCCTCGTGCTAAGAGCAGGGCTGCCAGGCAGTGGGTGAATGGGGTGAGACAGGCATGAGGGGAAGTGGGGTCATTCCTCCGGGGAGGGTTGAGCTTAGTGGTTGCCTCCTGTCTGGCCACACCCCAGTGGGGCTCAAAATTCCCTAGGGGCAGGGCTACAACTGTTTCCTCTCTTGGAGACCCAGAGATGAGAGGTCATGCTGTGGACAGAGCCCTTCCTGCCCTCGGGGTTAGGGTACTCTGATCCCCAGTCTCCAGCTCTGGGGTTGGCATTTCCAACTTTTCAAGCCTGTCTGTCGCTAATTTGCTGTGTGATCTTGGGCAAGTCACTTCCCCTCTCTGTGCCTCACCAATAGGATGAATGGTCCCATTTGCCCACCCAACCGGACATTCCAGAGCTGTGAGATGTTCAGAGTCATGTCCTTTTACGTAATCAGAACCTCATTCCTTTAATTGGACAAAAATGCAAATGGCTCTGGTAGATGACTCAGCAGTCCCCAGCCCCAAGCCTGCACACCCACATTGCTCTGGGTGTGGAGAGACAGGCCCCACCCAGAACCACAAGATCAGAATCTCTCTGGGCCTCTGGGTGAGCAGCACCTGGAGATGTGCATTTGGTTTTTTTGTTTGTTTTGTTTTCTTTTTAAATATATTTTTATTGATTTCAGGGAGGAAGGGACAGGGGGAGAGAGAGAAACATCAATGATGACAGAGAATCATTGATCAGCTGCCTCCTGCACACCCCCTACTGGGGATGGAGCCCACAACCCTGGGCACATGCCCTTGACCGGAATCAAACCCGGGACCCTTCAGTCCGCAGGCCGGTGCTCTGTCTACTGAGCCACACCAGCTCGGGCGAGATGTGCGGTTGTAAGAGGCTGCCTAGCAGAGGAGTACAGACTTTAGAAGGCAGAGTGAGGGGAGAACATGCTCTCCCTATCTCAGTACCTGACACAGCGAGTCACAATGATAAATTGTTTATGAAAAGAATGTGCTAATGAACCAAGAGACAATTTCCACAGCAGTGGCCTCCGGGGCCCTCCATCCTCCCGGTCCTGGCCGCACTGGGTGCGAGTAGTACACACTCCCCGCTGGACAGGGGCCTGGGGTGCAGAGTGTGTCGGGGATGGCAGGCAAGCGAAGACCTGTAGACCCAGCAAGGGTGGCCTCAGTGGGTGGCTCTCCTCTCCCTTCCTCCTGTACGTTCGAGGGGAACGAAGTCTGGTTCCTGTATTGGAATGAGTAGAGTGTCTGCAGGAGTTGCTAAATTAACTGAGCAAGATGGAAAGGACATGCAAGGCCACCCTGCCAACGGCCAGGAAGGGGAAGGAAATCACATGAGGGCATGAGTTGAAAGGGATCAAAAGCAGCTTCCTCGAAACCAATGGCTTCAGGATAGAGACAAGCTAACAAGAGTATGAATTAGATGTAAGAAGAGACAGTTTAAAAAAATAACATCAGGCCCTGGCCGGTTTGGCTCAGTGGATAGAGCGTCGGCCTGCGGACTAAAGGGTCCCGGGTTCGATTCCAGTCAAGGGCATGTACCTTGATTGCAGGCTCCTCCCCGGCCTGGGCCCTGGTTGGGGCTCTTGCAGGAGGCAACCAATCAATGTCTTTCTCTCCCATCGATGTTTCTCTCTGTCTTTCCCTCTCTCTTCCACTCTCCCTAAAAATCAATGGAAAAATATCCTCTGATAAGAATTAACAACAACAACAAATTTTTTAAAAAATAATAATAACATCAGGAGATGCAAAGAGAACTTGCAGAGAAAAGACACACACTGAGGACCAAAACAGGACCATTGCACATCTAAAAACTGAGTTACAACATGGTGCACACGCCTGAAAAGCAAATTAGTGACCTGGAGAGAAACTAGAAATGATCACAATGAATTCAGAGAACAGGGACAAATACAGTCAAACAGTGTGAGAGAAGATGACCGTGGGACCCAGGCCTTCCAGCATGCAAGGGGTTGGAGTCCCTGAAGTAGATTGTCCAGCAGCTAAAGCAGAAGAACAGTTAGAGAGCCTCTCCCTGAAACAAAGGAAGGACCAAGTGTATGGACTGAGAGGTACAGGAGAGTGATCAACATCAGGAACAGACCGGATCCGGCTGAGTTACTAAACGTGAAGATAAAGAAAACACCTCGCCCTGGCTGGTTTGACTCAGTGGACAGAGCATCAGCCTGCGGACCGGAGGGTCCCAGGTTCGATTCTGGTCAAGGGCACATGCTCAGGCTGTGGGCTCGATCCCCAGAGTGGGGCATGCAGGAGGCAGCCGATCCATGATTCTCTCTCATCATTGATGTTTCTCTCTCTCTCCCTCTCTCTCTCCCTCTCCCTTCTTCTCTGAAATCAATGAAAAATTATATTTTAAAAAAAAAGAAAAGGAAAGAAAACACCTCTTCAGGCACCAGAAGAAACACCAAGTCACCAGCAAGGGAAGAAAAATCAATCTGGCGTCGGGTTTTCCCACAGCAACAGTCAATACCGGAAGACAAAGGAGCTGAGTCTTCAGTTGTGTGGAAAAGGGGAAACCAAGACTGTTACACCCAAGAGGTTGTTCCAATCTGTAGACAACGTGGAAAAGGTCAGCGAAAATAGCACCGAGGAGCCTTTTCCAAAATGAAATTACTGACCAGTGAAATCTCCCTGACCACTACAAGGGTCAGTCAGGTGTTTTGTTTTGTTTTAATGATAAAGGCAGTGTTTATTAAAGTACATTTCATTTTCAAAATTGAACTACCAGCTGTTTAAGTGTGTTTACTTTTGGGGGGACACCCTGGATGGCCGCGGTGTGGAGATGTGAGTCCTCAGAAAGAGAGGGGGAAGCAGAGGCTTTCCCATACGGAAGGCCTTGAACTGTCCTCTACTGCTGACGCCGATGACTCCATTCTCCCGCCAGCACTCACCCTTCCCTTCCTGGAAGTCTGTGCTCCCAGAGTCTTAGTCTGTCCCTATTTGTTTGTTTCTAAAGGAAGTCCCTGGGAAGCGGATTTCAGCTCTTCCCACTGTGTGGTTCTTTTTATTATTATTATACATATATTTTTATTTTTTTAATATATTTTATTGATTTTTTACAGAGAGGAAGGGAGAGGGATAGAGAGTTAGAAACATCGATGAGAGAGAAACATCGATCAGCTGCCTCCTGCACACCTCCTACTGGGGATGTGCCCGCAACCAAGGTACATGCCCTTGACTGGAATCCAACCTGGGACCCTTCAGTCCACAGGCTGACGCTCTATCCACTGAGCCAAACTGGTTAGGTCTATACATATATTTTTAATTGATTTCAGAGAGGAAGGGAGAGGGAGAGAGAGATAGAAATATCAATGATAAGAGAGAATCATTGATCGGCTGCCTCCTGCATGCCCCTGACTGAGGATCGAGCTTTCAGTCCGCAGGCCAATGCTTTACCCACTGAACCAAACCGGGAAGGGCACCACTGTTTGGTTCTTGGCACGGTGCCACAGGTGAGGAAAAGGGTCAGTTTTTTATTTTTATTTTTTAATATATTTTTATTGATTTCACAGAGGAAGGAAGAGGGAGAGAAATAGAAACAGCAATGATGAGAGAATCATTGATTGGCTGCCTCTTGCATGGCCCCTACTGGGGATCAAGCCGGCAACCCGGGCATGTGCCCTTGATGGGAATCAATCTGGGACCCTTCAGTCCTCAGGCCGATACCGTATACACTGAGCCAAACTGGCTAGGGCAAGGGTCAGTTTTTTTAAAGGCAAAATCATGATTCTCATACAGTATAAAATTAATACATATCAAAAATTTTATTTGCCCTGGCCGGTTTGGCTCAGTGGATAGAGCGTCTGCCTGCGGACTCAAGGGTCCCGGGTTCGATTCCGGTCAAGGGCATGTACCTTGGTTGCGGGCACATCCCCAGTAGGGGGTGTGCAGGAGGCAGCTGATGGATGTTTCTCTCTCATTGATGTTTCTGACTCTCTGTCCCTCTCCCTTCCTCTCTGTAAGAAGTCAATAAAAGATATTAAAAAAAAAAATTTTTTTTATTTAACTAGTCAAATAATTAGGGAACAAGTAGTATGTTCCAAGTGGTTCAAAGGAAATTAGAACAACACACATACACAGGTGGATAAGGAATGTCAACACGGATCAGTAGTCATAGGGCAACCATCAGTGGCATTCCACTGGACAAAAGTCATTTGCGTTTCTATGGACAGGAATAATTTGCATTGCAATAAGTTTTCTACAACTTAGATTTGTTCAAAAGACCAAAAACAATCCTTAAAGGCATGGGGGCCCTAAATAAAGAACACACCCAGGAGTCTTTTTTGGTCCATTTCAAAGTTAGTCCAGTTTTTCCTGTTGCACAAGAGATGACTCCCAATGCAAAAGTCAGGGACAAAATGTGCTTTAAAATGCAATGGAATCACCCGAACTGGTTTGGCTCAGTGGATGAGCATCGGCCCGAGGAAGGGTCCTGGCTTCCATTCCGGTCAAGGACATGTACCCAGTTGCAGGCTGGATCTCCAGCCCTGGTTGGGGGGCGTGTGGGAGGCAAATAATCGATGTGTCTCTTACATCGGTGTTTCTCTTCCTCTGTCTCTCTCCCTTGTACTCTCTCAAAATCAACGGAAAAATATCCTCAGGTGAGGATTAACAACAGAAAATAAAAAATGCAATGGAATTTGCTTAAATACAGGACTAAGATGAAATACTAGGAGAATTATGGTTGCAGAAGAGAGTAGAAGTGTTATAAGCCTTGACCGAGTGAACATATTAAAATCAAAATCAGGAGTTTGGGCGGGAGGGAGATGTGTAAGGGGAATAGTCACCTTTTCATCTCAAGAAATGATTGCGCCTGCCTTAAGTGAAGCAATTCTTCGTCTTCCCTAAGACTCCAATCTCTTAATGATTTTCATAATCATTTTTTCTTAACATTAGAGAAATTCATTATGAACTAATCTCTTATAGAAAGTAAAAATTTATCTAAAATTCAGCAATTTTCAACATTTTCTTTCCTGTTAAACTCAAGAAAAATTAAATACTTTTAGTTTAAAATATCGTAGATGTGGTACAATCCCATCTTTTAAAAATATTTGGACCTACTTACCTTTCTCTCTACCTATACCTCTTTCCCTCTCCAAAGTGCTCTGTGTAAATGACAGCTGGCAAATGTTAACGCTGCGTGATAGGCTGTATGAAGCATCTACTCTGTGCCAGGGAGGCCTAGATGCTGGGAAGACGGCAGAGAACAGAACAGATAAAAATCCTACCTCAGGCCCTAGCTGGTTTGGCTCAGTGGATAGAGCATCGGCCTGTGGACTGAAGGGTCCCGGGTTCGATTCTGGTCAAAGGCACATGCCCGGGTTGCAGGCTCAATCCCCAGTGGGGGACGTGCAAGAGGCAGCCAATCAATGATTCCCTATCATCATTGATGTTTCTAGCTCTCTCTCCCTCTCCCTTCCTCTCTGAAATCAATAAAAATAAAAAATAAAAATCCTATCTCAGGAAGCGGCTTTCTAAAGAGGGAGGGATTTGTTGCTTCCTTCTTTGTACTTTTCTATGTTGCTTGTTTTGTTTGAGAATTGAGCATGTATCATTTTTATAAAAACAATGTTCACTACTTTCATACACATACACACACACACACATACACACACACACACACACACCTCAGATGATTGTTCCAAACAGCCAGAGTTGAGAACCACTACATTTTAAGCTGTATATCTCATTGATATACCTCAGCGTAAATACATTTTCAGGAAGACAGCGTTTCTCTGCCTGAGGAGACTCTCACTGTCATCCTTTAAAAAGAGATAAAATCACCCGAGCTGGTTTGTCTCAGAGGACAGAGCGCTGGCCTGTGGACTGAAGGTTCCTGGGTTCAATTCCAGTCAGGGCACATGCCTGGGTTACGGGCTCGATCCCCAGTGTGGGGTGTGCAGGAGGCAGCCAATCAATGATTCGCTCTCATCTTTGATGTTTCTATCTCTCTCTCTCCATCTCCCTTCCTCTCTGAAATTATATATTTATATTTATATATATATATATATATATTTTAAAAAGAGGTAAAATCATGACTGTCATACATAAAGTGAACACGTGTTAAAGAGTTTATTATAGTCCTAAATTGGTGAGAGAACCAAGCAGATATTATCGAATGTGAAGAACAGACACATTTATTGATCAGGAATATTGAAATGAATGTGCAAATGGAGGCAAAACTGGGGAGGGGGAGTCAGTTGGTGTTCCATAGGACAGCTCAGAACCTGCAGTCTATAGACAAGAATGGTTTGGCATGACTATCAATTCCTACAATCTTCAGAGTTCATAGACTAGAATCAGGTAATCCCAGGAGTGCCCCGCAGAGTCGAGATAATGCAGAGCTTTTGCACAGATATACGAATATTTTCTTACAACCCTGACCACTGAAGTCCTTCACCTGGCCACATCAGCCCACATCTCATCCAGGAATCCTCCCTGGCTCCAGACTGGGGTAGGTGACACCCACTGGTCTCCCCCAGTCCTTGAACTTCTGATCACTGTTCTGTCTTCCCCATCAGACTTAGGAGAAATCAGTTGTGTCTTCTCCATCTTTCATTGTGCCTGTGAAAACTCAGGAAGACATTTTTTAAAAATATTTATTGATTTGAAAGAGAGAGTAAGAGTGTGAGAAACATTGATTGGTTGTTCCACTTACTGCTGCATTTATTGGTTGATTCTCTTTTTGTTTGTTAAATATATTTTTATTGATTTCGGAGAGGAAGCGAGAGGTAGAAATATCAATGATGAAAGGGAATCATTGATTGGCTGCCTCCTGCACATTGGACCAACCAAGCCCGCAACCCAGGCATGTGCCCTTGACCGGAATCAAACCTGGGACCCTTCCGTCCGCAGGCCAGCGCTCTATCCACTGAGCCAAACCAGCGAGGGTTCATTGGTTGATTCTTAAATGTGCCCTGACCAGGGATGGAACCCACAACCTTGGTGTATTGGGACAACGCTCTACCCGGTCAGGGCTCAAAGACATTTGTTGACTGAATTAGAGAACAAAGGAACAATATGGATTCCTAAAACTAGGGTGGTCCATGGTGTGCCCCCAAAGACAGTGAAAGACCTGGGAGGCAGCAGTGAAGGTCAGTAGTGCCTCGTGAATGTGGAGGTTTCAGGCTTGAACCTAATAAAGGCTCCTCAGAAAGAGGGTTCCAAGAGCTAAGGAGCTTGGAAATGCTGGGTCAGACCCACCCATGTTGTCTGCTTTTTTTCCTTTTTTTTGTTTTTTTTAATATATTTTATTGATATTTTACAGAGAGGAAGGGAAAGGGATAGAGAGCTAGAAACATCGATGAGAGAGGAACATCGATCAGCTGCCTCCCGCACACCCCGCACCGGGAATGTGTCCGCAACCAAGGTACATGCCCTTGACCGCAATCGAACCCGGGACCCTTCAGTCCGCAGGCCGACGCTCTATCCACTGAGCCAAACCGGTTTCGGCTGCTTTTTTTCCTTTGAACCACAGCACTTCTGGGAGCCTTTAGTGTATCAAAGTGAATCTCTCAGAAGGAAAATGCAATGTTCCAGCGTTTTCCACGCTGGTGGTCAGGCTTTTTTTTTGCTTTTGCTTTTTTTCTTTAATTGGAGCAAAGATGAAGGTTCTGGAGAATTTACATTGAGAAACACCAATGCCATCCAACCTGCCCGATCGACTTAATGCGTACACTGTGAGTGCCTGGGTCAGGATGCTGTGTGCAGCACCCGCGCTCCTGTGGCCTTGGGTAAGTTCCCTAAGGTCTCCACAACCCACTGGCTTCGTCCGTCACGTGGAGCCGGAGAGAGAACTCGCCTCAGTGCTGCTGGAGGATTCAGTGAGTTGCTGTGAGGGGAACGCTTAGCACAGAGCCCTGCACGGTGTGTACTCAGTAAGTGTCAGCCATGCTGTCGTTATTCATGAGAGCACAAGGTACCTTTTATTGGCTGCCTCCTCTTGCTTGACCCTCGCCACAACCCTGAGGCCGGGGGAGGAAGATGAGGCAGAGGAGGACAGAAAGCTTTGGAGGCGAAGTCCCTGGCCCGAGGCCTTAGAGCCGGCAAGTGGCCCAAGTTCTTGGACCAGGCTCAAGGCCCTAAGAACAAGCCAGCCGAGGGCTTGGCATGAAGTAGGTGCTTAATAAAGACTGTATTTTTTCGATCCTGCCCTTTTCCCTCCTTCCCTTCCAGCCAACAGTCATGCCGGGCCCCAATGTGAGGGTCACCTCTGGCCAGGGCTAAGGTGGATGGACAGTGCTTGAGGCCAAGGCTTCCAGGTGGTTGGGCAGGGCAAGACGTAGGCTAAACCTGACTTCCATCCCAGCTGAGGTCCACCCTTCCCTCCTCTTCCTCCTCTTCCTCCTCCCTCACCCTCTGTATATCCCTCAGGTATTTGGGGATGTGAGAACCCAGGGGTCCCTCCTCTTCAGCCAGGACAGGGCTCCACTCTCAAAACACAGAAGGGGCTTAAAGTCAGTATTGATTCCAGGCATGAAGGAAGGAAGCCAGTGTTCTGGGGTTTGAGGGGGCCTGCCAGGCCACCTGAGGCTGTCCACAGGATAAACACAGGTTCACCCAGCGCCCCACCCAGGCCTGACCGAAAATGCTCCCCCGTGGAAGGCTCGCTCACTGAAATGACTCAGCTCCGGCGCTCAGATCCAGTTCCCATGTTTCATGAACTAAAGGTGTTTTCATAACAGCCCGTGGTGATGAGCGAGCATCGGTCTGTAAACAGCACCATAATCTGGTCCAAAATGCGGGTCTGAGCCCCTGGCCACTGAGGCTGTAAGCCCAAGGCGGGGCCTCCTTCATGCCCAGGGGAAGCCAGCTCCTTGCAAATAGTACAGATCCCCAAAGTGACACAGACTCACCCAGGCCACTTCCTTCACTGCGGGACCTGAATCTGTCCTCCCCAGATGCCTGCAGCCTGCTGTGGGACCAAGAATCTGGGGCCCAACACGGAGCCAGGGGCAGGGTGGGGAGGAACCACCACCCAGGCAGGGAAGATGCCCCTCCCCCCCCAGCAATGACAGTCAGCCTTGGGGACCATGACACAGATGCGCTAAAAGAGCTAATGTTGTGAAACAAGAAGGGTGGTGCTTCATCCTCCCTGAAGACTCAGAGCAAGGGCTGCAGGGAGGGGGGCGGCAGGGCCCTCACTCACCACCACCACCACCCGTCCCCCACTCCTCATTCGCCCTGTCAGTCCTTTATTGGGCATTTTCTAGGGGCCTACCTGCCAGCTCACCCCAGGCTTTCTCATCTCAGCAAATGGCATCACCATCCTCCCAGCTAATTTAAGCAAAAACCCAAGGAGTCGCCCTGACTGCTTTGGCTCAGTGGATAGAGCGTCGGCCTGCGGACTGAAGGGTCCCAGGTTCGATTCCGGTCAAGGGCATGTACCTTGGTTGTGGGCACATCCCCAGTAGGGAGTGTGTAGGAGGCGGCTGATCCATGTTTCTCTCTCATCGATGTTTCTGACTCTCTATCCTTCCCCCTTCCTCTCTGTAAAAAATCAATAAAATATATTTAAAAAACAACAACAAAAAACCCAAGGAGTCATCTTTGATTGCCGTTTTCCTGATCCATCAGCAAATCCCGTCTGCTGTGCCTCCACTACACATCCAACATGAGGCCACTTCTCCACCACGGCCTCCACCATGGCCAGCTCTCACCTCTTGCTTGGACACTGCAGCAGCCACCTACTGGACTCTTGACCTTTGGCCTTGGCCTCTAAAACCCATCTCCAACTCATCAGAGTTACCTTATCATCATTCTAACTATATTTCCTGTCTTCAAGTCCTCCATTGAATCTTACCAAATAATGAAACTTCTTTAAAATATATTTTTATTGATTGCAGAGAGGAAGGGAGAGGGAGGGAGACAGAGCGAGAAACATCAATGATGAGAGAGAATCATCAATTGGCTGCCTCCTGCAGAGATGGAGCCCACAACTCGGCATGTGCCCTGACCGGGAATCGAACCATGACCTCCTGGTTCATAGATTAATGCTTAACCACTGAGCCACGCCAGCCGGGCCCAAATAATGAAGCTTTTTAAAGAAATCAAGCAGACCCACTTTGGCATCCGGCTATAAAGAGATGAGGTGAACAAAAGAAGGACCCAGAGGCAGAACTGTGCACAGATGAGAACTTGCTATATGACAGTCATCACCAACCAGGGAGGAAAAGACCGACTCTTATAAAAGGTATTAAAACAAGTGGCGATCCATATGGAGAAAGTAAAATTAGATCCCCAGCTACGCCCACACACATCTCCAGGTGCATTCAAGGCTTACATGTGAATAACAAAATTTAGCACATTGAGAAGAAAATCTAGGCGAATATCTTTATGGCCTCGGGATAAGGAATGATTTTTAAATAAATTTCTTGTTAGTTACAATATGCACAACAAAAATGCATGTCATCAGCGTGCAGCTCAGTAAAATTTCACAATCTGAAAAGAGAATCCAAATGCAATACGTACAACCGGCAGGAGTTTAGTTTCCAGAATCTGTAAAGAACTTCTGCAAATCCAGAAGAAAGACAAAGGACCCAAAAGCCAATTCAGCATAAGTTGTGAGCAAGCACCTCATAGAAAAAGAAACCTGGAGGGTCCTAGCCAGTTTGGCTCAGTGGATTGAGAATCAGCCTGCATACTGAAGGGTCCCAGGTTCGATTCCGGTCAAGGGCATATGCCCAGGTTGCAGCTCGATACCCACTGGAGGGCGTGCAGGAGGCAGCCGATCCATGATTCTCTCTCATCATTGATGTTTTATTTCTCCCTCTCCCTTCCTTTCTGAAATCAATAAAAATAAATTTAAAAAAAGAAACCCAGATGGCCAATAATCATGTAAGAAGAGGTATCAGAGAAATGTAATTAAAAGAACAACGAGAGATTATGTCTCATTCACCAGATTGACAAAAAAAAAAAAGAAGAAGAAGTTGATGGCACCACATGTGGACCCCCGCCTTAAACACGGTGGGTGGAGTGGGTTGGTAAAGCCACTTGGCAGTGGTACAAGGTGGCATGTTGCCAGGTTGGAGGTGAGCATATCTGTGACTCAGGTCTTCTTTCCCCAGGTACCGACTCTCACAGGAGTGCACCTGGAGGGAAACTGGAAACGTCGCTGAATGATGATTCGGTCACAGTCATGCAGTGGAGATGGCCTGGCGAGTAAGCACAGTAAAAGTGAGTAGTCAAGATCAACCAGGACATGTGCGCAAAGGCGGAAGCTGAGATGGGGGCAAGACCAGAGCCTTTGGGAAGAGAGAGGAGACAACCATCCCGCCCCCTGCCCCCACCCCCGGCCCCCCGCACCCCGCCCCACACCTGAAGGGGCTGACTTTACCATCGGGGAGAATTTTTGCACAAAGAAGAAACACCACCGTTTAGTTATTTTCGCCTCCCTCATTTTCCAGGTAGCAGAGGTAAGCTCCAGGAAGGAAAGTGACCTGCCGTTTTGATGCCCAAGCTGAGATGCGATTCTGTTTCCTTTCTTCTTTTTTAAAAAAATATTTTTATTGATTTCAGAGAGGGAGAGGGAGATAGAAACATCCATGATGAGAGAGAATCATGGATCAGCTGCCTCCTGCACGCCCCACGCTGGGGATCGAGCCCACAACTTGGGCACGTGCCTCCACTGGGAATGGATCTGTGACCTCCTGGTTCTTAGGTCAACGCTTAACCACTGAGCCACGCCAGCCGGGATGACTGTTTCCTTTCTATTACTCCCCTTCCCCCCTCCTCTCTGTGCTGTGGCCCCTCCCCGCAAAGGCCTGGACTGGTGGCCTCCTTAGGCCACCCCGCTTCTTCTCTCCTCTGCACATGACCAGAGGCTTTCTCAGCCCAGCGCCGTGGTCACACCACTCCCTACTCAGAAGCACCCAGCAGCTCTCACCGCTCCCGACGCTGAGTCCAAACTCATAGTGTCCCCTTTTCCAGGGCGTAAAACAGCTGTGACCAGGCTCACAGGTTCTGTGGGCCCAGAATCGGGACAGGGCCCAGAAGGAACAGCTTGGTTTGCTCCGCAGCATCTGGGGCCTCCGCTGGAAGACTTGGAAGCTGGGGGCTGGGATCCTGAAGGTGCCTTTACTCACAGGGGATGATTCATCAGCAGCTGAGCAGCGGCTGGAATGCTCCGTGGGGCTTGGCCATGTGTGCTGGGCTTCCTCACAGCATGGTGGGAGGGCTCAGAAAGAGAGCGAGCCCGGCTGGCCTGGCTCAGTGGTGGAGCGTCGACCTGTGAACCAGGAGGTCCCGGTTCGATTCCCAGTCAGGGCACCTGCCCAGCTTGCGGGCTCGATCCCCAGTGGAGGATGTACAGGAGGCAGCCGATCAATGATTCTCTCTCATCATGGATGTTTCTATCGCTCTCTCCCTATTCCTTCCTCTCTGAAATTAATAAAAATATATTTTAAAGAAAAAGAAAGAGAGAGAGAGAGAAAGATACTTTACCACCTTTTATGACCGAGCAGTGGAGACTGCATTTTATTCATTCGGCAGCCACCAAGGCCTGCTCCATTTCAGAGAGAGGGGAAATGGACTCTACCTCTAATGGTAGCTCTGTGGCCATTGTTAGGTCGTACACATAGGAAAATATTAATATTTAACGCTGCAGCCCAGCCAGTGTTGCTCAGTGGTTTGGCATCGACTCATGCACCAAGAGGTTGCTGGTCCGATTCCAGGTCAGCGCATATGCCCAGGTTGCAGGCTCGAATCCCGTTGGGGGTGTGTAAGAGGCAGCCAATCAATGTTTTTTCTCTCATTGGGGTTTCTATCATTCTCCCTCCCTATCCTTCTAAAAAGCAATAAAGGCGTATTTAAATATATATATAGAGAGAGAGCTGCAGAATCACAGCAGCCTCAGGCCATGTGCAGAGGGAGAACGAAGCAGGGGGGCCAAGGACAGGGCTGCTGCACCAGTGCAGGCCTGGCCAGGAGGGGCCAGCGGACAAGAAGGAGGGACAGGGGAGGGGGGCATCGGGAGGGCCCGGATTGTGCTGAGGCCCAGTTATCATCTCAGCTCGGTCACCAGCGTGACAGTTCATTTTCCTTCTTGGAGCTTACCTCTGTCACCTGTAAACTGAGTGAGACAGAAATATAAGGAGGAGGTTTCTTATTCATATTGTGGCTCCTGTGAGACTCTGATGGCTAGAATGAACCCTCTCCTCAGGGGAAGAAAGATGCATTCAGGCTCATAGGTGGGAAACTGGGCCGACACTTCTGGAGCGCTCCGCGTCAGCCTGGCTCTGGTTAAGGATGGGGCTTTGGACCCTGGATGTCTGTGTGTGGACCCTTCCTCAGTCCTCACCAGCGAAGAGAAGAGACCTTGGGAAGCTGACTTGACCTCTCCGTGCCTCAGTTTCCCCCGCCCCCCGTAGCAGCTAGGAAAGACCCCAACTTTACAGCAAAATGGCAGCTGTTTCTCTCATCTGGAAAAGCCCACCTGTGTGGTTGGTGGTGTTGGTTCCAGAGCTGAGACAGAGGATCTTTGTCTCTTCTCTTAGATTTCTCTGCCCTGAAGACATCCCGCCCCCCCACCTACACCCCCCGCCCCTTAATCTCATTGCTCAGAGTGGAACCACGTGACCAGCCCCTGTGACCAGGTGCCTTGGCTCAGTGGCTCTCAACCAGGCCAGTATAGCAGCTCTACTGATGTCTGCAAATGTGTGGGGACAGTTCAGGGTGTCACAGTGACTGGGCATTTAGCGGGAGGTGCCCGCTACCACGCATGAGACAGTCTTGCATGAAGAATTATCCCCGCCCCCACCAAAATGCCAAGAGCATCCTCCATTGAAAAGCTGTGCAGCCCTCTGATCTCTAGCAAAGGCAATGAAGAAGGAAGGGCTGGGAAGGAGGGTTGGGTCAGCCAGCCCGTGGCATCCGCCACTGCGCCCAGCTCTTGGGCTGCTGTGAGGAGCCTGGGTCAGTGCTCTCAGGTCAATGCACAAGCAGATGCTGGGGTTCCCTAAAGATCAAGAGACTGCAGATGAGGCGCTCAGAAGCCATCGCGGGCCCTGCTGGACCTGTGGCCGAGGCCTGAGAGGAGGCACCGCGAAGAACAGCCGCAGCCCAGGAGGCAGACGCACGTGGGACACAGCGTCGCTGCTTGCTCTCACCGTCCTCAGAGCTTCTTGCCTCTCTGAAGCCTGGGGGCTGCCCAGTGTGCCCTGCCACATCCGACAGTGTCACGCCACATCTCTCCGTCAGTCCCCAGAGGGACCCTGACTCAGCAGACACGGCAGGGCAGGGCAAAGGAAGTGGGGAAAACGTCACTGTAGCTTGTCACCACGTCCGTCCATCTGGCCCAGTTCCCGGCAGGCAGGGAGTCAGCCCCCTGGTGGGTGTGGGCAAAGCCACAGCTCCGCCAGTGGGCCGGCAACGTGGGGACTGGAGAAGGCTGGATCTGACCTCCGGCCTCAGGGACCTTCTGGGCTGCTCCTCCAAGAGAGAGCACCCTGCCGGGCCGGCATGGCTCAGTGGCTGTGCATCGACCTATGAGCCAGGAGGTCCAGGTTCGATTCCCGGTCAGGACACATGCCTGGGTTGTGGGCTCCACCCCAGCAGGGCACGAGGCAGCTAATCGATGATTCTCATCATTGATGTTTCTATTCCTCTTCCTTCCTCTCTGAAATCAAAAAACATATATATATTCCTAATTCCACAATTGGGTAAATTGTTTTAAAAATAAGAGAGAGCCGCCGAAACCGGTTTGGCTCAGTGGATAGAGCGTCAGCCTGCGGACTGAAGGGTCCCAGGTTCGATTCCGGTCAAGGGCATGTACCTTGGTTGCGGGCACGTCCCCAGTGGGGGGTGTGCAGGAGGCAGCTGATCAATGTTTCTCTCTCATCGATGTTTCTAGCTCTCTATCCCTCTCCCTTCCTCTCTGTAAAATATCAATAAAATATATATCTTTAAAAAAAAAAAATAAGAAGAGAGAGCCCTAACCGGTTTGGCTCAGTGGATAGAGCGTCAGCCTGCAGACTCAAGGGTCCCAGGTTCGATTCCGGTCAAGGGCACGTACCTTGGTTGCGGGCACATCCCCAGTAGGAGGTGTGCAGGAGGCAGCTGATCGATGTTTCTCTCTCATCGATGTTTCTAACTCTCTATCCCTCTACCTTCCTCTCTGTAAAAAAACAATAAAATATATTAAATAAATAAATAAATAAATAAATAAATAAATAAATAAATAAATAAAAGAGAGAGCACCCTAATCCCTTTTGCCCTTCCCCAAACTCAGGAGAAATCAATTTTCTCCCCTCCAAACGTGGCCAAGTTCTGGTGACTGCCGAGCCAGTGTGAGATGGAGGAGTTCCCACGGGAAGGTGAGGGTCACAGGCGGGGTTCTGAGAGCTGAAGTCCTCAGGCGATTCCACCTGCTGTGCGCAGGGCGCTGTGCCAAGCAGTTTATAGAATTAGTTCATCCCATGCTTATGACATATTCGCAGGGGAGGTGTCATTATCCACATGCGATGGATGAGGAAACTGAGGCTCCGCCAAGTTCAGCCACGGGTTAGCTTCCTCACTGATGGATCAGGCATCTGAGGATGACCCGCCCCGTGTGGGGACCACACAGCAAGGCTTGTCTCCCTGGGCTGGGCCTGGCTGCTTTGGTGGAGGACATTTGTCCTGGACAGAGGCCAGGCACTAAGGCTCAAATGGACATGTCAGGCCAGCAGCCAGGTTCCAGGCACCACGCCGCCCCGATGTCTGCCCATTGCTGCCCCGTTGACTCACGGAGCCCAGAAAGTCCAGATTTTATAAGGTCACCCCAGTACCCTGGGACTTCACACTCTGCACTTGTTGACATGTTGGGCTAGAACAGCTTCTTCCGCTGGGTGTGCGGACATGGGTCACACACGTGCTCTCTGTCTCCTAGACCAACATCCAGTCCTAGGCGACAGCTTCTGGGCCAGGAGTGGGAAGACCAGAGCTCCAGACCCAGCTTCCCCCACCAACCCTGACCTTGGCCAGGTCTCACTGTCTCCCTGAGCCTCAGTCTACTCCTCTGAGGAAGCCTGGCCCTGTGGTTCCCAAAGGGCAGGGAAGGTGGAGACACACTTCTCCTTTTTTAAATATGTTTTTATTGATGTCAGAGAGGAAGGGAGAGGGAGAAAAAGATAGATGTAGAAACATCAATGATGAGAGAGGATCATTGATCAGCTGCCTCCTGAACACCCCCACTGGGGATCGAGCCTGCAACCCAGGCATGTGCCCTGACCAGGGATCGAACCGGCCACCTCTTGGTTCCTGGATGACACTCAACCACTGAGCCGCACCCAGCTGGGCTGGAGACACATTTCTTTTGTTCCACCCTCAGCGATGTCTCTTGCACCACAAATAGCCATTGCGTTTCACCTCCTGTGCAAATGCTGGTAGGTTAGCAGCGACTGTTTGGAAGACTGTGGGGAGAAGGATTCCACAGCTGTTTGGTGATGGATTAGCCATGTCTGTCATGGGCCAGGACTGAGGGGTGGTGATACGTGTGCCGTGCATTTACCATAACTGTGATCCCCCAAGCATGCTGTTCGAAGTGAGCCCTCAGGAAGTTCCCCAGATGCTCCCCAGAGATAAGGTGCCCCAGTAACCCCATTTCTGTGAAGGCCGAGTCCTTGGAAAAATTACGCAGCCGTTGAGAGGGGATTTTGCATTGGTTCAGGCTCTCTTAGCCACTTCCTGTTCCAGATAACCGGCTCCAGTGGCTGCTCTGGGGTTTATCTGCGAGGTCACAGCTGCTGCCTTGAGGCCTTCAATTCTCCTGTCGGAGAACAGTGCTTTGCAGGCTGCCTGCTTTCCTGGCAGTGCCCCTGCTTCTAAATGCCCCCATTACCCAAACGCACCCCCGCCTCCCCCCACCCCCTCACCCCCCTGTGACCCATTCTCTGCTGACATGCAAATGTAGACCTGGTTTATGGGGCTGAGGTGGCAGCTGCCTGCCTCTCCCAGGACTGCATTCTCAAGGCAGAACCCGAAGTCTTTCTAACGATGGAATTCCAGACATTGTGGCAGGTCCGTGGGGACACATCGGAGGCTGTGGGGGCGGCCTGACATTCCTCAGATCAGCCAGGCTGGTGAGTGTCCAGGTCGGCCTGACCCCGCCTGCCACTGTTTGCCAGCCCTGAGCAGGTCTCTGCTGTGTTTCCTCCTGGGACAGACTTGTTCAGTCCTCATGGGTGATTCCACTCCACCCTGCTTCCCAAGCTTTCTGGGTCGCAGGACTCCCCACCCAGGGCCAAGCCCAAGGGGAAAGCCCTGTGCTGGTCATTGGCTCTAAATCACAGAGAATGCCCTGGCCGGTTTAGCTCAGTGGATAGAGCGTCGGGCTGCAGACTGAAGGGTCCCGGGTTCGATTCCGGTCAAGGGCACATACCTGGGTTGTGGGCTCGATCCCCAGTAGGGGGCGTGCAGGAGGCGGCCGATCAATTATTCTCTCTCACCTTTGATGTTCCTATCTCTCTCTCCCTCTCCCTTCCTCTCTGAAACCAATAAAAACATACATGTAAGTAAATCACAGAGAATGACTTGGGGTGGTGGGGAGCGTTTGGCAGGATCCCAGAACTTTCCTGAGAGAAGGAACCCCACCTCCACCCGGTGCACCTGCCCTTTCCACAACCCCTCGCCAAATGGATGTTCAGCTTCCACTTAAATGGCTCAGTTGGGAGGGCTGGAAATTCTAGGCATTCCTCCTTTTTTAAAATATATTTTTACTGATTTCAGAGAGGGAGAGAAACATCAATGATGAGAGAGAATCACGGATTGGCTGCCTCCTGCACACGCCCTACTGGGGATCAAGCCCGCAACCGGGGCACCTGCCCTTGACCAGAATCAAACCGGAACCCTTCAGTCCGCAGGCCAACGTTCTATCCACTGAGCCAAACCAGCTGGGGCTCTAGGCATCTTTTGTTTCTTCTTTGTGAAAAGTCGTTTTCCACAACAAAATCATTCGCTCAACAAATATTTATGGAGCACCTACTGTGTGCCAGGCACTGTTGAAGCCATTGGGGATACAGCAGTGAGCAAGGCAGGCAAAAACCTCTGCCCACACAGAGCTGACATGCTATGGGGGGGGGGGGGGCGCGGGGGGGAAGGAGAGGGGGGGAAGCAACAAACAAACCAATAAGGAGCATATACAGTGCGTCCACTGGTGAAAGGTATTATGAGGAAAAATTAATCAAGGAAGGGGAATGGGGAGTGCTGTGTTTGCATGTTAGCCTGCTGTAGGCAATGGAGGCACCACTCCAGCAAAGTCCTGAGAGAGGAGAACAGGCTGAGGCACATGGGTGTCCTCTGAGAGGTCCAGGTAGAGGGACGGGCAGTGCAAAGGCCCTGAGGTAGCAGTGTGGCTGGAGAGACAGGGAACCAACGGAGGCCAGCGCTCTGGAGCCAAACCAGCCAGGTGGGGACTGTGGGAGATGAGATGAGGTCAGGAAGGCACAAGGGTGGGGCAGATGGTGCTTACACAGTATGGCTTTTGTTTTGTGTGTGTGTGTGTGTTTTGTTTTTAATATATTTTTATTTTATTTTTTTAATATATTTTATTGACTTCTTACAGAGAGGAAGGGAAAGGGATAGAGAGTTAGAAACATCAATGAGAGAGAAACATCAATCAGCTGCCTCCTGCACACCCCCCACTGGGGATGTACCCACAACCAAGGTACATGACCTTGACTGGAATCGAACCTGGGACCCTTTAGTCCACAGGCCGACGCTCTATCCACTGAGCCAAACCGGTTAGGGCAATATATTTTTATTGATTTCAGAGAGGAAGAGAGAGGGAGAGAAAGATAGAAACATCAGTGATGAGAGAGAATGATAGATCGGCTGCCTCCTGCACGCCCCCTACCGGGAACGGGCCCACAACCCCGGCATGTGCCCTTGACCGGAATCAAACCCGGGACCCTTCAGTCTGCAGCCCGACGCTCTACCCACTGAGCCACACCGGCCAGGGCCATAGTATGGCTTTTGTAATGCAAGAAGCCAATCTTTTTCAACAGGAACGAGTTGGATTCTAGTTGAAGCTCAAACCCAGACAAAAAGAGAACCCCAATCTGGTCCGGGTGTGCAAGGGAAGACCACAACAGGATTGCACAATGAGAGCAGCCTTTCTGGAGCGCTAACCGTGCCTGCCGGTCATTTGGAGCCAAAGGGACAGGGTAGCTGAGTTTTTACGATCAATTGTATCGATCCAGGAAAACGGAAACCAAAATAACTCTGAGGTAAGAGGCCTGGCGGAAAGGGCTGGGCTCCCTGGGGCACAGCGGGGGTGAGGGGGGCGTTAGCGTTCTCAGGCCTGGATCTGAGGAAGGGGCGGAGGTGGGCATGGACCGGTGCCCTCCCCTGCCCCCTTGGGCCAGTGAGTGACTCCCAGGGCCAGTCTTTGGTGGGGTCCAGGCGTTCGTTACATAAACCTTAGTGTGAGTCAGGCCCAGCAGCCTGGCCTGCCCGGGTATCCAGACCCCTGGGGGCCAAACCTCCACCCTGGGTGGCCGTTCAGGAGGCCACCTTCCAGAGGACTCCACTGGGTCCTCATGTTCCTCACCCAACTATTGATACGCCCACTGACCAGAAAGCGTAGGCCACTCAGATGTTCTCCATGACATGGCCGCTAAGCTTGGGCCGAGGGCTTCAGTCCCAGGCCTACGTGACTGCCCCATCTCTCCTGGAATTCACTGAGGCTGTGACAGGGAACAAGGACAGGCCCCGGGGACAAGGAATGAGCCAACGGGCAGCAGCAGGAGGGAGGGTGGGAGATGACGTGAGGCGGGGCAGGAGTAGAGGGAGGTGGCAGGCCACAGGGAGGGGATGGCCACAGGACTGCCAGGCAGGGACCTCGGGAGAACATTCAGAACTCCCAGTCCTTCGCCAGAAGCTAACAAAAGTCATTGTTACAGTCACGGACATAGATCCTTATCTTCTAAATGGTATATTTTGGCGTGTGCGTGTTTATTCTCTTTGATGCTGGAAGAGAGGAGGCGGGATCACGTGGCCAGGCTTGGCACATCTTCACCCAGAATGGGCGCAGGGAAAGAGATCCAAGGGAGGCCAGGCCCTAAGAGGGACTGTGGGTCCCACACCCCCTTTTCACCCTCCGCCCGAGATGCCGAGTATCCTGCCCAAGCCCCGCCCTGCAGGGCACAGACAGTGAGCAGTAATGGCCAGGACCGGAGGGCAAACGGAACAGTGAGGTCCCTGCCCCAGCCACCAGCCCTTGCAGGGGTCACTGGGGTCAGCCGGATACAGGTCCACCTTCTGGCTGTGCCACGTTCTGTACACGCGTCCTTGACAAGTTGTTTATTTTTGTTAATCCTCACCCGAGGATATTTTTCCATTGATTTTTTAAAATATATTTTTATTGATTTCAGAAAGGAAGGGAGAAGGAGAGAGAGGTAGAAACATCAATGATGAGAGAGAAGCATGGATCGGCTGCCTCCTGCATGTCCCACACTGGGGATCAAACCTGCAACTGAGTCACGTGCCCTTGACTGGAATCGAGCCTGGGACCCTTCAGTCCACAGGGTGACACTCTATCCACTGAACCTCGGCAAGTTCTTTAATCCTAATGCCCTCATCTGTGAAACGGGCGTGCTTCGTAGGGTTGTTTGCAGGATTACATAAGACCTTGCATGTGAGGCACTTAGCACAGTCCGGCCAAAGAGCGAGTTCCGATAACTGTTACCATTACGATTATTTTCATCATCATTACTGCCGGCGTGACCATCTTACAATCTACTGTTGACACAGGATTTCACTGCCCGAGTGTGCGTTTGTGTTGATGATTTGTGTTGGCACCAAGCAGTCCTTTTTAATTGCTGCTGGCTAACAAGGAAAGAGCAGAGGCGGATTTAATGCGTAAATGATGTGGTGAAGCCGAGAGAAGGCCAAATGATGGAACAGCCCACTGTGCAAACAGAAGTATTGCAGTCATTCAAAGAGAGAAAAGTAGTGGGAGAACTGAGTCACCCCCAGCACATGGCAGCACCCACGGGCCTGTCACATTCAACAGGGGGCCTGCTCTCATTGGTCAGCCCCACATCTCCGTATGCGGCAATTTGGTTTCAGCCAAACAACATCATCCTTCCCATTGAACTAATGTTTAATGAATTGTGTTGAGTTTGTAGTTTTGTTTATTTTTATTGTGTAAATTTCTCTAGAAAGTGTTGCTAAGTAAAAATAAAAATTAAGCCGAAACCGGTTTGGCTCAGTGGATAGAGCGTCGGCCTGAGGACTGAAGAGTCCCAGGTTCGATTCCGGTCAAGGGCATGTACCTTGGTTGCGGGCACATCCCCAGTGGGAGGTGTGCAGGAGGCAGCTGATCGATGTTTCTCTCTCATCGATGTTTCTAGCTCTCTATCCCTCTCCCTTCCTCTCTGTAAAAAATCAATAAAATATATACATATATTTTATATATATATATATATCTGAAATCAATAAAGATATTTATTAAAAAAAAAAGAACAGAGAGGTAAATGTATGTGTATATATAATTTTTTTCTTTTTTGCAGAAAGGAACACTGGAAAGATCAATCAGATCAAATGAAAATTGGTACTCAGGTGTGGAGGGGGATTGCATAGAAGGAGCAGAGGTAGGGGCAAGACTGCTTTCTGTGTGTTTTTCTGTATCGTTTTGACCTTTGAATCATTTTGGATGGGTGGTTGCATGAGAGTGAAAAGAGGACTGTATATCTAACAACAGAAATCACTTCCTCCGTCAGCCTTGGGCGGCTGCAGGTGTCTCCTTCCTGTAAAAGGAATGAACTAGGCTCAGTTAGAGACCCACGGTCAGAGGGTTGCTTCCCAGGAGAACATCTTCCTAGGATACTATCTGGAAAGTATTTCTTCTCCCTAAAACGGAGACGGTCAGGAAGGCCAGTCCTGCCTCGACTCTCTGAGCAGAAACTTAGCAAGCACAGTGATGTGGCCGCCACTGGGAGACAGTATCCAGCCTTGGGCAAACTACGGCCCGCGGGCCGGATCCGGCTGTTCTATCCGGTTCTCTTGCTCTCCCCTCCGCTCCTTTACTTTGAATTTATATTAGTTCACACAAACACTCCATCCATGCTTTTGTTCCGGCCCTCCGGTCCAGTTTAAGAACCCATTGTGGCCCTCGAGTCAAAAAGTTTGCCCACCCCTGGTAGCCACTGGTCCCCACGGAGCCACACTGCCAGGCCCCCCTTAGAAAGCACTGCCCACAGTGTGTCTGCCATGGGTGCTGGAGCCTCCATCCCCAAGCAGGCAGCAAGGTGTGAGGCGGCAGCTGCCAGCAAGGCCCTGCCAGCCTCCATCATCCTGGGTCACGCGCCCCAGCTGGTGGCCCACATATTCTGCAAGTCATGAGGTGAACAAGTTGGGGAACCCTGCCACAGAGGACCGCGCTGACCTCTGACCTTAGAGGCAAGAGGTCAGAGGAGCGGGCAGCTTACAAAATAAGGACTAGGCACCGCGCGGGCCACGCCAAAGGCTGCTCTGAGCCCAAACAGCAGTGCAGGGAGGCTGGCAGCGCTATCGAGGAAAAAATAATAACCTGAGAGCACAAAGGAAGCGCTGCAGTGAGGGCAGAGATTTAATCCATGAAAGCCTGGGTGTAGGCCAATGAGGACGAGCTGGAAAAGCCTTCTGCCTTGGACGGAAGGAGGGGGTGACTTGATCACAGTGGCCATTGCTGAGCTGAGCCTTTACAGGCATCGCCGGATGAGCTGGGTAGCTTGTACCCCACGTTACAGAGGAGGAAACTGAGGCCCCAGGGGATCACATAGTTTACACAGGGAGCATTCAAGCGACTTTCAGAGCTGGAATTGGCCCCGGGGCTGGGCTGGGAACCTGCACACTGGACCACCGCCCATTTGTGGCCTGGACCACAAATTACAGAAATATCCACCAGGTGTGCTGGGAAGCTGCAGGTGACCAGCCTTTTCCAAGAAAGCGTCAAATGGTAATCAGAGCAGAGCTACCCACATCACATTTTCCTAAGGAAACAGCTGGTGGCTGATTCAGCCATAGTTCTCTCCCTCTTCTAGAGGCAGAAAGCTTTCTTTCCATTCTCCCTCCCCAGGTTCAAGTCTTGGGTCGTCTTACAAATTCCCAGCAAGCTCTCTAGGCCTCAGTTTCTTTTTTTTTTTTTTCAAATGTATTTTATTGATTTTTCTACAGAGAGGAAGGAAGAAGGATAGAGAGTTAGAAACATCAATGAGAGAGAAACATCGATCAGCTACCTCCTGCACACCCCCTACCGGGGATGTGCCCGCAACCAAGGTACATGCCCTTGACCGGAATCGAACCTGGGACCCTTCAGTCCACAGGCCGACGCTCTATCCACTGAGCCAAACCGGTCAGGGCTGGGCCTCAGTTTCTTAATCTGCAAAATGGGGATAACAATAGTGCCTGCCTCAATGTTGTTAGGGCCACAAAGGAGGCCATTCGTGTAAAGAACTTTGCGTAGTGCCTGAGGGAATGAGTGAAGGCTGTGTGGGTTTAACTGTTAACCCAAAGCCTCCCTGATTGCCAGGTTTCCTGCTAAAGCTGCCCGTGTGGGTGTGGTACAGGGAGAAGCACAGGAGCGCGCCCAAGCACATGCGCAGTAGAACCTCAGGCCTGGCCAGCCAGCTCTCAGCCTGTGCAGGCTCCAGCTTCCCAGGGCAATGGGTGGCAGCCCGTCCTCCCAGGCCTGCTCAGGAGCCCACAAACCCATTTACTGGATTGTGGAAGTCACTATTTCTCCAAGGCGGCCCCCACCCCGCATGGAACACAGGAGGGTCACTAACTGCCTCCTGCGGAGGGCTGTACCCCATGTGTCTCCTCCCCACAGTAGTCACAGGGGCCTTTTAAAAAGGTACATTAGCCCTGACCGGTTTGGCTCAGAGGATAGAGCGTCGGCCTATGGATTGAAGGGTCTCAGGTTCGATTCCGGTCAAGGGCATGTACCTTGGTTGTGGGCACATCCCCAGTAGAGGGTGTGCAGGAGGCGGCTGGTCGATGTTTCTCTCTCATCGATGTTTCTAATTCTCTTTCCCTCTCCCTTCCTCTCTGTAAAAAAATCAATAAAATATATTAAATAAATAAATAAATAGGTAAGTTAGTGCCCGGCTGGCATGGCTCAGTGGTTGAGCATCACCCTATGAACCAGGAGGTCACGGTTCGATTCCCGATGAGGGCACAGGCCCCGGTTGTGGGCTCGATCCTCAGTGGGGGGCGTGCAGGAGGCAGCTGATCGATGATTCTTTCTCATCATTAATGTTTCTCTCTTTCCCTCTCCTCTCCCTTCCTCTCTGAAATCAATAAAAGTATATTTAAATTTTTTTTTCTTTAAAAAAAGATAAATTAATGAAATTCTCCAAAAACTGTGCACTGCTCTGAGAATTTAATTCAACATCCTGACCGGGCTGCCATATGCTCCAGGATCTCGTCCTCGTCCACCCCTCTCACCCCATCTCTCCCCCCTCGCCCTCTCCCACACGCTTTGAGAAGTGTCTGCTCTCCAAGTGCACGAGCTCACGTGCCAGGCCTGCCTTGGAAGCCCTCTCGTCACACCTCAAATATCACTTCCTCCCAGGCGCCTTCGCTGACCACCCAAGGGACTGTCCCAGGCATAAC
Source organism: Plecotus auritus (assembly GCF_963455305.1). NCBI lineage: Eukaryota > Metazoa > Chordata > Mammalia > Chiroptera > Vespertilionidae > Plecotus > Plecotus auritus. The sequence goes on along the minus strand of NC_137781.1, from coordinate 11,994,289 downwards.
CACATCACCCTCTTTATGATTTTTTCCCAGAGTACTTCCGATGACCCGAACTTCTCTGATGAACGGCTCATGTGCTGTCCTCTGCCTCCCTCACCGCCCTGGAGCCCTGGAGGTCCAGCACCCGGCGGGTCTCAGTCCGTGTCTGAGAGGCGAGTGAATGAAATGCCTGGTGCACAGTCCACCCCCCACAGAGGTTTTCATTGTCACACATAACATATCCCCATCCCAAGCCCTCTTCTTTTTTAAAAATGTATTTTTATTGATTTCAGAGGGGAAGGAAGAGGGAGAGAGAGAAACATCAATGAAGAGAGAGAATCATTGATCGGCTGCCTCCTGCATGCCACCCACTGGGGATCAAGCCTGCAACCCGGGCATGTGCCCCTCACTGGAATCCAACCCGGGACCCTTCAGTCCGGAGGTCGATGCTCTATCCACTGAGCCACACCAGCTAGGGCCCAAGCCCTCTTCTTGCTCCTAAGCCTCACTCGGGCTCCTGGGAACTTCGGTGGAGGTCTCCTTCAGCTAAAAAGCACTCCACTGTCCGAGAGAGGCCCCCACTGCTTGCCACCCACGGTTCTCTCACCTGGCATGTCTGGCACCCTCGGGCACTAGCAGCGCTGGTGCCTTTCATGTGCAGGTGGCACAGGGCGGACTGCTCCCCAGGTGCACGCACCGTGCCCCCCTGAGCCAGGGCACCAGCCCTCCTCCAGGTATTGGCTGGCTTTCCCCCCAGCAATGTTTGTTTTAGGGATTCAAGTTATAGGGGTGGAGCCTGTCATTTCCAGAATCATTTGTTCCTTCCCCGGCAGCCAGCAGTACATTTGTTATTTTCTTTTCCCAAGACCCTGATCACGGCGTCCCAGACATTCCTAAGGTTGTTGATAACATCACCTAATGCAGGAGAAAACTCGCCGATGCTGCACTTAGCCTTGGGCAGACTTGCTGGCTTCACGGGGGAGGCCTGGACCCAGAGTGGCACCCCTTTCGCTCTTTTTTCGGGTCCGCCTTGAGGCCCAGTCATTTTCTCCCGTTTCTCTTTTCTTTTTAAGTAGTGCAGTAACCCCCACCCAGACACACCGCCTTTATCTGGCACAGTGCAGAGATGGGCTGCCCTAGCCGGTGTGGCTCAGTGGATAGAATATCGGCCTGTGGACCAAAGGGTCCCGGGTTCGATTCCGGTCAAGGGCACGTACCGTGGTTGCAGGCTCCTTCCCAGCCCGGGCCCTGGTCAGAGGCAACCAATCGATGTGTTTCTCTCACACTGACATTTCTGTCTTTCCCTCTCTCTTCCACTCTCCCTAAAAACCAATGGGAAAATATCCTCGGGTGAGGATTAACAAAACAAAACAACAAGAAACTTAACTCTAGAAGAAAAAAAAAAAAGGAAATGGGTTACGTTAGTAAATTTTCAAAATAATGTCTTTCAGGCACCAACTTGGAACAAGTATATTTTATAAACAGCCTTGTTGAGGTGTGACTGACACACTGAAAACTGGCATGTTTAACGTGTACAGCTTGATCTGTGTTGACATTCCCGTACACCCGTGAAACCATCCCCACCATCTAGATAATGAACGTATCCATCATTCCCAAGAGGTTCCTTCTGCCCGCCGCCCCCCTCCCCGGCAGCCACCGATCTGCCAAGCAGCAAAGGCACATTTGATGCGGAGCGGCCTCACCCACTTCCCCACCCTGTAAACAGGGTGATCGGCCTGATTGTTCCCGTCCTGGCTCAGCATGATCATTAACGTTACTGAAAGCCGTGTCCTCAGATGTCAGGGAGAGACGAAGGCTGTTTGCCGTGCACACTAAATGGCCCCATTGTTGCACTGCCATGCCTGGCAGTTTGGGGTTTGGGAGTTTCTCCCTCGCTGCCAGCTGTCTCGGCACATAGTTCCCGGCAGACCACTCCTGGGGCCTCGCAGGCTGCACACCACCACCTCCTCCGCGCCATTCCCACTCCTCCCTCCCCATCAATGGTCCTCAGCCAGGGGCACTTTTGCCCCCCAGGGGACACTTGACAATGCCTGGGGACATTGTGGGTTGTCCTAATGGCGGTGGGAGTGCTGCGGGCACCTACCAAGTGTTTAGAGACAGGGGTGTTGCTAAACATGCTACGCGCACAGGACAGCCCCGTGAAAAACTGTTCCGGCCCAAGATGTTGAAGTGCTGAGGTTGAGAAAACCCTTCCAGATGCCAGAACTAACTGGGAGTAAGAAGTCATGACAATTGACTGCTTTACTTTTCTGGATCAAAAGGGAAGAGCCCTAGCTGGTTTGGCTCAGTGGATAGAGCGTCGACCTATGGACTGAAGGGTCCCAGGATGATTCCGGTCAAGGGCACATGCCCAGGTTGTGGGCTCGATCCCCAGCAGGGGGCGTGCAGGAGGCAGCCTATCCATGATTCTCTCTCATCATTGATGTTTCTCTCTCTCTCTCCCTCTCTCTTCCTCTCTGAAATCAATAAAAAAATATTTTTAAAAAAGGGAGAAGGCAGAGGTTTATTGGAGCTGCAAGGCCACATAGTAGGACCGAGTCAGGAAGACCTTAGCTGTCTCAGCTACCTCCTTCCAGGCGTGGCCGCTGGCTTCCGAAGTCTAGCTCTAAGGGACTCAGCTTGAAGCACCAGGGCCCAGCACTCAGTAGGTGCTCAATGAATGTCTATCCGATTGTCTGATTGCACCCAACACACCTACTAGGTGCCCAGTCCTGGGTAGCAGTGGCTGGACATTGATGGCAAGGCAGGAGACACAGAAGGGAGCCGTTAAACTGACCAGTGAGTGTGGGACTTGGCAGAACCAGCTGAGGAAAGATAAGTGCGATCCACCCCAGTAACTGGGAAAATGAGGGCTGGCCATGATGGGATCCTGTCCCAGCGATGCAGCTATTTCACCACCAAATCACTTCTGGCTCCTCCCCCCACCCACAGGCACCCTTTTTGCTTGTCATATAAAGGAGACTTTCCCAAAGTGGTTTAGCCAGAACTGGCTGGGCCCTGCCCCAGGGTGGGGTGGGAGGAGCCTGGCTGTTGCCCAGCAGCGCTCAGGGGGGACTCCAGGTGTCTGAGGCTGGATGGTGAAGTATGGGCATGCTCTATTCCACTCTGCATGGCTTCAAGGTTTTGTTACTTTATTCTAAGAGTTACTGTAGACCAGCGGTCTCCAACCTTTCAGACCTCACGGACCACCAGTTGGCAACCACGGCTGTAGACACTCCTGAAAACGCATGTAAGCAAAAAGCAAGCTCACAAATCCCACCCTTTCAGAGAAAACCATTTCGTTGTGTGGCCTTCTATGCAAGTATGAAGGTGGTATAGACATTTTTAAAAAATATATATTTTTTTAATTGATTTCAGAGAGGAAGGGAGAGGGAGAGAGATAGAAACATCAATGAGAGAGAATCATCCATCGGATGCCTCCTGCACACTGCCTACTGGGGATCGAGCGCAATGTTGGCATGTGTCCTGACTTGGAATCGAACCATGACCTCCTGGTTCATAGGTCGATGCTCAACCATGGAGCATTTTTATGAAAACCAGGTGTGGGTGCTGTTACCAAAGGCTTGAGGTGCCTGAGAGTGAGGAGGAGGTTTTGAGAGGAGACTGCCCGAGAGCACACCACGGGGACACTGGGAGTGCCTGTGGTGAGTGTGACGGGGTGGAGTTAGCTGGGTGGTTGTTCTACAGAGCTTCCCCAAATCCAAAGAAAAAAAGGCCTCTTAGGCTGGATACTTCTCTCCCGGGTCTCTGCTGGAAAGGTGAGAACTCCTTCACAGCCTTCCTTCCTTGGGCCTTAACTAACCATCATGCCCTGCTTCTCCCCACAGGTGGTCATCCCTCCTGTTTGCCAGGCTCTGTCCCATGGTGCCCCATCCTATTGACCTCTGAGTCCAACTGATCAAGTGGGATCCGCAGGTCAGTGCCGCTCCTACAGCCCCAAGTCCGGGCTCCTGGGCTCCAGGGGAGTTAACTCCCTAGGCCAAGCATGTCAAACTCAAAGGCTAACACGGGCTACATAAATGAAGCATGTGGCCCACGGGCCACCAGTTTGACATGCTTGTCCTAGGGCCTCAAGGCCTCTGATACAGATATCCGATATCCAGGGAAGTGACAAAGAGAACAATACCTGCCCGCAGGCCTGGCTCCAGTGAGATAAAGGACCTGCTGCCTATCAGTCTGCAATTGAAGCAAGCTGGGACTCCCCCCAGAGGGGTCTCGAGGACAGTGGCTGTAGCAACAGAATTGTGGTCAAATCAACCCCATGTGAAACCCTGGGTGAAGCCAGGACAGGTGCTCACTTGCTCAGTCCGAGCCTCTCCCCTCCCTGCAGCGATGCACCTCTGAGCAGCACGGTTTCAGGATTTCAGCTCCAAGTGCCAAGGGCAGGCGCGGAGGAACTGGGAAGTTCAGTGCTGCCTCTGTCTTCACCCCAGACCCCTGAGGCTCCCCTGGGACAGCCTCCCGGATGGGCGGGGCGCCTGGAGGCAGCCAGTATTGCTTTCTCTCGGGCTTGACCTTTCTTCTAGGTCAGAGGACAAGTGGGAAGGGCACTGGGAGACTCCCAGGCTAGATGGGGCCAGCCCTGTCCCAGTTTCCCCTCAATGGGGTTCTCTTGCTCAGACTAAGGAAGAACCGTGACTCACTTCCTGCCTCGTTGGGTCTGACTGCAGAAGTATTGTTTCTACCAACACTGGCTGCTGCTGGTGGGGCTACCCCAGTGTGGCCCCTACTAGTCAGTCCCTTGTTGGGGTAAGTTCCCACTCCCAGGCTTCTCCCCCAGCTAAGCTTTCGGAACCCCTCATTCTTCCCCAAGTTTCCGGTTTTTGCAGCCTTTGTAAGGATGCCTGTATGGTACCTTATCCTATTAACTAAATATTATCTCCATTTTTAAAATTAATTAATTTATTAATTTATTTATTTTTGGTATTCCTCACCCAAGGATATTTTTCCATTGATTTTTATTTTATTTTATTTTTTAAATATATTTTATTGATTTTTTTACAGAGAGGAAGGGAGAGGGATAGAGAGTTAGAAACATCGATGAGAGAGAAACATCGATCAGCTGCCTCCTGCACACCCCCTACTGGGGACATGCCCGCAACCAAGGTACATGCCCTTGACCGGAATCGAACCTGGGACCTTTCAGTCCGCAGGCCGACGCTCTATCCACTGAGCCAAACCGGTTTTGGCTTCCATTGATTTTTAGAGAGAGTGGAAGGACAGAGACAGAGAGAGAAGCCCCGATGTGAGAGAGACACATCGATGTGTTGCCTCCCGCATGCGTCCCCGACCAGGGCCAGGGATCAAGCCTGCAACCAAGGTACGTGCACGTGCCCTTGTGCCCTTGACCGGAATTGAACCCGGGACCCTTCAGCCCCCAGGCTGACAGTCTATCCACTGAGCCAAACCGGCTAGGGCTATTATCTCCATTTTAGAGGGGTAAATTGAGGCTTAGTTATTGTGTGTCTAAGGTAGCGCAAAATAGTACAGCAGGGTTTGAACCCAGGTTTGCTGATTGCGTGTCACAGAGTGAGTCCTTAGGAATGTCACTTAACCTCTCTGGCCCCGATTTTGTCCTATGGAAAATGTAGTGACGCATAAGGGTACCTGAAGGAGCCTGGCCAGTGTTGCTCAGTGGTTGAGCGTCGACCTAATGACCAGGAGGTCACGGTTTGATTCCTGGTCAGAGCGCATGCCTGGGTTGTGGGCTCCATCCCCTTTGTGGGGGGGGCATCAGTGATTCTCTCTCATCGATGTTTTTATCCCTCTCCCTTTCTCTCTCTGAAATCAATACAAACATACATGTTAAAGGTACCTAAGGGAAAATGTATTAATTACATCCACCTCGTAGGCTTGTAGTGAGGGAGAAACGAGTTACATGGAAAGAGCTGAGAAGAGCAGCTGGCTCCCGGGAAACACTGGGCCCTGTTCCTTTTTGTCCTTATCCCCGAACCTGTGTTGAGGAGGCCACTGGATAGGACTGTGCTGCCGGGTTATCTCACAGCGAACAGGAAGGGATGGGCAGACTGCTCGGCGACCTTGGAATAACCTAGCCTGGGGAGCTCTTGGCCACATTCCCCCCCTTTTCTCTCGCAGCTCAAGCAGGGGCGGCCTCGCCAAGTAGCACAGACGTTTTCTAGGGCAGGGACCCAGGGAGAGAGCCGAGTTGGCTAGTGCATTGCAAGTACTGGGATCCAGGCTCTGCCCAAGCGCCACACACCTCTTCCAGGCACCGCGGCCTGCTAGCTTGGGGACTCGGATAGATTATTTAAACTTTGTACGCCTCAGTTTCCTTATCTGTAAAATGGGATTAGTGTCAGCTTGAGAGGATTATGTGGGTTAAATAATGTACATAAGAAGGAGATAATGTACAGTGGCCGGCCTGGTGCCCGTCAGGCGGTTACAGGAAAAGGCGGTGGGCTTCTCGTTCTGCTTATCCACCTGTCTGTACAGATAACAGGTTCAGAGCAGATCTTGGCTCCTGGAACAGTAGGTCCGAGGTTTGCCGCCTACTGTGCAGTCCGATCACAGGTGGGGTGCCCCAGATCCGTCGTCCAGGGCACTTACCCGGTCATGCTCAAACTCGCGGCTCAGGAGTGGGAAGTGGGGGGGAGGGCCAGTTCCCCCCAGAAGCCAGCCGCCACTAGGCTCCGAGATACTCAAGTCCTTCCCAGCCCAGGCCAAGGGTTTGCGGGTCTCCGCGCCTCCGGCCGGAGAAGCTCGCAGCGCGCAGAGCCGAGCCGGGGCGCGGGCAGTGGGGCCTGGGGGATGCGCCCGGAGTCCGCGATGGCGTTGGGATCGTCAACCCCGTTTCCTACCCGCCACTACCGGGAGCCGGCGGCGGCGGGCGCCCCAGAGGCTGCAGGGCCTCCGCTGGGGGCCGGCGCTCCTCTCCACGCGGGCCGGGCGGCATGGGCGGCGCGGCGGCGGCGGGGCGGTGGGACGGAGGCGGCGACCGGGAGCGCGGAGGTGGCGCCGCGCGGGGGGAGGGGCGCGGCGGCGGAGGAGGAGGAGCCGGGGCCGCCGCAGCCGCTGTCAGCGGCCGGAGTAAACAAGCCGCGCCGCCGCGGCCCGGCCGCTGCCCCCGCCCGCGCCGGAGCCCGAGCCCAGGCCGAGCCCTGCCCTCGTCGCCGGCCGGGCCGAGGCCGCGCCGCCGCGCCGCCCGCCTCCGCGCGGTGACGCCGCTGCCGGGCGCGGGGAGCGCGCGGAGCTCAGGCCCCGCCGCCGGGCTCTCCGCTCGGCCGAGGGCGCCCGAGCCGCCGCGGCGCTCGCCCGGAAAAGTTTCCCCGCCCGGGCTCCCCGAGGTAAGCGGCGAGGGTGCGGGGCCTGGGAGCCGGGGCCGGGCCGGGGAGCCGCGGGCTGGGCCCGCGCTAGAGGCGCCCCCCGAGCGCGCGGCCCGGCCTGCCCGCGTCGGTACTTTTCCGCTGGGGCCGGGCGAGCCCTCTGACCCCAGGGAGCGCCGCGGGGCCGCCGGGGGCGGGATGGGGAGGGAATTCCAGAGGCGCCGGCGCCCCCCCTCCCGCCCCGCCGTGCCCCAGGGGCCGCCCCCAGCTCGTCCCCTCCGCGCTGGGGGAGGAGGAGGAGCTGCTGTTGGGAGGGCGGGGGTTGGACCCGGCCCGGCCTCGCCCCGCCCGCACACCTGGGCTGCCGGAGACTCAGGTGCGGGACCCGCGGCGATAGGAGGCCGGCTCAGGTAGGTTCCGGGCTGCCTCCCGCGGAGGCCTGGCCGAGGCCCCCGCTGCCCCGGACGGAGGGGCGGCCTGCCTGCCAGACAGGTCTGACAGCCGTCGGTCAGGTCGGAACCTGCTCTCCCTCCGTCCCTACTTCCTCATCCCCGGCTACAGACCCGCTTTCTCGGGAGGGTGTTGGAATTCTCTGGGACTTGGACAGCGCGATGCTAGGTGGTGATGTGGCCTAGCGAGGGCTGGGCAGCTGTGGCCAGGTGTGGACACGGCGCGGGAGAGTAGGTGACCCTGAGCCTGCTCAACCCCAGTGGCCCCAGGGCTGCTATCTACTAGATTGGGCTTCCACGTAAGATTTGATTTTTTTTTTTCTAAGGATTCTGTGGCTTTAGAAAAAAGTTTGAAAATCTCTTGGCTAGCAGTTTTTACCACCAAGGAAACTGAGGCTCAGACAGGAAGTGACTTATCTAAGATCACACAGCAAATGTGAGTTGAGCAGGGACTGGAAGTCACAATTTCAGGGGAGCCTTTAAGTGTCTGTAACAGGACCTGGCTGGTGGGAGAGACCGGAAGGAGAGACGGGATCAGGTTTCCCGGGCAGCCTGGTCCGCGCCAGACCCCAGTGCCTGGCAAACAGCAGCCGGACCTGGGGGCAGGTTCGGTGTGGGTGCCTTGGAGTGGCTGTCGGTTTCCCGAGGTTCCCGGGGCTGGGAAAAGGGAGAACACAGCCAGGAAGAGCACCCACAGCTCTCTCTGGCCACAACCGGGAGCCGAGTCCCATGTGAGAGGGCATCACGGGAGGCTAGAAATACAGCAAGAACTGGGACTCAGGGTGAGTCAGAGTCTGGGATGGGGGTGGGGAGAAGCCCATTCATTCATTGTTCTCAGCGCCTGCTCTTTTGGGAAATGGGGGTTCCCAGCTCCCTCCAGGATGCTGAGGCAGGGCTGTCTGGGGGGTGTCGGGGCTCTGTGGAAGCCGTACCCCCCTGCCACAGGGGGGAACGTTGGTCCCGGCGAGCCCGCCCTTGCTTGGGGATTGTTCGTCAGCGCCTGTTTTCTTTCCGGGTGCTGCAAGGTAATTAAATAGTTGGTTAATCACCTTTAACGCCAAGCAGCTGCCGCCCGCTCCATCCACAGTCGGCCGGAACTTGGGCCGAGATGAGCCCAGTCTGAGTGTGGGGTTCCAGCAGCAGGGCTCACACCACTGTGGTCGGGTGACTTTGCATGACATCTGGACCCAGGAGGCAGCTATCGTGGTGGCAAGAAGGGGAGAAGAGGCCTCTTTCCCACCTGTCCCCAGAGCCCCAATATCCTCTGTTAAATGAGGGGCTTGGGGTCCCTTCACCTCCTGGGGTCTGGCTGTCCAGCCATTGCTTAGACCAGCTTTCTGGAACTGGGCCGCCCAAGGCCTCCTGGGCTATGGCTTCTGAGCCTGTCCCGGGGAGCCATGTGGACTTTGACCCTCCAGGGTGAGGAGCTGCGTGGTGGATGCCGCCTGCCATCAGCTGTCAGGTTATTTTGGTGTAAACTGAAAATACTCCAGGAATAGCCCGAGTCCCCCCAGCCTGCGTGGTGGGGCTGCGACAGGAGCAGCAGTGTAGCCGCGGAGGCTGGTCATGGCTGAGGGCAGCCCTGGAGAAGTGATGGGTTCCCAGTGGTGAGCCTGCCCGCCCAGCTCCCAGGGCCCCCGGTGAGCGGGAGCTTCATTGTGCCGCCTGGCAGAGTGGCCTCCTGTGGAGCTGGGCCATGGGAGTGGCGGGGGCATCCTGGGCCCTGTGGGCAGGCCCTGGCACTGAGATAGGACACCTTCAGCACCCCACAGGGACCTCCCCCAACTCCCCGCCCCCCCAGGTGGTTGGCTTCTGGGTAGTTAGGGGCCCTCGGTGGGGACAGTTATGTGGCCCTGGGCAGAGAGGTCCCCCTGTCTGTTTGCTAAAGGAGGAAAAACAACACGCGGTCTATTGATTCAGCCTCACCTTGGTGCTCCTGGCTCGGCAGGCAGTGTTTGCCCTGGCTGCCCGCTTGCTGGGGTTGCGAAAGGCTGGTGGGCGTGGAAGGAGCAGGGGGGCTGCTGGCGACCTCCAGGCCCAGGGGGGACAGGGCTGGGCAGCCCCAGCGTCCCCCAGGAAGCAGTAAAAAGGAATCTGGGCCCCTGACTTTGATGGTGGCCGAGGGTCTGGGCCCCAGAGGGAGGGTAAGCCATTGCGATCCCTGCGCTTAGCCGGTGCCAAGCCCCCATCCCACCTGGGCTCCCCAATGTTTCTTCCCAGGGGCTGTGCCTCTTTGCAACTAACTCGGGGGGCTGGGGCTGCTTTGCCGAACCAGGAAACACCCGTGAACTTTGTAGATGCCGCCCGTTAAGAAACTTTAAAAAGCCAACATGTTATTCCTTTATAAAATATACCTGGGAATTTGGAAAGCAGACAGTGACACAAAGGGGAAAAGAGTTCCTCGTCATTCTCACCATTCTGAGAGCGCCATTGTCAATGTTTCAGTGTGTGTCTGCCCAGATTTTATTTGTGGTTATATATAAACATATATGTATAAATAGTTTTTTAAAGACAAAAGGGAATCACTTGTACAGCTGCTTTGTAACCCACCTTTTTTACTTTGATTCTGGCGAGCGTTTATTTAGTTGCTCTTATTCCGAGTGACTCAAGCCTTGATGCTCTTCGTCCCACTTCCGTGTTCTTACGTGAAGGGAGGCTTGGGAGCTGCGTGCGTGGAGGGGTCCATCTGCCTACCTCGCCGGCTGACCTTGGGGGCTGGTGTTCACGCCTCTCCCCCAACGCCCTGCGCAGCCAGCCGCCTGGAGGCCTGCATGTGTGGGAAGGAGCTTGAGCCCGTGGCTGTGGGGGACTCACTCTCTTCCCCCTTTCCTCCCTTATCCCTCTCAGAGCCTGCAGCCCGCATCCTCCCGCCACAGCCCTGCCCGTCTCGGCCCCATGCCCCCGCCAGTCAGCCCCGGGCCACAGGCAGTGTGTCGGCACGCGGGAGCCGAGGCCCTGTGACCAGGCCGAGGAGGCGAGGGCTCTGTGGTCCCAGTCACCTGTCCCCCCATGGAGCTGAGGCCCTGGTTGCTATGGGTGATAGCAGCAGCGGGACCCTTGGTCCTGCTGGTGGCTGATGCCCATGGCCAGGAGGTCTTCACCAACACCTGGGCTGTGCACATCTCTGGAGGCCCGGCTGTGGCTGACCGCCTGGCACGCAAGCATGGCTTCCTCAACCAGGGCCAGGTAGGTGTTCTTACTGCCTGCCGGCCTGCGCCCAGGACCTTCGGGGGGTGGGCCGGTGAGGGCAGGGCTTCTGGCACCGGGCGAGAACTCGGGGCTTGTCTTCTCAGGGGCATGTTCCCAGGGGCCAGGGCACCCGAGCAGTGTTTGCCCTGTCCTTGGGCTTCTAGCCGAGGTTGCTCAGAGGACCAGTGTACCCCAGGGCGGGGCAGGCCCCCTCGGCCCTCTGCACCTTCTTGCTGCGTCCTGGGCAGGGAGCAGGTGCCCTGCCACGCCCTGCCATGGTGTGCCTCCCTGGAAGCCCAGTGCCCACCCCATCCCCCACCTCCCCGGGGACTGGCAGATGGACAGCCCAGCTCCCTCTTCCTGCTCGGTTGCAGATCTTCGGCGACTATTACCACTTCTGGCACCGAGCTGTGACAAAGCGGTCCCTATCACCTCACCGCCTGCGGCACAGCCGGCTGCAGAGAGAGCCTCAAGTGAGTGCAGCCCCGGCCTCTCCTGCCCCACCCTTTCCTTCCTCCCCCCCCCACCCCCGCTCCTGCACCCACACCAGCTCCCTCACCCCCTCGCAGGTACAGTGGCTGGAGCAGCAGGTGGCAAAGCGACGGACCAAACGCGACCTGTACCTGGAGCCCACGGACCCCAAGTTTCCCCAGCAGTGGTACCTGGTACGTTGCTTGCTAAGGCTCTGGGTCCCCCTCTCATTCTTCCCCTTTCTGTCTGCTGAGCAGCCTTTCCCTAACCTCCCCGCTAAGCCTGGGGGGGGCCCTCCCAGAGTTTTGTGTGTTTTTTTAAGGTAAAACATAAGTATGTTTTTATTGATTTCCGAGAGGAAGGGAGAGATAGAAACATCAGTGATGAGAGAGAATCTTTGATCGGCTGCCTCCTGCACGACCGCAACCCAGGCATGTGCCCTGACCGGGAATCGAACCCTTCAGTGCTCAGGCTGATGCTCTACCCACTGAGCCACACCAGCTAGGGCTCCCAGAGGCCTTTACACTTCCGTGGAGCCCAGACAACCGGGTGTGGCATTATAGGAGCAGCAGTGGTGGAGGAGGAGGCTTTGGGGTGGTGAAGGGATTCTTCCAGGTACCCCCTAACTCCATCCAGTTACCCACATCTCGTAAGTGCCCCCGGTGATGAGGGCGGGTGTCTCCACAGTCTGGCGTCACCCAGCGGGACCTGAACGTGAAGGAGGCCTGGGCCCAGGGCTACACGGGGCGCGGCATTGTGGTCTCCATCCTGGACGACGGCATCGAGAAGAACCACCCAGACTTGGCAGGCAATTATGTGAGCAGGTGGGGGTGGGGCAGTGCCCCCTGTGAGGGTGTCCGGGGCAGTCCTCTTCGGCCAGCCTGGCTGGGCTACCCCCAACAACAGCCCTGTCTTTTCCAGGATCCGGGGGCCAGTTTCGATGTCAACGACCAGGACCCTGACCCACAGCCTCGGTACACACAGATGAATGACAACAGGTCAGAAACCGCAGTCCCGGGCCTCTGCCTCCCTCCTCCCCTGACAGGCTGGCGCTCTCCTGCAGTCCTGGGCCTGCGGGGGCTCTGAGGGAGGGTTTGCTCAGAGCGGAGGCGGCCACGGCCCCGGTGGAGGGTGTGGCAGGGCACTGTGCTCATACGTGGGACAGAGGTCATGGGTGGAGGGGCTTGGTGACCCTTCTGCTCCTCAGGCTGCGCCTGCCGGGCTCTGTCCACCACCAACCTACGCTCTTGGCCCCGACAGGCACGGTACACGGTGTGCGGGCGAAGTGGCCGCGGTGGCCAACAACGGCGTCTGTGGCGTGGGGGTAGCCTACAACGCCCGCATTGGAGGTGGGTGTCAGCCGTGGCCACCCACCGTCTTTGGGAGGGCCCTCTGGGGGGTGTTTTCTCTGTCCATTTTCCCACTTGGGTCCTTGTGGCCACATGGCTAATCCTTAGACGGTTCTTAGCAACTCAAAGAGCCGAACCCCCAGAGCTGGTGGCCCTGTGCTGGGGTGGGTGAGTGTTTCTTAGCAGGAGTCCCCCTCCTTCCTCACCATCCATTCCGAGTCCTTACATGGCGGGCTTTGATCACCGCGCTCTTGTGGGAACCCAGAGCCTGATCCAGAACGTTCCTTTCCTCCCCTCCCTGGGTCTTGTCTTTGAGAGGAAGAGGCAGGTCCGGGAGTTAGGGCTCCGGGTCTCCCTGCACAGCCTCTCTCCTCCCCGCCCATCCTTCGGGTGCAGGGCTGGGCGTGCTCCAGGGGGCCCCTGGCAGGGGGACCCATGCAGCATCCCTCCCCCCTTGTGGCCAGGGGTGCGCATGCTGGATGGTGAGGTGACAGATGCGGTAGAGGCACGCTCGCTGGGCCTGAACCCCAACCACATCCACATCTACAGCGCCAGCTGGGGCCCCGAGGACGACGGCAAGACCGTGGACGGGCCAGCCCGCCTCGCCGAGGAGGCCTTCTTCCGGGGCGTCAGCCAGGTGAGGCGGCGCCGGCCCGGCCGCTGCGGCTGAATGGGCTCTCTGCTTTCCACAGCTTTCTCCATTGTTTTTCTGTTTCTGTTCATTTATTTGGGGCTCAATTTTAATTGTACACAAAGCATGTTTAACAAAATGGTAGGAGGCTAGAAGGACAGAAAAAGAGAAAAAGCAAATTAAAGTCACCCATAGTGCCACCCCCTGGAATCACTGCTCTGAGCCTCTGGTGGTCCAGGTGTTCTGTGCGTTGGTGCACGGACAGACATACTGGCATGTTTACCTAACCCGCCAGGGGATTTGGGGCGGTGGGCAGGGGGTCCCTGAGAATGAGGCCCCAGCCTTCCCCGTCTCCAGCTGCATCTCTTCCTGCCAAGCCTCCCCCAAGTCCTGTTCCCCAGTGACCCCGTTCCTCTCTGTCCACAGGGCCGCGGGGGGCTGGGCTCCATCTTTGTCTGGGCCTCGGGGAACGGGGGCCGGGAACACGACAGCTGCAACTGCGACGGCTACACCAACAGCATCTACACGCTGTCCATCAGCAGCGCCACGCAGTTCGGCAACGTGCCCTGGTACAGCGAGGCCTGCTCCTCCACGCTGGCCACGACCTACAGCAGCGGCAACCAGAACGAGAAGCAGATTGTGAGTCTCGGCCGCCGGCGCGGGGAAGTGGGCCGCTTGCCAGCTCTGCCCAGACCCATCTGCCTCCCACCCGCACGCGGCTGGTGACAGTGGCTCCTGCATCATGGTGTGGGCGTTGGGGGCTCTCTGACTCTTGGGGGCCGTGGAGCCCCTGAGAAGTGTAGACTCTCCCTAAAAACAATCGTTTTTTTTTAATATATTGGTTTTTTTACAGAGAGGAAGGGAGAGGGATAGAGAGTTAGAAACATCGATGAGAGAGAAACATCTATCAGCTGCCTCCTGCACACCTCCTACTGGGGATGTGCCTGCAACCAAGGTACATGCCCTTGACCGGAATCGAACCTGGGACCCTTGAGTCCACAGGCCGACGCTCTATCCACTGAGCCACACCAGTTAGGGCTTAAGTGTATTTTTTTTTTTTTTATTAAAATATATTTTATTGATTTTTCACAGAGAGGAAGGGAGAGGGATAGAGAGTTAGAAACATCGATGGGAGAGAAACATCTATCAGCTGCCTCCTGCACACCTCCTACTGGGGATGTGCCCGCAACCAAGGTACATGCCCTTGACCGGAATCGAACCCGGGACCCCTCAGTCCGCAGGCCAACGCTCTATCCACTGAGCCAAACCGGTTAGGGCTTAAGTGTATTTTTTAAATTGATTTCGGCGAGGAAAGGAAAGGGAGAAAGAGAAACATCCGTGATGAGAGAGAATCATGGATCGGCTGCCTCCTGCACGCCCCCTACTGGAGATTGAGGCCGCAACCTGGGCCTGTGCCCTTGATCAGAATCGAACCTGGGACCCCTCAGTCCTGAGGCTGACTCTATCCACTGAGCCAAACCGGCCAGGGCCAATCATTGCTCTTAATGGCCTCCAACCTCTAGTGCAATCCCCTTGTTCACTGGGAGGCTGGGAACGAGTCCGACATTGGCTGTCCCTAGCCAGGCAGCCCTGGGACATGGACTAGCCCTGGCTGACCACTCCACCCGTGGGCTCAGGGCCTGTAGTAGAGGTGGGAGCAGGCAGGTGGCCACTCTGGCCTCCACTCACCACATGCCCAACACCACTGTTGCCCCTGCAGGTGACCACTGATTTGCGGCAGAAGTGCACCGAGTCTCACACGGGCACCTCGGCCTCTGCCCCCCTGGCAGCTGGCATCATCGCTCTCACCCTGGAGGCCAAGTAAGTGGTGGGAGCAGAAGGGGCACGTTCGTACAGCGCCCCCTGCAGGGCAGCCCTTGTCTCTAGCGCCTGCGCCAAGAGACTGAGCCCCGCCTCTCGCTCCCTCCTTTGCAGTAAGAACCTCACCTGGCGGGACATGCAGCACCTGGTGGTCCAGACCTCAAAGCCAGCACACCTCAATGCTAACGATTGGGCCACCAATGGGGTGGGCCGGAAAGGTGAGGACAGGGTGGCCCAGTGGGCCGGACTGGGGGTCGGTGGGGAGCACTCTGTGCCTCCTGGCTGACCCCACCTTCCCTTCCCCGCAGTGAGCCATTCCTATGGCTACGGGCTGTTGGACGCAGGCGCCATGGTGGCCTTGGCCCAGAACTGGACCACGGTGGCCCCCCAGCGCAAGTGCACTATCGACATCCTCACCGAGCCCAGGTGAAGGCTGGGGCTTGGCTGGTGGGGCAGGGGCCCTGAGGGGGGCAGGAGTGCCTCGGCCCCTCCGGGCTCCGCTGAGGGCCCTCCTGGTGCTCTCTGCTCAGGGACATCGGGAAGCGGCTGGAGGTACGGAAGACGGTGACCGCCTGCCTGGGAGAGGCCGGCCACATCACGCGGCTGGAGCACGCACAGGCGCGCCTCACCCTGTCCTACAACCGCCGGGGTGACCTGGCCATCCACCTGGTCAGCCCCATGGGCACCCGCTCCACTCTGCTGGCCGCCAGGTGCTTGCCCTGTCCCCTGTACGGCCCATCCTCCCCTCAGGCCCACATTCATTCATTCACTCATTCACTCACTCACTCACTCACTCACTCACCTAGTCCTGATGGTCACCGAATGCTCCCCGGGCTCGCGTTCTGGCAGGGACGGTCTTGTCCTATGGGGCTGTCCATGTTGCAGGAATCCCCGATTCCACCCACCAAACGCCACGTCTGTGTGCCTTCCCTTGCGCATTCCAGAAACTTCTGGTTAAGAATATCTGGCCTAATGGGAGGCAGAGCCAGCAGGCATTTCCAGCCCTGCGGCAGGGTTGGTGTTGCAGGGGGAGGGTGTGTGGTGGGTTTGGGGCTCCCGGCTGGGGTCCCCCCAGGCTTGAGACGGCTGTGTGCACCCTGCTCCCCCAGGCCACATGACTACTCGGCCGATGGGTTTAATGACTGGGCCTTCATGACAACCCATTCCTGGGATGAGAACCCCTCTGGCGAGTGGGTCCTGGAGATTGAGAACACCAGTGAAGCTAACAACTATGGTAGGGGGGACACTCGAGGGCGGGGGGCGGAGGGGGAGAGCCAGGGTCCCCCTGGGGTGCCAGTGCCGCTCACTCTGGCCTCCTGCCCCACCTGGAATAGGTACGCTGACCAAGTTCACCCTCGTGTTGTATGGCACGGCGCCCGAGGGGCTGCCCACGCCGCCCGAGAGCAGCGGCTGCAAGACCCTTACGTCCAGCCAGGCCTGTGTGGGTCAGTAACGGGTGCTGTCGGGTTTGGGGCCTGAGGCTCGGGGCCACGGGGTGCTTGTCCCAAGCCACGCTCTGGGAGGAAAGGGGGTCTGAAGGGATGCTGCATCCGTGGGGTGACACAGGGCTGGGGCTGGGAGCTCCCGGGGCCTCGGGGGCTGCGCTTGGGCTGCCTGGTCCTGGGGCTCACCGGCCGCCTCTCCCCGCCGGCAGTGTGCGAGGAAGGCTTCTCCCTGCACGAGAAGAGCTGCGTCCAGCACTGCCCCCCAGGCTTCGCCCCGCAAGTCCTCAGCACACACTACAGCACCGAGAACGACGTGGAGCCCATCCGCGCCAGCGTCTGCGCCCCCTGCCACCCCTCGTGTGCCACGTGCCAGGGGCCAGCGCCCACAGACTGCCTCAGTTGCCCCAGCCACTCCTTCCTGGACCCTGTGGAGCAGATCTGCTCCCGGCAAAGCCAGAGCAGCCGAGAGTCTCCGAAGCAGCCGCTGCCGCCGCCTCCGCCGCCCACCCAGCCAGCCCCGGAGGTGGAGGTGGAGCCGCGGCCCCGGGCGGGGCTGCTGCCCTCGCACCTGCCTGAGGTGGTGGCCGGTCTCAGCTGCGCCTTCATCGTCCTGGTCTTCATCACTGTCTTCCTGGTCCTGCAGCTGCGCTCAGGCTTCAGCTTCCGGGGGATCAAAGTGTACACCATGGACCGCGGCCTCATCTCCTACAAGGGGCTGCCCCCGGAGGCCTGGCAGGAGTGCCCGTCAGACTCCGAGGAGGACGAGGGCCGGGGCGAGAGGACCACCTTTATCAGAGACCAGAGCATCCTCTGACGAGCGCCCGCCGCCCCTCCAAGCCCATCCCCTCCTTGGGCACTTTTTAATTCACCAAAGTATTTTTTTATCTTGGGACTGGGCTTGGACCCCAGCTGGGGAGGCAGAGGGAGCAGGGATGGCTTCCCACCTCACCCTTGGGCCTCCTGGCTGCCTGAGGTGGGGCCCCAGGACCAGCTGGGGGGCACGGGAGGGCCTCTCCTCCCCCCTCAGCACCCTCTCTGCGAGGGAAGGCGTGAAACCTTAAGGACAGCTTTCCGAGCTTGTCCAGGCCTCAGCCAGAGTCCCCTGCGGGGTAAAGCGGGGAAGCCCTTCCCTCGGGGTTCCTGGCCCGGTTGCAGCTCTGGCTTCTTCCCTGTCCCTCTAAAGCAATAATGGTCCCCAACCAGGCAGCAGGGAGGCTGACCAAGGGACACGTGAAGGAGGAGGCCACCTCTTCAAGGGCTTGCGCATCCCCGACACCGCCCCCACCTCTGATGAGCCTCAGGCAGAAGCAGTGATGGAAGGAAGGGACCAAGGCGAGGCAGGTGCTTCCAGGGTGCGTGTGCGCACGTGTGTGTCTCTGCTCACCACAGCCGGCTGCCCGCTGAGCGAGGCCGGCCCAGCCAAGCCCCACGCTGGCGTCCTGGCCACCCCCCTCCTGCCGGGGCCTAAGTCCCTGTTTTCTGAGCCCGGGGCTGCCTGGGCTGTTGGCACTCAGTCCCGGAGCCCCTGGGTGGGTGTTGGGGAGGGACGGTGGCCCAGCCGGCCTCTCCCGCCTCCCACCCAATGCTGCTTTCCCCTGTGGGGATCTCAGGGGCTGTTTGAGGATATATATTTTCACTCTGTGATTATTTCACTTTAGATGCTGATTTTTTTTTTTTTTTGTATTTTTAATGGGGGTAGCAGCTGGACCACCATCTTCCCACACCCACTTTCCACCCTGCTATTCTCCCAGCTGCTCTGACCCAGAGGTGTGGGGGGCTGCAGCATGTTGCTGGGGAGTGCGGTGTAGCTGAGCCCCAAGTTCTGAGGAGGCTGGCCAGGGGGGGCCCTTGGAAATGGGGATTGCGGTAGGAGGGGCGACTGTTGTCCTGTTCCAGATGGGGCTCGCCGTGCCGAGGGCTCATGGGTCACTGGTTCTCCAAGTGCCAGGGGTGGGCAGGCGGCACCGTGCCCCCTCCAACACTGTGCCCTGGTGGAGAAAGCACTGGCCTGGCCTGCCCCGCCCCCCAAGTTCCGCTCTTCTGACGTGCCTTTTGCACCCCTCCCACTAGGACAATCAGTCCCCTTCTGTTTGGGAGCCCTCTTCTTACCCCTAACCCCTCCTGGCACCCCGCCACCCGCCCAGGGGTGCCCGCTCCCCACCCTCCTCTTGTGGCCAGCCCGGCTGGTTTTGTAAGATACTGGGTTGGTACACAGTGATTTTTTTTTCCTTGTAATTTAAACAGGCCCAGCATTGTTGGTTCTATTTAATGGACACAGATAACGTTAGAAGTTTTAAAGTGATTAAACTTGCATACCTATGCAATCGAGACCTGGTCTCCAGTGTGGTGGTACTGTTCTTCCCGGGACTGCATGGGGGGGGGTGTGGGTGGGGGTGGGGATCGGCTGCCCAGTGTGATGTCCTGAGTGCCTCGAGATGGGCCCAAGTCGGGACGCCAAGGCCTGTCTGCTGAGGGGTTCCAGGGCCTCCGTTAGGGAGCAGAGGGGTCTAGAAGGAGACAGCAGCTGGAGACAAGCCCCTGGGCTGGGACAAGCTGAGCACCCCATCCCACAGGCCCGGTGTCCAGCAGGGGGTGCCCCGTTGCGCAGGGTCTCCCTCGGCTGGAGGAAGTGGCCTGGCCACCAGGTGCAGGGCTGAGGCCTCCGGTGGGACCAGGAAGGCCAGGGCGCTCTTGCTGGGGAGACCCTGAGTCCCAGCTGGGCAAACTCCACTCCACTCCCCAACCCACCCGCAGGTCTCCCTGGGACAGGAAGTTCCTGCCTGGGGCAGGGGAGTGGGGCTTGGTCCATCAGAACCTGTGCCTGGCAAGCAGGCCTCCTTGGTAGATTTACTGGGAAGTTTTACGTAAATGGAGCCTGCACCTGGGTGCTCCTTGGGGAACCCTGGGGTGGGGCAGTGGTCGGCAAACTGCGGCTCGCGAGCCACATGAGGCTCTGGCCCCTGGAGTGTGGCTCTTCCACAAAATGCCACGTGCGGGCGCGCACGTACAGTGCGATGGAAGCTTCGTGGCCCGTGCGCAGAAGTCGGTTTTCAACTCTCAAAAGAAATTTCAGTCGTCGTCCTGTTGATATTTGGCTCCGTTGACGAATGAGTTTGCCGACCACCGGGGTGGGGAGTACCTGCACTACGCTCTCCGTTTCTCTTCCGGCCACTGGGCTGCTGCTGGGACTGCCCACCTGCCCGCAGCCTCTCTGTGCCGCCCCTCCTAGGCACCCTGGGGCCGCTCCATCCCCACCCCAGGCCGGGGATCGCTGGCCCAGGCTGCCCTCTGCAGGGCTATTCTTCCCCAGCCCTCCTCCCTTCCGTTTCTGCGGCTGGAGCTGGGGCTGGGCAGGAGGGCCTGGCAGGCCTGGGGGCTACTGCCCGCCCCTTCCCCTCAGCGGCCCGCCCCGGGGCCTGAGCCAACTGAAACCGCGGGAGGAGGAAGCACCGAATCAGGAACTGGCCAGTTGGCTGGGCCTAAGTCAGCCCTCTGCGCCCCCTGGAGCAGCTGCCCAGCCGTGAGTGAGGGGTAACTCCTAGCCAAGGCCCAGGAGGCAGGCAGAGGGGGTGGCCCAGGAGCAGGGGCTGGGGCTCAGCAGGCAGACAAGAGACTCAGGACCGGGTGGAACAGGAGTGGCTGCAGGGGCAGGGCCCAGGCTGTGGCTACCTGGGGCACCTGCTGGGGAGAGCTTGGCCCTGCCAAGGGCCCGGGGTGCATGCGCCCCTGTAACGGGTGCTGGGTGGGAGGGCCCGGGGAGGAGGTCCCTCCTGGTGGCTCTGTTCCAGGACTGCGGAGCGGACCCCTGGCCCCCGGCCTAGGCCTGACACACGGGAAGCAGTGAGAGTCAGTCCCAAGCCAGGTGGCGTTGGTGCCTGTGACTGCCCGTCAGCAGGACAGGCCCCCACCTTCCTCCCGCCTGCCTGCAACTTCTCTTGGCCCTCAGCCCCCAGGCCGCCCTGCCCTGCGCCTCCGTCTCCAGCAGCTGCCTCCCCGCAGACAGCCTCTGCTTCTCTGTCCCCAGAACAGCACCATGGGCTTCTCTTCGGAGCTGTGCAGCCCGCAGGGCCACGGGGCCGTGCAGCAGATGCAGGAGGCCGAGCTGCGGCTGCTGGAGGGCATGAGGAAGTGGATGGCCCAGCGCGTCAAGAGTGACCGGGAATACGCGGGGCTGCTGCACCACATGTCCCTGCAGGACAGCGGGGCCCAGAGCCGGGCTGGCTCTGACAGCCCCATCAGCCAGGTGGGCTTCGGGGGGGCCGCGGGCCTCCTCGCCCCCTTCCCGCCCTCGCCCGAGGAATTCCTGTGGGTCCCGGGGGTTATCGGGTGGCCCTTCCTTCCCCGAATGCCCCTGGGGAGGGTTAGAGAGGGGGCGGTCCCAGGCTCCGCAGCCACTGTCCCCTCCCCGTGATCCCTCCCGCCCCGTAGTCCTGGGCAGAGATCACCAGCCAGACGGAGGGCCTGAGCCGGTTGCTGAGGCAGCACGCGGAAGACCTGAACTCCGGGCCCCTGAGCAAGCTGAGCCTGCTTATCGGCGTGCGCCAGCAGCTGCGCAAGACCTACAGCGAGCAGTGGCAGCAGCTGCAGCAGGAGCTCACCAAGGTGGGTGGGTGTCCTGGGCGTCACCGGGGCCTTCCTGCCTGTACTCTGAGCTGAAAGGGCTGGCTTTGCACAAGAGCCCCTGGATTCACAGGGAAGTGCAAGTCCTGACCGCAGGCCTGCCCCCCGCCGCTTCCTTTCCCGCCTGGTTTGCTGCCTCTTGGGCTGCCCTCCAGCAGGGCCTTCCTGTGCATTTTCTGTCACTGTGTGTGTCTGGGCAGAGTGCTGGGAGCACAAGGACGCGGGGTCCCGCCATGGCCGGGGGCGCGCAGGACACCAGCTGGCTCTGGGGCTGAGAGAATGAGGGCTAGTCTGTCTGTCCTTGTCCTGGGTGGACTCCCAGGCCCGAGAGACACCACAAGGTGAGCACAGAGGTCAAAGACGGGCTGTGAAGTCAGCCTGCCTGCATTCGAATCCGCCCCAGCTCCTCCGTCTGTTCATCTCCCAGCGCCTGGAGCTGTTTATCTGGGTGTCTCAGCCTTGTAATGGAGTGATTTTCAACAGGTCTGCTGCGGCCCACTAGTGCGCCACAAGAATTTTTTTAAAATATATTTTTATCAATTTCAGAGAGGAAGGGAGAGGGAGAGAGAGAGAGAAAGAAACACCAATGATGAGAGAGAATCATGGCTCAGCTGCCTCCTGTACGCCCCCTACTGGGGATCAAGCCTGCAACCCAGGCATGTGCCCTTGACCAGAATCGAACCCGGGACCCTTCTGTCCACAGGCCAACGCTCTCTCCACTGAGCCACACCAGCTAGGGTGCCACAGGAATTTTTTTTTTAATATATTTTATTGATTTTTTACAGAGAGGAAGGAAGAGTGATAGATAGTCAGAAACATCGATGAGAGAGAAACATCGACCAGCTGCCTCCTGCACACCTCCCACTGGGGATGTGCCCGCAACCAAGGTACATGCCCTTGACCGGAATCGAACCTGGGACCTTTCAGTCCGCAGGCTGACGCTCTATCCACTGAGCCAAACCGGTTTTGGCAACCACAGGAATTTTTAAAACTTGCAATACCTGACTGTTTAGTCAGGGGCACTGACCTCTTTTCCCTTAGATTGTCAAGTGAAAAAAATGACAGCAGCCAACACAACAACAGCTATCCAGCGTGAATGCCCTGTCTTGAACCACACATATATGTCATATAATGGAGTGCGTCTTGCTGGTCATGTCACATAATAAGGTTGTGTCTGACTGGTTAATTCTTGGTACCAGAAATCCTTATATACAAGTATAGACACCTGATTTTTAAAAAAATATATTTTAATCTTTTTTACAGAGAGGAATAGTTAGAAACATCGATGAGAGATCAGCTGCTTCCTGCACACCCCCTACTGGGGATGTGCCCACAACTAAGGTACATGCTCTTGACCGGAATTGAACCTGGGACCTTTCAGTCCGCAGGCCGACGCTCTATCCACTGAGCCAGACCGGTTAGGGCCACCTGATTTTCTTAAAAGTCACTTTGGAGCAAAGGGGTAGGTAATTACTTTTTTAAATCCTCACCTGAGGATAATTTTCCATTCATTCTTAGAGAGAGTAGAAGAGAGAAGGAAAGACAGAGAGAAATATCAATGTGATTGAAATACATCGATTGGTTGCCTCTGGCGCATGCCCCAACCAGGGCCAGGGAGGAGCCCATAACGGAGGTCCATGCCCTTGACTGAAATCGAACCTGGGACCTTTCAGTCCGCAGGCCGACACTCTATCCACTGAGCCAAACCAGCTAGGGCAGTAATTACTATTTTTATTATTAGTAGTAGTATTTTGTAAGTCAATCAAAATTACCCCTCTTTCTTTTGTCAGACCGGCAAAAATATATTCTTCGGTGTGCCACAGAATTCTGGTGATTAGTTTATCTGTGCCATCAGATGAAAAGGTTGAAATTGCTGTTCTAGTTCAATGTACAGGTCCGGTCCCTGTACCACCCCCTTCTACCAGCGCAAAAGCCAGCCTTGCTATGGACCCACAGCGGCCCCTGGTGGCCAGTGTCAACCCACTCTTCTCTCTCCCCAAAAGCTTATCTAAACCAGGGTTAGCCAGCCTGGGCTGGTTTGGCTCAATGGATAGAGCATCAGCCTGCAGACTGAAGGGTGCTGGGTTCAATTCCAGTCAAGGACACATACCCAGGTTGTGGACCCAATTCCCAGGGGGGAGGGCATGCAGGAGGCAGCCAGTCAATGATTCTCTCTCATCATTGATGTTTCTATCTCTCCCTCTCCCTTCCTCTCTGAAATCAATAAAAATGTATTTTAAAATAATAATAAAATAGCCGAAACCGGTTTGGCTCAGTGGATAGAGCGTCGGCCTGCGGACTGAAGGGTCCCGGGTTCGATTCCGGTCAGGGGCATGTACCTTGGTTGCGGGCACATCCCCAGTGGGAGGTGTGCAGGAGGCAGCTGATCGATGTTTCTCTCTCATCGATGTTTCTAGCTCTCTATCCCTCTCCCTTCCTTCCTCTCTATAAAATATCAATAAAATATATTAAAAAATAATAATAATAATAAAATAAAGATAAAAACAGGATGACCTGTGGTTATAGGTAGTTTTCCTGGCACACAGCCACACCCACTCATTTATTCTCATTACCTATGGCTACTATCGAGTGACAAAGGCAGAGATGAGTAATTGCAACAGACTATGTGGCAAATATGCCTAAAATGTTCACTGGCCCTGGTTGGTTTGGCTCAATGGATAGAGCATCAGCCTGCAGACTGAAGGGTCCCGGGTTCGATTCCAGTCAAGGGCTCATGCCCCGGGTCGCAGACTTGATCCCCAGTAGGGGGCGTGCAGGAGATAGCTGATGGAGGATTCTCTCTCATCATTGATGTTTCTATCTCTCTCCCTCTCCCTTCCTCTCTGAAATCAATAAAAATATATTAAAAATAATAAAATGTTCACCAGCTGGCCCTCGAACGAAAAGGCTCAGTTACACATGGGGAAACTGAGGCTCGGAGAGGCTGGAACTGGCCCGACAGCATCCCAGTATCTCAGCACAGGAATTGGGATGAGAACTCTGGTCTCGACGATCTATTTTTCCTGCCACCTTGCAGGACTCAATGCAAAATGAAAATGTGGGGCCCTGTCCAAGAATTATTATTTTTTCCCCAAGAAAGTCATTTTATTCTCAGAAATATAATAAAACTATTTAAGCTATGCTATTTTGTTATGGCAGCCTGAGCTAAGTCATTCACCCTGCCAGACTCCTTCATTTATGGTGATTTTTTTCTTTTTTTAGCATTTTATTTTTTTTAATTTAATAAATCTTTATTGTTCAGATTATTACAATTGTTCCTCTTTTTCCCCCCCATAGCTCCCCTCCACCCGGTTCCCACCCCACCCTCTGCGCTTACCTCCCCCACACTGTCCTCATCCATAGGTGTACGATTTTTGTCCAGTCTCTTCCTGCACCTCCCACACCCCTTTCCCCCCGAGAATTGTCAGTCCACTCCCTTTCTATGCCCCTGATTCTATTATATTCACCAGTTTATTCTGTTCATCAGATTTTTTATTCACTTGATTTTTAGATTCACTTGTTGATAGACATGTATTTGTTGTTCATAATTTTTATCTTTACCTTTTTCTTCTTCCTCCTCTTCTTAAAAGAATACCTTTCAGCATTTCATATAATACTGGTTTAGTGGTGATGAACTCCTTTAGCTTTTTCTTATCTGTGAAGCTCTTTATCTGCCCTTCAATTCTGAATGATAGCTTTGCTGGGTAGAGTAATCTTGGTTGTAGGTTCTTGCTATTCATCACTTTGAATATTTCTTGCCACTCCCTTCTGGCCTGCATAGTTTCTGTTGAGAAATCAGCTGACAATCGTATGGGTGCTCCCTTGTAAGTAATTAACTGTTTTTCTCTTGCTGCTTTTAAGATTCTCTCTTTGTCTTTTGCTCTTGGCATTTTAATTATGATGTGTCTTGGTGTGGTCCTCTTTGGATTCCTTTTGTTTGGGGTTCTCTGTGCTTCCTGGACTTGTAAGTCTATTTCTTTCACCAGGTGGGGGAAGTTTTTGGTCATTATTTCTTCCAATAGGTTTTCAATATCTTGCTCTCTCTCTTCTTCTGGCACCCCCATAATTCGGATGTTGGTACTCTTGAGGTTGTCCCAGAGGCTCCTTACACTATCTTCAACTTTTTGGATTCTTTTTTCTTTTTGCTTTTCTGGCTGAGTGTTTTTTTGCTTCTTTGTATTTCAACTCTTTGACTTGATTCTTGCGGTCCTCTAGTCTGCTGTTAGGTCTCTGTACAATATTTTTTATTTCAGTCAGTGTATGTTTAATTTCTATTGGTCCTTTTTCATATCCTCAAGGGTCTCACTATATTTATCAGCCTTTTCTAGGAAATTCTTGAAAAACCTTATAACCGTGGTTTTGAACTCTATATCCAGTAATTTGCTTTCCACCATTTCTTTAATTTGTGATCTGTTTCTTTGTCTCCATATTTTCGTTGCTTCCCTGAGTTGGTAGAGTAGCTTTGTGTGCTAGGTGTCCTATAGGGCCCAGTGGCTCAGCCTCCCCAGTTACCTGAGGTGGACACGCTTGGTGCACCCCTTTGTGGACTGTGTGCTCAGCCTTGTTGTAGTTAAGTCTTGATTGTTGTTGGTATCACTGGGAGGAATTGACCTGCAGGCCAATTGGCTGTGAGGATCAGCTGTGTCTATGCTGGGAGAACTTCTATGCTGGAGACACCCTTATGAGACAAGACTTGCAAAATTGCAAAAGCCTCTGTGCTCAGCTTGGATGGGGTGGAGTCTCAGGGTGGAGCAGACAGCCTTGGCTTCCTGTCAGCTCTGCCCTATGAGGTCCCTGGGTCTCAGTGTCCCTCGGTAATAGCTGCAAGCACCTCTGAGAGAAAGCCGCCCTCGAGTTTTGCCTGCTGCCAGTCAGTCCAGTTTCTCCCTGAATGAGTCGGGGTTCCCAGAAACTTGTCCGGAACTGGAGTTCAGTGCAGTCGGGAGCTTCAGTCTTCCTCCTGCTTTAGAAAGCCAGCCGCGCACTCAGCCTCCCGTGCATTCAGCAGTCAGTCCTCTCTGTGCGCACACCTCCGGACCTCTGCCTTCTGCAGCTCCTGAGTCTCAGTGTGCTTTCTCTTTTCCTGACAGTCCAGATTCCCCCCGAATGAGTCTGGTTTCCCAGCGTCTTGCCCAGGACTAGAGTTCAGTGCAGTCTGGAGCTTCCTTTTCCCTCCCGCTTTAGAAAGCCAGCCACGCTCTCAGCCGCCCGTGCACATAGCCGCCCGTCCTCTCCGCGTGCGCGTCTCCGTACCTCAGCCTTTTGCTGCTCCTCTGAGTCTCAATGTGCTTTCCTCTTTCCTTCTAGTTGTAGAATTTCCACTCAGCCAGCTTTCCTGTGGTTCTGGATGGTGTCCGTTTTGTCTTTTAGTTGTAGTTTTGATATTGTTGTGTGAGGCAGCAGTTTAGGTGTTTACCTATGCCGCCATCTTGGTTTTCTCTTTTTTTAGCATTTTTATAAGAATTTCTTTTTTTAAAAATCTTTATTGTGGAAAGTATTACATATGTCCCCCTTTACCCCCCATTGACCCCTTCCAGCTCGCCCCTGCCCCAGGCCCTCATCACCCTATTTTCTGTGTCCATGGGTTATGCGTATATGCTTTCCAGGTCTTGTCAAAGAATTATTGATCGTTTCAGGATGGCATCAGCAGAGAACATTTCTCAGTGTGGAGCTCTATGTGCCTGCAGCTGGGCCTGCTGCCACCAGATACCCCTCTGGGCCGAGGAGGGGCAGTTGTAACCTATCTGGTCCTCTCTCTGCCCCCCCCACCCCTGGGCTGTCCTCAGCCCAGCTCCTCTGCCGTAGCCTCAGCCACAGAGGTCAGGCCCCAGAGGTCCGCCGGCACTTCCTGGGCGGTGGCCTTGGATTTGCTGCCCTGGGGAGCTGCTGGCCACACTGCCTCTTCTCTCTCCCCAGACCCACAGCCAGGACATTGAGAAGCTGAAGAACCAGTACCGAACCCTGGCGCGGGACAGTGCCCAGGCCCGGCGCAAATACCAGGAGGCCAGCAAAGGTGTGTGGCTTCCCTCGGACCGTCCACAGGTGCCCGGGGAGCGGGGGGGGGGGGGGGGGGCTGCCCTGGCCCCTGTGCTGTCACCCACACCCCCTTCCCTTAACCTGGCAGACAAGGACCGCGACAAGGCCAAGGACAAGTACGTGCGCAGCCTGTGGAAGCTCTTCGCTCATCACAACCGCTACGTGCTTGGCGTGCGGGCTGCGCAGCTGCACCACCAGCACCACCACCAGCTCATGCTGCCCGGCCTGCTCCAGTCGCTGCAGGACCTGCACCAGGAGATGGCATGCATCCTGTGAGCCCGGGCCCGCCCCATCCCGTCACAGCCCCCTCACCCTGCCCCCGTGCCCAGAGGCAGGGTCCAGAGAAGTCAGTCCTGTGTCAGTGATGGTCGTAGAATCACGTGGGACAGGCCTTGGGCTGAGGATTGGAGCCATTCAATTTATACCTGAATTACATTATCCCAGGGCCCCTTATGACAGGTTTGTTATATTTATGGAGATCATTCTAGGGCTCTGGGATACAGCAGCGAAAAATACCTATCCTCTAAGATCATTCACGTCAGGGTAGAGAGAAAAGGAAGTCAGTAAGCAAAATAAAAAGCATATGAGAAGCGACCAGTGTTCTGAAGAAAACAGAAATGAAAGGGGCGTGGGGAGACAGCCTTAAACAGAGTGGGTCTGAAAAAGCCGCGGAGGCGCAGGAGTGAGCCAGGGGCTGCTGGAGAAAGGCCACCCAGGAAGAGGGAGCAGCAGGTGCAAAGGCCCTGAGGTGGGCGATGGCCGGAAATGAGGGGAAAGCAAGGAGGCCGGGGTGACCTGTACAGAGTCAGGGGAGGGCTGAGTCAGACGCGGGGCTGCAGCTGTCCAGGCTTGGGGACTGCTGGGTTGTAGAGGGTCCAGCGGCCACTGTAAGGACTGTGGCTGTGTTGAGACTAGACCTTGGGGGGGCGGGGGCAAAGCCAAGGGCGGGGAGGACCAGACAGGAGGCGTCTGCAATAATCCAGACCACAGCCCGTGGCTGTCGGGCCCCCGGGGGACAGAAGTGGCCAGGCCTGGGTGTATGAGGAAAGTGGTGCAAGTGGGATTACCTTATGGACTGGAAGTGGGGTGTGAGAGAGAGTTCAGATGCCTCGGGGGATTTGGCCCCGAGCACCGGGAAGACACAGGCGCCGTTAGAGAAGGCTAGGGGAGAAACAGGTTCCAGGTTCAGGAGACAAGAAAAGGAATTTCCTTTTTCAACAAGTGGAATTGGGTGTCCAACGGGGCGTCTGAGTACGTAGATGGGCCCTTGAGACTGGGGCTCTGGGGAGGTGCTGGGACTGGAGACATCAAGGTGGGGGTCACAGCACATCGATGGCTGATGCAGGCGTGATTGTAGCTCACTTTTTTTAAAATGTATTTTTATTGATGTCAGAGAGGAAGGGAGAGGGAGAGAGAGATAGAAACATCAATGATGAGAGAGAATCATGGATCGGCTGCCTCCTGCACGCCCCCTACTGGGGAGTGAATCTGTAACCTGGGCAGGTGCCCTTGATTGGAATCGAACCCGGGACCCTTCAGTCCGCAGGCCAATGCTCTATCCACTGAGCAACACCGGCTAGGACTGTAGCTCACTTTTTTAAAAAAATATATATTTTATTGATTTTTTTACAGAGAGGAAGGGAGAGAGAGAGTTAGAAACATCCATCAGCTGCCTCCTGCACACCTCCTACTGGGGATGTGCCCGCAACTAAGGTACATGCCCTTGACCGGAATCGAACCTGGGACCTTTCAGTCCGCAGGCCGACGCTCTATCCACTGAGCCACACCGGCTAGGACTGTAGCTCACTTTTAACCGGCACGTTCATCTTGTGTACTGCAGACCGTGCACAGTCTCACTGGGCCCCCATTCCCTCTCCCAGCACCCCCGTTACACATAAACAGGGAGCGAAGGTCAGGAGATGGTCAGCAGTTTGCCTTGTGGACTGGTCATTTGGCTGGTAAATGAGGAGGTGGGGGCTCAACCCCACCACTGACTCCCAGCCCAGAGTCGAGCCCCCAGCTTCCCAGCCTTGCCCAGGCCCGAGGCCCGGCTGACCCGGGTCCCGTCGGGGGGGTAGGAAGGAGATCCTGCAGGAATACCTGGAGATTAGCAGCCTGGTGCAGGAAGAGGTGGTGGCCATTCACCAGGAGATGGCTGCAGCCGCTGCCCGCATCCAGCCCGAGGCCGAGTACCACGGCTTCCTGCGGCAGTATGGGTAAGCCCCTCCTCGGCCCTGCCCGGCACCGCACCGCAGCTGCTGGCCTGTTCCCTGATGGGGCCCTGTCCCCCCGCAGGTCCCTCCCTGATGTCCCACCCTGCGTCACCTTTGACGAGTCGCTGCTGGAGGAGGGCGAAGCCCTGGAGCCGGGGGAGCTGCAGTTGAATGAGCTGACGGTGGAGAGCGTGCAGCACTCGTGGGTGCAGGCACGGGGCGGGCACTGTGCACACACAGCGGGCGGCTTGCCTGGCCCTGCAGCGTGCGTCGGAGGGGCGGCTCCAACCCTGCCCTTCCTTCTGGCACAGGCTGACGTCAGTGACCGAGGAGCTGGCTGTGGCCACCCGGACGGTGCTCAGCCGGCAGGAGGCGGTCACTCAGCTGCAGCGTGAGCTCCGGCACGAGGAGCAGGCCATCCACCCGCGGCAGCGGTGAGTGATCCCACCTACGGCAGCTCCCACCCACCCTCCCTGCCGGCCGCTGCTGCAGGCTGAGCCTCTCCCCCCGCTGCCGCTGCCGGCCGCTGCTGCAGGCTGAGCCTCTCCCCCCGCTGCCGCTGCCGGCCGCTGCTGCAGGCTGAGCCTCTCCCCGCTGCCGCTGCCGGCCGCTGCTGCAGGCTGAGCCTCTCCCCCCGCTGCCGCTGCCGGCCGCTGCTGCAGGCTGAGCCTCTCCCCCCACTGCCGCTGCCGCTGCCGGCTGCTGCTGCAGGCTGAGCCTCTCCCCCCCCGACCCCCCCGCTGCCGCTGCCGGCCGCCGCTGCAGGCTGAGCCTCTCCCCCCGCTGCCGCTGCCGGCCGCCGCTGCAGGCTGAGCCTCTCCCCCCACTGCCGCTGCCGGCCGCTGCTGCAGGCTGAGCCTCTCCCCCCCGCTGCCGCTGCCGGCCGCTGCTGCAGGCTGAGCCTCTCTCCCCTGCCACCTGCCTGCCTGCAGGGTTTACCTGCTGAGCAAGAGGCAGGTGCTGCAGGAGGAGCTGCAGGGGCTGCAGGTGGCGCTGTGCAGCCAGGCCAAGCTGCAGGCCCAGCAGGAGCTGCTGCAGGCCAAGCTGGAGCGGCTGGGCCCTGGCGAGCCGCCGCCCGTGCCCCTGCTGCAGGATGACCGCCACTCCACGTCGTCCTCGGTGAGCGCCCCCCCACCCACCCGCGGGGCCACCCTGCCGGCCTGCCCAGGCCGAGCTCCTCATTTTCGCCCTCCCCCTCCCCAAGCCTGGCCACCCGCTGACGTCTGTCCCTGGCCTCAGGAGCCGGAGCGGGAAGGGGGAAGGACGCCCACCCTGGAGATCCTTAAGAGCCACATCTCAGGAATCTTTCGCCCCAAGTTCTCGGTGAGTGAGGCCTGGCCGGCCCACGCCTCTGCCTGCCCCTTCTCCACGGGGTGGGCCAGCCCGGATCTCAGGGATGCCCCCTGAGCCCCTCCCACATGGGTTGCCCAAGTAGAGAGAAGGATCTGCCCAGGCTACTTTTATTGGGTGTCCGGGCGTAGGTGTCCCCAGATCCTGCCAACCCTCTCCCCTTCCTTCTGCCACCACAGTGCTGGAGGGACCTGCAGCCTTGCTTACCTCACAGCTCTTCCTGCTCTGGGAGGGGGGGGCTGTGGCCTGGTGTGAAAGGAAAAAGCGTGGTATGGGGCCAGCCAGCCCGGCTTCCCATGGCAGCTCTGCCTGGAGCGAGCCGAGCCGGCGCCATCCTCAGCAGCCTGCTCTGGGGCATGTGAGACAGACACCCTGCTGACCCCCAGCTGGCCTCGTGGTCACCCCCTCGCTCCTCCCCTGCCCCTCCCCAGCTCCCCCCACCGCTGCAGCTCGTCCCCGAGGTACAGAAGCCCCTGCACGAGCAGCTGTGGTACCACGGGGCCATCCCGCGGGCAGAGGTGACGGAGCTGCTGACACAGTCCGGGGACTTCCTGGTGCGGGAGAGCCAGGGCAAGCAGGACTATGTGCTGTCCGTGCTGTGGGAGGGCCAGCCCCGGCACTTCATCATCCAGTCTGCCGACGTGAGTGCCAGGGGGTGGCCTCGCCAGGGTGGGAGGGGTGCCTCCCCGGCAGAGCGGCCCAGGCCACAGAGACCCCCCCAGTTCCTGCCGCCAAACAGGCTTAAGCCTTCAGTGCGGGTTCTCCCCGAAGGAGGGGAGCAGGCATATGGGGCGCCATGAGGTTATGCCAGCCTTGGGCAAACTACGGCCCGCGGGCCGGATCCGGCTGTTCTATCCGGTTCTCTTGCTCTCCCCTCCGCTCCTTTACTTTGAATTTATATTAGTTCACACAAACACTCCATCCATGCTTTTGTTCCGGCCCTCCGGTCCAGTTTAAGAACCCATTGTGGCCCTCGAGTCAAAAAGTTTGCCCACCCCTGGGTTATGCCTTTCTTTTTTCCTCCCTCCCTGCCCTCCTTCCTTCCTTTTTTTTTTTTTTTTTTAACATGTTTTTATTGATTTCAGCGAGGAAGGGAGAGGGAGAGAGAGATAGAAACATCAATGATGAGAGAGAATCATGGATCAGCTGCCTCCTGCATACCCCACACTGGGGAATGAGCCCACAACCCGGGCATGTG
Source organism: Plecotus auritus (assembly GCF_963455305.1). Taxonomy (NCBI): domain Eukaryota; kingdom Metazoa; phylum Chordata; class Mammalia; order Chiroptera; family Vespertilionidae; genus Plecotus; species Plecotus auritus. The sequence goes on along the minus strand of NC_137781.1, from coordinate 11,962,237 downwards.
CCCTGACCGGGAATCGAACCATGACCTCCTGGTTCATAGGTCGACGCTCAGCCACTGAGCCACACCAGCCGGGCAGGTTATGCCTTCCTGCAGTGTCTCTGCTTCTCTTCCTGGGCAGACCCTGCTGCTCCCCCCTCCCCCCCCCCGCCCCAGGGCTCAGGTCCCCTCAGCAGTGGAGGCTGCTGACCCCAGGACCCCTGCCCCACAGAACCTGTACCGACTGGAAGGCGATGGCTTCCCCAGCATCCCCTTGCTCATCGACCACCTGCTGCGCTCCCAGCAGCCCCTCACCAAGAAGAGCGGCGTTGTCCTGAGCAGGGCTGTGCCCAAGGTAAGCCTGCGCCCCGGCCGCCCACCCTGCCCACAGCAGGCCTTGGGGAGCAGGGTTCAGGCCCAACGAATCGGGGCAAGGAGGGCCTTTCCAGGTCCCCAGTCTCTGGTCTCCATACGGGGCAGCCACCTGCTGGATTTGGAAGGTCAAGGCCACTCCCATTCACAGGCTGGCGCTCTCCCAGTCAGAGCCCCTCCCTGGTCCCCGAAATTATCCGAGTGGGATCCTGATAGGGTCCAACCCCCATGTTACAGACTAACCAACCGAGGCACCAAGAAATGACAGATGGAGCCTTGCTGGGAGATGTTCAGTCCTCGCAGGGCCCCGTACCCTTCCCTTCCCTAGCTTCTGACCACCCCCCCCTTCCCCAGGACAAGTGGGCGCTGAACCACGAGGACCTGGTGTTGGGCGAGCAGATTGGGCGGGTGAGTTGAGTGCCCTGCGGCCTCCTGGATGCCTGCGTTGTCCCCCTTTCTTTCAGCCCCTGCCCCCCCCCCCCCCGAGTCACACCGAGGCCCCCCTCCCAGAGCTCTTCTGCCTCCATGCCTCTCTGATCCCCAGCTTGTACCCTGCTCCCCTCCCAGCCACCACCATGCACCATTCTGCAGGAAACGAGGAAAGTCCCTGCTGCTGGCACCCCCCCTATTCCAGGCCCTACCCCCCCACACACCTCACAGGCCCTGCCACCCCACTCCACAGGGCTCTGCCTCCCCACCCCACCTCACAGACTCTGCCTCCCCACACACCTCACAGGCCCTGCCACCCCACCCCACAGGGCTCTGCCTCCCCACCCCACCTCACAGGCCCTACCCCCCCACACCTCACAGGCCCTGCCTCCCCCCCCACCTCACAGGCCCTGCCTCCCCACCCCACAGGGCTCTGCCTCCCCACCCACAGGGCTCTGCCTCCCCACCCCACAGGGCTCTGCCTCCCCACCCCACAGGGCCCCTTCATTCCCACCCCACCCCGCCTCCCCAGGGAGCTCTGGTGTGCAAGAGGAGATGCACCGTGCTCCTGGGAGCTATAAAATACGTGCTTAGCGCCGAAACCGGTGTGGCTCAGTGGATAGAGCATCGGCCTGCGGACTAAAGGGTCCCAGGTTCGATCCCGGTCAAGGGCATGTACCTTGGTTGCGGGCACATCCCCAGTGGGAGGTGTGCAGGAGGCAGCTGATCGATGTTTCTCTCTCATCGATGTTTCTAGCTCTCTATCCCTCTCCCTTCCTCTCTGTGAAATATCAATAAAATATATTTTAAAAAAAAAAGAAAGTGAATAACTGCCATTGCCTTTAAAAAAATAAATAAATAAATAAAGTACGTGCTTAGGAAAGAAGGCAGTTTCCTAAAGATCACAAGGCTTTTCCAACCCAAGGGAAAGTGGCTTTTGCTATTTTTGTTGTGTTTTTAAAATATATATATTTTTATTGATTTCAGAGAGGAAGGGAGAGGGAGAGAGAGAGAAACATTGATGATGAGAGAGAATCATGGATCGGCTGCCTCCTGCACACCCCCCATTGGGGATTGAGCCCGCCACCCGGGCATGAGCCCTGACAGGGAATCAAACCATGACCTCCTGGTTCCTAGGTTGACGCCCAACCACTGAGCCACACCGGCCGGGCGGAAAGTGGCTTTTGCATTGTCCATGTCACTTCTCTTTAGTGAACACGTCAGAGGTGACATTCTCTGCCTGTCCCATGTGTACTCCCTCGGTCCCCCAACCAGGGCTAAATAGAGAGCCAGGATGGGGCGCTGAGCAAAGGGCGGGTGGGGATCCGAAGGGCTGTCCCCGGAGACAAGGGGACTGTGGTCCAGAGAGGATGGGTAGGAACCCAGCCCCGCTGCAGGGGAACTTTGGCGAAGTGTTCAGCGGGCGCCTGCGAGTGGACAACACCCTGGTGGCGGTGAAATCCTGTCGAGAGACGCTGCCGCCTGACCTCAAGGCCAAGTTTCTGCAGGAAGCCAGGTAGGTGATGAAACGGTGGTCACCGCAGTGGCCCATGCAAGGGTTCCTCTGGGCACGGTGACATGGAGAGCCTGACTTCCGTGGTGCCATGTCATCCTCACAGACCCCCCACCAGGGCAGAGGGGTTGAGGCTCAGTGACCGCCCCCCCCGAGGTCACGTGTCCAGGCCTCCTGACCTCATAGGCCACGCTCGCTCTTCTGCTGCCCTTTCCCGTCCTCCCTCGGGCTCCCTGGGGTTCCTGGGGTCCCTGGGTTCCCTGGGGTTCCTGGGGTCCCTGGGGTTCCTGGGGTTCCCTGGGGTTCCTGGGGTCCCTGGGGCTCCCTGGGGTTCCCTGGGGTCCCTGGGGTTCCTGGGGTTCCTGGGGTCCCTGGGGTTCCCTGGGGTTCCTGGGGCTCCCTGGGGTTCCTGGGGTCCCTGGGGTCCCTGGGGTTCCTGGGGTCCCTGTGGTTCCCTGGGGTTCCTGGGGTTCCCTGGGATTCCTCGGGCTCCCTGGGGTCCCTGGGGTCCCTGTGGTTCCCTGGGGTTCCTGGGGTCCCTGGGGTTCCTGGGGGTCCCTGGGGTCGCTGGGGCTTGGGTAGGATGTAGAAGCCCCCACGGGGGGAGCTGAAGCAGCACTGCCCGCCAGGATCCTGAAGCAGTACAGCCACCCCAACATCGTGCGTCTCATTGGCGTCTGTACCCAGAAACAGCCCATCTACATCGTCATGGAGCTGGTGCAGGGTGAGCCCAGGGCCAGCTCCAGGGGTGGGGACCTCAGCCCCCTGGGCCGCCCCCCCCCCCCCCCCGCAGGAGGCTCAGCGAGGCTTCCCCCATCCACCCCCAGGGGGCGACTTCTTGACCTTCCTTCGGACTGAGGGAGCCCGGCTTCGGATGAAGACTCTGCTGCAGATGGTGGGGGATGCCGCCGCGGGCATGGAGTACCTGGAGAGCAAGGGCTGCATCCACCGGTGAGCGGGGAGCGCCCCACGCAGCCCTGACTCCCCTGTCGCCCCTCCCTGTAGCTCCCCAAGTTCAGGCTGTGCTGTCACCCAACACCCCTCATTCACCAGCAGGTCCAGCTCCAGTGCTGGGGTTCGCCTCTCCCGTGGACCATGAGTCCCAGGGCAGAGAGCAGTCTTTTTTCTTTTTAATTTCAGAGAGGAAGGTAAGGGACAGAGAGAGAGAAATATCAATGATGAGAGAGAATCATCGATCGCTGCCTCCTGCACGCCCCCCACTGGGCAGCGAGCCTGCAACCCGGGCCTGTGCCCTTGACTGGAACGGAACCTGGGACCCTTCAGTCTGCAGGCCGACGCTCTATCCACTGAGCCACACCAGCCAGGGCAGAGAGCAGCCTTTGTTCATGGGTGTGTCCGGGGGGCCCAGGTCAGGCAGGTGACAGGGGCTGCATCGGAGTGAGCCCCTTTCCTGCTTCACCCAGGGACCTGGCTGCTCGGAACTGCCTGGTCACGGAGAAGAACGTCCTGAAGATCAGTGACTTCGGGATGTCCCGGGAGGAAGAGGACGGGATCTACGCCGCCTCGGGGGGCCTCAGGCAAGTCCCCGTGAAGTGGACAGCACCTGAGGCTCTTAACTACGGTAAGCTAACGGCACTCAGGCCGCAAGTGCCAGCCCGGACGCACCGCCCTGTGACCGATGGACGTGGGCGGCCCTCTCACGCCCCCCGCCCCCTTGCAGGCCGCTATTCCTCCGAGAGCGACGTGTGGAGCTTTGGCATCTTGCTCTGGGAGACCTTCAGCCTGGGGGCCTCTCCCTACCCCAACCTCAGCAATCAGCAGACTCGCGAGTTCATCGAAAAGGGTAAGGCGGCCCGCAGCGTGACAGCAGCCTCACAGCCAAGTTTTTGGTGTTTTTGGTGTTTTGTTTTTTTTTAAGATTTTTGTATTGATTTTTAGAGAGAGAGGAAGGGAGAGGGAGAGAGATAGAAACATCAATGATGAGCCCTAACCGGTTTGGCTCAGTGGATAGAGCATCGGCCTGCGGACTCAAGGGTCCCAGGTTCGATTCCGGTCAAGGGCATGTACCTTGGTTGCGGGCACATCCCCGGTAGGAGGTGTGCAAGAGGCAGCTGATCGATGTTTCTCTCCCATCGATGTTTCTAACTCTCTATCCCTCTCCCTTCCTCTCTGTAAAAAATCAATAAAATAAAAAAAATAAAAAAAAAAGAAACATCCATGATGAGAGGGAATCATGGATCAGCTGCCTCCTGCACGCCCCCTACTGGAGATGGAGCCCGCAACCCGGCATGTGCCCTGACCGGGAATCGAACGGTGACCTCCTGGTTCAGAGGTCAATGCTCAACCCCTGAGCCACGCCGGCCGGGCCCAAGCTTTTGTCCCTGTGCTGCAGGGGGACTCTTCCGGGTCCCCTCACCTCCCGTTCATCTCACTGGGGCAGACTAAGGTCAGTCAGTCCTGTAGCTGCCACTGAGCAGGCACAGCAGGTGAGGCGGGAATGAATGTGTCCCTTTTACAGAAGGAAAAACTGAGGCTTGCAGAGGTCACACAACTAGCGCACGGTGGGGTTGCGATTAGGACCTCGGTGTCCTTGGGGCTGTTGGTGAGAAAGAGAGGCCCCTTAAGAACAGTGCGGTTTACTCAGTTCCCATGGCTCACGGGTGCCCCGGGGCTGCGAGGGGCCCTCAGACTCCCTCCTCACGCCCGTCCCTGCTCGTCCTCAGGGGGCCGCCTGCCCTGCCCGGAGCTGTGCCCCGACGCCGTGTTCAGACTCATGGAGCAGTGCTGGGCCTACGAGCCCGGGGAGCGGCCCAGCTTCGGCACCATCTACCAGGAGCTGCAGAGCATCCGAAAGCGGCATCGGTGAGGCCGGCCCGCTGCTCCGGCGGTGGCCTCTGCCTGCGATACTGTGCCTCCTCCCCAGCTCCGGCTCACAGCCTGGGCGCCCCTTCACAGGTCGGACTCCAGCCCCCGGCATCTGTGCCGCCGGCGGGGATGCGGCCCCGGGTCGGCTGTGCGTCTGCGCTCCTGCCAGGGCCTCCTCTTCCAAGCAGAAATAATAAACCTCTTGTGCCCGTCTGGTGCTCTTGGCATGTGCGCTCCCCTGGAGGGCAGGTCTTAGGAGGAGCAGAGGAAGGAGGACGGGCAGTGTTCACGGGGCAGAACCCGCGTGGTTCGAGGGGCCTGTGCGGATGTCAGTGTGATGTCCGAGTCTGGAATGAGGCCTGAACGTCATGAGCTTATCGATGTGAGAGAGCCGCTGACACTACGGATGTGTGCATCAATCACGTGAGATTCGGGAGAGAGGAGCGGGTCGGGGACAGTTAGAGCTTCCCTCGGAGACCGCCGTGGCCGCAGGGAAAGAAATTGCTTCTCAGGGAGTTTCTCTCTCACACAAGCTGTGCGGAGCAGAGCTTTCCCCTCCTCCCTGTAGCCCCCCTGAGATCTACAAAATGATCTGAAACTGTACCAGCAGCACCAGTGAAGGCCCAGCAGAGGAGAAGTAGGGACACACTGAAAAGCGTGAACAGGGAAGATGTAAAGAAGAACTAAGCCGAACTTGAAGGCCAAAGGGCCATCCCCCAAGAAAGTTTAGGAAACAGTTGACATCTCTTTTCAAAGACATGAAAGGCCTAGAAGTTCTTTAAACGAGAGGAAACAAGTTGGAGTATGACTAAAGGGAAGTGTTAAGAAGTGAAATCATAGCTTCATTGGAAGCGGTAGAAAGCGGAACGGAAGAACTTCTGCTTCTGGGTAGGATGTGGTCGGTCTCTGCAGGCCACCACTCTCATTGCAACGAGGAGGAGGAAACAAGATGACAGTCACCGTTTTTTAAAGCGAATGGAGAGTGTTAGGAGAAATGAGAACCAGAGGAACTAAAATGTCAAGGAGGAAAGGGCCCCGCCTAGGGGAAGGCTTCCTGGGTGGTTACTTACGTCCCTGAGACGTCCGATGATCCAAATTGTCCCAGAGAGACTGTACCGGGGAAAGGAGAAGTGAACCGTTTCTGTGCTATGGATTGGGCCCAAGAGGAGCCTAAAATACAAAGCCAGTTTTCCCCAAAGGAACATGGGCTGAGCTCTGGAGCCATTCGGGCCATTGGAAAGGGGCTGGGCTGGGAAGACAAGTCCCACAGCCTTGCAGGATCTAGAGGGGGGAACCTGAAACCAATAACCCCCCCTTAAGAGACTGGCCAGATCTCGAACCTGTGGATTGGGTGGCTAAAGAGCTAAGCCTAGAATCTCTGGAGAGCAGATTTTGAAAGCTGAGAGAGACGGGAACTGGCCAGGCTTTCAACCCCAAATCCAAGAGGGCCACTCCTAAGGGACAGGGACAATCCAGGGGGGGACTGAGATTTCCAGAGCTATCACTCTGCCCCAGCGTAGCTCAGTACTTGACTACTGACTACAACAGGAACGAGAAAAATATCTCGAGGTGACTAGCTCCTCTGGGTTGGGAGGTATGGGTGGGGAAGAAGAAAGGAATAACATAGGCTGAAGTCCCTAACCTTCTTCTTTTAAAAAATATTTTTAATTCATTTCAGAGAGGAAAGGAGAGGGAGAGATTGAAACATCAATGATGAGAGTGAATCATTGATCAGCTGCCTTCTGCACGCCCCCTATTGGGGATCGAGCCCACAACCCGGCCTTTTGCCCTTGACCAGAATCGAACCTGGGACTCTTAAGTCTGCAAGTCGATGCTCTATCCACTGAGCCAAACCGCCTAGGGCTCCCTACCCTTCTTTTACACCCAATATGCAACCCACAAACAAAAATTATGAAATGTGCACAAAAAAAGATAAAATAAAAAAAAATGGGGCCAACACCTAAGAGAAAACATAAACAACAGAAGCAAGACCACAGATGATCTAGATATTGGAGGTGGCAGATAAAGATTTTAAAAAACTATGGTTAATGGGGGGGGTGGAGGTGGACAAAATAGGTGGAAATATGGAGACTTTTAACAGGGTTGTAATTTACTTAGAAAGAATCCAAGGAGCCGATAGAACTGAAAAATGCCATCCCCCAAATTACAAACTCATTGGATGGGTTTCATAAAAATTCATAGAACTAAAGGATAAAGTATCTAAATAAAAGGTATCTAAATTGAAGTGGAGAGAGAGAGAGAAACAATAATTGAGGGAGGGAGGGAGCAGCCTAAGGCACAGATGGGACTTCATTATATGAGTGATTGGAGTTCCAGAAGGAGAGAGAGAAGTCAGAACCAGACTAAACTGACAATGACTCCAACAGGAATAAGAAAGACCACTGATACAGCAACACCGGTGAATCGCAAAGACGTTGAGTAAAGAAGTTAGACATGTTCGAATCTCACTTCTGAAACAAACAAACAAACAAAAAAGTCAGACATGACGGAGTGCATACTTTCAATCCCATTTCATGAAGTTCAAAAACAGGCCAAAACTAAGCAATGGAGAAGTCAAAATAGTGGTTATCCACTGCTGTCCTTGCAGCCCTGCAGGTCTCCACGTGGCCTTGCGGGCAAGGCTTGAGCAGTCTGCCTGGAGGCTTGAGTCTCAGAGAATGTGCTGCAATTACTGGCGGAGCGTGGGGACAAGCAGCCATATTCAACAGTAGCCATATTCAACAGTTCGTAAGGGACAGGAGAAACTGGCCCACTCCTTTAGGGGAGCTGCAGTATGCAGAGTAGTTTCGGTCATATCAGTCCTTATTTTTGCCCAGGTAACCCCACTGCTGCGAATCTGTCCTAAGGTAATAATTCAAAAAGGAGACAAATGTGGAATTAATGGAGCTATTCATTGCAGTATGATTTATTCTGCTTCAAAATTACAAAACTCTGCCCGGCCGGTGTGGCTCAGTGGTTGGGCATTGATCTATGAACCAGAAGGTCACGGTTAGATTCCAGGTCAGGGCTGGATGCCTAGTGGGGGGCGTGCAGGAGGCAACCGATCCATGATTTTCTCTCATCACTGATGTTTCTACTCTCCCTCTTCCTTTTTCTCTGAAATCAATTAAAAAATAATAATTAAAAAAAAAACTCAAAACACCAAAATGACAAAGCCCAGACGCCCAGCAAAAGGAGAATCACCCAGATGATTATATGATGTTTTAGTCGTTGGGTGGCGAGCTGGGAAAGGATACCGCACCCACAGGAGGCAGCACCCCGAGCTCGGCCTGAAAATGTAGCATCAACGTCAGGTTCTCTAGAGCGGAGCCGGCGGGCGCGGAAACCATGCTCGAGCGCGGGCGGGTGCAGCGAAGGAGGGATGTCCCCGCTGCTGTTTGCGCGCCGGCCCCAGCAAGGTCTGCGCCCAATCGTTCCGCTCTCCTGCTCGCGGTCCGCTGCGCGCCCGGGCCAGGCCGGGACTGCGGCTGCGCACTGCGGCCGGTCTACGGCGCGGGGCGGCGCGGCTGTCCCCGCCCCGCACGCAGCTCCGCCGGCGGCCGCTGGAGGAAGGGCTGGGCGGGCGCAGTGGAGCGCGCCCGCGGCCCTTGCCCCGCGGGAGCGCGGCTGCGGCGCGCGGAGTCGGGGCGACGGGTGGGCGGGCGGCCGCCTTCCCTGCGTCGCTGCCTGGCGCGGGCCGCCACCCTCGGGGATGCGAGGGGTAGCGCGAGGCCCGCGGGGCCCGGAGCGGCGCGAGGCCGGCCGCAGATGGTAATGCTCCGGGCGGACGCGGGGGAGGGTCCTGCTGTCCCGCCGAGGCCCAGTTTGGGCAGCAGGAGTGCGAGCGGCGCCTTGGGGTCGGAGGCGGCCGGCGCCCCGCACCCCGCATCGGGCAGCTGTCTCGGTCCCGGGACCGGCGGAGTCGGGGGTCGGGGTCTGGCCGACCCGGCGCAGGTGCCTGCCTCCCGGGTGAACCCACCGTCTCTCCCCAGCTCCACCCACTTTGGCCCGGAACCAGCCCTCAAGGCTAAAAATATTGCCCGGAGGCTTCTGAGCTGAATCAGATCGCGCTAAGTGCGGCACGAGGCATCGGCGACAGCGCTCCCGGGCCCCACGCACGCCGGCTGCCAGCGGCCTCTCTCCGCGGAGCAGGCAAGTGGGGGCCCGCGGGCGGGGCAGCGGGCGCTGGTCACCCGAAGTTACCTTCCCATCCAGCCTGTCCTCTCCCTACCCAGGGGGGTCCCTTCAGCATCAATCACTGCCGGCTTCCCAGGTGGTCCCCTAAATGCTGTACAAGCAGAGAGTGCAAGTTGCCTCCTGCGGCATCAGAACCAACAGGGAAAGGACAAGAGGACTCAGTCTGTGTTAGAAACATAAGCTGCTTGTTTTTAAGTCCATTCTGTATTTCCTAATGAGAGCGGAGCGGTGCCCGCCCAGTACCTGCCTGCTCCCAGAGGGCAGCGGGAAAGGCTTTCCTGTAAGTCTCTTTGGGTCTTTAACTCAAACTGGATAGGAATAGTTCATTCCTCTGGAGCTGGAAGCACGTGGTCCAGGAGCCTGGACGCCCACCTGCTGTGCCCGCTGTCTTCCTCCATCAGCTGGGGGGGGGGGGCGCGCTGGTTATAATCAGGAGGCTGTGTGGTGACAAGTTTGTTATCGCGTGTTTTTTATAGCGTCAGCCGGGGAGAGAGATTCCGCTTCACCCTAGGGGAGAGCTGCTCTCATGAGGCCGAGGAGGCAAGGCCAGCCTCCCATAACAGTCTGTGCCTCAGCCAAGAGAGTGAGATCCCGCTGGGGTGAGGGCCCACCGTCAGCGCTGGGACTCGCTGCTGCGGAGCTTGCTCTTCTTGGGAGTCGGGCAAATAGATGGTCCTTGGGAGCAGCTCTCGGGGTCTCATTGGAGCATTTGTTGGAAAGATCCCCAAAGGGATGGTGGCTGTTGGAGCTGAGCACGGTGCCCCTCCCGCCAGGTGTGTGTGGAGGCCAGGATGAAGCTGAAAAAGCAGGTGACCGTGTGCGGGGCCGCTGTCTTCTGTGTGGCCGTCTTCTCACTCTACCTCATGCTGGACCGAGTGCAACACGACCCCGCCAGGCACCAGAATGGCGGGAACTTCCCCCGGGTGAGTCACGCCTGGCGTCTGAGGTCTCCACGTACACGTCGTCAGGGCTCAGTGCCCAGCTGGAGAGATGTCAGCCCAGGACAAGAACATTCCTTCCCCAGGGGCAGCTTTTCTAGAAGCCCGGAGCTAAAAACAGTGATGCCAACGGAAGGAGGCGGGGGAAATGGCATGATGGACTGCTGCTCTGTCTTGGGAATTTTTTATTTTAAAATATTTTTATTGATTTCAGAGAGGAAGGGAGAGGGAAGAGGGGGAGAGAGAGAAACATCAATGATGAGAGAGAATCACGGGTCAGCTGCGTCCTGCACGCCCCGCCCCCTGCTGGGAATCGAGCCTGCAACCCGGTCATGTGCCCTTGACCGGAATTGAACCTGGGACCTTTGGCAAGCCGATGCTCTACCCACTGAGCCAAAGCGGCTAGGGCGGTCTTGGGAATTCTTGGCAGCTATTGCTAATGGACTGCACCATGCACTGCCACGGAGCCCAGATGCAGTCCGGGTTGAGGACAGGCTGTGAGGTGAAAACTCGGCCTCCCGGAGCCAGAGGGCGAAGGTGCTCCCAGCCCAAGTGCACTGCAGCCCTCCGGGGTGATTCGCGCCTCCTCCCTTACCTGGCCAGAGCCGTTGCCCCGTAGGCTCGTGGTTCTGCCTTCCTCGGGGCAGGCCAGGGTCATAGTCAGGCCTCAGGTGCGGGCCGCAGGCCGAGAGCATCCCGAGCGGAGGAAGGAGCGGAGCGGAGGGTGATTGCTCTCTGGTTTTCTGGCAGAGCCAAATTTCTGTGCTGCAGAACCGCATCGAGCAGCTGGAGCAGCTGCTGGAGGAGAACCACGAAATCATCAGCCACATCAAGGAGTCGGTGCTGGAGCTGACGGCCAACGCCGAGGGCGCGCCCGCCCTGCTGCCCTACTACACGGCCAACGGCTCCTGGGTGGTGCCGCCGGAGCCCCTGCCCAGCTTCTTCTCCGTCTCCCCCCAAGACTGCCAGTTTGCTCTGGGGGGCCGGGGCCAGAAGCCAGGGCTGCAGGTAAGCGCCAGAGCCGGCGGGGACCCCCAGTGGCCGGAGCGGCACCACTGAGCCGGCTCCTGCTCCGCAGATGCTGACGGTGTCGGAGGAGCTGCCTTTTGACAACGTGGACGGCGGGGTGTGGAAGCAGGGCTTCGACATCTCCTACGGCCCCCACGACTGGGACGCCGAGGACCTGCAGGTGTTCGTGGTGCCGCACTCTCACAACGACCCAGGTGAGGGCCAGAGCGCCCCGCGGCTGGGCCTGGAGCGGGCTTGCTTTTTTAAAAATATTTTTTTATTGATTTCAGAGAGGAAGAGAGATGGAGAGAGAGAGAGTGATGAGAGAGAATCATCGATAGGCTGCCTCCTGCACGCCCCACACTGGGGATCGAGCCCGCAACCCCGGGAGCATGTGCCCTGACCGGGAATCGAACCGTGACCTCCTGGTTCATATGGTCGACACTCAACCACTGAGCCACACCAGCCGGGCTCAGTGAGCTTTCTGATGGCAAGGGTAAGGGAGAGACAGCCGAAGAAGGTGTGGCACCCTCAGGGGACCCTGTGTTGCTCCCCAGGCTGGATCAAGACCTTTGACAAGTACTACTCGGAGCAGACCCAGCACATCCTCAACAGCATGGTGACCAAGCTGCAGGAGGACCCCCGGCGGCGCTTCCTCTGGGCCGAAGTCTCCTTCTTTGCCAAGTGGTGGGACAACATCAATGCCCAGAAGAAGGCGGCTGTCCGGAGGCCAGTGGCTGTCGGGAGGCGAGGGAGGGCTGTCCTCTGGGCCTGGGATGGGTGGGCAGGTTTCGCCTAAAGCTGTGGTCCCGCTGTGGCAGGAGGGGCGAGGGGACGCATGGCAGGGGTGAGGCATGATGGCGGAGGGGCCTAGATGAGATGGGAGGAGCCGAGGTGAGATGGGAGGGGCCGAGATGAGATGGGAGGGGCCGAGATGAGATGGGAGGGGCCGAGATGAGATGGGAGGGGCTGAGAATGAGATGGGAGGGGCTGAGAATGAGATGGGAGGGGCTGAGAATGAGATGGGAGGGGCCGAGATGAGATGGGAGGGGCCGAGATGAGATGGGAGGGGCTGAGAATGAGATGGGAGGGGCCGAGATGAGATGGGAGGGGCCCAGGTGAGATGGGAGGGGCTGAGAATGAGATGGGAGGGGCCGAGATGAGATGGGAGGGGCTGAGAATGAGATGGGAGGGGCCGAGATGAGATGGGCGGGGCCCAGGTCAGATGGGAGCGGCCAGGTGAGATGGGAGGAACTGGTTGGAGGGTCACTGTGTTGGGAGAAATCAGAGTTCTGTGAGAACAGGGAAGAGAAAGCCAGGAGCCAGGCCCCTGGACGCTCAGGTGGCGTCCATAGGTCAGCAGGACCAGGACAGTGGGGACGTTGGCTAGCGGGAAAGGAGGGCCCATGTCTGTCCCCTTGGTCCCAGGTTCGCGTGAGCTGGCTCAGTGAGGCCAGTGCGCCCAGGTCCCAGCCTCTTCTGTTTGGCACGACTGGGCAGATGCCCCCCTTGCTGCCCAGCCCCCTACCCCCGCTGAGTGTGAGTCCTTCACTGCAGGCTGGTGGGCAACGGGCAGCTGGAGATTGCAACAGGAGGCTGGGTGATGCCCGACGAGGCCAACTCCCATTACTTTGCACTGATCGACCAGCTCATCGAGGGACACCAGTGGCTGGAGAGGAATCTCGGTGAGGCAGGCTCAGGAAAGGGAGTGTGCCCCCAGAGCCGGGCCCAGAGGGTAGCTGGGGGCTGGAAGGTGCCGGGGTTGGCAGCTGGTGGTACCCTTGTGTGCTAATTCCCCCGTCCAGGGCCCGGGGTGATGGCAGGAAGGGAGCTGGGACCAGTCCCAGGAGGCCCGGCGTGGGGTGTTCAGGGTTCTGGCTTCCGTTCCCCTGCCCAGGTGTGACCCCGCGGTCGGGCTGGGCCGTGGACCCCTTCGGGCACAGCCCCACCATGGCTTACCTGCTGCGCCGTGCCAACCTGACCAGCATGCTGATTCAGAGGGTGCACTATGCCATCAAGAAGCACTTTGCTGCCACCCACAGCCTGGAGTTCATGTGGAGGCAGAGCTGGGGTAAGGCCAGGTAGGGTGGGGGGAGTGACAGTGGTCGCTCTCTGGGGGAAGGGCAGGGACCTCAGAACAGGTCCCCGGCAGCGCTCTGTCCCTCAGGACAGGTGGAGATCACATGGACCTGGTCTCTGTGGGACCTGCTGTTCATCCCGAGGGTCTGGGCGTGCCATCCCCGGGGAGCTGTGTACTTCGGAGCCTTCCCTGTGTCCTGACCCTTGACCTGCACATCCTCTGCAGTCTTAAGTCGAGGTCGAGCCTCCCAGCTCCCCCCCCCTTTTTTTTAATCCTCACCCCAAGATATTTTTCCATTGATTTTCAGAGAGAATGGAAGAGAGAGAGAAGGACAGACAGAAATATCAATGTGAGAGAAACACATGGATTGGTTGCCTCCTGTACGCGCCCCGACCAGGGCCCGGGAGGAGCCTGCCACCGAGGTACATGCCCTTGACCGAATCGAACCCGCAGGCCGACGCTCTAGCCACTGAGCCACACCGGCCAGGGCCGAGCCTCCCCTTCCTCAGGGGTGCCTGCAGCTGGAGCAGATCGCCGTCCTGCGGGTGCCCCTGGGCCCAGCTCCCGACACAGCCGGCTGGGGGCTGACTGCTCGCTGTGTCCTCCTCAGACGCGGACTCGAGCACAGACATCTTCTGCCACATGATGCCTTTCTACAGCTACGACGTCCCCCACACCTGTGGCCCGGATCCCAAGATCTGCTGCCAGTTTGATTTCAAACGCCTGCCTGGCGGGCGCATCAACTGCCCGTGGAAGGTGCCTCCTCGTGCCATCACGGAGGCCAACGTGGCCGAGAGGTGCGGCCGCCAGCCCGGGCGTCGGAAGAGGGGGGCGGGCTCGGGGGGCGCGTCCGGCCCACCGCCCCTTTGGGGGTCGCTTCCTTCCGAGGCTCCCTGGAGAGTGGAGTGGCTCCGAGGAGCCACCTTTCCCACGGGGCCTTTTTTCCTACGTGAGCGTGTCTTCTGTGTCCTAACGAACTGTCAGCGCCGCGTGGCTGACTCAGAGGTGAACACTTCTCACATCGGGACAGTCCTTCCGGCCTTCAGCCTGACGTGACCTCGGGCATCTTGCCTTGGCTCCGTCAGCCGGGACCCTCCGTGCTCCGGGAGCCCGGCACCCCGCGCGGGGGTGCGTGTGGTGCGGCCCAGCAGCCGCCAGCCCCTGAGAAAGCAGGCTCGTTCCCTTTGAGACAAGCACTGGGGACCCCGAGAATGTCGCTGTGGCTGAAATCGGCCCCCTGGGAAAGCGCAGGTTAAGAGGGATCAGAAACAGCAATTTAGCCAGAACCAGTCTGGCCTTAGAATGCAACAGGTTGAACTGGTTTTCGGGTTGCAGCCTCCGATTTCCATGATGTCCGAGAGGTAGAAAGAAGTACATGTGACTGGAGGGAAAGAAAGTGTCTTTTGTTTCCAGATCCAGAAACCTAAATGTGGCTATGGAGGCAGGACTTTTCTTTTATTATTTCTTTTAATTAAAAAAAAATTATTATTATTTTTAATTCTCACCAGAGGATAGTTTTCCGTTGGTTTTTAGAAAGAGTGGAAGAGAGAGGGAAAGACAGAGAGAAACATCGATGTGAGAGAAACACATCGATTGGTTGCCTCCTGCACGCACCCCGACCAGGGCCCGGGCCGGGGAGGAGCCTGCAACTGAGGTACGTGCCCTTGACCGGAATCGAACCCGGGACCCTTCAGTCCATAGGCCGATGCTCTATCCACTGAGCCAGACCGGCTACAGGTGCCAGCCCAGGTGTGCAGCAAGCAAGTCATGGAGTAACTTCATTTTCTCCTTTGAAAGACTTCCTAGGTGGATAAGTGAAGGGGAAATGGTATTTGAAGAGTCCTGTCCTGAAAACAAAATAGAAAAGTAGGAGCTGACCAGCACGGTTAAGTAGCTGGTTGAACTGCGACACCAAAATGTGATTTACCGTATTTCTGTAGGTTGATCTGAAAAGAGAAAGGGGGCCAGCCAGGTGTGGCTCAGCCGTTGAGCACTGACCCAGGAACCAAGAGGTCACCAGTTCGATTCCTGGTCAGGGCACAGGCCCAGGTTGCCAGCTCCATCCATCCCAGTGTGGGGCGTGCAGGAGGCAGCCGATCAATGATTCTCTCTCATCACTGATGTTTCTGTTTCTCTCTCCCTCTCCCTTCCTCTCTCTCTAAAATCAACAAAAATATTTTTTTTTTAAAAAAAAAAGAGAGAGAAAGAGGCTTTGATGATATGCTACAGGTACCTGTTTGTTTATTGATTTTACCAGTAACTTGGATGAGAAAGAAAATAAATGTTTATATGTAGTTTCTACTAGGTGCCAGGCACTGTTCCAGTGTTCTAGCAAGTATTAATTCATGCACTTTGTTTTAATTCTCATAAGGGTCTGATGGTAGATACTGATATTTTCCTCATTTTATGGGAACTGAGGCTCAGAGAGGTTAAGTCACCCGCCCCAGGTCACTCAGCTAGTGCAGGCGGAGCTGGCGGAGGCCCGGCCCAGCTCCTGAGTGCAGGCCCCTCCCTCCAGAGAGGCTGCCGCACTCGCCGGTGGACAGAATGAAGCCGCGTGTCAGGATCTGGATCCCAGCCATTTGGGATGTGGGTCGAATCTGACACCTGAGATTTATTAGGCACAGGTGTGAGTTTCCACCCTTAGCTTCAGAAAACAAGAGAAATTTCAGGATGAGGAGAAAAGACCTCGAGAGCCACACGCATGGAGAAACGGCCCTGTGGGGTGGCCAGGGGGGCTGCCAACCACACCCACGTAAACACGCCACACCCATGGGAGCCCCGGGCAGGACAGCGTGGGTTCTGTCTTCCCTCGTGGGCTGGCCCACCCTCGTCCCTTGTATCCATCACTGGGCCCCTGCGCGGAGGAGCGTGGGTGCATCTGTGGTATGTTTTTTTAAAATGTATTTATTGATTTCAGAGAAGGGAGGAGAGAGATAGAAACAACAGTGATGAGAGAGAATCATGGATCGGCTGCCTCCTGCACGCCCCCTACTGGGGATGGAGCCCACAACCTGGGCATGTGTCCTTGACCAGAATCGAACTTGGGACCCTTCAGTCCACAGGCCAACGCTCTATCCACTGAGCCACACTGCTTAGGGCCTTTGGCATGTTTGAAGGAGAATCCCAGGGAAGGGGGACTGGTCTGTTGTGTGTGGGGTCAGGATGTGGGGTTGGGGGGACGAGCCATACCTGCAGCCCAGCACAGGCCGCTCTCCGCCCGTCAGCACTGTGGAGAGCGCTGGGCTCCGGGACTGGATCCTACCCGCCCCGGCCTTCCCCCCTACGCCACCCCCCCCCCCCCCGGAGGTGGGCACCTGCAGGCCAGGGACTCCCCCACGGGGTGCTGCAGCGGGACGCCAGAGGCTCTGCTCAGCATCCTGTCACACCGAGCCTCACGCCGCCCTGCCCCCCAGGGCAGCCCTGCTTCTGGACCAGTACCGCAAGAAGTCCCGGCTCTTCCGGAGCAACGTCCTGCTGGTGCCGCTGGGCGACGACTTCCGCTACGACAAGCCCCAGGAGTGGGACGCCCAGTTCTTCAACTACCAGCGGCTCTTCGACTTCCTCAACAGCAAGCCTGACCTCCACGTGCAGGTGCGGCCCTCGTCCGCCCCAGCCCCGCCCTGAGGCTCCAGACCGGGGGTCCCTCCCGACCTTCCCAGGGCTTCTCTTGTCTTTCTTTTTTTTAAAGGTTTATTTTTTACTTATTTATTTATCATGTTTTTTTAATCCTCACCCGAGGATATTTTTCCATCGCTTTTTAGAGAGAGTGGAAGGGGAGGGAGAGAAACATCGATGTGAGAGAGACACATCGATTGGTTGCCTTCTGCACGTACCCAACCAGAACCTGCCACCGAGGTACGTGCCCTTGACCGGAATCAAACCTGGGGCCCTTCAGTCCATGGGCCAGCGCTCTATCCACTGAGCCAAACTGGCTAGGGCCATACTTTATTTTTTATTATTTTTAATTTTAATTTTTAAAATACATTTTTATTTCAGAGAGGAAGGGAGATGGAGAGAGAGATAGAAACATCAATGATGAGAGAGAATCATTGATCGGCTGCCTCCTGCATGCCCCCTACTGGGGATAGAGCTCACAACCCGGGCATGTGCCCTTGACCGGAATCGAACCCGAGACCATTCAGACTGCAGGCTGATGCTCTATCCACGGAGCCAACCTGGCTAGGGCTATCTTTTATTTTTTTAAGTAAACTTTTTATTGTTGATAGTATAATAGATATTTCCCCTTTACCCCCCTTTACCCCCATCCTCCCAACCCGCACTTACCACCCCCCCAGGTCTTCACCACCCTATTGGCCGTGTCCATGGGCTGTGTATATAAGTATATAAGTTCTTTGGTTTATCTCTTCTCGTCCCCCCAACCCCACATCGAGCTGGGTCAGCCTGTTCCATGCCTCTTATTCTGTTGGTCAATTCATTCTGTTCCTTAGATTCCACAGATAAGTGAGATCATGTGGTATTTGTCTTTCTCACCTGCCAGCATTCTCTCCCAGGCCCCCAGCTGGGGCGTGGGGCCAGAGGGTGGCAAGGACAGGGACTGCATAGGCAGGATGGCGGCCGCAGCCCTGGCTGCAGCACGGGTCCCCGTTCCTAGGAGGCTCTGACACTGAGGGGAACGGGTTTTCGGGGTCCCCACAGGCCCAGTTTGGCACCCTCTCAGACTACTTTGACGCCCTGTACAAGAGGACGAGGGTGGAGCCAGGGGCCCAGCCCCCGGGGTTTCCTGTGCTGAGCGGAGATTTCTTCTCCTACGCGGACCGGGAGGACCATTACTGGACCGGCTACTACACCTCCCGGCCGTTCTACAAGAGCTTGGACCGCGTCCTGGAGGCCCACCTGCGGTGAGCACCGGAGGCGGCCCGGGTGGGGGGCGGGGGGCCCTGGGAGGCCTGCGGCGGACGGGGCGCCGACTCCTCTCTCTGCACAGCGGGGCGGAGATTCTGTACAGCCTGGCAGCAGCCCACGCCCGCCGCTCCGGACTGGCCAGCCAGTACCCGCTCTCGAACTTCGCCCTCCTGACCGAGGCCCGGCGCACCCTGGGGCTCTTCCAGCACCACGATGCCATCACCGGCACTGCCAAGGAGGCCGTCGTGGTGGACTACGGGGTCAGGTGCGGCCCTGTCCCACCCGGCTCCACGCCCTGCCCACCGTCCCAGAGAAAGGCCGTGCGGGGCGGTCCGTGGGCAGGCCCCCGGAGCCTCGTCCCGCGGGCAGCGTGGACGGCGCGTGTGGTCGTCTCGCCCACGGTCCCTCTCCTGTCCCCCAGGCTGCTGCGCTCCCTTGTCAGCCTGAAGCAGGTCATCATTAACGCAGCTCACTACCTGGTGCTGGGGGACAAGGAGGCTTACCACTTCAACCCCGACGTGCCCTTCCTCCAGATGGTGAGTCCTGTCCTGGACCTGCTTGGGACCCCTGGCGTGGGCAGTCCCGCCCCAAGAGCAGGGGGTGAGGGTCTGTCTCCTCTTTTCCTGCCCGGTCCTGGGGGAGTGCAGCTGCCGGTCCCCACCCAGGACACGGGTGGGGAGGCGGCAGGATGCTGCCTCAGGCCGAGTCCCATGATGGCTCTTCCCTTCCCACCATTTTTTTAATACATTTTTTTTTATTGATTTCAGAGAGGAAGGGAGAAGGAGAGAGAAACATCAATGATGAGGGAGAATCATTGATCAGCTGCCTCCTGCACGCCCCTTACTGGGGATTGAGCCCGCAACCCGGGCATGTGCCCTTGACTGGAATCGAACCTGGGACCCTTCAGTCCACAGGCTGACGCTCTATCCACTGAGCCACACCAGCTAGGGCCTTCCCACCGTTTAATTCCAGGATGACACCCGCTTAAACCATGATGCCCTGCCGGAGCCCACACTGATCCAGCTGGACGCCTCGCCCAGGTGAGCCGGACCAGGCCGCGCCCGGGGCAGAGCCGCTCCCTGCCCCTCCGCCCCCGCACCCTCCCCCGCACCTGCCACAGGCGCAGAGGCCTCCTGGCGAGCTCACCTTCCACCCGCAGGTACGTGGTGCTCTTCAACCCGCTGGACCAGGAGCGGCTCAGCGTGGTGTCCCTGCTCGTCAGCTCGCCCCGGGTGCGCGTCCTGTCGGACGAGGGCCAGCCCCTGGCTGTGCAGGTCAGCGCGCACTGGAGGTCCGCCACCGACATGGTCCCCGACGTCTACCAGGTGACCCCCTGCCCATCCTGGGCCTCTGTCCCTCAGCACCAGCCTCCGGCCCTCCTCCGTACTCCCCAGGTTGGGGACAGGGGTCCTGGGGGAGGGGTTGCCCAGAGGACAGTCGCTGGTGAGGTTTCTGTCCTTGAAGGGAAGGCGAGGTCTGGAACGTCCTGGGGAGTCAAAGTGGCTTTCTATTGCCTGTCACTCATTCTGTCAGCAAACCTTTATTTTTTCATTTACTTGTTTTAAATAGTAATATTTACTTTTTTATTTTTATTGGTTTTTAGAGAGGGAGAGAGAGAGAAACATCAATGATAAGAGAGAATCATGGATCGGCTGCCTCCTGCATGCCCCCTACCGGGGATTGAGCCTGCAACCCGGGCATGAGCCCTGACCGGGAATCAAACCTGGGACCCTTCAGTCCGCAGGCCAATGCTCTATCCACTGAGCAACACCTGCTAGGCGTGGGGTTGCCACTTCATAGTTTTTCCAGTGTCATTTGAGATTCATAACAGTCTGGCCGGGGGCAAGTAACACCACCTCCGCTTGCTGAGGAGGGACGGAGGCCCCGGTGGGTGCAGGGACTTGCTCAGGCCCCAGGACCCGAATCCCAGGCCTGCGCCCAGAACTGATGCCGGGCTGTGCCT
Organism: Plecotus auritus; assembly: GCF_963455305.1. NCBI lineage: Eukaryota > Metazoa > Chordata > Mammalia > Chiroptera > Vespertilionidae > Plecotus > Plecotus auritus. The sequence goes on along the minus strand of NC_137781.1, from coordinate 11,942,069 downwards.
TTGCTTCCCCGCCCCCTGTGCCATAGGTGTCTGTGCCCGTCCGCCTGCCAGCGCTGGGCCTGGGGGTGCTGCAGCTGCAGCTGGGCCTGGACGCGCACCGCACCCTGCCCTCCTCCGTGCGCATCTACCTGCACGGCCGGAAGCTGGCCGTCAGCCGGCACGAGGCGTTCCCTCTCCGCGTCATTGACTCCGGCACCGGCGACTTCGCCCTCAGCAACCGCTACATGCAGGTCTGGTTCTCAGGCCTTAGCGGGCTCCTCAAGGTAAGGCCCGGCGGGAGCCAGAGGGTGCGGGTGCCGCGGGTGCCGCGGGCCTGGGAGCACGCCGCCACCAGCTGACAGTGGGCCTCGGGGAACTGGGGGGCTCCTGGGGGAAGTTCGTCCGCGCCCTCCCAGGGGGCAGGCCTGACATGCCGGTGTGGGGCCAGGGGTCAGGGCTGTGTTTTTTGGCAGAGCATCCGAAGGGTGGACGAGGAGCGGGAGCAGCGCGTGGACATGCAGTTCTTGGTCTACGGCACCCGCACGTCCAAGGACAAGAGTGGCGCCTACCTCTTCCTGCCTGACGGCGAGGCCCAGGTACCCTAGGGACACGGCGGGAATCCCCGGGGGCACGGAGACCTGGGCACAGGGCAGTGAGGAGGGCGTGGGCCCTGCTTGGCCTTGCCTGGGCCGCCTCTGAGAGGTGGGAGGAGGGGCGGGGAGCTCACCCGGGGGGCTGGGCCCAGCTCAGCCAAGGGCTCAGGCCAGAGCCTGCCGGGCACAGCTCCTTCCCGGCCTGGCCCTGGGCTGGCCCCGCCCTGCTTTGCTCTGTGCCGGGGCTCAGTGCCACCTGCTCGTTCCCAGCCCTACGTCCCCAAGGAGCCCCCCGTGCTGCGCGTCACCGAAGGCCCCTTCTTCTCGGAGGTGGCGGCGTACTACGAGCACGTTCACCAGGTGGTCCGGCTCTACAACCTGCCAGGTGCGCCCGCGAGGAGGAGGGCGGACAGGAGGCGTGGGCCCCGGGCTGTGACGCGCGCTTCCTCCTGCCCGGCCCTGTTGGGGCAGCTGTTCCTGACCAGCGATCGATCGCTTGGAGCAGGGCTGGTGCTTAATTGATTCTCTGGGCGTAAAGGTTGTCCAGGAAGAAACGTGGGGGATGGCCTGGGGGTGGCACAGCCTGTGCAGCCGCCTCGCCGGCCGTGGCTCAGCACACGCTCCCTCTGTCCCTGTGCCCAGGGGTGGAGGGGCTGTCGCTGGACGTGTCGTCGCTGGTGGACATCCGGGACTACGTCAACAAGGAGCTGGCCCTGCGCATCCGCACAGACATCGACAGCCAGGGCACCTTCTTCACAGACCTCAATGGCTTCCAGGTGACTCCCGGGGCCCGGGGCCGGGAGAGCCCTCGGAACAGAACTTGGACTGGGTTTTGCTCCCGTCAGAGGCACTGGGGTGAGGTCAGGAGGGGTGTCCGCCTGATGGAGAAGAGGAACCAGGCGAGAGTGGCCAGGGACCCCTTCAGACTGGGGACCCCCTGGGGTCCAAGTCGGGGCCTGGGTGCCCTTGACCTGCTGGCCTTGGCCCACAGGTGCAGCCCCGGCGGTATCTGAAGAAGCTGCCCCTGCAGGCCAACTTCTACCCCATGCCCGTCATGGCCTACATCCAGGACGCCCAGAACCGGCTCACGCTGCACACGGCACAGGCCCTGGGCGTCTCCAGCCTCCACGATGGTGAGTGGGGAGCAGGAGCTGCGTGGGGGGTAAAGGGCAAGAAAGGACGCGCATCCTGCCCGCAGAGCCTCTCGGCTCTATAGTCCCCCCTCTCCTTTCAGTTCGCATCACCCCCCGCCCCCCGTCCTGTCCCCCATTCGATAGGGGGTGAGCCAGTAACAGCTGCCAGCCACAGGCGCCACTGTCACCCTCTCCCCTGATGGAGGCGCCTGGGGGTGGGTGCCCCTCAAGAGGCATCAGAATATTGAACAGTGATTCTCTTTTTAAAGAAAAAAAATTTTTTAATTGATTTTAGAGAAGAAGGGAGAGGGAGAGAGAGAGAAACATCAGTGATGAGAGAGAATCATGGATCAGCTGCCTCCTGCACGCCCCCTACTCATAATCGAGCCTGCAACCAGGCATGTGCCTTGACTGGCAGTCGAACCCGGGACCTCTCAGTCCATGGGATGGCGCTCAATCCACTGAGCCACCACAGCCTGGCTGAACATTGCTTCTCAGCTGAGGTGTGCAGTCCCCTCTGGCCAGGGATGGGAGAGGGACAGTTGGAAAGTGCATCGGTGTAATGAATTACTTAGCAAAGGAGAAAAAGATGCACCGTTTTCCTGCTCATGGTCATTAACAAATGAGAATGACATTCTTAGGTGCAGTAGCCTGGAGCTGGGCAGCCAGGCGAGTGAGCCCAGGAGCCTCCGTGCCCTCAGGGCAACATGAACAGCTTGCACTTTAGCTCTTGCTTCCAGGCGGAGTCTGTGCAGGGCTGAGCTGAGGCCATCCGGGCCGTGCAGGGGCCGGCGGCGAGGGCAGCACTGGGAGAGTGGGCTCTGCTGCCCCTTCCCCGGGGTCACCCGGCTGTGGAACTTTCCTGTGGTCTGTCTGCCACAGGGCTGTGTCCACGCTTGGTGCTCTCCGCCCTTCCGGGAAACAGCGTGCTAAGAAATGATCGTTTTATTTTTTTATTTATTAATTTGAGAGGGGGGAAGGAGGAGAGAGAAAAAGAAAAAACAAACAAACATTAATTCTTTGTATCACTTATCTGTGCATTCATTGATTGATTCTTGTATGTGCCCTGACCGGGGATTGAACCCACAACCTGGGCCCATTGCGATGACGCTCTGAACAGCTATCCAGCCAGGGACTAAGAAATGACTGTTTTATGTGCCAGGAGTCTGTTGTAGGCTTTTCAGCTACCTTCCTGTGATTGCTTGGTGAAGACTGGAACCGCCGACATCAGAACCAGGGCTGGGATGGGGGAAAGGTGGGAGGGCCATGTGTGGGGGCAAACCCTCCAGAGGTTCTTTAAAAAGCAGGCGCTGGGAAAGCCCTCCCCCCAGCAACATCTGTCCGCTTTGCAGTGCGCCCATCCCAAGTGCGTTTCAGAGAGAGAGCCCAGGCCATCACTGCCGTCTCTTTTCCCCGGGGCATCCCCCACGACCCCTCCTCCAGCCTCTGCCTGACTCGCCATCTGGCTGTCCTCTCGCACCCCTCCTGCCCGAGGAGGGAGGAGGCCTGCAGAGCTGGAGTCTGTCCCCGCCTAGAGCAGCACGGACAGCAAGCGTGTGTCAACTGCCCGGTTAGGCCTGGGAGCAGCTGCTGAAGACTGGCCGGTGATGGCTGTGTGCTTATGCCGCCAGTCCGGATGCTCCTGCCTGGGAGACACGGGGCAGGGCCGAGATCTGCCGGGGTGGCCTGCCCTGCCGGGCCTCGACTCCGACTCCGATGTCCTCCTCTGCGAGGCCAGCCCTTCACGGAGCCCCCTCCCAGCTCTAGGTCCCAGGGCTTCTCTCCCTCCGGAGTGACTCAGCTTCAGGCCACTCCCCACCCCCACGCCCGGCTTCCCCCGGGCTCTGTGGCTGGGTTCTTCTGAAGGTCACTGTCTGTTCCGCGGGGACTCACAGTTCACTCCCGCAGGCCAGCTGGAGGTGATCCTGGACCGGCGGCTGATGCAGGACGACAACCGAGGCCTGGGCCAGGGGCTCAAGGACAACAAGAGGACCCGCAACCACTTCCGCCTCCTCTTGGAGCGCCGCACCCTGGGCAGTGAGGTAAGGGCGGGGCCTCCCTCCCAGGGGGCGGCGCTGGGGTGCAGCGAGGGCTCGGGGAGCACAGCTAGAGCTGGACAGGGATGGCGAGAGGACGGCCTGGTTCCTCAGTCAGGGGGAGTCAGTCTGACGCCCTGGAGCTCCATCTCCTGCAGCCTGGCGCCTCCCTCCCCTGCACCCCGTCTCTAGTGGTGCCCTGTGCTCACCTCCCGCCTCCCTCTCTGCACCTCCCCCGACCCTTTCCCTCGGCCCCCCGGTTCCCCAGCCCTCTCTCCGCCAGCCCCTCTCACCTCATGGCTTTTTAAAACAACATTTACATTTTAATACCTTTTTTAAAGAATATTTTTTTATTGATTTCAGAGAGGGAGGGAGAAGGAGAGAGGGATAGAAACATCAATGATGAGCAAGAATCATTGATCAGCTGCCTCCTGCACACCCCACACTAGGGATCCAGCCAGCAGCCCGGGCATGTGCCCCGACCGAGAATCGAACCCATGACCGCCTGGTTCATAGGTCCGCACTCAACCACTGAGCCACACTGGCACCATGGTTAGGGCCTCGGTCTCTCACAGCAGCAGGAGCATAACCGAGAGATAAGGGCCGGCAGTGGGTGCTGAACTCGGGTCACTTAGCAAGTTGTGGCTGGAACTGGAGCGGTGACAGCCTGGCCCTCCGTCCGCCGTGTCTGCGCCTCAGCTAGAGCCTGAGCTCTCAAATACTGACTCTGCTCTCTGGGGATTTATCCGCGGTACGTGTCGGGGCTAAGCCATGTGTGCAGAAAGATTAGGTACAAGACGGGTGTGTCCACTGGTTCTGAGGAGCCAGAGAACGTTGTGCTCCAAGGGGGTCGAGGACAGCATCCGGGAGGAGGTGCCACCCAGCGCGGCTCTGCGGAATGAGGTCTGATCTCCACACAAGGCCCCAGGCACAGAGCGGGCACCAGGGGATGAGGAGGAGCAGTGAGTCCACTCAGACTAGAGCTGCCTGACCAGTGTGGGAGCCATGTGGCTATTTAAATTCATTAGAGAGGCCTGGTGCACGAAATTCGTGCACGGCAGGGGGGGTGTAAAATAAATTAATTAACAAATTAATTAATTAGAGCTACCCCGCCTGGCGTGGCTCAGTGGTTGAGCATCAACCTATGAACCAGGAGGTCACAGTTCGATTCCCGGTCAGGGGACATGCCCGGGTTGCGGGCTTAATCTCCAGTGTGGGGCGTGCAGGAGGCAGCCAATCCATGATTCTCTCTCATCATTGATGTTTCTCTCTCTCTCTCCCCCTCTCCCTTCCTCTCTGAAATAAATAAGAAAACATATAATATAAATAAATAAAATACAAATCAATGGAAAAATAACATTAGGTAAGGATTAACAAAAAAAAAACATGCGCCGAAACTGGTTTGGCTCAGTGGATAGAGCGTTGGCCTGCGGACTGAAGGGTCCCGGGTTCGATTCCGGTCAAGGGCATGTACCTTGGTTGCGGGCACATCCCCAGTGGGAGGTGTGCAGGAGGCAGCTGATCGATGTTTCTCTCTCATCAATGTTTCTAACTCTGTATCCCTCTCCCTTCCTCTCTGTAAAAAATCAATAAAATATATTAAAAAACAAAACAAAAAAAAACAACATGCAAAAACCAATTGAAAAACAATAAATTAATTAGAGCTACATACAATAACCAATTAGTTCTTCACTCAGACTGGCCACATGTCGGGTGCTCGGTGGCCACACGTGGCTAGGGGCTACCGTGTTAGTGTAGACGTAGCGTATTTCCCTTATTGCAGGGAGCCCTGCCCGCGCCGGGCTGGCACGGGGTCTTGGAGGCAGCTGGCAGTGCGCCTTGACTGCCTGGCTAGGGGTCTGGGCTTTCCTCAAGGCCACTGAGGGATGTGAGGCAGAAGGGACGTTGTCGGGACACTGCCCTAAGCACATCACTCCAACAGCAGAGGGGGCGAGGGGGGATGTGTGGGAAGAAAGACGGGAGGCTGGGGTGCCCGTTGAAAGGCCATTCAAGTCCCAGCCGGTTTGGCTCAGAGGATAGAGTGTCGGACTGAGGACTGGAGGGTCTTGGGTTTGATTTCTGGATTGCAGGCTCGATCCCCAGTGTGGGACGTGCTGGAGGCAGCCGATCAATGATTCTCTCTCATCATTGATGTGTCCATCTCTCTCTCCCTCTCCCTTCCTCTCTGAAATCAATCAAAATATATCTGAAAAAAGAAAAAAGAAAGGCCATTCAAGCAGGAAAGGCTGGTGGCTTGAACCCGAGCCATGGGAGGGAGAAATCGGGTGGATGTGTGGACACAGCAGAGGTGGGACGAGACCAGGCAGAGGGAAGTGAGGTTCTGGGCAGGTGGACGGAGGGCGGGACTAGGGACAGAACTGCAGATCCGGGACAGTCGCTGCCCCAGAGGACAGTTCAGCGCAGCCTGTGAGTGTGACGTCCAGGTCAGCCATCCAAGTGTGTCAGTCGGCTCAGCCGTGGGGACCGCTGGGCCCGAGGTTCAGGGTCACTCAGAGGACCTTCTCCATCAGCCCGTGTCCCCAGGCGGAGTGCACATCTGCCTGCCAGCCTCCCTGCCCTGAGAATCTAATCTCTGTGAGGGAGGTGCCGCTGAGGGGAGTGTGCTGTTCACAATAGTGTCATGGGAGCAAAAAAACCCCAAAAAGTAGAGGAGAGTGAAGTAGCCCTCCCCCTTTATTTAAAAATTGATTTCAGAGAGGAAGAGAGAGGGAGAGAAACATCAATGATGAGAGAGAATTATTGGTCGGCTGCCTCCTGCACGGCCCACACTGGGCACTGAGCCTGCAACCCGGGCATGTGCCCTGACCGGGAATCGAACCATGACCTCCTGGTTCCTAGGTCAATGCTCAACCACTAAGCCACGCTGGCCGGGCAAGGAGCCCTTTCCAAGTGGTGTGCAATGGGAAGTGGCCGCACTTGAAGGGTCCTGGAGCCAGGCCCCCCTTGTATCCAGACCCATCGGGGAAGCTCTTTCCAAAAGAGCTGGCCTGGTTGTATTTCATCCTCACCTGCACCCCTCACCCCCGCTCCGTTCCCTCACCCCCATCTCGGGCCAATCTTGCAGGTGTCAGATGGCCACCCTACCAGCTACCCGTCCCTCCTCAGCCACCTGACCTCCGTGTACCTGAATGCCCCGGTGCTTGCCCTGCCCGTAGCCAAGCAGCAGCCCCCAGCTCCCGGTCTGCGCTCCTTTCATCCTCTGGCTTCCTCGCTGCCCTGTGACTTCCACCTGCTCAACCTGCGCACGCTCCAGGCTGAGGTGAGTATCCCGCTCAGCCCCGGACCTCCAGGACCAAATTCCGGCCTGTCCTCACCCAGGCTCCTCTTTGTACAACAAGCACCACCTTCGGGGCAGAGGTGCTGCTGCACCTGTGAGCCCCGGGGAGCACCTGTGAGCTTGGGGAGCACCTGTGAGCCCTGGGGAGCACCTGTGAGCTCGGGGAGCACCTGTGAGCCCCAGGGAGCACTTTTGAGCCCTGGGGAGCACCTGTGAGCTCGGGGAGCACCTGTGAGCCCCAGGGAGCACTTTTGAGCCCCGAGGAGCACCTGTGAGCTCAGGGAGCACCTGTGAGCCCTGGGGAGCACCTGTGAGCCCTGCGGAGCACCTGTGAGCTCAGGGAGCACCTGTGAGCCCCAGGGAGTACCTGTGAGCTCGGGGAGCACCTGTGAGCTCGGGGAGCACCTGTGAGCTCAGGGAGCACCTGTGAGCCCCGGGGAGCACCTGTGAGCTCAGGGAGCACCTGCCTCACTGCCTTGTGCTGTCTGTCACCAGGATGAGCCCTTGCCCTCGGCAGAAGCTGCACTCATCCTACACCGCAAAGGCTTCGACTGTGGCCTTGAGGCCAAGAACTTGGGCTTCAACTGCACCACAAGCCAAGGCAAGGTGAGCAGGGCCCAGGTGTGGGCCGGGAGCCCCTGAGGGAGGAGGGGGGGACATGGGGAAGCTGGAATGGGAGGCGTGAGAGGTGGCTGAGGCTGCAGTGAGGTCAGGCAGCGGTCGGGGGCAGGGGTCACTGGGTATTTTAGAGAGAAAAGCGGAAGCTGCTGACATTTGTTTTCAAAGCTACGGAGGCCCAGCGGGGCAAGTTCTAGACGAGAACAACTGTTTTAGCTGGACAACTGCTCATGAGTAGGGATGTCCATCAGACACAGAAATTTAAAACCAACAGCACCCCGGCCGGTGTGGCTCAGTGGACAGAGCACCGGCCTGCAGACCAAAGGGTCCCTCCCGGGCTCGATTCCAGTCAAGGGCACCTACCTGGGCTGCAGGCTCCTCCCCAGCCCGGACCCTGTTCGGGGCTCATGCAGGAGGCAACCCATCGATGTGTTTCTCTCACATCGATGTTTCTGTCTTTCCCTCTCTTTCCTGTTCTCCTTAAAAAAAAAAAAAAAAAAACAATGGATGAGGGTTAACAAAAAACAAACACACACACAAAAAAAAGCCGTCAAGCTGTATTTGTTTAAGCCGGCACCCACAAATGCCTCCACATGCCAGATCCTCAGAAGAGGACCAAGATATGGCCCCTGTCCCCCAAGAGCTCACTACTCGGTGCAGCGGTCCCAACCCCAGGTCCAAGGTCAGGCTCGGGCTGAGCACATCTGGGTGAGCCTGGCCTGGGGCAGACCCACCTGTGTACGTAGGCACGCTGCTGCTGGCGGGCACAGCACGTATTGGAGGAGGAGCTGCCCTCCCTGGCGTGCCAGCACCTAGCACCCCCCTCCTCCGCGCAGGTGGCCCTGGGGAGCCTCTTCCACGGCCTGGACGTGGGCTTCCTGCAGCCGACCTCCCTGACGTTGCTGTACCCGCTGGCCTCGCCCTCCAACAGCACGGACGTCTACCTGGAGCCCATGGAGGTTGCCACCTTCCGCCTCCGCCTGGGCTAGGGCTTCCTGTGGCCCGAAGAGGAAGGCCATGCACAGAGACCGCCTCCAGCATAAGGTCGGGTTGGACCAGCCACACTGGGTACCCTGTCCCGATCTGCCTCTCAGAACTGTGACAGACTGAGCTCGGCCCTCGCTTCCTGTGTATTGTTGTTGCTTCTGTGTTCGGGGGCAACCCGTGGCCCGTGCTGGGCGGCCAGGGCAGACGCTAGTGAGACCCAGGAGAGAAGGCCCTGGGTCAGGATGGGCAGGGCCCGCCTCGGCTTTGGGGTGTGAATGCCACCCAGTTGGGCACTGGCTCAAGCGCCCGTCCTTTTCCCCAGGTGGGATGGAGGAGAATCAGGAGAGGTGGGGGAGGCTGAAGGGGTAACCGCCTGCCTCAGGGTCGGCTGGTCCTAGGGGATCCTGTGGTCGTGTAGGGACTGTGTCCCGGGGTGACGAGCAGGAGCAGAGGGGTGCTGGGAGGAGGGGATGGGGGCCCGGAGCTGGCAGCGGGGTGGAGGAGCAAGGGGACTCACCGCTTTCTGTGAGGGCTCCCCTCTGAGTGCTCCCTGGCCCGCATGCCCTGGCGAGGGGCTGCAGCGTGGCGGAAGGACGCCCTGGAGACTGTCGTGGCCAGAGGTCGGGACACTTCAGGTGTAAAACCCCAGCTCAGACTGGGTGCCTGGTCTGTGTGTTGATCTGGGAGATGGTGGCAGGGGCGTGGGGGCCCTCCCCTCTGCGGACTCCTCTCTGGTTCCTGTCCTCTGCACACCACGGTCCCCGCGAGCCCCTTCCAGCCCCTTCCAGCCGTGGGGGGGTGTGACCCGGCGCATCTCCTTTCCCCGGGGAGAAAGCGCAGCTCCAAGGTGCCCTGTGCCTGGGCCAGCGAAGGCGGCCTAGCACCGTCCCTGCAGCCAGGCCTCGCAGCCTCCCCGCGCGTCTCCGGAAGAATCCGGGTCCTGGCACAGGGACCAGGGACATGTGGGTGACTGGGGCACTGTGGCTGCTCGCCAGCCTTCATCTCAGCTTCGATTAATAGAGAACATTTTGTGATAGTCTCTATAGATGCTGAAACGACATTTGGCAAAATTTACAATCTATCCCTTATTAAAACTCTTAAGATTAGAAAGAGACATGTTCATCCAGGTAAAGGTCTCAGAAACCAGCAGGTTAATGGCATTCGAAAGAGGCCAACTCCAGGCGTTCCTGTTCAAGCCAGGAACTAGCCGGGGGCTCACTGTTACTTAGGGAAGTCCTGGCACTGCTAACCCTGCAGCGGGCAGATGACGGAGAAGAGAAAGTGGCAGTTGTCATTTGTAGACGATAGAAGGACCGACCTATAAAATCTAAGTGTCAATGGAAGACCTATTAGCAGCATTCTGTAAGTTGACCCAAATGACACATATCAATTTCCTGTATAGACTCTGGCTCTCTCCATACAGCCCATACGTTCATGCTATTCCCGTGATTTGGGGTACTTTTTGGAATGTGACAGGTTCTAAAGTTCCTTTGGAAGAGTAAATGTGTGAGAGTACAAAGCGATTCTGAGTCCTGATGAGTCGGGGTGGGTGGGGTGGCCGTGCTGGGGCGGGGGGCCGGCACTCGTCCTTCGGGACTTCCCAAAGGACGCTCAAGGGACCGTGAGTTCAGCGCGTGTCACCTGGAGTGGGAGCAGGCCAGTGGACTGGTGGGACATGCACAGACCCAGATATTTGGGGATTTAGGATAAAAGGAGTATTTTAGGGGGAAAAGATGGATTATTTAATAAGCAGTACTTTAGAACAACTGTCTCTGCGAAAGTGAGTTACAGCTCTACCTCAGAGTTTCCACAAAAAATAGTTCCAGAGGGAAAAAATAATAAAGTTAAACTATAAAATTCCTGAAGAAAATATAGGATATTTTCAAACCTCTGGTATGGGAAGGCCTGGTGTATACATGACAATAAACCTAAAAGGTTTATAATAAGGGAAATGATACAATGAGGGAAAAGAAAGATTTTACCACAGAATATTCAAGACTTCTGTATGACGGAAGACATCAGGGTTAAAATGCAAAGGACAGATTTGGGAGACAATATTTGCCCTAACCTGTTTGGTTCAGTGGATAGAGCGTCGGCCTGTGGACCGAAGGGTCCCAGGTTCGATTCCAGTCAAGGGCACGTACCTTGGTGGCGGGCTCCTCCCCGGCCCAGCCCTGGTCAGGGCTCATGCAGGAGGCAACCAATCGATGTGTTTCTCTCACATCGATGTTTCTGTCTCTCCCTCTCTCTTCCACTCTCCCTAAAAATCAATGGAAAAATACCCTCAGGTGAGGATTAACAAAAAAATAAATAAATACATGGGTGAGTACAATTACTTTAGGGGGAAAGCTTGCTGTGGGGCCCTTAGGGAGAGCCACTGAGCCTGCTAAGCAGCTACCTGAAGCTTCGGGTGACACAGCCTCTGTTACAGGGAAGAAATGAGAGTCCTGTGAAGGGTTAGCATTGTGCAGATAGGAGCTCCACACACATGAGCTGTGATATTAATAAAGGATGCCAAGCAATTACAGCATAGCGGGTGGTGTTGTTTTTAAATATATACACATATATATATATATTTATTGATTTCAGTGGGGAAGGGAGAGGGAGAGAGAGACAGAAACATCAATGATGAGAGAATCATTGATCAACTGTCTCCTGCACACCCCCTACTGGGGATCGAGCCTGCAACCCAGGCATGTGCCCTGACCGGGAATCGAACCCTGACCTCCAGGTTCATAGGTCGACACTCCACCACTGAGCCACGCCGGCCGGGCAGCCGGTGGTGTTCGCTAGCATAATGTGTAATCAAAGGAAGGAGAATCTGTGAAGCCCCTAGGAAGTCAGCAGAATAAAGGCTCTTCCCTTTGGAGGCCTTAGATGTGCAATGAAGTTACTCATCTGCGGGGATGAGAATGTTTACTCCTACACACCGGCCTCCTGGAACTACACGGGCAGCATTACGCAGGGAGCAGTCAGGTGCACCAGGATCGCAGGTTGAAATTCCAGCTTGGCCCGTCCTGACAGGCTGCTCCTTCCAGGAGTGCTGGGATGAGGGTCTGTGGAGCTGAGCTCCGGCGACCTGGGCCTGACATGTGACAAGAAAAAGAAATGAAACCTAACTGTAGTGCATGGGGGAAAGGCAGATTCCTGGGCACAGCCTGTTGAACAGTCTCTGGGAGTAGGGACCAAAGAGTCAGCATGTTGACAAGCCCGGGTGGTGCTGCACACCTAATTTGGAAATGATCCTGCAATTTTAAGGCAAGCAGCAGCCTTGACCATGGAGCTCTGGCACTGAGGCCTCACAGTTACAATCAAAACTGGAACCAGGACCTAACGCAGAAGCAACTTCCAAGCATTGGAAGTGGGTAGAGTCCTGTTCCTCCCTGCACCTCTCCATCCACCCCCAACCATCCTGTTTCCATGAAGAAGGGAGGGCCGGCCCAGCCGGCGTGGCTCAGGGGTTGAGTGTTGACCTATGAACCAGGAGGTCACGGTTCGATTCCCGGTCAGGGCACATGCCCAGGTGGGGCATGCAGGAAGCAGCTGATCAGTGATTCTCATCATTGATGTTTCTATCTCTCTCTCCCTCTCCCTTCCTCTTGAAATCAATGAAAATATATTAAAAAAGGGCCTTTGCCGGTTTGGCTCGGTGGATAGAGCGTCAGCCTGTGGACTAAAGGGTCTCAGGTTCGATTCTGGCCAAGGGCACATGCCCAGGTTGCAGGCTCAATCCCCCCCAGTAGGGGGTGTGCAGGAGGCAGCCAATCAATGATTCTCGATCACCATTGATCTTTCTCCCTATCTCTCTCCCTTCCTCTCTGAAATCAATAAAAAAATATTTAAAAAAAAAAGGGGGGGGGGGAGGGCTGTATGGCTAGTTGGAACCTTGAAGAGAAAGGCAGATTCAAACTAAGATCTACGTTCTCCAATGCAGGGTGGGTCAGGCCCAGGCAGACCTCTGATTTGGCTTCTGGGTGAATATATAACCTTTAAGTTGATCTCAAGTGGTTCAGGGGGGAGAGTTACTTATTCTGTACTTCCAACTTGTCTGTAAGTTTCTGATTGTTTAAATTTTTTAAAATATATTTTATTGATTTTTTACAGAGAGGAATAGAAAGTTAGAAACATTGATGAGAGAGAAACATCGATCAGCTGCCTCCTGCACACTCCCCACTGGGGATGTGCCTGCAACCAAGGTACGTGCCCTTGACCGGAATCGAACCCAGCACCCTTCAGTCTGCAGGCCAACACTCTATCCACTGAGCCAAACCGGTTAGGGCTATTTAAATTTTTTTTAATTAAAAAAAATAAATACCTTCTATATTGGCTCCAGTCAAACAGTTTATCTAAGGAGCCTTAGACTCACAGTCCAAGTCCATAGCTAGTTCAGACCTGATCGTTACTCTGTCCAGTGGTTAGAATGACGATGATTGAGATCACTCTTGTCTGGTTACGGGGCCCAGCAGCATGGCAGACCCAGAGAGGGCTGGTCCTGATTCTGTCACTATGTGATCTATTTAATAATTAATGAGTCTTCTCACATCTCTGAGCTTCTTATTCTCTAGAATGAGAGTAATCCCTGCCCTCTCCAGCCCACTCATCTGATTATTTATAAAGAACAGGACATAACACGTGAGGTTTGTAAAACATCAAGTACCTCCTGATGGTCTCTTTATATTTTCATTCTGAAGGTACAGAAGGGGTTTTTGTTTGTTGAATATCCTGAAACTTAAATTGAAACCACTTAAAACTGCAGAATTGTTTTTAAAATTTGGTAAATGTTTTTAAAATCTTTTAATCCCGCCCCCTGAAAAAAAACTAATAATAAAAAAACCAACCATCCTCAATCTCCAAAAAGTACTGCACCTTGCACTGCCTTAAGAGGTAAGAGGATTACACTGAACTTCTGAACCTGATCGGTTTATCAGGGGCTGTCCTGAAACTCATTTCCTTCTTGTTAATCCTCCCCAGAGGTTATATTTCCCCCCATTGATTTTTTTTTTAATCCTCACCCAAGGATATTTTTTTCCATTAATTTTTTTTCAGAGAGAGTGGAGGGAGGGCGTGGGGGTGGGAGAGAAATAGTGATGTGAGAGAGACACATTAATTGGTTGCCTCTTACACAAGGGATCAAACCTGCCATATTTTTATTTTTTAATCCTCACCCGAGGATATTTTTCCCATTGATTTTTAGAGTGGAAGGGAGGGGGAGAGAGAAACACCAATGTGAAAGAGACATATCAATTGGTTGCCTCCAGCATACCCCCTCCCCCCCGCCCAATCAGGGCCCGGAGCCTGCAACCTGGGCATGTGCCCTTGACCAGAATGGAAACCGGGACCTTCAGCCCACTGAGTCAAACCAAACCAGCCAGGGCAAACCTGCCATTTTTTTTTATTTTTATTGATTTTTTACAGAGAGGAAGGGAGAGGGATAGAGTTAGAAACATCTATGAGAGAGAAACATCGATCAGCTGCCTCCTGCACACCCCCTTCTGGGGATGTGCCCACAACCAAGGTATGTGCCCTTGACCGGAATCGAACCTGGGACCTTTCAGTCTGCAGGCTGATGCTCTATCCACTGAGCCAAACCGGTTGGGGCAAACCTGCCATTCTTAACGGAATCGAACCCATGACCGTTCGGTAGGCTGATCAAGGCTCTAACCAATGAACAACACCAGCCATGTCAAACTCTTTTCCTTTTAAAGTCATCGTTTTGTTGCCCTTTGCCTTTTTTTTTCCTGCAGAGAGTGCACTGGGCCTTCTTTGGGTGAAAAACCATCCTGGCCCAGAACAAAGTGGCTGTGACCTAAGGGTCCCCCAAGTGCACCCTTTCCAAGAGGCTCATAAACTTCAGCGGCCCCGCAGAACCCAAAATTCCTCGTGCGATACGCCCGCCCCGCAACGCACATGCCACTCACAGCACCGCAGCCTCCCAGGTCCCGCCCACCCCGGGCTACTTGGGAGGGGCCGCTTCCGGAGCAGCCGGAAGTCCCTGTGGCTTAGCAACCAGGTGACAGGCTGCGACCCGGGCCTATCTCGTGGCCGCTCCCCGCGCTGGGCAGGAGCTTCGAGCAAGCCGGCGGCACACCTTTCCAACACACCTGCCCCCTGGCCCGACTTTCCCAAGGAGGACGACTACCATTCCAGGAGCATCTGTCAGGCTCCTTCCAGCACGTCACGCTACGGAGCCCTGAGAATTCACCACCTTTCTCCCGGATAGGACACCAGGCTGAGGTGAAGGCCCTCAACCCGAGGGACCTGGCTCAGGGCGGGAATCCCACCTGCCGGTGCCCCATTCCAGCGTCTGGAGAAGGAGCAGCAGCTCAAACTTGACCTGAAATGCTTTATTTTCCATAATGACTATGAAACGAGCGTCTATGTAAGCCCAAGTGCCCGGGGACCAGAGATCCCACCTTGCAAATGGCAAATAGACCCAAGGCCCTGAAGGGCAGTGAATGCATTAGAAGTGGACGGGGTGCGGCTGAGCCCCACAATCCAGGCTCAGTTTACTTGGCAGGAGACCTTCAGGGTGAGAAAGGGCAAATGTTTTGGGCTGAGTGAACCACGAGGGGCCGAGAGGCGCCCAAAGGCTGGAGAAGGAGTTCCCTCTGGCCCGGACGAGGCTGGAATCTGTGCCGCCTGCCGGGTCCCAGCTCTGCTCACAGTGTCAGCCCCCGCTCCTTAAACAGCTGCTTTAGCGCCTCTTCCAGCTGCGGGTTTGTGCCCTGAAGCCCTTTCACCACCTGCGCCGCCCACTCGAAGTATTCCTGGACCCGATGCTCCGACCACCCTGCATGTGAATGGACAGAAAACGGCTCGTGGAATGGCAGCAAGGGGCTGTGCCGACTTCCTGGAGGGCTTGGTGGTGGGACTTGTCCTGAAAGTCTCCCTTTGGCCCAGCTCCGGTGTTTCTGCCCGATGAAAGCATATCAGAGTGGTCTGGTGGGATTCGTTTGGGGAATGAACCAGAACGCCCAGACTTTCCCTCCTCCTCACCCCCAGGGGAACTGAGCCACCTGGGCCTCCAGAAGGTGGGCCCTCCCTGTCCCCTCCGAGCAGGTGGGGGCTCCTACCCTCTGGGGTGCAGCGATTCAGGTCCCTCAGATTGTACAGCTTGTCCGCCAGCTTCACCAGTTTAGCCCCCGGGCTGCTGTGGGGAGCATGCTCCACCTGCAGCCTCTTTCTCTCCAGCTTCGGCAGAGTCTTGTCATCCGTCACCTCCTCCACCAGCCGCCGCACCTGTGCCCCAAAGTGCAGCTCCACCTCATCGAGGGTGGTGTCTGTGTCCTCCACCGTGTCATGGAGCAGGGCTGCCTGGGGACAGGCTCCCACTCAGCCCTGCGACGCCAGCCAGGGGGTGCCCAGAGCTGAATGAGGCCCCGGTCCCCACCCCAGCCTCCTGTCGGCGGCGGAGGGGAGTTACCTGTAACACCACAATGTCAGTGATTCCCGCCTCGTGGGTCAGGATCCGAGCCACACCTGACGGGCAAAGCAGGAAATCAGACCGGAGGTGGTCCCAGCCCGTGTGTGCTGGGTTTTCTGGAGCCAGATGTGGCCCCTCGCTCACTGGGTGTCCTCGGACCTGTCCTTCACTCTCTTTGGGTGTCAACCGTACACAGGGAACAGCCATGCCCACCTCTCCCCCTCCCCACCCCCCGGATTGTTTGAGGCGTAATCACCCACAATGCGTGGTACAAACTTGGTGCAGAGTAGGTGCTCAATGAGATGCACGATCCCACCCACCCCGTCCCCCGACGCCTCTGAGGTTACTCTCAGGGCTGCACGCCCACCGATAGGGTGGTTGATGTAGGGGGTCCCTTCGGGGTCCATCCGCCGCTGCCTTCGGTGCTTGTGAGCCGCG
The DNA here is from genome assembly GCF_963455305.1 of Plecotus auritus. Lineage (NCBI taxonomy): Eukaryota > Metazoa > Chordata > Mammalia > Chiroptera > Vespertilionidae > Plecotus > Plecotus auritus. The sequence goes on along the minus strand of NC_137781.1, from coordinate 11,925,564 downwards.
AAGTCGGCAGCTTCCAGCAGCTGCGCCACCTCGGAGCCCATCGCGCCGGTGGGGCGAGCGACTGAGGTTCCGAGAATAAGGGAAGCCGGACCCAGCTCCACAGCGCCCCCTGGCGCCGCGGAGGCCGCGGGGATTGTGGAATCTAGTTCAGAAGAGTTCCTCTTGGGGGTGCCATCCTGGTGGGGAGTCGCGGGGGGTGGGCAGCCCCTGGTTCAATGCGCTCTGCTGGGGGCGCAAGAACATGTCCTGGGTCTCTGAGGCCACACAGTGTGCCGATTCCAGGGCCCGAAGGCACAGATGGCTGTTACTGAGGCGGCAGGGCAATTGCCTAACCTCAAGGTCAGAGCCAGCTTTTCCCAGGAGGGACTTCTCCCCCCAGGAAGACAGTCTTCAACCTATCAATGCTCTGAAAATTCCCCAAGTGCTCTAAAAATAATTCTCCCTGCAGGGCCGGACCTGGTTGCTATGGGCACGGAGCCTCACTTTTGGAACCAGAAGACCCTAGGGCCTGACCTTCTGGAAATTGGAGCTTTTGCTGGGAGCCCTGCTGAGTTGCTTCAGATTCAGGCTCCCAGCCAGCAGTGATGTTTCTGCAGGAACTGTCTTTTTTTTTTTTAAGTTAGTGATGAACATTGGAGTGGCTGATTTGTTAAAAAAAATATATTTTGGGGGGAAAGGGGTGTGGGGGGTGCGGGAAGAGACTGGACAAAAAGCGTACACCTATGGATGAGGACAGTGGGGGGGAGGTAAGGGCAGAGGGTGGGATGGGAACCGGGTGGAGGGGAGCTATGGGGGGAAAAAGGAGGAACAATTCTAATAATCTGAACAATAAAGATTTATTAAATTAAAAAATATATATTTTTATTGATTTCAGAAAGGAAGAGAGAGATAGAAACATCAATGGTGAGAATCATTGATAGGCTGCCTCCTGTACCCTCCCCCCTCCACAGGGGATTGAGTCTGCAACCTGGGCATGTGACCTTGACCAGGAATCGAACTGTGACCTCCTGGTTCACAGGTGGATGCTCAATCACTGAGCCACGCTGGCTATACAGGAACTGTCTTCTTTTCTCTCAGGTGCTGGGACAAAATTTGCATTTCTTGTGCCATAAGGGTTCGTGCCTCAGTCCCCAGGCACCGGCTGTGGGCTCTGGGGTGATGTGTGTTGCCACTGCTGTTCTGGGAGCATGACATTGTCAGGCCTCAGGTAGGCACTAGAATAACACTTAACATTGCTGGCGGGCGCCTCCAGCCGTTTGGATGAAGTCCTTTTCCGGGGAAGGCGGCTATGAGGTAATGTGGGTAAGACGACCTGCAAACCCTGCAAGAGCTTTCCCTGTGACAGGATCAGCTCGTTGCTGAGTAAACGCCAATCAGACAGGTAGCTTATGTGCTCTGGCTAGTACTGATGCAGATGAGGGCTCGGGGGGACGTCAATGAAAGGACTCACCCTTGGTTTTCAGCTAGCTTTGGTGGTTGCCACGACACAGAGGTTAGGGAGGGAAGTTCCAAATGCTTGAACTGAGGCCTCTGGGGCCTGAAACGGAGCCATCAGAATTCCCAGGGCCTCCACGACAGCCTGAAAGCTGAGAATGGTTCTAAAATGCTTATCTGTTCATTAGGCTGATGGCTCAACTTCTTTCTCACCCCTCATTCTGTCCTCTAGTCTTCTGAGCCTTTCCCCTAGAGCTCAGAAAACCTTAGGCAGTTGGAGCCACAGTCCCCACATTTTTCCTTTTTTAAAAATATACTTTTTAATTGATTTCAGAGAGGAAGGGAGAGGGAGAGAGAGAGGTGTAAACATCGATGAGAGAGAATCATTGATTAGCTGCCTCCTGCACATCCCCCACTGGGGATCCAGCCCACAACCCAGGCATGTGCCCTGACCAGGAATCGAACCGTGACCTCTTGGTTCATAGGTAAAAGCTCAACCACTGAGCCACGCAGGCTAGACAACAGAAGACAGACACTCCATCACTTTTAACTCAGAGGTCTGTGCCAGAGTGTTCATAGCCCAGGGGCCTTGGGGCTTTGATTGTTATTTCCTTATAGCTTGCAGCCATAGCTCAGTAAGAGAGATGTTGGGGTTTCTAGGACCAGGGCAGAAGTGGAGGTGACCTCTCAGGGGCTCCCAGAGGAGGCTGTCCTTGGAGCTACTACTGCTCTTCAGCTGGATGACCCTTGCCCAGCCCACCTCTCTCTCAGGTACAGCAGTCTCCTCCGTACTCCCCACCCCGACCCACTTCCTGTCCCCTACTCTCTCAGCAGGAACTGAGCTCCTCTGGGAAGCTGGCTGGGAGGAAGGGAGCCTGCCCTTCTGGTAAGAGCTGACCCCTTTCACCCTCCCCAAGGCGTGGAGTAGGGTGTGGGCAGACTATTTCTGCCTGTCTCCAGCCCCCTGCCCCCCCCCCCCTTCAGCATTGGCTCAGCACCCTCACTTGTGCCAAACCATCCACCCAGTATGCCAAGAGCCTGGTTTCTGGTCCTCAGCTCTCTGATGCTCCTGAGGTAGCCTCCTGCTGCCACCTGCAGGCTGCAGGGGCTCCGGATGCACCTGGGCTGACCTGGCCACTCTTCAGCCTCAGCCCATCCTCAGGTGACAACTCCAGCCCCAAAGCCACGGGAACACTGCCAGTGAGTTCCAGGATCTGGGGCTCTAAATTCCGGGACGGGAGGCTTGTAGCTTACAAACTAGTGGAGAGACAGACCTCAAACCGAAAATCACGTAAACATATGATTGCAAACAAGTCGGTGAAGGAAAAGTTCCGGGGGCCCTGAAAGCAGGTAACAGGGGCCATGTATACGTTGTGGGGCGAGGGCCAAGGATTACACACATTATAGTCGGGGTTTGCAATCCTGAATCTTCCCATGGATGGCTTAAGGGCACCTGTGAGCCCCTGAATTAGTGTTTACAGATTCTGCATTTATCCGGGGAGCGGCCGAGCCTTCTCTGAACTCTCACCTCTCGGTTGGCCAGTGGCTGCACTAGCGAGAGCCAGCCTCCTGACACTGTCCCCTCTCCCAGAGGCCCGCTCCTAGCGCCGGGCCTCCGCAGGCTGCTGCTCGCGACCCTGGTGACCGCAGACCTCGTGCGCTCCTGCTGCCGCGGACGGGGCCGGCACCAGGGCCGCTGCGCGTCTCCCTCGGGGTGTTCCCCCGCGCGCCCCCTGCAGGTCTCGGTGGGAACAGACTAGGCGCGCCCCCGTCTCTGCGCATGCGGAGCCGGCCGAGCGCCCCGCCCCTCCCGGCGCGCGCACGCCTCGGTCCCGTCTCGGCCGTCGCCTCTGACGTCAGAAGGGCGGGGCATCCCGCAGCGGATTCCGGAGCCTGGACTCCGCCCGCCCCAGAGACCGCGACGGCGCGCGCCCGGGAAGTCCTCCGCGATGACTGTGAGTGGTCCTGGGACCCCCCAACCCCGGCCACCGCCCCGGGGGGGTGTGCCCATCCCCCGCGCCTGTACCACTTCGCACCTGCTCTGACCACTCCCGGCCGCCCCCTCTCCCCTGTCTTGGCCCTCCATGGGGGGCTGGTCCCCGACCCCCAAGCCCACGCTGACGTTTGCACCGCTCCCCTCTGCAGGCCAGCTCCGTGGAGCAGCTGCGGAAAGAGGGTAACGAGCTGTTCAAATGCGGGGACTACGAGGGCGCCCTGACGGCCTACACCCAGGCTCTGGATCTGGGTGCGACGCCCCAGGACCAGGCCATTCTGCACCGGAACCGGGCCGCCTGCCACCTTAAGCTGGTGAGGGAGCCCTCTGCTCTTCCCCGGGCCTGCCGGGTCCGCTTTGTATATCTCGCCGCTGCGTGGGCCCTGGCTGGACATTCACCTTCTCCGGCCACCCACACCTGTGGGATGTCTTTTGGGGCCTTCGGGTCGTAGGGGGCCGGGTGATTCTGGAGAACACAGCCAGCCTCTTGTTTTTCTTACACAGGAAGATTACAGCAAAGCAGAAGCCGAGGCCTCCAAAGGTAGAGAACGTGCCCTGTGTGGAGGGAGCCGTGGGGCTTCGGTGGTGGGCAAGGACCTGGGACCACTGCGTGATCACCTTCTCCTCTTTGCCCCCTGAAACACACCTGCCTTCTTTCCCACTTCCTCGGGCCTTTCCTTTTCTGCAGCTACCCTCACCTTTTCTGAGGCTGGAGTGCTGAGCCCCACATGCGTCCCCCCACCTTCCTCTGGCCCTACTGCTCCTGCCTGGAGACGGTGGCCTCCCGGGTGCTGACTGAGCTCCCGTTTGTGCTCAGCCATCGACAAGGACGGTGGGGATGTCAAGGCCCTTTACCGGCGGAGCCAAGCCCTGGAGAAGCTGGGCCGCCTGGACCAGGCTGTCCTGGACCTGCAGAGATGTGTGAGCCTGGAGCCCAAGAACAAGGTGTTCCAGGAGGCCCTGCGCAGCATCGGGGGCCAGATTCAGGAGAAGGTATGTGAGTGACGTGGAGAACACGTGGCATTGACTGGTGGCGGAGGGACCCTGGTGAAGGGGTGTGGGTCGAAGGCGGAATCCGCAGAGAGGATGGCACGCGAGCTTACCGAACGATGCTCAGCCTCGGCAGCGGGGAGGGAAATGCAAACTAAAATACCAGCAAGGTGCTGGCTTCTCGTCGGTCCGTCTGGCACTATTTAAAGTTTGTACACTTGCCCTAGCCGGTTTGGCTCAGTGGCTAGAGCGTCGGCCTGCGGACCAAAGGGTCCTGGGTCCGATTCTGGTCAAGGGCACGTACCTTGATCGCAGGCTCCTCCCCAGCCCAGACCCTGGTTGGGGGCGCCTGCAGGAGGCAACCAATCGATGTGTCTCTCTCACATCAATAGTTCTGTCTTTCCCCCTCTCTTCCACTCTCTCTAAAAATCCATGAAGAAATATCCTCGGGTGAGGATTAAAATAAATAAATGAAGTGTGTACACTTGGCTAGAAGGAGGGAGGGAGACACTGAAGTGATGAGGTTAGGGGCGTGAGGCTGTCATGGCTGCTGGGCGGGTATACGCTGGTGCCGCTCCCTGGGAGAGCGCTTCAGCATCTCTCTTAAAATAGCAAACGAGCAGTGTGTTTACCTGTCGCACCTAAAGTCTTGGCGTGTGTGTTTATTGCAGCCTTGTCGGTCTCAATGAAAACCCGGAACTTACCTAAATGCCCAGCAGTAGGGGAATGGCTGGCTACACTGGGTGAGGTCCTACATTGCAGTTACCGAGAGTAGAGAGTAGGTGGATCCACATGCATAGACGTGGAAGGCTGACGCTTAAATGGAAAAAAGAAAAACATACAATAACACAGTCTGATGTCATCTCTATTAAGATGTTTTCCCTACTTACACACCTAAGAACATCCCATATTTTTTCTGCACGTACACTTGGGTATGTAAGTAGGGAGAAAAATAACTTTAAAAATACACATCAAAATGTTACCAGTGCGACCTCTGGGGAAAGGAATGGGATGAGGGGGCTTTTCTAAGGAGACATGGCTTCATCTGCTCATTTTTTAAAATAAAGAGGCATTATTTGTGTGGCATAGGCGCTTACATAATTTAGGAGAAGAGAATCTGAAGACCATCATGAACTTTACCCAAGCTTGAATTAACCAGATCGTTTGGTGTTAAAATGCTGGAACAGTAGAAGCAAATAATGCGATGGCTAATACCTTATTGAAAGGTTCAGACCAGGGAAAGCGAACTGTGTTCCTTTTTTTTTTCTTTTAGTATATTTTGATTGATTTCAGAGAGGAAGGGAGAGGGAGAGATAGAAATATCAATGATGAGAGAGAATCATTGATTGGCTGCCTCCTGCACGCCCCACACTGGGGATCGAGCCTGCAACCCAGGCCTGTGCCCCGACCGGGAATCGAACCGTGACCTCCTGGTTCATAGGTCGATGCTCACCCACTGAGCCACCCCGGCCGGGCCAAACTGTGTTCCTTTTAGTGCCAGCTGTTTGGTTCCCAGGGTCTGCCTAGAGCCCTGTGTTGAGAAGGATTAGGGAGCTCCTGGGCCGGGCAGGAGCCTGGGCTGTGACTGATGAGTCATGTTTGCCGTGGGTGCGAGAGGGGCAGGGACCCAGGACCGTGGGGAGGGGGAGGCCTGGGGTGATCTTGATTATTCAGATGATTTTCAAAAACTCCAAAGGAGGACCCTCTACCCAAGGGGCGTGTGGGCAACAACCTCACCACCTGCTGGCTCCCTTGCAGGAAGTGTAAGCGCTGCCCCAGCATAGATGGTGCCGCCGGGAGGGGTAGGCTTTGTCTGAGAGGATGCCTCCCTCTGAGTGGCACTGCCCTCTGCATGGGGCCGCCCCTGCTGCCCAAGCGGGAAGTCGCTCAGGGAGGAAAATAGCCGCGGGAAGTTCGGGAGAAGCTGCCAGGCGAGTCCCTTCCTGCCCACGGGAGCTGGGTGCTAGCCCTCACCCAGACACCCTCGCTGGGCCTCCCAGAGACAGGAGCCAGGCCCGGGAGGGGCCGGATGGAACAAAGGGGCTGTGTGTGTGTCTGGCCCGAAGCGGCGATTGGCCCCATGCTTTGTTGCAGGTGCGGTACATGTCCTCCACGGATGCCAAGGTGGAGCAGATGTTTCAGATCCTGTTGGACCCCCAGGAGAAAGGCACCGAGAAGAAGCAGAAGGTGAGGGGCCTGGACCGAGTGAGAGCTGGACTTCCGGTGGGGCTGCCCGGCCGCAGTGCCCTGTGTGCTGGGGTTCACCCGGGAGCCCCTGAGAGCCCCCGTCCCTGCCCTTCAGTCTTTGCCAGGGACTCAGGACCCCCGTACTCTACCTACCAGCCCTGAGAGCAGGCTCTCCCCCTGCTTACAAAGAAGGGGCCCGGTCGGCGTGGCTCAGTGATTGAGCATCGACTTATGAACCGGGAGGTCACGGTTTGATTCCCGGTCAGGACACATGCCCGGGTTGTGGGCTCCATCCCCAGTGAGGGGCGTGCAGGAGGCAGCCGATCAGTGATTCTCCTCAGGCAGTCAATCAATGATTCTCTCTCCCTTCCTCTCTGAAATCAATAAAAATATACTTAAAAAATTAAAAAAAACAAAAAAAACAAACCAAAGAAGTGTACTGAGTTCGGCGAGGTTAAACGTATAGCCAGGTCACAGCTGGCCGGAGCGCGGGCCCCTCCTGCCCGGCCCTGTGTGTGGTGTGGGGTTCCCACATGCTCCCTTTCACGCAGGCGTCCCAGAACCTGGTGGTGCTGGCCCGGGAGGAGGCCGGGGCCGAGAAGATCTTCCGGAGCAACGGGGTGCAGCTCCTGCAGCGCCTGCTGGACACGGGCGAGACCGACCTGATGCTGGCGGCCCTGCGCACGCTGGTCGGCATCTGTTCTGAGCACCAGTCACGGGTAGGCGGGGGTCTGCTTACAGCCGCCGTCAGTCCGTGCGTCCCTCCATCCGTCCGTCCTGCCTTCCACCCCTCCTCGTACTCCAAAGACAGCCTGAGGCAGAGTACAAGGAGACCTGTAGCAGGAGAGGAGAATATAACACGGCTCCAAAAAGGCCAACGTGATTTGGGCCGCCTGGAGCCGGGAAAGGGCAAAACCACCCACCGACACCGGGGTGCTTGCTTTGGGGGCGCTTCGGAGCGTGGCCGGTCGTTCCTGCAGCTGCTCACGGAGATGCCTGGTCGCTGACTCACTCGCTGTCTGTGTGGTGCAAGCAGGCTTGTCTTAGACACAGGGCACCCCTCCTTTCCTGAGCACCGTCTGGCATTTCCCAGGGGGCTCCTCACGCGGGAGGTGGTCAGCGATGTCACCACGGTGTCTCTACCCCCGAGACAGACCAGATATGAGGGGCCTGTCACTCAACTGACTCTCAGCGCAGACGCGTCAGGAGGAACATCCTGCCCAGGCCGGGCGGGAAGGCCGGCCCCCGGGGACAGGGTCTCGACCGTGGTTGCTTCTGGAGGAGCCCACAGTTCCTGGATCGGGGGTGGAACTGTGACATGTCCCGTGAAGGTGGTTTAGGCCAAACTGAACCTCCGGCCACACTTGGGACCCGCGATTAGGGCTCTCGCTCTCCGGCTGCCTTTCCCCAACCAGAGGCTCTGTCCTCTCTCCCCCAGACAGTGGCCACGCTGAGCGTGCTGGGGACGCGGCGGGTGGTCTCCGTCCTGGGGGTGGAAAACCAGGCCGTGTCGCTGGCCGCCTGCCACCTGCTGCAGGTGATGTTTGATGCCCTCAAGGAAGGCGTCAAGAAGGGCTTCCGAGGCAAAGAGGGCGCCATCATCGTGGGTGAGTGGAGGCAGGGCTGTGGCCGCCTGGGTTTGTCATGGGTGGGGCGGGGCTGAGCCGCCAGGCCTTCTGGGAAAATGGCCTGGTGACTGTTTCACTCCAGGTCCTAAGCAGCCAGGGGCTTGAGGGGAAGCTGGAGCCCAGGCCAGGGATCAGGACGCAGGTCCCCTCCCTCTTTTTTTTATTTTTTTAAAGATATTTTTATTGATTTCAGAGAGGAAGGGAGAGGGAAAGAGAGAAACATCAATGATGAGAGAGCATCATGGATCAGCTGCCTCCTGCACGCCCCACACTGGGGATCGAGCCCACAACCCGGGCATGTGCCCTGACCAGGAATTGAACCGTGACCTCTTGGTTCATAGGTCGATGCTCAACCACTGAGCCATGCTGGCTGGGCCCCCTTTCTCTTCACCTCTGGCCTCTTGGGGAAGTTCAAAGGTCAAACAGGGCTGGGCCACCGTGTAACCTAAGGTCTTCTTGCTGCCAGACCCCGCCCGGGAGCTGAAGGTCCTCATCAGCAACCTGCTGGAGCTGCTGACCGAGGCGGGCGTCTCGGCCCAAGGCCGGGACCACGCCCTGAGCCTCCTGATTAAAGTGGTGCCCCGCAAGTCTCTCAAGGACCCCGACAACAGCCTCAGCCTCTGGGTCATCGACCAAGGTAGGCGGTGCTGCTTTAGAAAGGGCCAGGGACTGAGCACACGTGTGGCCTCTCGCTTGGAGGGGCTGCGCCAGCCACGGGTCTGCCCTGAGTGCACCCTGGGGCCTGTGCCCGGCCCTCCGGCACCCGGAGGCAGACCCTCCAGCTGAGACTGTGCCCACGCACGCACACTGGGCAGGCCCGCCAGCAGGTTCCCGGGAGGCTGGATCCACTCTCTGTGTCTGAAGCTTGTTCAGGAAGCGAGTATTGCTTCTGCACTCAGGGAAAATCTTAAAGTGTAACATGTGAGCTCACACTGGTCTTTGTCCCTAAAGGATACGTAAGGAAAGCTTGGCAACAGGGCCTGCCTGAGCACACCTATCGGGGGCTCCCCTTTTGTTACCTCAGTAAGCCTGTGAGGGGTGATTGCTATTCTCCTTGATTTCAGGGAGGAAGGGAGAGGGAGCGAGAGATAGAAGCATCAATGATGAGAGAGAATCATTGATCGGCTGCCTCCTGCACGCCCCCAATGGGGATGGAGCCTGCAACCCAGGCATGTGCCCTGTCCTGGAATTGAACCCAGGACCCTTCAGTTTGCAGGCCGACGCTCTATCCACTGAGCCAAACCAGCTAGGGCTGTGATTGCTATTTTCCCCTTCAGTTTTTACTTTTTTAATATATTTTTTATTATTTTTGTTAATCCTTAACCTGAGGATATTTTCCCATTGATTTTTTTTGTTTGTTTTTTTTTAGAGAGAAATTGGAAGGGAGGGGGAGAGACAGAGAGAGAGAAACATTGATATGAGAGAGACACATTAATTGGTTGCCTCTTGCCCTGGCCCCAACCAGCAGGGCCAGAGTGGAACCTGCAACTGAGGTCCATGCCCTTGACCGGAATCGAACCTGGGACCCTTCAGTCTGAAGGCTGATGCTCTGTCCACTGAGCCAAACCGGCTAGGGCAGCCGTGGGCAAACTACGGCCCGCGGGCCGGATCCGGCCCGTTCGGCTGTTCTATCCGGCCCGCGGAGCCGAAAGAGCGGAGGGTTCTCTTGCTCTCCCCTCCGCTCCTTTACTTTGAATTTATATTAGTTCACACAAACACTCCATCCATGCCCTCCGGTCCAGTTTAAGAACCCATTGTGGCCCTCGAGTCAAAAAGTTTGCCCACCCCTGGGCTAGGGCTTCCCTTCAGGTTTACACATGAGGAACCTCAGAGCCCCAGTCCTCACTGCTGAGGCCCTGTCCTGCCCGCACAGCTGCCTCCGCGGCAGCAGGTCAGCCAGCCAGACAGCCTGCCCCGCACACGCTGCCCGCGCCCGCAGCCTGTCCAGTGAGGTCCTGCCGTCCCGTGCGTTTCCCAGAAACCTCTGCCCTGGGCCTGTCGGGGCTGGAATTGCTGTTCTGCTTGTAAACAGGGTGTCTTCTCAGGTTTGAAGAAGATCCTGGCGGTGGGGGGCTCTGTGCAGGAGCCTCCCGGGGAGCTCGCCGTGACCGCCAACAGCCGCATGAGCGCCTCCATCCTCCTCAGCAAGCTCTTCGACGACCTGAAGTGTGACGCCGAGAGAGAGAACTTCCACCGCCTGTGCGAGAACTACATCAGGCGAGCGAGGCGCCGTCTCCGCTGCCGCTGCCGGGTCCCAGCCGGGGTTCTGGCCCCTGGGTGCGGGGAGGGGTGGCAATGACAGGCTTTCGACTTGGGCAGTGGCCTGGGGGGGACGCGCAGGGGCCACGTGTCCCAGGCCCATGCCTCCTTCCACAGGGACCTTCTTTCTCAGTTCTCGTTTCTCTGTGATGCCACCTCCAGCCCAGACTCAGCGTTCACTGAGCACTTCCTGTGTCTCTTCGACCACAGCAGTGCCACCTGCCAGTCCTGCTCTTTTTTTTTTTTTTTTTTTTAATTTTTAAGAAAAATATATTTGTATTGATTTCAGAGAGGAAGGGAGAGGGAGAGAGAGATAGAAACATCACTGATGAGAGAGATTCATGGATCGGCTGCCTCCTGCACGCCCCTCACGGGGATCGAGCCCGCAACCCGGGCATGTGCCCTTAGCCGGGATCAAACCTGGGACCTTTCAGTCCTCAGGCCGACTCTATCCACTGAGCCGAACGGTTAGGGCTGTCCTGCTCTTAAGGAGCTTACAGCTGAGAAGACTCACACAGATGATGAAACAAGGACAGTTTCAGATGTCACTAAGTACAGGAGAGAAGCAGGGTGGTGTGGGTAAAAGGTGGTATGTCCTTGGGGAGGGCTCGATGATTGCCCTGCCGTCCGGGCAATGGCCTTGGCAGCTTCCCTGGCCGTTCCTGCCATGTGTGCATATGCCTGGCCGGTGGAAGGGACGGAGGGTCCCCTATGCCGGGCCTGGTGTGACGGCTGCCCCTGTGCCCTCAGGAGCTGGTTTGAGGACCACGGGCTGGCCGGAAAGCTGCGGGCCATCCAGACGGTGTCCTGCCTCCTGCAGGGCCCCTGCGACGCCGGCAACCGGGCCCTGGAGCTGAGTGGCGTCATGGAGAGCGTGATCGCTCTGTGCGCCTCTGAGCGGGAGGAGGAGCAGCTGGTGGCCGTGGAGGCCCTGATCCACGCGGCCGGCAAGGCCAAGCGGGCCTCCTTCATCACGGCCAACGGCGTCTCGCTGCTGAAGGACCTGTACAAGCGCAGCGAGAAGGACAGCATCCGCATCCGGGCGCTGGTGGTGAGATGGGCGGCCCGGGCCAGCACAGGGCCGCGGGGCAGGGTCCCCCCGCTGGCGTCTCAGGGTGTAGCCCCAGCTCCCGCTAGGAGGCAGCAGGGGATCTGCAGGGCTTGTCCAGGCCAGAGGCATGGGTCCTGCCTCCTCCCAGAGGGCTCAGGGTCCCGTCAGAGAGAGGAGCCCTGGTCAGAGAGGGCCCCTGACGAGGCACAGGCTGCCCCGTGGAGGCGGTGGGCGCAGCTCCAGGAGGGGGTGATGAGGAGTTTGGAGGACACGCTGGGCCAGGCTGGTGAGAAGGGCTGTGCGGAAAGGCTGGGCCTGCAGGCGGTCCCGGGAGCTGGTGGTTGGAGGCCGTCTGGCCGCCAGGAGCCTGCAGCCCTGCACCCGGGGAAGCCGCCCTAGGACCCTTGGTCTCTTCACCCCATAAGGATCTGGACCTTGGCTGAGGCACCTGTCTTCCCCCTACACATCTTAGCTCCACCTGTAAAAAAGCTTTTTTCCTTTTTGGGGGTGTATGATATGAAAAACACCCGTACCGCCCAGGGGTGGGGCCCAGAACAGCACAGCGGCCGATGTGTCCATCTCTAACCAGCTGCTGTGTCATGTGGCCACACCAGTCTCACCTCTTGCTGCCAGATGCTCCAGGTGGTAGCCTGGCGGGGGTGCATGGCCTCTGAGAGCCTGGCAGGTGCCAGGGATGGCCCACACCCGGGGTGCAGCAGCCCAGCTCTGCCTCCGTCCCCCAGAGGCCAACTGGTTTTTGCCTCTCCCTCCAGGGACTCTGTAAGCTCGGCTCGGCCGGAGGGACTGACTTCAGCATGAAGCAGTTTGCTGAGGGCTCCACCCTCAAACTGGCTAAGCAGTGTCGAAAGTAAGTCACTTGGCGTTGCTGTGGCCCCCACCTCTCGGCTTGCCCTCAGGAGGGGCTCTGGGAGGTGGTGGGGTCTCCTTCCCACCCTGCTCTCCCCCAGGCGACCCTCCTGGTTCTGCCCTGTGAGCTACTTCCTGTTTTGAGCAGATGCCCAAGCCCCTGGCGTTCCCCTCCCTCCCGATCCTGTGAGCCCCTTTCACACCACCCCGCCTGACGCTGTCCCTGCCTCGCCTGTCCCCAGATGGCTGTGTAATGACCAGATTGACGCGGGCACTCGGCGCTGGGCAGTGGAGGGCCTGGCCTACCTCACCTTTGATGCTGACGTGAAGGAGGAGTTCGTGGAGGACAAGGCGGCCCTGAAGGCTCTGTTCCAGCTCAGCCAGGTAACTCCTGGTTCTGTAGTCACCCGGGAGCCCAGCAGGCTTCCTCGGCAGACCTTGGCCAATGGCGCTCGTGGCCCCAGGGAAAGAGGGCTGGCAGCCGGAGTGGTCCCACTGTGTGGTGTCTGGAGTGGTCCCACTGTGTGGCGTCTGGAGTGGTCCCACTGTGTGGTGTCTGGAGTGGTCCCACTGTGGTGTCTGGAGTGGTCCCACTGTGTGGCATCCGGAGTGATCCCACTGTGTGGCATCCGGAGTGATCCCACTGTGTGGCATCCGGAGTGGTCCCACTGTGTGGCGTTTGGAGTGATCACACTGTGTGGCGTCTAGAGTGGTCCCACTGTGTGGCATCCGGAGTGGTCCCACTGTGTGGTGTCCAGAGTGGTCCCACTGTGTGGCGTTCGGAGTGATCACACTGTGTGGCATCCGGAGTGGTCCCACTGTGTGGCGTTTGGAGTGATCACACTGTGTGGCGTCTAGAGTGGTCCCACTGTGTGGCATCCGGAGTGGTCCCACTGTGTGGTGTCCAGAGTGGTCCCACTGTGTGGTGTCTGGAGTGGTCCCACTGTGTGGCGTCCGGAGTGGTCCCACTGTGTGGCATCCGGAGTGGTCCCACTGTGTGGCGTCTGTAGTGGTCCCACTGTGTGGCATCCAGAGTGGTCCCACTGTGTGGCGTCTGGAGTGATCACACTGTGTGGCATCCGGAGTGGTCCCGCTGTGTGGCGTCCAGAGTGGTTCCACTGTGTGGCGTTTGGAGTGATCACACTGTGTGGCATCCGGAGTGGTCACACTGTGTGGTGTTTGGAGTGGTCACACTGTGTGACATCTGGAGTGGTCCCACTGTGTGGCATGGGCATACTGGCCGCCCCACAGTGTTAGAAATGATGAACTCTCCAGAGGAGTTGGGGGTCACGTGCTTGAGCTCCCAAAGTCTGGAGCCAGGCTGGGGCCTGGGCATGTTCCCAGCTTCACGCTGGTGCCCAAGCGGTCTAGCCCAGGGCTGCGCTGGGGTCCTGGGCGCGGGCAGCATTGGTGTCAGCGCTGCTCTGCCCCCCTGCTCCCGGCAGTCGGAGGAGCGGTCAGTGCTCTTTGCGGTGGCCTCCGCGCTGGTGAACTGCACCAACAGCTACGACTACGAGGAGCCCGACCCCAAGATGGTGGAGCTGGCCAAGTACGCCAAGCAGCACGTGCCCGAGCAGCACCCCAAGGTGAGGCGCCACGGAAGGAGCTTGGGGGAAGGAGCTTCACTGGGACCTGTTGATCCGGGGCATCCACAGCAGACAAGCCTTTCATTTAAGGGGGTTTCTTCCCTTTTGTTTTCATGTTCATCCATCTGTGCTGTGAGGGGGGTCCCCACTCTGTCTAATGAGCCGGAGCCCCTTGCTAAGCCGCCTCCTTCCCCAGGACAAGCCGAGTTTTGTGCGGGCCCGGGTGAAGAAGCTGCTGGCTGCGGGCGTGGTGTCCGCCATGACGTGCATGGTGAAGACCGAGAGCCCCGTGATGACCAATTCCTGCCGGGAGTTGCTGTCCAGGTGAGCCTGCGCCATCCAAGGGAGCAGGTCCTGGTGCCGTGGCCTCTGGGGGGGGGGGGGGCCACGCTGCTCGGCCGCCTCCCTTCACTGAGCCCACAAGTGGGATGTCTGCCCGCCCACCACCGCTGCCTTCTCCCCGCAGGGTCTTCCTGGCTTTGGTGGAAGAGGCGGAGGACCGTGGCACGGTGGTGGCTCAGGGAGGGGGCAAGGTGAGCTGTCCACACTCCCTCCGGGTCTGTGCTGTGAAACCTGACTTGGTGGCTGCTGCACCAGCAGTTAGTGTTAGATGTGGAGCAAAAAGCATTATAACTGGCCCTGGCCAGCTTGGCTCAGTGGATAGAGCATCGGCCTGCAGATTGATGGGTCCCAGGTTCGATTCCGGTCAAGGGCACATGCCCAGGTTGTGGGCTTGGTCCCCAGTAGGGGGTGTGCAGGAGGCAGCCCATCAGTGATTCTCTCATCATTGATGTTTCTCTCTCTCTCTCCCTCTCCATTACTCTCTGAAATTTAAAAAAACAAAAAACAAAAAACAAAAAACATTATAAATGGCGGGGAGGAACGTCCTGCTGCTGAGTGGGTGATGCTGAAGGGGCTGGGCCTCCTGTTAAGGTGCTGAGTCAGCCTCTCCCTGTGTCGTTGACCTCCTTAGCCCCCTGCCCAGCACCGCCCATGTCTAGCCCTTAAATGGTATTTCAGGAAGTGTTTGGGTGGCCTAATGGGAGACCTCAGAGAGGCGACAAGGGTCTGAGCCCCGTGATCTGCAAGCCTTGGCGGGTGCGCGGGGGGCGGGGAGAACAGTGAGGGCGCACAGTCAGGGCATCGGGGCCTGAGAGCTTGGGCCTCACGTCCGGGCACGTCATGATCCCTGAACGGCTTGTCCCTATAGGCTCTGCTCCCGCTGGCCCTGGAGGGCACTGACGTGGGGCAGACAAAGGCAGCCCAGGCTCTCGCCAAGCTCACCATCACCTCCAACCCAGAGATGACCTTTCCCGGAGAGCGGGTGCGTGCCCTCCTGCCCAGCCTGGCCTCCCCTCCACCCCTCGCTGGGCCCTGAAGGCCTCTGACCCGGCGGTGGCTCCTTCTTAGGACCCACAGGAAGTGGCCGCTTTGCCGAGCCCCGGGATG
This sequence comes from Plecotus auritus, assembly GCF_963455305.1. Lineage (NCBI taxonomy): Eukaryota > Metazoa > Chordata > Mammalia > Chiroptera > Vespertilionidae > Plecotus > Plecotus auritus. The sequence continues at coordinate 11,910,120 of NC_137781.1, read as the reverse complement.
GGGAGGGCAGCCTGCTGCTGGGTGGACTGCCGGCTGCAGGGTCAGTGGGCTGGTGGGGCTGGGCCGTGCAGCCCTGACAGTGGGGTGCGCATCGCAGGTCTATGAGGTGGTCCGGCCCCTTGTGTCCCTCCTGCACCTCAACTGCTCAGGCCTGCAGAACTTCGAGGCGCTCATGGCTCTCACGAACCTGGCGGGGATCAGTGAGAGGCTCCGGTAAGGCTTCTCGGGATGCGGGCCTGGGCGGGGTTTCAGGGCCTGGGTTATCCCCAGGGAAGCACTTCACAGTTTGGAAAGCAGTCTCTGGTCCTTGGATTTGAGAGCCCTCTACCATACAGCTGAGGGGAGAGTTCCATGAGGACAGGGTTCTCGGCCATGCCCTGGCCGGTTGGGCTCAGTGGCTGGAGTGTCAGCCTGCAGACCGGAGGGTCCCGGGTTTGATTCTGATCAAGGGCACATACTTCAGTTGCAGGCTTGTCCCCTGGCCCCAGTCAGGGCATGTGTGGGAGGCAAACAATCGGTGTGTCTCTCTTACATCGATGTTTCTCTCTCTGTGTCTCTCCCTCTCCTTTCCACTCTCTCTAAAAAAACAAAAAAATCAATGGAAAGGTATCTTTGGGTGAGGATTAATGAAAAGAAGAAAAAAAAGGCTCTTGGCCATAACTGCAGGCTCCAGAGTCAGACTGCCTGGGTTCGAATCCTGGTTTCTCTGGTTACTGGCGTGTAACCTCAAGCAAGTTACTTAATCTCTCCATGCCTCAGTTTCCCCTCTGTGAAATGGGATGGTTATAGTACCTGCCTCGTCGAATCATGGTGAAAAGACTTAAATGAGAAAGTACATCTAAAAGCTCTTAATACGAAGGTGCCCAGTTGGCTCCCAGCGATGTGCCCAGTTGATACGTATTAGCTGTTATTACTCATGCATGGCTCACTCCACAGCCTTGGTTTTCTCTTCTGCAAAGTAGTCATGCCAGTCACACCTGCACCTCCAGCAGGGGGCGTGGGGAGGATGAGGTCAGACAGCCTGAGTGCCAGGTCAGGGCTAGGGCTCAATGGCAGTGTCAGCATCGTCATCACCACCACCCTTGTCCCCGAACTCCTAGTCCAGAGCCATTCCCATGGTCCCACGTAAGCTCCCAGGCCTGGTTAGCAGGTTGGAAACCACTGCAGTTCACACCTGGTGCAGGAGGGCCCTTGGATATGGCCCAGGGAAGCTCTCGGCGCAGGGCCGGATGGTATGGGGACACGGTGGTGGAGGCTTTGATGGCGCCAACCCGCCCACCCTTGGCTCCGCAGGCAGAAGATCCTGAAGGAGAAGGCTGTGCCCATGATTGAGGGCTACATGTTTGAGGACCACGAGCTGATCCGCCGTGCGGCCACGGAGTGCATGTGCAACTTGGCCATGAGCAAGGAGGTGAGGCGTGACCCAGGCTGTCACGTGGCAGGGGTGCAGACGTGCCTGTGCCTGGGTGGGCTTGGCCGCAGCTGACCAGGTCACTCCCTCTTCTGGCCACAGGTACAGGACCTCTTTGAAGCCGAGGGCAATGACCGCCTGAAGCTGCTGGTGCTGTACAGCGGGGAGGACGATGAGCTGCTGAGGCGGGCGGCCGCCGGGGGCCTGGCCATGCTCACCTCCATGCGGCCCTCTCTGTGCAGCCGCATCCCCCAAGTGGTCAGTGCCTCTCCTCTGGGGGGAGTGGAGGCGGGCACGGGCCCAGCTTGGCATTGGTGGGTGGGTGTGCCCCCTGCCAGGGCTCAGCCTGTGGCTCGGTGCTCACGCGACTGTTCCCTGCAGACCACACACTGGCTGGAGATCCTGCAGGCCCTGCTCCTGAGCCCCAACCAGGAGCTGCAGCACCGGGGCGCCGTGGTGGTGCTGAACATGGTGGAGGCCTCGCGGGAGACGGCCGGCACCCTGATGGAGAGCGAGGTGCTGGAGATCCTGTCGGTGCTGGCAAAGGGCACCGAGGGCCCCGTCTCAAGGGCGGCCTTGGCTTGCCTGGGGAAAGCGGTGGAATACGGGCTCATCAAGCCCAACCAGGATGGAGAGTGAGGGGCTGTCTGGGCACCACTGCGCATCGCAGCCCAGGGGACCAGCACGTGCAGCCGTGGCCTCCTCCCCTGCTGCCCTTTGAAGTCCTCTGCCCTGAGTCGGGCCACGCTCCACAGCCCTGCTCCGCCAGCACTACCTCCAGCCTCACGCAGAGGGCTTTTCCTACCACTGCAGACACTGGGACAGGGGCGCACTCACTCAGCCAGGGTTCCCGAATCCAGGGACACATCCTCACAGGCAGTGAGCATCACTGAGCCCGCTAGCAGGACTGCCCGACCACTAATAAAAGCGTGTGGAACTCAAGCGTGTGCCCCGTCCGTGGCCTGGAGGGAGACTGGCTGCGAGTCCTTCTCTGGAGCAGGAGCTGGTGGGCCCAGTGCCCGCGGGAGCCACCTCTGCGAGGGAACCCCATGGATTCCCCACCCCTGGGCCAGTGGGTCGCTGCTTAATCCTGTTGGAGGCTCAGGGGTTAAGCCTAGAATCTAACCAATAAAGGAATAGGTTTACGGGAGTCCCGGATGCTGCCCTTTACTCGGTGACCACGCACTGTGGTGGGAGTGTCCCCGGGCTGTTTCTCCCGCACCTGGGCCGGCGGGCTAAGCCTAGTCGAAGCTCATTGGCTCATCGGGATAGATGACAGGTGCCGGAGCCAATGGGAGGTATGGCGGCGGAGGCGCCCGCCTACTACAGCTGCTTCCGGTCGGGCAACAGTCAAGCAAGCGTGTGGGAGACTGGGTGGCGGGGTGCTCCCTCCCGCGGGCCGCTGCTCGCCACCCTTTCATCTCCGATCCTTAGGAGGGTCCCCTAAGGGCTTCTAGTCTGCTCCGCGGGGGGCCGGGACCCCTCTGCCTCGGACCCACGCCCACCGGAGGTTCGTCCACTTAGCAGCTTGGGCCGCACTGGCTCCGCGGGACCTGGACTGGACCGGCCGCAGCGGGACCGCAGGCACCGAGGTGAGCACCGCCCTGCTTGCGGTCGCCCGCCCCGGCGCTGACGCCACAGCCCTGCGGCAGCCAATGGGCGCCTCGCCTGGCGCGGGCCTTCCAAGCTGTCCCCTGCGCTGTCAGCAGGCCCTGGGCAGGTGACTCCTTCCTGGGTGCCGCCTGCGCCCCGCCTCCCACCCTGGATTCTGCCCCTCGGAAGGGGCTGCCTGAGGGGATAGAGGGCACAGGGTCAAGATCAGAGTCATCCCTTGCGCCAGGATGGACATGGAAGGGGTTAGGGACCCAGGTCCGAGTCAAGGAGCTTTGGTCTCAGGGGAGACCCAGGATCTAACCCCAAAGTTCTGATCACGCTGCACTGAGAAAGCGGGGTGCTGTTTAAACCCTAGATGCCTGTCTCCCCACTGATGTGTGGGCTCCTTGGGACAGACAGCCGTCCCTCTCCGGCCAGAGTAAAAGGATCAATAAATGCGTGTGGAATGAATAAAAGACTAGATGGGGTCCAGTTGAAAATGTGCTTATAGAGGTCTCTGAAAACCCACAAACACCCAGTAATTTTCATCTACTCGAAGTAATAAGCTAGAACCTTGTGCTTATGATGGTAGTGCCAGCCCTTGAACCCTTTATTTGCATCTGTTCCACAAAATGGGTACAAACAGCCCATCCCCCACCTCCGCCTTTGTCAAAACGAAGAAACTGAATTGAACCTAGAGAGCTCAAGGATAGCTGAGGACACAAGGCCCTGCTAGCTGCAGAAGCAAACATGTCAACCCGGGGGTGAGGGTGCGGGGGGGAGGGGCTGTCTCCCTGTGGCTCTACAGCTTCCACTGGTGGGAAGAGCACTGTGCGGGGAGTCGGGGGCGGCACTGGAGTTAGCCCTCTGCCCCTCTCGGTCCTAGGCTGCGTGACTGGGTAAGAGTTACTTTCTCTGACTGTCAAATGGGGACAATTCTAGTTCCCAGCATGACATGAGACAATGTGCCGGACACTGGGAATTTTGGAGCCAAAGGGGCCCAGATCCTCGTCCAAGGCCTGAGGAAGAGGGCGCTTAAATCCCGTGGGCCCACGGATGCTGAGTTTGCTTGAGCCAAAAGGGGGGACAGGGACATGGCCCCGTCCTACGCAGCTCAGAATCCTCCTGAACCTGGTGGGACCTGAGCCAAGGCTCCGCTCCGCGAACGTGTGGAATGGATGCCGTCCAGCTCTGTGGTCCTCAGGAGGGTGGTGCTCTCCCCCTGTTACAGGTCCAGCGAAGGGCCGCCAGCGAGGTTCCAGTCCCGTCGCCTGCCCAACCGGGTGGCGGCCAGCAGAGGGCGCCCTAGGGCATGGCCGAGGAGCGCCCCGGGTCCTGGTTCGGCTTCGGTTTCTGCGGCTTCGGGCAGGCGCTGGGCTCGGGCCGCGGGCGCCAGGTGCTCAGCCCCGAGCCGCTGCGTGTGCCGGACGCGGGCACCGACATCTGCGGCGTGAGCGCCGCCTGGAGCTACACCGCGATCGTGAGCCGTGAGCGCCCCCTCCCTTTCCCGGCCTGCCCACTCCTGGTCCCGCTCACTCCAACTCCGACCCCGCCCACTCCCTCCCACTTCAGGCCCCGCAACCGCTATGTGTCCCCGCCTCCTGCTCACCAGCTCCCGTCTCGGCCACGCTCCGGCCACGTGTCTCCGCTTCCGGTTTAACCCGCTCCCCTCCCGGCACCGCCCCCTCCCTCCAGGCCCCGCCCCAGCCACATGTCCCCGCCTCCTGCTCCCCCGCTCCCCATCCAGGCCCCGCCCCCTCCCTCCAGGCCCCGCCCTGCCACGTGTCCCCGCCTCCTGCTCAGCCCGCCCCTCCCGCAGGTGCGGGCCGGGTGCTGCTGTCGGGCTCGGCGGGCGGCGCGGCTGAAGGCTGCCGGGATGCGTGGGCCTCGGAGACGCTGCTCGTGGTGCTGCGCGACGGGCGGGGACCCTGGCCCGGGGCCGAGCTGCAGGCCTGGGCGCCCGACTCGGCGCTGCGCGGGGAGCCCCTCTGGGCCCAGACCGTGGTGCCGGAGGCCGGGCGGGAAGACGGAGTGGGCTTTGGAACCCGGGCCGGGCCGCTGCCCCTGCTGCCCTGCGCTCGCGCCTACCTGAGCCCGCGGCCGCCCCTCTACCGGCCCCTGGCCCCGGAGCTGCGGGCGCGTCGGCTGGAGCTGGGCGCAGAGCACGCGCTGCTGCTGGACGAGGCGGGCCAGGTGTACTCCTGGGGCGGGGGCAGGTGAGTGACTGCGGAACGGGGCAGGAGACCCTGAGGTGTGACCGGCGCTGACGGGGGTTCCCTCGCGCAGGCACGGGCAGCTGGGCCACGGGACCCTGGAGGCGGAGCTGGCGCCCAGGCTGCTGGAGGCGCTGCAGGGCCTGCGCATGGCCGAGGTGGCCGCCGGAGGCTGGCACTCCCTGTGTGTGAGTGGTGAGTGACTGAGGTGTTGGAGACCCCAAGCCTTCCTCCTCTCCCAGGTTTTTGAGGGGCCTACCCAGTCCTCCTTGCAAGCTCATCCCACATCAGTCAGCTGGGTCATTCATGACCCCAGTGCCTCTCAAATTGAGCTCCTCTGCCACCACCGCCATCCGCTCACACTTTCGGCTTCTGTTAGGGGTGTCAGCACCCTGTCCATCCGCCTCTAGCTAGGGCTGTCTTTCTAAAATGCCCCCTCAGGATGCCTGGCTGGTGTGGCTCAGTGGTTGAGTGTCGACCTGTGAACCAGGAGGTCATGATTCGATTTCCCTGTCAGGGCACATACCTACCTGGGTTGTGGGCTCGAACTCCATCCCCAGTGTGGGTTGTGCAGGAGGCAGCCGATTAATGATTCTCATCCATGTTTCTAGCTCTCTGTCCCTCTCCCTTCCTCTCTGTAAAAAATCAATTAAAAAAAAAAAGAGTACAGCAATTAAAAAAGAATTCAATGGAAAAATATCCTTGGATGAAGACTAACAACAACAACAACAATCCTATCTAATAAAGAGGGGATATGCTAGTTAACCATCACTCCCTCACAAAGATGGCTGCACCCACAGCTGAAGCCAAGTTCCCATAAGGAGCCTTAACAAACAATCAGCAGGGACCTGAGGCTACGCCCTCCCCCACCCCTGTGGGGCTTGACAGGGGACCTCAGACCATGCCCCCGGCATCAGGCTGGGGGACCTCAGGCCATGCCCCCCGCCTGGCGGGGCTTGACGGGGGACCTCTAGGTGCGCTTCCTGTCCTGGTGCTGGGCTAGGGGACCTCAGGCTGCTCCCCCCCCCAATACCAAGTGGGACTTGACAGGGGACTTCAGGCCGCAACCCCACCCTGGCACCAGGCTGGGGGTTCTCAGACCGCACCCCCTGCCCAGCAGGGCTTGACAGGGGACCTCAGGCCGTGCTCCCCACCCAGCAGGGCTTGACAGAGGACCTCAAGGTGCACCCCCAGTGCTGGGTCGGGAGAACTCAGGCCGAGCCCCCCACCCCAGCACTAGGCTGGGGAACCTCAGACCACCCCCGGGCGGGGCTTGACGGGGACCTCAAGGCACGCCCTCTACCCCAGTCTGGGCTGGGAGACCTCAGGCCATGCCCCTCCCTCCCCCCCCCACCCCCCCGTCCTAGCGCTGGGCCAGGGGACCTGAGGCTATGTCCCCTGCCCAGTGGAGCTTGACAAGGGTGGGACTGGCCAGGTCTGGATCTAGCCCAATGGGGGCGGGGGCCAGCTGGGTCTGGATCTCATGTGATTTTGAGGCGCATGTAGGTGGGCAGGGACTTGACTCTGGGTCCCGTGGTGTGCCCCAGACTCTGACAGAAGGAAGGTTTTCATATACATTTTACTAATTTTCTTTCATCTCTGACACTTCTATTATAGAGAAAGGGCAAATAGCAATATTAAATTATTTCCTCTAATTAATTCCCTTTTAATGTGCACGAATTTTGTGCACCGGGCCACTAGTAATAATAATAAAAATAAAAACCAATGGAGGTGAGAATTAACAAAAAACAAAAAAAAAAAAGAAGAAGAAAGAAAAGTGTGACCTGAAGGCACTTTAGGGGAAGGGACCCTGTTAAGACAGATGCTGTTGCCCTAGCCGGTTTTGGCTCAGTGGATAGAGTGTTGGCCTGAGGACTGAAGGGTCCCAGGTTTGATTCTGGTCAAGTGCACGTGCCCAGGTTTCGGGCTCGATCCCCAGTAGGGGGTGTGCAGGAGGCAGCCGATCCATGATTCTCATCATGGCTGTTTCTGCAAATTAATAAAAAAAATATTTCAAATAAAAAAAAGACAGACGCTGCTGGTCCTGAGGAGGCACCCTCCTGGGCTGCTGACTCGGGCAGGGTTGGCCTCAGTTGAGCCCAGAGAGCTAGTGGGGTGGAAGGGGGTTTGGAGAGATGCAAGGGGCTTGGGAGGCGGAGGGGATTCACAGCCTGTCTAATGGGCCCCCTTTCTCTCTCAGAGACAGGCGACATCTATATCTGGGGCTGGAACGAATCGGGGCAGCTGGCCCTGCCCGCCAGGGGCCTGGCGGAGGACAGAGAGACAGATGCAGGGAAAGGTGAGTCTCAGCTATTTTTTTAAAAAATTAATTGATTGATTGATTTTAGAGAGAGAGGAAGGGGGGAGAAACATTGTTTTGTTCCATTTATTTATGCATTTATTGATTGATTCTTTTTTAAAAATAAGTTTTTATTGAATTTAGAGGAAGGGAGAGGGAGAGATAGAAACATCAATGAGAGAATCATTGATCAGCTGCCTCCCACATGCCCCCTACTGGGGATCAAGCCCACAACCTGGGCATGTGCCCTGATTGGGAATCCAACCGTGACCTCCGGTTCATAGGTTGACGCTCAGTCATGAGTCACACTAGCTGGGCCATTGGTTGCTGCTTCTTTTTTTTCCCCATTGGTTGATTCTTGTATGTGCCCTGGCCAGGGATCAAACCCGCTAACCTTGGCGTTTGGGGATGATGCTCTAACCAACTGAGCTACCTGGCCAGGGGAAGTCTCAATCTTGACTCCCACACGTTTCTGTTGTTCCTGACTCCTGGCCACAGGCTGGCCTGAGAGCTTACAGTGCTCAAAGGGACACGTGACATCCTCGGGACCCAGGACACAGGGCACCCAGTCCCTTACAGGAGGGAGTGCAGCGAGGCCGATGCCCACACCCCGTGCACTGCCGCACTTCCTGGGGGCGAGGGCCGGGGCACCAGCTTCTCAAGCTGCTGCATTAGACTCAGTGTCAGCCGTCACGACCGTCCTCGCTCTCCCTTCTCTGAAGCCACTGCACTGAAGGAAGACGGTTCTGGGGTGAAGGGACCAGCGGGGCCTGAGGATGCAGCCGCCGCCCCCTTCATCGCCGTGCAGCCCTTCCCGGCCTTACTGGATCTGCCCCTGGGTTCCGACGCAGTCACGGCCAGCTGCGGGTCCCGGCACACCGCCGTGGTGACCAGTGAGTGCGCCTGGTGGGCCGGTTCAAGTTGGAGCAGATGTCAGTCCGCCCGCTCTCTAGCTGGTGGCTGCAGGCGGGGTGTCCCCTAAAACACCACCCTCGTGCGCGTCCGGACGTGCAGAGTAGCTGCCTCAGCACGGAGAGCCCCGACCTCCCTGACGCCCCGTGGGTCTCTCTGGAGGCTGGTGCTGGCGGCCTCTGCGCAGGCGCAGACCTTCCCGGCCTCCGGTCACCTGACAGCAGCGCCCGCCCAGTCCAGCTGCGGAGACGCCTGAGCTCAGTAGCTGTGAGGTGCAGTTGGCGGGCGTGGGGAAGGCGACCGTTCTTGGGGCGGGTCCTTGACCAGCCGAGGGGGGTTGGCTGGTTAGAAAGAGCCCAGCCCGTGCCCAGTGGTGCTCTGTCCCTCCCTCGATGGACATTGTGTGGCTCAGGCTGCTGGACGGCCGCCGAGTCAGGCAGCACCGTGACCGCCCCACTGTCCCTTCGTTTGCAGGGACCGGGGAGCTCTACACCTGGGGCTGGGGTAAGTCAGGCTCTGCCGCTGTGATGCTTAAACCGAGGGGAGGGGAGGCCGGGAGTGGAGGGCAGGGCCGAGCCCCTGGCACGGGGTAGGGCCCCACGGAGGAGCTGTCTCCAGAACAGGGCTAGGCACTAGGCTCAGACGCTGACTACTTCCCATCGGCCTTTCTTTTTTTTTTCTTCCTAAATGTTTCTTGTTTGTTTATTTATATAATAAATAATAAGGCCCGGTGCATGAAATTGGTGCTTTGTGGGGGTTGCCCAGCATGGCCTGTGCCCTCTTGCAGTCCAGGACCCCTCACTCCTTACCGCCCTCCTTCTGCGGAGGCAGGAGAGGCTCCCGCCATGGCTGCTGCTCTTGCCAGCCATGAGCCTGGCTTCTGGCTGAGCGGTGCTCCCTCTGTGGGAGCACACTGACCACCAGGGGGCAGCTCCTGCATTGAGCGTCTGCCCCCTGGTGGTCAGTGCACATCATAGCGACCAGTTCCACCATTTGGTCAATTTGCATATTAGGTTTTTATTATATAGGATATAGACATTTTTCCATTGATTTTTAGAGAGAGTGGGAGAGAGGGAAAGACAGAGAGAATCATCGATGTGAAAGAAACATATCGATTGGTTGCCTCCTGCACAAGCCCTGACCAGGGCCCGGGCCGGGGAGGAGCCCACAACCAAGGTACATGCCCTTGACTGGAATCAAACCCGGGACACTTCAGTCTGCAGGCCGATGCCCTACCCACTGAGCCACACCGGCCAGGGCCCCATCTGCCTTTCTGGAGAACTGTTTGTCTTAGGGGAATAGTTAGCCAGCGTTTGTGAAACACCTTGTGGTCTGGCACTGGGCTCGGAGCCCCCGGGGACCTGAGAGGCAGCTGGCCGGAGGCTGGCCTCCTGAACTCACAGCAGACGCCGCAGGTGCTGGCTTAGGCCCACCCCGGGCTGGTTTCCTGCTTGGCGGGGAGCAGCCCCGAGGAAGGCCCACGGAGGGGATGGCCAAGGGTCTCGTTTCCCGGTAGGTAAGTACGGACAGCTCGGCCACCAGGACACGACCAGCTGGGACCGCCCCCGCCGGGTGGAATACTTTGTGGAGAAGCAGCTCCGAGTAACGGCGGTGAGCTGTGGGCCCTGGAACACCTACGTGTACGCAGTGGAGCAGGAGAAGAGCTGATGTACGTAGACAAGGGCATGAAATGAGTGCACAGCACAGTAGAGTTATAAAGCCCACACCTGTGAGGCCCCCACCCAGGGCAAGGAACGCCACGGAGGCCCCGGGGCCCCGCCTCTGCCCCACCCTTCTCGGCCTTTCCGCGGCTTCCCCTTTGACCAGCATTTCTCAACGTGGTCCTCAGGTTGGAAACACCTAGAGAGCTTTGGAAACGGGTGCCCAGGGCCAGCATCAAAGGCCCTGAAATCAGTCCAGCCGGCGTGGCTCAGTGGTTAAGTGTCGACTATGAACCGGGAGGTCATGGTTCGATTCCGGTTGGGGCACATGGTGTGGGTATGCAGGAGGCAGCCGATCAACGATTCTCTCTCATCGTTGATGATTCTGTCTCTCCCTTCCACTGTGAAAGCAATAAAAATATATTAAAAAACAAACGTGAAATCAGAACCTCGCGCTCTCCCCCCGCCCCCCCCCCCCCCCCCCCCCGGTGATTTTGCGGCAGCACCAGGATTGGACCCACTGGGGTCATCTCTGTGCCGGGTGTCTGCTTTATTGAGAATTGTGCCACCCTGTGTGCGCCCTCTACAACACAGTAGTGTGTTTGTTCTTGGACTTGAGGTAAATGCATTCATTTCTGTGTATGTTCTCCTGTGTCTCATATTTTTATTCAGGAACACCTGGCCTTCCATTGAGGAGTGTACCTCAGTTATATCTTCTTCGGTTGATGGTCATTTCAACCTATTTTTAATTGAGCTAAACTGCTCATAAAACATTTACCACTTACCTGCTGGCGTGCCTCAGTGGTTGAGCCTCAACCCATGAACGGGGAGGTCATGGTTTGATTCCTGGTCAGGGCACTTGCCTGGGTTGCAGGCTCGATTCCCCAGTAGGGGGCGTGCAGGAGGCAGCCGATACATATTTCTCTCATCTCTCTCCCTTTCTGAAATCAATAAAAACATACTTAAAAAAAGAACTTACCACTTCCCATTTTTTAAATATATATTTTTATTGATTTCAGAGAGGAAGAGAGAGGGAGATATGTAAACATCAATGATGAGAGAATCATTGATCAGCTTCCCCTTGCACGCCCCCTACTGGGGATTGAGCCTGCAACCCGGACATGTGCCCTTGGCCAGAATCAAACCTGGGACCCTTTAGTCTGCAGGCCGATGCTCTATCCACTGAGCTAAACCGGCTAGGGCACCACTTCCCATTTTTAAGTGCACAGTTCAGGGGTGTTAAATGCATTTGCACTGTTGTATGAACACCAGCACCACCATCCCATATCTCTCAGCTGGTAAATCGGAGATGCTCTACCTATTAAGCAATAGCTCCCCCTCCCCCCTCCCCCTCCCCCTGGCAGTCACCATTGTACTTTGTCTTTATGACTTGACTACTCAAGTACCCGATGTGAAAGGAATCTTACGATGTGAAAGGAATCTTACGGTACTTAACTTTTTGTGATTTAGCATCACGCCCTCAAGGTTAAGGCATGTTGTGCCATGTGTCAGAATTTCCTCCTTTTTTAGGCCCGTGTAGTATTCCATTGTATGTAGAGACCACATTTTGCTCATCGGCTCATAGTCAGTGGACACTTGGGTTGTTTCCATGTGAAAAATGCTGCTGTGGACGTGAGTGTACAGATAGCTCTTTAAGACCCTGTTTTCAATTCCTTTGGCTGTGTACCAGAAGTGGAATTGCTGGGCCATGTGGTAATTTGTTTTAAATATATATTTTTATTGATTTCAGAGAGGAAGGGAGAGGGAGAGGGAGAGAGAGACAAACATCAATGATGAGAGAGAATCATGGATCTGCTGCTCCTATACACCCCACACTGGGGATCGAGCCCACAACCTGGGCAGGTGCCCTGACAGGGAATTGATCTGTGACCTCCTGGTTCACAGCTTGAACACTCAACCACTGAGCCACGCCGGCCAGGCTGGTAATTTCATTTTTAATTATTTGACAAGCCTACTTACTATTTTACATGGTGGCTGTACCATTTTACATTCCCTCCAACAGTGCACAAGGGTTCAAATTTTCCTATACCTCATCAGCATTTATTTCCTGGGTATTTTTTGTTTGTTTGCTATAATGGCCATCCTCACAGTGGGACGTGGTGTCTCATAGTCTGGGTTTGCCTTCCCCTGTTGCTCAGTGATGTTGAGCACCACCTGTGTGCACGTGTGCACTGGCCATTTGTGTGTCTTCTTTGGGGAAATGTCACTCAGTCCTTTGCCCCTTGTTGAATCGGGCTGGTTGGTTGTTGAGTTTTAGGAGCTGTGTACGTACTGTCTGGCTACGGAACCCTCATCAGATATGTGATTTAAACATATTTTCCCCCGCTTTGTGGGTTGGCATCTTACTGTTGATAGGGTCACTTGATGTAAAAAATTTTAATTTCCATGAAGTCCGGTTTGTGTACTTCTCCTCTTGGTGTCTGTGCTTTGGTGTCGTAGCCTAGAACCACTGCCAAGTCCAGTGTTGAGACGCTTCTGTGATTCCTTGTTTATTGTATGAGGTCGTTCATTTATTTTTTTTAAAATATATTTTATTGATATTTTACAGAGAGGAAGGGAGAGGGATAGAGAGCTAGAAACATCGATAAGAGAGAAACATGGATCAGCTGCCTCCTGCACACCTCCCACTGGGGATGTGCTCGCAACCAAGGTACATGCCCTTGACCGGAATCGAACCCGGGACCCTTCAGTCCGCAGGCCAACGCTCTATCCACTGAGCCAAACCGGTTTCGGCGACGGAGACGTTTATTAAAGCTGGACCGTGACAGAAGGACGGGCCTCGCATCGCAGAAGCAGCAGGAGAGCGGGCAGGCGCCGTGGCTCACTGAGAAGCCAGAGGAAAGGGGGCCGTGGGGACGGTGCCGCTGCCCATTGCTCCCCTGGCTTTGAGTCTCGAGGGAACCCTCGAGTTTAGGGGATGCACTGTGGGGCGTCGGGGGAAGGGAAGGCGCAGGTGTGCTCCGGGAGGGAGAGCGCCCCAGTGCATTGTGGGATAAGCTTTGAGAATAGTGTCCGTGCTCTCTGTTGCTATTGGACCGCCAGTTGCCCAGCACCGTTTGTTGGAGAGCCTGTCCTTTCCCATTGGATGGCCTTGCACAGTCATCACCAGGGCAGCCCTCGCTGGTTCGGCTCAGTGCTTAGGGCATCGGCCCATGCGCCAGAGGCTCGGGTTCGATTCCAGTCAAGGGCACATACCTGGGTTGCAGGTTCCATCCCCAATCCGGAGGGCTGAGTGTGGGACACAGTCAGTGTGTCTCTCTCACATCGATGTTTCACTCTCCCTCCCTCCCTCCCCCTTCCACTCTCTCTAAAGCTCAGTGGAAAAATATCCTCAGCCCAGCTGGGGTGGCTCAGTGGTTGAGCATTGACCCATACACCAAGAGGTCACTGGTTTGATTCCTGGTCAGGGCACATGCCCAGGTGTGGGGTCCATCCCCAGTGGAGGGCGTGCAGATAGATGTTGAAGATTCTCTCTCATTGATGCTTCTATTTCTCTCTCTCCCTCTCCCTTCCTCTCTCTCTAAAATCAATAAAAATGAAATTTATAAAAAGAATAAAAGGCTTAAAAATATCCTTGGTGAGGAGTAACCAGAAGAAAAAGGAGTGGGTTTATTCCTGGGCTCCTCCTTTTATTCTTTTCCTCTGTGTGTCTGTTCTTAGGCCATTGCCCCCCGCTTTGATTACTCTAGCTTTGTAGTAAGTTTTCAGAAAGTGTGAATCCTCCAACTTTGTTCTGCTTTCCCAGGATTGTTTTGGCTGTTGGGATCCCTTGCAATTCCATATCAACTTGATGACCTGCTTTTACATTTCTGAAAAAAAAAAAAAAGAAAGAAAAAGAAAGCCAGAGGGATGGGGATAGAGATGGTATTGAATCTATAGGTCAGTTTGGGGAGTATTACCATCTTAATTAAGTCTTCCAATCTGTGACAATGTCTATTTATTTAGGTATTTATTTTTTTAAATATTTTTTTTATTGATTTTTTTACAGAGAGGAAGAGAGAGGGATAGAAAGTTAGAAACATCGATCAGCTGCCTCCTGCACACCTCCTACCGGGGATGTGCCTGCAACCAAGGTACATGCCCTTGACCGGAATTGATCCTGGGACCTTTCAGTCCGCAGGCTGACGCTCTATCCACTGAGCCAAACCGGTCAGGGCTATTTATTTAGGTTTTTAATTTCTTTCAGCAATTATTTGTAGTTTTCAGTGTACAAGTCTTTTATTATCTCCTTGGTTAAATTTGTTCCTAAGTGTTTATTCTTTCGGACACCATTGTAAATGGAATTGTTTTCTTAATTTCATTTTGGATCATTCATTACTAACATATAGAAATACAATTGATTTTTTGTGTGTTGACCTTGTATCCTATAACTTTGCTGAATTTATTAGCTCAAAGAGTTTTTTTTGTAGATTCATTAGGATTTTCTATAGGGTGTCCCCCAAAAAGGTATACATACTTTGAATGATTATAAAATTAGTGTTTATTAACATACAGTTCATTTTCAAAATTTAAAAGAATTTACAGAAATGAATAAGTTTATCTCTTTATGTATCCCCATAAAAGAAGTCTAGTGACACTTTAGGATAAATTTTCTTTGTTCAAAGTTTTGGTATCAGTCTGGCTTCCCCCATTATTCCAAATCAGTTAAACCTGAAAAGTAGTGAAAATTGAGTTATCAGCTGTTAGAGAGTGTATACATTTTTGGGGAACACCCTATATAAAATCACTAGAGGCCCGATGCACAAAATTCGTGCAAGGGGCTCAGCCCTCACAGCCCTGGCTTTGTCCGGAAGGATATCCGGAAGGTCATTCGGCTGTCCGGTCTAATTAGCATATTATGCTTTTATTAGTATAGATGTCTTCTGTGAATAGACATAGTGTTACCTCTTCCTGTCTAATTTGGATGCCTGTATTTATTTGTATTGCATAATCGGGCTGGCTAGAACTTCCAGTACAGTGTTGAATGGAAACGGGAAAGTGGGCATCCTTGCCTTGTTTCTGATCTTAGGGGACTGAGCCCCGAGGATGAGGTTAGCTGTGGGTTTTTGAAAATGCCTTTTATCATGTTGAGGAAGTTCTCTTCTAGTCCTAGTTTGTTGAGAGTTTTTACCATGAAAGGGTGTTGGAGTTTGTTTTCCCCCTCTGTTCTATTAGACATTAATAGGTTTCGGTATGTTGAGCCATCCTTGCATTTCTAGGGTGTATCCCACTTGGTCAGGGCCTATAATCCTTTTAATACTCTGCTGGATTCTGTTTGCCAGTGTTTTGTTGAGGCTTTTTGCCTTTATATTCATAAGGGATATTATTCTGTTTTCTTGTGATATCTTTGTCAAGTTTTGGTATCAGGCTAATGCTGGCCTTTGAGAACAAATTAGGAAATGTTCCCTCCTCTTCCATTTTTAAAATTTTACATGCTTATTCTTTTATTTATTATTTTTTTAGTTATTTTTTAAATATATTTTTATTGACTTCAGAGAGGAAGGGAGAGGGAGAGATAGAAACAATGATGAGAGAGAATCATTGATCAGCTGCCTCCAACACACCCCCTACTGGGGATCAAACCCACAACCCAGGCATGTGCCCTGACCAGAAATCGAACCATGACCTCCTGGTTCATAGGTTGACACTCAACCACTGAGCCACACCAGCCAGGCTTCAGTTTTCTGGGAGAGTTTGAAAAGTATTGGTGTGAATTTTTGAAAAAATGTTTGGTAAAATTCACTAGGGAAGCCATCTGGTCCTGGGTTTTCTTTGTTGTGAGGTTTTGAGTACTGACTCAATCTTGTTACAGATCTATTCAGATTTCCTTTTATTATTATTATTAATATTATTGATTTTAGAGAGAGAGGAAAACATCTACTTTGTTGTAACAGTTATTTTATTTTTAAAATGATTTAGTGGCCGAAACCTTTTTGGCTCAATGGATAGAGCGTCAGCCTGCGGACTGAAAGGTCCCAGGTTCGATTCCGGTAAGGGGCATGTACCTTGGTTGCGGGCATGTCCCCAGTAGGGGGTGTGCAGGAGGCAGCTGATCGATGTTTCTAACTCTCTGTCCCTCTCCCTTCCTCTCTGTAAAAAATCAATAAAATATATTTTTTAAAAAAATGATTTAGTGTTTAAGTGACCATATAGCAGATCACATAGTCAGTGATTCATTACTTCACACCCTGGGTGGAAAAGTGTGAAGTATTTCTGTTATACAGCTGGTTGGGACAGGGAGAATGAAAATCCAGCATTTAGATGGGTGAAGAAATTCTCATTTAAAGTCTGGGCATGTTTAAAAACACTTAGCACCTTCTTTATATGGTTGTGGATAGAAAGAGAAGACAATTTCGACTTGTATTATAATTTCAGGTATAAGTATTGCTACCCCTGCTTGTTTTTCATTTCCATTTGCATGGAAAATATTTCCATCCCTTCACTTTCATCCGGTGAGTCCTTTGTCCTGAGGTGGGTCTCTTGTAGACAGCATATATGTGGGTTGTTTTCTTTTTTTTCTTTTAAATATATTTTTGTTGATCTCAGAGAAGAAGAGGGGGAGAGAGAGAGAGAGAACATCAATGATGAGAGTCATTGATTGGCTGCCTCCTGCACGCCCCCTACTGGGGATCAAACCCACAACCAGGGCATGGGCCCTTGACCAGAATCGAACCTGGGATCCTTCAGTCCACAGGCTGACGCTCTATCCACTGAGCCAAACCAGCTAGGGCCATGGGTCATTTTCTTATGGATCCAGCTACCCCGTGTCATTTAATTGGTGCATTTTGTTCCACTTAGTTATGCATTCATTGGTGGCTTCTTGTATGTGCCCTGATGGGGATCGAACCCACAGCCTTGGCGTATGAGGACAACACCAACCAACTGAGCTACCTGGCCAGGGCCCAGGTTTCCTATTTCTTCTTCTTCTTCTTCTTCTTCTTCTTCTTCTTTCTTCTTTCTTCTTTCTTCTTTCTTCTTTCTTCTTTCTTCTTTCTTCTTTCTTCTTTCTTCTTTCTTCTTTCTTCTTTCTTCTTTCTTCTTTCTTCTTCTTTCTTCTTCTTTCTTCTTCTTCTTCTTCTTCTTCTTCTTTCTTCTTCTTCTTCTTCTTCTTCTTCATTTATTTTTAAACTAGAGGCCCGATGCATGAAGATTCGAGCAAGAATGGGCCTTCCTGCCCTGACCGGTTTGGCTCAGTGGATAGAGCGTCGGCCTGTGGATTAAAAGGTCCCAGGTTCGATTCCAGTCAAGGGCATGTACCCTGGTTGCGGGTACATCCCCAGTGGGGAGTGTGCAGGAGGCAGCTGATCGACGTTCCTCTCTCATCGATGTTTCTAACTCTCTGTCCCTCTCCCTTGCTCTCTGTGAAAAATCAATAAAATATATTTTAAAAAAATAAAATTACCTATCCATTGCACTTTGAAGTTATTTATTACATGTTCTTACAAGCTAGTGTCTTTTATTTATTTATTTTTTAAGTATATTTTATTGATTTTACAGAGAGGAAGGGAGAGGGATAGAGAGTTAGAAACATCAATCAGCTGCCTCCTGCACACCCCCTATCGGGGATGTGCCTGCAACCAAGGTACATGCCCTTGACCAGAATCGAACCTGGGACCCTTCAGTCTGCAGGCCAACGCTCTATCCACTGAGCCAAACCAGCTAGGGCAAGCTAGTATCTTTTTAAAGTATTCTCGTGATTAGCCACAAGCCTTAGAACAGAAAACACGAGTATTCTCGTGATCAGTCCGCAATGTGTTAAACACGATTGCAACTATATCTTTCTCTTTTTGATTCAGTTTTTGACTTTTATTTGTATGCAGTGTGAGGTACATACAGATTTGGGGTGCCTATGTCTTCTGTAGGTTGCCCCTTTTTATCATGAATTATCTCTATCTTGTGGGGGTGCAGGAGCGTCCCTCCTGCCGCTCTCCGTGGTGCTGATCTCTCCCCACCCAGGGCCTGGCGACTGTGCCCTGGTCGCGCCTGGTTGGTGAGTTCCCTTTGGGTTCCTTTCTGTCTTGATAACAGGTGTGCAGTGTTTACACCGCTCTGCACTAGGTTGAACGATGACTTTAGCTCCAGGTCCACACCGGCTTTCTGTTCTGTGGATACTGCCCCTGCCCCACACGGTCCTCCTTCCTCTTTGGGGGGTGGGCAGGCAGGAGGCCCGGTTCCCCTGGAACCCCGAGAATATGACCCTGTTCTCAGCAGTGGAAGGAATGCCTGCTGTGATTCTTGAGCTGAAAATGGAGGGAGATACAGGGACAGAGAGGGAGGGCCAGTGAGCTGGAGCCTGGCCTTGAGTGGCCAAGGGGGCTGACTGTCTGGACTGGCATCCCTCCCTGCACCCTTGCATGGGCACGTGAGGGTCCACATGAGCCAGGGGTGTGTCCGGGTGACTGTCAGGGAGCGTCTGTGTGCACATCAAGCCTGCAAGGGGGCACCCAGCAGAGCTCACACCCCAGAGAGCAGGGAGGGAGGGAGAAGGCGGGGAGCACTCCCTCGGGTCCGCAGCCTGGCTCGCCCCATGTATTGGCTGACCCTGACCAGGCCTCAGTTTCCCTTTGGTGAAGCAGATGCTGGCGGGACAGGATTAGACGCATCCCTGGCATCCGGGAGCGGGCCGCACAGTCCAGGACTTGTCTTTGCAGGAGGAGCAGCTGTGTTCTCGTGAGAGTACGTTGAGGCAGCTGAGCACACGTGTCCCCACCCCAGGAGGCAGAGGGGCTGCTGGGGGAGCTGCCTGTGGGACGGAGGAGGAGGAGGCCAGGTCCGTCTCCCACCAACTTTATTCCATAACCAGGGCCCCGTGTTTGGGGGTTCCCCACTTCGGGGCTCCCCTAAGGCAATCATGGCCATGAGTAGCCGCCTGTGGGTCAGGCTGCACAGTCGTAAAAGGAACAATTGCGCCCTCATGTGGTCTCTCAGGGAGCACAGTTGGGCTCCCCCTGAACCTCCCAGTCCTCTGGCCTCTGCGGCCCTCCTCCCACTTCCCCACAGGCCCCTCAAGTTCCAGCCCCGGGACTTGCCCCCTGGGTCCGTTTTCCTCTTTCACGTGTTTCTCAAGCAGCAATGCTCTGAGCTCTGGGCTCTTCCCACCTGCTCTGTGCCCAGCCCCCGGCTCTGCCTCCTGAGGCTTCACAAATGGGCTGACAGAGGCTCTGGTTTCCTCGTGATGCGGCCACTGGTCCAGGCTTCCCTGGGGCTGGGGGCAGGCGGACGTGGGGACAAGCTAGGTCACATTCCACAAGCCCGCTGTCCTGAGATTCGGCCATTTTGAATAATTTGAATATTTACTCCCTGGATTGTTGCACGTTGGTTAGTGTCTAGAGTCTGGAGAAGTTGACTTTGGCATTTTTGCCAGTGTTCTCATTCCTTTATGGAGCAGTTTTTAGAAGTCCTTACTCTGCATTCCTGCTGACACCACTCCTTTTTTTTTTTTTAAATATATATTTTATTGATTTTTTACAAAGAGGAAGAAAGAGGGATAGAGAGCTAGAAACATCGATGAGAGAGAAACATCCATCAGCTGCCTCCTGAACACCCCCTACTGGGGATGTGCCCGCAACCAAAGTACATGCCCTTGACCGGAATCGAACCCGGGACCTTTCAGTCCGCAGGCCGACGCTCTATCCACTGAGCCAAACCGGTTAGGGTGCCACTCCTTTTTTTTAAAGTATATTTTTATTGATTTTAGAGAGGAAGGGAGAGGGGGAGAAACATCAATGATGAGAGAGAATCATCCATTGGCTGCTTCCTGCACGCCCCCAACTGGGGATCGAGCCCGCAACCCTGGCAGGTGCCCTGACTGGGAATTGAACCCTGACCTCCTGGTTCATAGGTCGGTGCTCAACCACGGAGCCACGCCCAGCTGCGTACTCCTCCTCATTTTAGTTATTTTTAACTGTTAAGATCAGTCCTCCCATGAGTAGCTTGGCAACCTACTGTACTTAGAAAATTGATGCCGGCCTGATTTACCTTTATTAAGTATCTCAGCATTCACATGGCCCATCAGCATTGTCACTTTATTTCATCGTAAACACAAGAGCCACCACCTAGGTGCACAGATGTGTTAGCGGTCATCAGTGAGCAGTTCATTTCTCAGGACTGCTGATTAGAGGAACCTTTCATATTTTACTTCGGCTTACGTGTTATGCAGCCTCTAGCAGTGGTGATAAACCGTTAAATGGAGCCCTAGGGTTAGACCTCGGTCCACAGCGCTGAGGTCCACTGTGGCTGGGAACAGGCCGTGCCTAAGGGACCGCGTGCTGCTCGCCTTGCAGGGCCTCACAGGCTGCTGACCAGGACTGTGGCCGAGACCCCAGAGCACAAGCAGGTCTCCGGGCGGCTGCTGCACAGGCAGATCAAGGGCAGGTGAGTGACACCTGTGCGGCCGCCCCCCCACCCCAGACAGCTCTCCCAGCTCCCGTGGGCTTCGTGACTCAGATCCCAACTGTTTCTTACAGCCAGAGAGCATCCTGTCAGCTCTGAGGGCCGAGAACCTACGGGAGGGCTCTGTCTGGCCTCGCGCACCTGGCGAGTGGTTTTGAGATTTACCCGTGTTGTTCACGTGTCAGTTCATCCCTTTCTGTTACTGAGCAATGTGCTGTTGAATGGATATTCCACAACTTATTTTTTAGATGGAGTGGGAGAGAAACATCGATGTCAGACACACACTGACTGGTTGTCTCCGGCACCCCCTCCGCCCCCGCTGGGCTGGGAATTGCCTGCTGCTGAGGTTCGTGCCCTTGACCGGGAATCAAGACCCTTTGGTGCATGGGCCGATGCTCTAACCACTGAGCCCACCAGCTGGGCTGGATATCTCACAATTTTAAAATCCATGTGCTGACACGGGGAAGGAGAGGTGGGTCTTCATTATGGCAGGGGTGGGGACTAGGCTCCCAACTTCCCGTGCTGAGGAGCGGTTTCCATGGCAGCTGCCTGGGCAGAGCAGGTCTCCCTGACAGTGTCTGTCCTTTGCGACCCCTGTCCCGGTTCTCGGAGGGCAGTTTTGGCCGCACCTCTGGGTGTGTTCAGGGTGTCAGCCTCTCCAGCACCCATGGGATCTGAGAAGCAAAGAGGAACTTCCGGGAGCTCACTGCCCTGTCTCTGGGCCCCGAGTCCCAGCCAGGCGGCTCTGCTCTCCGCGTTTGTCTTCCTCACAGTCACTGCATGCAACGTACCGGAAGACACTGCCCGTGTTTAACAGACGGCGAGGGAGGGGCACGTGCGTGTGTCTTGTCAAGGCTCCGTCTTGTCGTTACTAGTGTTTGTGTTTTCTACAGAATAAATTGTAAGAAGTGAAGTTTGTAGGTATTAGAGTGGAAGACACGGGGAAGAGATTGCTTGCCTCGCACACATGCCATCAGCTGGGCTGGGGGGTCAAACCTGCAACCCAGGTACGTGCCATTGACAGGGAATTGAACTCGAGACCCTTTGGTGTGCGGGCTGACACTTTAACCACTGAGAAACGGCGGCCAGGGCAAAAATAAATGTCTTTAATTAATTTTGAAGTTGTAAAGAAATGTTTTAAGCCCTAGCTGGTTTGGCTCAGTGGATAGAGCGTTGGCCTGCGGACTGAAGGGTCCCAGGTTCTATTCCAGTCAAGGGCACATGCCCGGGTTGCGGGCTCGGTCCCCAGTAGGGGGCGTGCAAGAGGCAGCCGATCAATGATTCTCATCATTGTGGTTTCTATCTCTCCCTCCCTCTCTGAAATCAATAGAAATATATATATATATTTTAAATGTTTTAACTCTGTCTGATAGTGTGAGAGGACTGGCCAACAGCGGTGTTCTCAAACTTGCGGGCTGAGAGGCTGTGTCTCTTTAGTGCGTTAATTATGAATTAATTAGTGGCTAATCCTTGTGCTCTTGGTTCCTCAAGGTCCTCTGATCCTGGTCCTGAAATCGATGTTGTTGAGGAATCCCCGGAGAAAGGTATCTACTCCCCTTGTTCTGGAGTTTTGCCTGCTTTCTGTGGAAACCTCATGCCCTGGTCCGCTCAGCCTGTCACCCTGAGACGGGGATGGGGAAGGTCAGGCCCGTGAAATCATCTGGTTTGGTCCTGCCAAGGCACTAGGGGTGAAGGTGATAATTTTGTATGCTGCCCACATGATATTTATTATAAATATCCAAATGGCCCTTGGCAGAAAAAGGTTCCCCACCCCTAGTCTAAGCTGTTCACAGGTAGGTGACAGTGCTGCACACACCAGCAATCTTGAGTGGTGAGTGGCCTTTTTACTTAAAGGTATATGTGGTGGGGTTTCCCAAAACTGCCTTTTTTAAAAAAATCAAGATATATGTTTATTGTGGAAAACTCAGAAAAAATAGAAAAGCCATAGTTTTGATAATCACTTGGTAACCCCATAACTCTGAAATGCTGTTAACAGTTTAGCTTTAATAATATTCTTACAGGTGTTACTTATATACAAAAATATGTAATATACACATACACTGCAGTTTTTAAATTTAAACATTTTTACAAGCGTGACTGTACTTTACACACATTTTCACCCCCCATCGTGCTTCATGGTGGCCATTCATGACACTGTCTGAGGTGACGGCTCGTGGGCCACCGTCTTTGCACCTCTCTGGGGCCACACATCACACACCTCTTATCTTTGCTACGACAATGGAGTCTCAACCAATGGCTTGTCAAGCTCCTGTCTGTATTTGGTAAAACATGGATGTTGCTCACGTGTACATGAGAGAGTCAGGCTGGCGTGTCTCCCTGCTGACTGGCTGTGACTCTGCTTTTGTAGAAGTGAGTCTGAGAAGAAGCCCTCGCATCAAGCAGCTGTCACTCGGCAGGACGAAATCTGGTCCCTTCTATTCTGCATCTCAGCCACAGCCTCGAAGTGTGCAGAGAGTTCACTCGTCTCAGCAAAGCCGGTCAGGTAGCGTGCCTGCCCCACGTCCACGCTAACTTGGTGGGAAGTATTTTTAGGAAAAGCAGTGAGATTTGGCCTCTTGTTTCCGGACATGGGAGAAGTAGAGCAGGTGAGTGTATTTGAGGTTCAGGTGACGAACAATCCAGGATCTTTATGATCCGCATCACCCTTTGGAGTCTGACAGCTGGCCACCACACCCTTCTCGTGAGGGACACGTTCCCTGCAGAGGACGTGCCCTGTGGTTCCCACGTCCTATTGCTCTTTTATAATTACAAATGAAAGTATTTTGGTTGATTGTATTTCCTAACATAGGGCCTGGGGTTAACTGCAGTCTTACTAACACTCAGGAAGGTAGCATGATCGCAGGAGTTGCTGACATCATCCCCCTCCTCTTCTTCATGGACTGGCTGTTTGGTGCTGGAGGGAATGAAACGCTGTCACTGTTCTTGACTTGCAGACCAGGGAGGATCTCCTCCCATCCCGAGTCTCCGGTCTCCGAAGACGCTTCTTTTCGGGGCCGTGTCCGAGGTGGTCAGGCCCTCGGAGGAGGGTGCGGCTCGACGTAAAGGGCCTTCAGGAGACACAGTGGCCTCTGAGATTCCGACAGCTTACCAGGTAGGACATGTCTATCATGTTTAAAACCGTCTCGGAGAACAGACGGCCGGCCAGGGAAGCACTGTGCGGTAACCGGGAGGCTCACACATGTGTCCGAGTCGTCTTTCTTAGTGACCAGCTGAGATGAAAATTCCAACAGGCAGCGTTAGGTTGGCAAAACTTTGGTCCCGCCTTTAAAACTTTTATGGACGTTGGAGATTGTCCATGTTTCATTGACCAGCGTTTAGTCCTGAGAATCAGGTCAGTGAAGAGGTCAGCCTCACTGCATCAGGTGGGCTCCCACAGTGAGGCCTGTGTGTGAGCAGCAGCCATGGGTGTCTGGAAAAACAAAAGGAACTGTAACAAGTATAGAAGATCGATAAGGGACTGTAGGAGAAAAAAGAATACAGACAGAGCTTACACAGAGAGGAGAGATATACTGAGAGTTCAGAGAGGTAGAGATGTGGGATGAGAGAAGAGGCAGGTCAAAGAAGTGACAAGAATGAAATCGGAGGTAGAGAAGAGAAAATAGATCAGGGTGATGAGAGACTGAAAAGAAGGGATGGGATGAGGGAGGTCAGAGTAACAGAATTCAGAGAGAAGGAGAAGATCGGGAAATTAGAGTGAGAAATGAAAGGCAGAAGATAGATTTTAGAGAGGATTAATGAGAGAGAAGATAGAGTTCAGGGAGGGAGATCAGCTGGAGGAGAGAGGGAGGAGAGAGAAATGAAAGGCAGAGATAGATCTCAGAGATGGAAAGTGGGGGCAAAGAAAGAGTAGCAAGAGATCAGAGAGAAGAGCGTGAGCTCGATCAGGGAGTGAAGAGAGTTGGAGATCACAGTGTGGGAGAAGAGACATAGAGGGAATGATGCAGATCAGGGACAGTGAAAGAAATGGAGAGAGAAGGGGGAGTAGACAGGGGAGTAAGAAACAGATCAGAGGGAAGACAGATGAGAAGAGAGAAGAGTGGGAGCTCAGAGAAAGAGAATGGAGGGAAATGAGAGAAGAATGTTCAAAGAGAGAAGCAGACTCAGAGGGAGAAGAGATTGAGCTCTGAGAAATGGAGACGAGCGGGAGATGAGCAGAGAGAAGAAGATAGGCAGATGGGAGAGAATAGAGGGAAATTTGAAATATCTTCTGCCTTTCATTTCTCTAAGAGGGATTGAGAGAGGTCAGATAGAGGAGGGAGAGTTTAGACAGCAGAAGAGAGAGGAGTTGAGAGGGAAATGAGAGACAGAGTTTAGGGGGAAGAGAACGAGAGAAGGCTCAGAGATGAGATATCAATGCAAGAGAGGAGAGTGGGGAAAGAAAAAGAGTGTAGAGAGCTGAGAGAGAGAAGGCGGAAGAGAGTGAGATTACAGAGATGATCCGAGAGAGAGGGGAGGATGATGAAGGGAGTAAGAAATGAGAAACAGATCACGGAGGACAGGGAAGAGATTGAAAGCAGAGTGGGGAGAGAGGGTTCACAGAGGCAGAGAGAAGTGAGAAGAATGAAACCAGAGAGACAGAAGAGTGGGAGTTCAGAGCAGAGGGAGAAAGAGCAGAGAGGTGAGAGAGCCATCGGAGAGGTGATCAAAGGGAGAACAGGGAGATAGAGATGAGACAAAAGAGAGGCACATCAGAGAGAAAACAGGGTGATGTGTGAGAAGAGATGGGGCAGGGAGAGAGGGGAGTGAGTTCTGAGAAGGAGGAAGAGAGAAGAGCGTGAGATGGATCAGGGAGGGAAGAGGAGTTGGGAGGGAATGGGAGAACAGAGAGCTGGAGATGGGAGTGTGGGATAAGGGGAAGATTAGAGGGAGTTCAGAGAGAAAAATGAGTTCAGACGTGGAGGGCAATCAGAGGAGAGTGGGATAAGAGAGGGAGTGAGGAGAGAGCGAAAAGAAAGGCAGAAGGACGATTTCACAGAAGGAAATCATAGTTCAGAGAGAAGAGATGAGAGAATAGAGTGACATCACAGAGAGAGCAGAGGCAGGTCGAAGTGAGAGGAGTGAGAAGAATGAAATCAGAGAGACGGAAGAGTGGGAGCTCAGAGAAAGGGCAGAGGAAAATGGGGGGAGAGAGATGAGAGGAGTGCAGAGAGAATTCAGAGAGAATAGAGGGAAGTGAGATTCAGCTCAGAAAAATAAAGAGCTGGAAATCAGAGAAAATAAGTTCAGAGAGGGGATGGGAGAGAATAGAGGGAAATTAGAAAGAAAAATGAAAGGCGGAAGATTTCAGAGGGATGAGAGAGTAGAGAGAGAAATGAGAGGAGATGGAGATGAAAATATTTCAGAGAGAAGAGTGTGAGAGAGAGGGGAGAGTAGATACTGAGATTAGAGAGAAGAGAAAGTTCACAAATAAGAGATGTTGAGGGAGATCAGATGAAGGAGAGAGAAGAGTGGGATAAGAGAAAGAAGAGTTTGGCAGTACAGAGTTGATCAAAGGAGATTAGAGAGAGAAGAAAGAGTTGAAAGAAGTGATCAAGGAGACAGAGAAAGATGAGAGGGAGAGCAGGGAGATGTGTGAGAAGACATAGCAGAGAGATTAGAGAAAAATAAGGGGGAGAGAAATGAAAGGCAGAAAATGGGTCATCAGAGATTAGAAAACAACAGAAGAGAGAAGGAAAACAAAGGGAGAGTTCAGAGAGCTGATCAAAGAGGAGGAGGAGAGGGGAGTAAGAAGTGAGAGAAGAGATTGATCATAGAGGAGAAGAAAGAGTGTAAAGATGGGTGATGAGAGAATTTATGAGAAAGAGGTAGAGTTCAGAGACAGACGGTGAGAGAAGTGAGAGTGACATCAGAGAAAAGGCAGGTCAGATAATAGAGAGGGCAGGAGATCAGATAGAGGAGAAGGAAATCTGGGTTCAGAGATAATCAGAAAAGAACATAGAAGAGGGTGAGGTCAAAGAAGAACCAGTTCAGAGAGTAGAAGAAAGAGCGGAGAGAGAGGTCAGAGGGAGAAACAAGTGACAAGAATGAAATCAGGACAGAAGAGTGGGAGCTCAGAGAGAGAAGACAGGGCAGGGAGAGGAACGTGAGCTGAGAGAGGAAATGAGTTCTGAGAAGGAGGCAGGAGAGGGGAGAGGAAGAAGAGAGGGTGCACAGAGAGGAGGGAGAGAGAAGAGCGAGAGATGGATCAGGGAGGGAATGAGAGAACAGAGAGAGAGCGAGATACGGGATGAGAGGGAGAACAGAGAGCTGGAGGTGGGAGTGGGAGAGGAGAGAGAGGGAGGTACGGGATCAGAGGGGGAAAAGGGAGCATTCAGAGGCAGATTTTGAAGGAAAGAGATGAGAAGAATGAGGTTAGAGACAAGGGAGTAAGATTAGAGGTAGGAATAGGAAAGAGGGAATGGAGGAGGGCAGAGAGAGTTGGCGGTTAGAGCGAGGGAGAGATTAGAGGGAAATTAGAGAAGGGAGTTCAAAGAGAGAAGAAATAAGACTCAGAGGAGAGTGAGAGATCAGAGAGGGCGATGAGCAGAGAAAAGAAGATCGGGAGACCAGAGAGATGAAAGGCAGAAGATAGATGGCAGAGAAGAGAGTTAAGCAAGAAAAGAACCTTCAGGGAGAGCTCAGGGAGGAGGAAGAGTTCAGGAAGAATGAGCTCAGTGTAGAAGAGAGAGAAGAGATATATCCAGAGGTCACAGAGAGGTGAGATAATTCAGACAGAAAGAAGATGGAGATGATAGAGAGAGTTCAGAGAGCAGAAGAGAGAATTTAGGAGAGAGGTCTCAGAGAGAAGAATGAGCTCAGAGAGGGAGGGAGATCAGAGTGGGGTCATAGTGAGGGGTGAAGAGAGAGAGAAAGGAAAGACGGAAATCAGAGTTGAGAGAGAAAGAAGGGAGAACAGTGGGCAGAGAGAAGAGATATATTGAGAGAGGTCAGAGAGAGAGTTCAGAATGAAGAGAGTGCTATCAGTGAGAGAATTCAGAGAGGAAAGAGAAGTGGGAGGAATGACATCAGAGACAGATGAGTGGGAGCTGAGAGAGCAGAGAGCGAGCAAGAAGATGGGGACAGAGCAGGATCAAAGGGGAAATGAGTTCTGAGAGGGGGAAGGGAAAAGAAAGTAGCAAAGATCAGAGAGAGAGATGAGAAAAATCAGAGAGCAGGGGAACAGAGGGAAGAGAGAAGAGAGGGATCAGAGAGAGGAGGGAAATGAGAGGAGAGGGAGCTCAGAGGGTAAGTAAGAAATGAAAGACAACATGCAATTCAGACAGATCAGGGAGTTCAGAGAAGAGAGTGAAAGGTTGAGATAAAAGACTAGGAGTGGAGAGAGTGGGAGAAGATATATTGAGAAAGTTCACAGAGGGAGAGAGATGAGAGGATAGAATGACAGAAGAGAAAGGGCAGAGAAAGATCAAAGAGAAAAATGAGTTCTGTGGATTGAAGAATGGGGGGAGAGATATGAGGAAGGTCAGAGAGAATCAGAGTTCAGAGGGAGGGAGAGAAAAGAGACATCAGAGAGGAGACGTATGAGGAGAGAATTCAGAGACAACAAAGGGATGTGCGATTGACCTCAGAGAAAGAATAAGTTAGGAGAGGGAGATGAGCAGAGAGAAGAGGCATCAGGGAGATTATAGAGAGTAGAGGGAAATCAGAAAGAGAAATGCAAGGGAGAAGATAGATTTCAGAGGGATGAGAAGAGTGGGATAAGGGAAAGAGGACAGAGAGCTCAACAGAGAGCGGAGAGGAAATGTGGCAGATGAGAGGGGAGAGAGAAATGAGGAGGATGAGGGGCGGAAAGTAGATATTGAGATTAGAGAGGGAAAAAGTGTTTACAGACAGAGAGGAGAGATATATTGAGGGAGGTCAGAGGGGGGAGAGAGACAGATGTGAGGCAGATTAGAGAGAGTTCATGGGAAGGAGAGAGAAGAGTGGGATAAGAGAAAGGAGAGATTGGCAGTACAGAGATGATCGAAGGAGACCAGCGAGTAGGAGAGACAGGAGTAAGGAATGAGAGAGAGAAAAAATTGAGATCAGAGAGAAGAAGAAAGAATGTATAGAGAGTAGAGATATACTGACAGAGGTCACCAAGAGAGGTGAGAGAGGCAAATTAGAGAGAGAAGAAAGAGTTGAAAGAGCAGAGTGAGAAGGAAGTGATCAAGGAGGCAGAGAAAGATGAGAGGGAGAGCAGGGATGTGTGAGAAGACATAGTGCTGAGTGAGACGACTGAGATCAAAGAGGAAAATGCGGGGGGAGAAATAGAGAAGCAGCGAGCAGGAGAGAGAAATGAAAGGCAGGAGAGGGGTCATCAGAGATTAGAAAACAACGTAGAGAGAGGAGAGGGGAGTGAGAAGTGAGGGGGGAAGAGGTTGAGATCATAGAGGAGAAGAAGAAGGGTGTAAAGAGAGGTGACATGAGAATTTATGAGAAACAAGGTAGAGTCGAAACCGGTTTGGCTCAGTGGATAGAGCGTCAGCCTGTGGACTGAAGGGTCCCAGGTTCGATTCCGGTCAAGGGCGTGTACCTTGGTTTCGGGCACATCCCCAGTGGGAGGTGTGCAGGAGGCAGCTGATCGATGTTTCTGACTCTCTATCCCTCTCCCTTCCTCTCTGTAAAAAATCAATAAAATATATTTTAAAAAAAAGAAACAAGGTAGAGTTTCAAGAGACAGAAGGGGAGAGAGTGAGTGACATCAGAGAGAAAATAGTTCACAGAGAAGAGGAGTTCAGAGAGGGAGGGAGATCAGATAGAGGAGAGAGAAATAAAAGGCAGAGGTAGATCTCAGAGAAGGAAATCAGGGTTCAGAGACAAGAAATTAGAAAAGAACATAGAAGAGGGTGAGGTCAGAGGGAGAAACAAGTGACAAGAATGAAATCAGGACAGAAGAGTGGGAGCTCAGAGAGAGAAGACAGGGCAGGGAGAGGAACGTGAGCTGAGAGAGAAAATGAGTTCTGAGAAGGAGGCGGGAGAGGGGAGAGGAAGAAGAGGGTGCACAGAAAGGAGGGAGAGAGAAGAGCGAGAGATGGATCAGGGAGCGAAGAGGAGTGGAGAGGGAATGGGAGAACAGAGAGAGAGCTGGAGGTGGGAGTGGGAGAGAAGAGGGAGGGAGGTACGGGATCAGAGTGGGATTGGGATGAGAGGGAGAGCAGAGGGAGCTCAGAGAGAAGACTGATGAGGAACAGAGTTCAGAGAGAGGGCGGAGAGGGAGCAGACAGGGAGTGAAAGAAGTGATTGAGAGGGAGGGAGAGCGGGGAGTAAGGAATGGGAGACAGAAGAATGCGTTCAGACAGAGGGAAAGAAGAGCTGGAGGTCGAGAGAGGTGAGAGTTCAGAGGGAAGAGGCAGATTTTGAAGGGAAGAGAGAGGAGATGTCAAAAATAGAAGAGAGTGAAATGAGATTAGAGAGAAGCAGGTAAGATTAGAGATAAAAAAGAGAATGGAGGAGGTCAGAGTGAGGGAGAGATCAGGGAGAACAGAGGGAAATTAGAGAAGGGAGTTCAAAGGGAGCAGAAATAGACTCAGGGAAACCAAAGGGAGAAGAGATTGAGCTGCGGGAGATCAGAGAGGGCGATGAGCAGAGAAGAGGAGACGATCGGGAGAGTAGAGAGGCAGAAGATAGGGATGAGAGAGGAGAGAGTTAGCCAGGAAAAGAACATTCAGAGAAGAGGGCGAGATCAAAGGGACAGCTCAGGGAGAGTAGGAGAAGAGAGCGAGAAGATATATCGAGAGGTCACAGAGAGGTGAGAGAGTTCAGACAGAAAGAAGACAGTGATGAGAGGAGAGAAGCAGACGAGAAATCAGGGAGATTAGAGAGGTCTCAGAGGGAAGGAGATCAGATAGAGGAGGGAGAGAGAAGAGACATAATAAGAGAAGAGAGAGAAGTGAGAGGAATAAAATCAGAGACAGAAGAGTGGGAGCTGAGAGAGCAAGAAGACAGGGAAAGAGAGAGCAGGATCAAAGAGGAAATGGGGGGGAGAAAGAGTAGCGAGAAATTAGAGAGAGATGAGAAAATCCAGAGAGCAGGGAACAGGGAAGAGAGAAGAGCATGAGCTCGATCAAGGAGTAGAGAGGGAGAGATCAGAGAGGGATCAAAGAGAGAGAGTTCATGACGAGAGAACAAGGGAGCTCAGAGAGGAGGGAGATTGGGGTAAGAGAAATAGAGGGAGCTCAGAGGGGGAGTAAGAAATGAAAGACCACATGCAATTCAGAGAGAGATCAGGGAGTTCAGAGAAGAGAGTGAAAGAGGTTGAGATAAAAGACTAGGAATGGAGAGAGCGAGAGAAGATATATCGGGAGAAAAAGTTCACAGAGAGAGATGAGATGAGAGAATAGTGACATCAGAGAGAAAGAGAAGAGAGTTCAAAGAGGGACGTGAGAAGAATGAAATCAGAGAAAGAGGGAGATGTGTGAGAAGAGACAGGGCAGAGAGGAGAGAGAAAAATGAGTTCTGAGAAAAAGAGTGGGAGGAGAGATATGAGGGAGGTCAGAGAGAGTGAGAGAAAGTGAGAGTAAAGAGAGACATCGGAGAGGAGATGAGTGAGGAGAGAATTCAGAGACATTACAGGGAAGTGAGATTCAGCTCAGAAATAGCGGGAAATCAGAAAGAAATGAACGGCAGAAGATAGAGATCAGAGGGTTGAGAGAGGAGTGGGCAAAGGGAAAGAGTAGAGAGAGCTCAGAGAGAGAGGGGAGAGGAAATGTGGCAGATCAGAGGGAGTTGAGAGGGAAGAGAGAAATGAGGGAAGATAGAGATGAAAAGATTTCAGAGAAGGTGTGAAAGGGAGGGGAGAGTAGATACTGAGATTAGAGAGAAGAGAGGGCTGCAACGTTGATGCTAGAGAGAAGAGAAAGTGTTCACAGATAGAGATGTATCGAGGGAGATCAGAGCGGGGGGAGATGTGAGGCCAATTAGAGTTCAGGGAAAGGAGAGAGAAGAGGGAACTCGGAAAGAAGAGAATGTGGCATTACAGAGATGAGAGGAGATTGCGATCGGAGAGTAGGAGAAGGAAGAGCATATAGTGAGAGGAGCTATATTGGCAGCAGAGAGGAGTGGGAAGAGTTCACAGAGACAGAGAAAGATGAGAGGGAGAGCAGGGAGATGTGTGAGAAGACACAGGGCAGAGCGGGAAGGGTAAAGAGAAATGAGTTCTGAGAGAGAGGGGAGGGGGGATCTGAGCAAGAAGCAGAGAGCAAAGAAGAGAGATGGGAGGATAGAGGGCAATTAGAGGAGGGATTTCAAAGAGAGGCCAGATGGAAGAAAGTGGCGAGACAAGAGTGAGTTCAGAGAAGAAGATAGGGCGATGGGAGAGAACAGAGGGAAGGTGGAAAGAGAAATGAAAGGCCGAAGATCGATATGAGAAGACAACGTAGACAGAGGAAAGCGGACTGAGAGAAGTAAGAGACGGAGGAGAGAGTTCTGAAAGAAAAGAGAATTCTGAGGGAGATCGAGACCGAGTCTAGAGAGTTCCAAAAGCGGGCGGGTGAGGGGAGAGAAAGATGAGGCCCAGCAGAGAGAGGACAGGAGGTGTGGGATAAGAGTGAATCATGGAGGGAGAGAGAGGAGAGAATGAAATCAGAGACAGAGACTGCAGAGGGAGGAGATGCGGAAGAGACATCTGAGGTGATCAAAGAGCAAGATCAGAGAGGAGAGAAGGGGAAGGTGGGATAGATGAAAGTGAGAAGAGAGATATGTGAGGAGAGAAGCGGGGAAAGGGGAGCTCAGAGCAGAGACAGAACAGAGGCCCCTCACCTGCTTTCTGCTCACCTGCAGCGAGTAGATTTCCTCGTCTCCGCAGCGTAGATGTCAGATTTGGGGGTGGCATGTACAGGTCACCATTTTTATTTCAAACGAGGCTGAGACCCCACATTAGAACATTTTCTTGCTTACCTGTCTTTTGTCTCTGAACCTCTTGGGCAGAAAGAGTGGGATGTTAAAGGTGTTATTTTTTTTTTACCTTTACTCATATTTTTTATACCCACAGTTCCCTCCCACCCCCAACCCTTTTTTTAGAATATATTTTTATTGATTTCAGAGAGGAAGGGTGAGGGAGGGAGAGATAGAAACATCAGTGATGAGAGAGAATCATTGATCGGCCGCTCCTGCACACCCACCCACTGGGGATGGAGCCCACAACCCAGGCATATGCCCTGACTGGGAATCCAACCGTGATCTCCTAACCACTTAGCCACACCAGCTGGGCCCCCTTCACCTGTTGATACACTTTCTTGGGTATTCCCCCCCCCCCCCCCGATCCTGTCCCGCCCGTGGCCTCCATTGGTCTAACAGCAAGCTGTCCTCCAGCTCCCTGTCACCCCATGCAGGCCCTGACATTGCATTAGCCACACGCGCTGTCCCGTCCACCCCCATTGAGCACCCGATGACAGGTCAGGTTGCAGCTGTGGGAGGCATGTGGGTTTGCAGCGTCTTGGCAAGCGGGGAGGGTCGTTTCGTGTCTTTCTGGCAGTGCCCTCTGTGTGTGTCCCACGCTCCCCCCCCACACACACACACACGCATTGCCTGGCGCACAGCAGGTGCTCAGTGATCACATGGTGGATGTGGGTGTGTGGCCCGTGGTGTGACAGCAGAGGCTGCCTCAGGGACCGATCGGAAGCAGTGTCCTGTTGGAGGAAGGCTGAGCTGTGCCCCAGTGGAATATGCAAACTGCTTAAATGACTGGTCTGGGAAACAGGCTGGGTGCGCGCTTGGTGCTAGAAAACGTGGCCAGGCAGCGGCCATGGCCGTGGACACGCGTCATTGCTAAGATCGTGCCTTTGGCAGCCTGCTGGTTCTCCCCCTCTCCTTTCTAATCGCCCTAGAGGTTACCGGACCTCCATTCCTGGAGAGTGTGGGTTACTGCGTTCAACCACTGAACTGTTTTCCTCACAGACTCCTAAGAAGAGTTCCCGGAAACGCCCCAGCTCTCCAAAAGCGACGCCCCGAAGGCCCCCTCGTGCCCCTCGCACACCGCAGACTCCCCTGCGCTCCCCCGAGAGGCTGCAGAAGCTCTGTGCAGCCCGGACACCCGCCAGACAGGGGCTCTTTCAGTCCCCGAAGGCCTCCGCGCCCCACGGCCGCCACTCACCTCCTCCGCCCCCAGCCTCGCCCCTGGGACGCCCCCTGCCCGAAGGCGGCACCTCCCCCCGGGGAACGAGCCCAAGAACGCCCGGTGACCAGCCCCTGGGGTTTCTGCAGAGCCCCACCCGGCTGCCCTCAGTGGCTTCCAGTCCAGAAAGCACCCCGCGGCGTCCAGCAGCCTGGGGGGCGCCCAGAGAAACTGCCCACGTGGTTGCACCTCCCCCACAGAAACTGCAGCTCCCCCACCACCTCCGAGCCTCTTGGGGCCAGGAGCCAGCACGGAGAGGGAGAGTGAAAGCTGTCAGAACCCCGACAAGACCAGGGGACAGCCCTAACCGGTTTGGCTCCGTGGATAGAGCGTCGGCCTGCGGACTGAAGGGTCCCGGGTTCAATTCCAGTCAAGGGCATGTCCCTTGGTTGTGGGCACATCCCCAGTGGGAGGTGTGCAGGAGGCAGCTGATCGATGTTTCTCTCTCATCGATGTTTCTAACTCTCTATCCCTCTCCCTTCCTCTCTGTAAAAAATCAATAAAATATATTTAAAAAAAAAGACCAGGGACACAGCCGTGCCAGCTTCCCCGCCTGCGTCTTCTCTCACTTCCCCTGTGGGTGGCATTCCCGAGAGTCCCCCCAGGACAGCCTCGGCCGAGTCCCCTCACCCTGGACAACTGGACGGGAGAGAGCCCCCGAGAGCCTCCAGCCCTCCTCCCTCGGTGCCCCCCAGGACCTCAGGGCGAGTCAAGCCTGACGCCAGCCCCTGCCCCCGTCACCCTCCTGAAGTGGGGATGAGGCTGGGAAACACCTCCAGTCCCGAGAGGGGCTCCCTGGAGGGCCAGCCCTGTCCCTGCGCCGCTCCTGCCGCCGGCACAGACACCAGGAGGCAGCAGCAGGAAGGGGGCCCCTCTCCGTCCTCTGAAGGGCAGGGCGACCCTGGGCCTGGCTGCAGGGGCGGCTGGCACACGTCCTCCCCTGTGCTCACTGCCAGTGACACGGAGCCCCTCCCTGTGCCGGGCGAAGCCGAGGACGGGAACAGCCACCATGCCCCCGTGGGAGCCGGTGAGGGGTTAAGGCCGGCGGTTGCTGGGGAGCAGCCTTCTGACCCTGGGACTCCTTCCTCTGCGCCCGGCTCTCCTCAGACACCCCCCGGCGCCCTGCGCTGTGCGGCCCACGGAGGGCAGCGCCAGGCTGCGGCCCCACTCGAGCGCCTGCCAGCGTCCGCTCAGCTGTCAGAGGCCCCTGCCCACCCCCAGGCCTACGAGGAGGAGCTGGCCATGCAGGCTGGGGGGCTGCCCACGCTTCGAATCAGGAAGGTGGACACCAGCCCGGGGTCCGAAGCCGAGCCGCTGAGAAGGGACCCAAGTGTCCCCCCCAGCCTGGCCGTGCCCAGGGGCAGCAAGTCCTCAAGGCCCGACACCTACACGTCGCCCCCCTGCCTTCGCCCCGCGCACAGCAGCCCCGGCAAGAACGGCGGACAGACCTACATCTGTCAGTCCTGCACCCCCACCCGCTGCCCCTCGAGCACCCCCAGTCCGTTCCAGGCAGATGCTGGGGTTCCTTGGACACCATCCCCCAAGCACAGCGGGAAACGACCCCGGACACGATCAAGGACTGGCCGCGGAGGAAGCGGGCGGTGGACGGCAGCCTGGGCGCCCCTGCGGGCAGGGCCGACGCGGGCACAGACCTTGGTGCGGGCGGGTCGCTGCTGCGGCCAGAGGGCACCGAGCTGGACCTGGAGCTCGGCCTCCACAAGACTCGCGTCCTGGGGGACTTTGAGCTCGAGGGGGTGTGTCAGCTGCCAGACCAGTCCCCTCTGCTGTTCCACAGGAAGATGCCTGCCTCGCAGGGCAAGGATGCAGACGCCCCGGGTAAGACATCCGGCCGGTCTCCTGGGGTGCCCTGGGTTAGCACAGGGCTGCGGGCAGCTGCGTTTTGTGGGAGGCATAGGGACAGTGACATGCGCGGTGCCCACCCAGGGAACCCCAGTCCTACCAGGTACTTGAGGTTCCTGAAAGCGGTGGCAGGCGTGGGCGCACAGCGCAGTCCCTGGAGGCTGAGCCGTTTCCTCCCGTGTCTGCGCGTCCCGTGACAGGACCGCCCGCAGCCTCGGCAAAGCACTGGCTGAGCCTGTGCTGCACGTTAGATGGTTCCTCCTAGAATGGTCAGGGGAGCAGGAGGGGCGTCCGTGGTCCCTCCCTCAAGGCCACATTGAAGATCTGAGACGAAGCAGCACAGGGCGGCAGGGGCAGCAGGGACTCCGTGTGGGCGACGCCCCGAGGGGGAGGCCCCATGAAGCCTCCTGGCCAGGCCCTGCCTCTGCTGCGCCCTCAGCTGCCCATCTGCCTGGCTCTAGATGAGGATTTGGATGTGTTTCCCGCCACGGAGGACTCTCCGTTCAGCCGAGCCTTTTCCAGGACCCGCCCCGTCAGCAGGACGTACTCACGGAAGAAGCTGATCAGCTAGAAGGCGGACCCAGCAGGGCCTCTAACCAGACACTACAGAGCCTGTTGGGGCCTCTCTCCCTGGACACTTGCCGGCTGCCCCCTGGGCGCCGGGAATGCTGTCTGCAGGGGAGCAAGTTCCACAGGTGCCTGTGAGCACAAAGGAGCTGGGGGCTGGGTCCCAACCTCCACCACCCAGGCCCTGAGGCTGCCTGGGGCCCTGTAAGATCAGGAGCCCATTCCAGCCCCCACCCTCCCACCCCGCGACCCCGGCCTCGCTTGTGAAGGGGGAGGAAGGACCCGGGTGCGGGGCTTCCCTTCCCTCTGACAATAACGTTACCTCTGTACTTGGCGGGCATGGCTGTGGGCGTTCTCGCCGGCGCCTCACTGACCTGCCCTGAGCTGCGTGCGGCAGCCTCACCTGGGTCTGCCCCGGAGCCAGTGCCCGCACAGGCCTCGCGTCAGTGGGGAGACACACAGCAGCGCCTCTTGGTGCAACGAGTCAGTGTCTCTCGTCTGACTCACTTCCGAGCTGCTGTGTTCCCAGGTCTGATTCTTACTGCTGTCCAACACACTCTGAGTGAAAACCCCCATTTATCAAGAGGTTGTTTATTATAAAACTAGTGACCTGGTGCATGAAATTCGTGCACATTAAAAGGGGATTAATTAGAGGAAATAATTTAATATTGCTATTTGCCCTTTCTCTATAATACAAGTGTCAGAGATGAAAGAAGATTAGTAAAATGTATATGAAAACCTTCCTCCTGTCAGAGTCTGGGGCTTACCACGGGACCCAGAGTCAAGTCCCCACCCTTCCACATGCACCTCAAAATCATGTGAAACCCAGACCTGGCCGGCCTCCCTCCCCATTGGGCTAGATCCAGACGCAGCTAGTCCCACTCTTGTCAAGCCCTGCTGGGCAGGGGGTGTAGCCTCAGGTCTCCTGGCCTGGCGGCAGGATGGGGGGTGTGGCCTGAGGTCCCCCAACAGAGCACTGGGGGTGCACCTTGAGGTCCCCCATCAAGCCCTGCTGGGTGGGGATGTGGCCTGAGATCCCCTGTCAAGCCCCGTGGGGGCGGGGGAGGGCAGGGCAGGGTGTAGCCTCAGGTCCCTGCTGGTTGCTCCTTAAGGCTCCTTATGGGAACTTGGCCTCAGGTGTGGGGGCAGCTGTCTTTGTGATGGAGTGATGGTCAATTAGCATATTCCCTCTTTATTAGATAGGATGGTTTCACAAAATTCTATAAAAGGTTTCCCGAGAGAAACCAAGATGGCGGCATAGGTAAGCACCTAAACTGCTGTCTCGCACAAGAATTTCAAAACTACAACTAAAACACAAAACGGGCACCATCCAGAACCACAGGAAAGCTGGCCGAGTGGAAATTCTACAACTAGAAGGAAAGAGAAAAGCTCATTGAGACTCAGAGGAGCTGCAAAAGGCTGAGGTACGGAGACACACGCATGGAGAGGACTGACTGCTGAGTGCGCGGCTGGCTTTCTCAAGTGGGAGGGAGACTGAAGCTCTTGACTGCACTGAAATCCAGTTCCAGGTGAGACTCTGGGAACCCAGACTCATTCGGGGACAAACTGGACTGTCTGGCAGCGGGCGAAACTCGAAGGCGGCTTTCTCTCAGAGGTGCTTGCAGCGATTACCGAGGGACACTGAGACCCAGGGGCCTCATAGGGCAGGGCTGACGGGAAGCCAAGGCTGTCTGCTCCGCCCTGAGACCCTGCCCCATCCAAGCTGAGCACAGAGGCTTTTGCAATTTTGCAAGTCTTGTCTCATAAGGGTGTCTCCAGCACAGAAGTTCTCCCAGCGTAGACACAGCTGATCCTCACAGCCAATTGGCCTGGAGGTCAATTCCTCCCAGTGATACCAACAACAATCAAGACTTAACTACAACAAGGCTGTGCACACAGTCCACAAAGGGGGTGCACCAAGAGTGTCCACCTCAGGTAACTGGGGAGGCTGAGCCACTGGGCCCTATAGGACACCTAGCACACAAAGCTACTCTACCAACTCAGGGAAGCAGCGAAAATGTGGAGACAAAGAAACAGATCACAAATGAAAGAAATGGAGGAAAGCAAACGACTGGATATAGAGTTCAAAACCACGGTTATAAGGTTTTTCAAGAATATACTAGAAAAGGCCGATAAATATAGTGAGACCCTGGAGGATATGAAAAAGGACCAACTAGAAATTAAACATACACTGACTGAAATAAAAAATATTATACAGAGACCTAACAGCAGACTATTGGACTGCAAGAATCAAGTCAAAGATTTGAAATACAAAGAAGCAAAAAATCACTCAACAGGAAAAGTAAAAAGAAATAAGAATCCAAAAAGTTGAAGATAGTGTAAGGAGCCTCTGGGACAACCTCAAGCATACCAACATCAGAATTATGGAGGTGCCAGAAGAAGAGAGAGAGCAAGATACTGAAAACCTATTTGAAGAAATAATGACCGAAATCTTCCCCCACCTGGTGAAAGAAATAGACTT
The DNA here is from genome assembly GCF_963455305.1 of Plecotus auritus. Classification (NCBI taxonomy): domain Eukaryota; kingdom Metazoa; phylum Chordata; class Mammalia; order Chiroptera; family Vespertilionidae; genus Plecotus; species Plecotus auritus. The sequence continues at coordinate 11,871,619 of NC_137781.1, read as the reverse complement.
ACAAGTCCAGGAAGCGCACAGAACCCCAAACAAAAGGAATCCAAAGAGGACCACACCAAGACACATCATAATTAAAATGCCAAGAGCAAAAGACAAAGAGAGAATCTTAAAAGCAGCAAGAGAAAAACAGTTACTTACCTACAAGGGAGCACCCATACGATTGTTAGCTGATTTCTCAACAGAAACTATGCAGGCCAGACGGGAGTGGCAAGAAATATTCAAAGTGACAAATAATAAGAACCTACAACCAAGATTACTCTACCCAGCAAAGCTATCATTCAGAATTGAAGGTCAGATAAAGAGCTTCACAGATAAGAAAAAGCTAAAGGAGTTTATCACTACCAAACCAGTATTATATGAAATGCTGAAGGGTGTTCTTTAAGAAGAGGAAGAAGAAAAAGGTAAAGATAAAAATTATGAACAACAAATACATATCTATCAACAAGTGAATCTAAAAACCAAGTGAATAAAAAATCTAATAAACAGAATAAACTGGTGAATATAATAGGATCAGGGGCATAGAAAGGGAGTGGACTGACAATTCTCAGGGGGAAAGGGGTGTGGGGGGTGCCGGAAGAGACTGGACAAAAATCGTACACCTATGGATGAGGACAGTGTGGGGAGGTAAGGGCAGAGGGTGGGGTGGGAACCGGGTGGAGGGGAGCTATGGGGGGGGGGGAGAGAAGAACAATTGTAATAATCTGAACAATAAAGATTAAATTAAAAAAAAAAAGTTTCCCAATTTCCCCAGGTCCGTGTGCCCATCTAGACACAGGCCGTCCTGTGGCCTGTGCAGGTCCGGAGCCCAGAACGTCCTGAGCGGGCCAGAGGTGGCCGTGGGCACCGCACTTGGAGGGAGTGGGTGGGGGGATCCGCTTTAGAGGAACTGAGGCCAGTTCACGCGCTGTCACGGTGAGGCAGGACCCCTTCCCACCGTACCTGTCAGGCCCCGGCCCCCCAACAAGGCCGCTGCTGGACGACAGCGGGTTCCTCTGCAGGTAGATCATGCCCGGGCTGGCCCTCCGCAGCTCCCGCAGCCGCTCACTCAGGGGCGGCCCCCACCTGGCTGGACCGCAGGCGCTTGCTCTCCAGCCCCGTCTTCTCCTGCACCAGGGCCTCCTTCTTGGCCAGGATGGACTCCCGCTTGCGCAGCTCCTCCAGCGCCCGCCGCTGCTGCAGGACCTTCTCCATCTCCTGGTCCAGCCACTTCTGCTCCTCGATCTCCCGAGAGGCGTGGGGGAGGCGGGGCGGCGCTCAGTGCTCAGCACTCACACCTGCTGTGCGGGCAGCCCCTGGGGTGCGGCTGTGGGTGCCCGAGGCCCACCTGCTGCTGCTCCAGGGTGAACACCGAGCCGCTGCTGCCGCTACGCTGCTTCCTCTGGAACGCGTGATCTTCCGCTCCAGCTCCTGGGGAGGCGCAAGGGAGAGGATGGGGAGGCCTAAGGGGGTGCGCAGGGGAGGAGCTCAAGGAGGCGCACAGGTGGGGTGCGCAGGAGAGAGGGGCTGGCGAGAGGCGCAGGGCCAGGGCGGATGGCGCCAGCTTGTCTCCAGAGCCTAGGTGCGCCTGCCCCTCCCGACACAGCCCTGCACAGCGCCCCAGTCTCACACCCCCGTCCCATCTCGCTGGGGACCCGCGCACAGAAGCAAACACTGACAGGGCTCCTACAAGATGAGGTGCCGCCGCCTTATAGGGCTCGTGACACTGGCCCTGACTTTCCTATAACTCTCCCCTGTTACAGTGAGAAACCCTCAGGGGAGGGCCACGTGGCTGAGTGGCGGGACCGGCGCCCGCCCAGAGCCCGACCTTGACCCGGTGCTGCCGCTTGCTCATCTCCGTCTCCAGGCGCCGCTTCTGCTCCGTCTCCTCGCGCAGCCGCCGCTGCAGCTGGCCCTGCTGCTGCCGCATGAGCTGCACGTTCCGCTCCAGCTCCCGCAGCCGCTTCTCGCTCTGGGCCGACAGCGACGCCAGCCGCTCGGTCGCCTGCTTCTTCTCCCTCAGCACCTGGGACCGGCACAGCCTCCGTGGGCCAGGCGCAGGGGCCGCTGAGAGCCCAGCTCAACAAGGGGGCAGGACCCCAGGAGAGGAACAGGCGAGGGACAGACGGGACAGCAGGAGGATAGGCCTAGCGGTTTGGCTCAATGATAGAGCATCCGCCTGCGGACTAAAGGGTCCCGGGTTCCATTCTGGTCAGGGCACATGCCCGGGTTGTGGGCTTGACCCCCAGTATTCTCTCATCACTTATGTTCATCTCTCTCTCTCCCTTCCTCCCTGAAATCAGTAAAAATGTTTTTTAAACAGGAACTCAGTACAATAAAAACAGAAAGACGGATGTTAATACGTACCAGGCCTACGTGCGCTGTGCATGCTAAATGACTCGAACAATCCTAGCGAAAAGTGTGATCATTGTCAGCCCCGTTAACAGATTGGGAGACGGGGCACAGAGAGGTCAGGAAACTTGACCAAGGGCACACAGCTAGCAAATGGCAGAGACGACGTCCAACCCCAAACAGTCGCTCCCAGAGCCCGTGCCCTTGGCCACTCGACTGTATTGTGTCCTGGACGCCCGACTCCGCGAAGAAGGAATGGACAGTGGATGGACAGCCGCGTGGATGGAGGGCCAGCAGGGTGGATGGACAGAAAGGTGGATGGGACGGATCATGGAAAGACAGAAACCAGGACGCAGGAATCGATAAACGGGAACAGAAAGAGGGAGAGATGAAGGGGTGAATGGATGGTTAGTCACATCAGCTGATAAGCCTGGATTAGAGCAAGCATGTCAAACAGGGGGCCCACAATGAGTACTTTTGTGGCCCAGCCAATATAACAGTATTAAGAAATGATTTAATAAAAATTTCGTAATTTTCACAATATCCTGTCATACATAATTTTTAATAACGAACTACACTAATGATTGGTTACTATTATGTTGCATTCATTTCCCTTACGCGCCTTACACGCAGGCATGCCATTTCTCTCCACTAACACCAGCAGCGAATATTTTAGCAGCCGATGGCCACTCATTAGTCTTGGACTGACTTGTTTGGTGTGCGCAACAGAAAATATTTTGCTTTCGGAGAACAAGAAAAATAGGTTTATTTGCATTATGCTTATTCATTTGTGCAGTTATTCAGTGTCTGGTAAGTTAATGTTCAAGAAAAAAATACAAATTTTTATTAAAATGTCCTATGATCTTATGTTAACGACGACTCATTTATTTCAGCCCTTTGCATTCAGCACGTCTCTATCGAAATAAACCCACGTTTCTATGAAAATGGAAGCTTTTGTTGTTTTGCCGCCACATACACTCACACCTTGTTTATTGGGCCCGTGTGAGCCTGTGAGTTTGGACTGCATGGACAGAGGGGGGAGGCAGGGGGGTGGAGGGGAGAGGCAGGGGGTGGAGAGGCAGGGGGGGTGAGAGGCAGGGAGGTGGAGGGGAGAGGCAGTCGGGTGGAGGGGAGAGGCGGGGTGGAGGGGAGAGGCAGGGGGTGGAGGGGAGAGGCGGGGGTGGTGGAGGGGAGAGGCGGGGGTGGTGGAGGGGAGAGGCGGGGGGGTGGAGGGGAGAGGCGGGGGGGTGGAGGGGAGAGGCGGGGTGTGGAGGAGATGCAGGGGGCGGAGCGGGGCGAGAGGGGGGTGGAGGAGGCGGGCCGCTTGCCAGGGCAGCCAGGGAGGAGTGTGGACTGTCCAGGGTGGCCAGTCAGGACGTGGCGGGAGGAGGGGTCGGGGTCCTCTCTATGTCCCCCCGGAGCTCACCTCTGGGGTCCAGGACGGCTGCTCCCAGCTCCTCGAGGCAAAGCTCTGGGCCCTTCCTGCTGGGGGGCTCCCTGGGCCGGCCTCCACCCTCTGGTTGCACTTGCTGATCCCGTTTCTGGGGGGGCAGAGCAAATAGATGCCTGTACCCCTCCCCAGCCCCAGCCCCCGCCTGGCCACCTCCCAGGCCACAGTCAGGAAGACAGGTCACAGCCTTCCACCCCATCATCGCTGGAACCTGTCCGCCCAGCAGATCCCGGGGCCAGGGGCCAAGCTTAGGGGTGCAGGGGAGGAGGGGGCACCCAGGACGCCCTGGAGGCTGCGAACCAGGCCTTTCCCACCGGCAAGCGCTTGGCTCAGAGCCCACAGCTTCCGTCTGCTCCCCCAACACCCAGGGCTGGCAGGGGCGACGCAGGTGAGGGCACCCGAGACCACAGCTCCTCCCCGCCTGGGCCCCCAGCCGGTCCTCACCTGCGCAGGGGCAGGGTCCTCCGGGGCGGCTCCTCCCCCTCCCCCTCCTCCTCGTCCTCCTCCTCTTCCTCTCCTGATGCAGCTGAAGAGCCACTGTCCAGCCCATCTTCCTCCTCCAACAGCTTGGCTCCCGCCTCCCTGCCCTCGGGCACCTGCCAGGGCACCAGGGTTTCAGGCCAGGAAGCCTCGCGGGCGCCCTCTAGGGGCCACTCCCGGCACCAAGTCTGTGCACCGGCCTGTGCCCCGCCCTGCGTGCCCACCCACATCTCTGCCTCCAGCCCGACTCACCTCCAAGACCCAGCTCAGTGACGCCCGGGGGAGGCCTTTCCCCACTCAAGTCAGAGCGGGAGCCGCCCCGGCATTTCCCCCTCCCCTGCTCCCAAAGCACCCGGAATGCTCAGGTCACGTGACCACCTGCCATTTCTCTCTGGTCCACAGGTCACCTGCACCGTCTCATCTTGCAAACCTCGCCCGCCCGGCCGGCCGGAGTGAAGGCTGCGTGACAGACCTCTGCCGACCCGCCCCTCCCCCCCGCACCCCCTCTCCCCGGGCCCTCAGGGCTGCAAGGCTGAGAGGACCCCGAACTTTCGGGCAGATGCAGGCGCACCCTGTGTCCAAAAGGCCCCACGTGACAGGACCAGAAGCGGAGACCGGGTTCAGGGAAAAGGAAACTTGCAAAGAGAGGGGGCGGGCGGCCTCACGGGTGATGAGCTCCCTGTCCCTGGAGGTGTGCACGCTTCCCATCCGGTGCTGGGAGCCAGCACCCGCTCTGCAGCCCGCAAGGAGCCCCCAGGTGCACTGCACATTCCCAGTAGCACCACCGCCCGCCCACCGGCATGGCTCTGTGGTTGAGCATCAACCTATGAACCGAAAGGTCCCAGTTTGATTCCCAGTCAGGGCACAGGCCCATGTTGCAAGCTCAATCCCCAGCAGGGGGCGTGCAGGAAGCAGCCGATCCATGATTCTCATCATTGATGTTGCTCTCTCCCTCCCTCTCCCTTCCTCTCTGAAATCAATCAATATCCATATTGTTTAATAGCACCAGCCCTCTGAGAGGGCCCAGTCACCCCATCCTGGCCCTTCCTCTAGGGACACGAGAAGGGGCACCCACAGCTGCTCCCATGAAGCCTGGGGTGAGGGGCACACTGTGCAGCACTGCCCAGTCCAAAGGCCCAGCGGGCGCCCCGCCTCGCCACCTCCTCACCTCTGCCCAGTTCTCCGGGCCAACTTCATCTCCAGGAAGGCACACGGGGGGCACCATGCCCAGCACGTGGGAGTGGGCACCCGCCAGGGGGGCTGTGTGAGGCCGGGGCACAAAGGACCCCAGAGGCAGGCCCTGCAGGAACCCTGGGCCCCCCCCAGCCTGGCCGCACCAGCTCCAGCCGCAGCCGCAGCTCCGCCATCTCCTCCTGCTGCTCTGCAGACAAGGACCAGGTGCTGAAGGGGACGCGGGTGGGGCTATGCGACAGGGAAGCTGACAGGAGGAAGTGCAGGCCACCTCATGGTCGTCCCCCCATCTCTCACACACACACACACACACACACACACACACACACACACACACACACTCTGCACTAGTTCAGGCTCAAGTTCTCACCCCACCCTGCCTGTCCTCCGCGCCCATGCCAATCACCGCCACCAGAGGGCGCCAGGAGCAATGCTCACCCGCTACCTTGGGACAAAAGGAAGGACCCGTCTTGCTCTGGTACCCCATCCTGCCCCCCACCTCCCATCCCACCTGCCACCCACACTCAAGACCATCCTGCACACCCACCCGCACTGCTCCCCACCCGCACACTTTTGCTCATTTGTGCCTGCCCCCATCTCTGCCCGCCGCCAGAACCCACCCACCCCGGCTACTTTCCTCCCATCTGGGGAAACCGCTTTCTTGCACCCCTCCAAGGAAGTGGGGCCCTACCTGCAGCTTGTACTGCTCCATGGCGTCCTCCAGGGCGGCCAGGAAGTCTCTGTTCTCCTCCTCCAGGCGGGCCACCTGGCTCTGCAGGGCCAGCAGCGCCCCCTCATCGTCCTGAGGGGCAGGGAGCCGGGCTTCAGGGCCAGGGGCTGGCAGGACAAGCCTGTCTGTCCCTGGGACCCAGGGTGCTCCATCTACCCCACCGGGGTTCCCCCAGCCCAGCGCTACTCTGTTCCCACGGGTTCCCCCAGCCCAGCGCTACTCTGCTCCCACGGGGTTCCCCCAGCCCAGCGCTACTCTGTTCCCACGGGGTTCCCCCAGCCCAGCGCTACTCTGTTCCCACGGGGTTCCCCCAGCCCAGCGCTACTCTGCTCCCTCAGAGTTCCCCCAGCCCAGCGCTACTCTGCTCCCTCGGGGTCCCCCCAGCCCAGCGCTACTCTGTTCCCACGGGGTTCCCCCAGCCCAGCGCTACTCTGTTCCCACGGGGTTCCCCCAGCCCAGCGCTACTCTGCTCCCACGGGGTTCCCCCAGCCCAGCGCTACTCTGTTCCCACGGGGTTCCCCCAACCCAGCGCTACTCTGCTCCCTCAGAGTTCCCCCAGCCCAGCGCTACTCTGCTCCCTCGGGGTCCCCCCAGCCCAGCGCTACTCTGTTCCCACGGGGTTCCCCCAGCCCAGCGCTACTCTGTTCCCACGGGGTTCCCCCAGCCCAGCGCTACTCTGCTCCCACGGGGTTCCCCCAGCCCAGCGCTACTCTGCTCCCTCGGGGTCCCCCCAGCCCAGCGCTACTCTGTTCCCACGGGGTTCCCCCAGCCCAGCGCTACTCTGCTCCAAGCCCTACCTGCATCCCCTCTGCAAGCCATTTGGGCCACCTCTTGTAATAATCGACCCTTTTTAAATTAACGGTAAGAACATCGCCACTATTATTACAACTTACTGAGCGCTCCCCAGCCTGCTGGGCCCTCGTTACACCCTCAGCCCTTACATCACCCCTAGGAGGTAATGCCAATGTCACCCCTACTTTACAGACGGAGAGCCCGAGGCCCAGTGGGAGGCCTTATGGAACGTGGCCATGGTCTCCAGCAGACACGCTCTCCTTGAGGCGCTCGCTGGGAGCCCGCCAGGTCCACGAAGTGGAACTTGGAGAAGAGCAGCTGAGCCGTGGTGGGGCGGGGCAGGCAGCTCCTGACCTTGGAGGGATGGAGGGGAGGGAGGTCAAAGTTCAGAGCATCCTCTGTGCCCCAGCCTGGGGCCCAAATGCTGCGAGGGCCACAATGCAGTCCTACACGGCAGCACGCCAGGACTCTCGTCACTGCAAATAAGGCCCAACTCCGCCACTTGCCCCAAGGGCTTGTGTTCCAGCGGCACCTTCCCCTGCCCCACCTCCTACCACACGCACACGCACACACACACGCACACACATGCACACACACACACACACACACACACACACACACACACGCACACACACGCACACACATACATGCTGAGATTTCCAGTCTCTGCTTTGTCACATCACACCCCCTACCCCACCTTCTTCAAAAGAGTCAACAGATCTTGCCCGGCCGGTGTGGGTCAGTGGTTGAGCATCAACCTATGAACCAGGAGGTCACGGTTCAAATCCCAGTCAGGGCACATGCCCAGGCTGCAGGCTTGATCCCTGGTGGGGGTCATGCAGAGGCAGCCGATCAATGATTCTCTCTCATCATTGATATTTCTCTCTCTCCCTCTCCTTTCCTCTGACATCAATAAAAATATATTTTAAAAAAGAAATAGAAGAAACCAAGATGGCGGCATAGGTAAGCACCTAAACTGCTGCCCCGCACAACAATTTCAAAACTACAACTAAAAGACAGAACGGACATCATCCAGAACTACAGGAAAGCTGGCTGAGTGGAAATTCTACAACTAGAAGAAAAGAGGAAAGCTCACGGAGAAGGAGCGGCAAAGAGCTGAGGTACGGAGACACGTGCGCAGAGAGGAAGGGCGGTGGAGTGCCTGGCTGGCTTTCTCTGGCGGGAGGGGGAAGGAAGCCCCCGACTGCACTGAACCCCAGTTCCGACTGCACTGAACCTCAGTTCCGGGCGAAACCCTGTGGACCCAGGCTCATACAGGGGGAGTTTGGACTGTGAGGTAGAGAGAAAGGCACACGGAGACTCGGAGACTCAGGGGAGCCGCGGCGGCAGGGGTCTGGAGGTGCGAGTGCGCACAAAAACTGACCGTGGAGGTTACCACAGGCTATCCCTAGCGGAAGGGAGTCGGAAGCTCCTGACTGCACTGAAGCCCAGGTCCGACTGCACTGAACCGCAGTTCTGGGCGAGCCCCTGGGGACCCACGCTCTTACGGGGGGAATCTGGACTGTAAGGCGGAAACTCGGGAACCGCGGAGGCAGAGGTCTGGAGGCGCGCGCACGCAAGGGCAGGGCTGACGGGAAGCCAAGACTGTCTGCTCCGCCCTGAGACTCCACCCATCCAAGCTGAGCACAGAGGCTTTTGCAATCTGGCAAGGCTAATCCCATAAGGCTGTCTCCAGCACCGAAAATCTCCCAGTGTAGACACAGCTGATCCTCACAGCCAACTGGCTTGCAGGTCAATTCCTCCCAGTGATACCAACAACAATTAAGACTTAACTACAACAAGGCTGTACACACAGTCCACAAAGGGGTGCACCAAGAGTGTCCACCTCAGGTTAACTGGGGAGGCCGACCCACTGGGCCATATAGGAAACCTAGCACACAAAGCTACCCTACCAACTCAGGGAAGCAGTGAAAAATGGGGAGACGAAGAAACAGATCACAAACGAAAGAAATGGAGGAAAACAAACGACTGGATATAGAATTCAAAACCACGGTTATAAGGCTTTTCAAGAATATCCTAGAAAAGGCCAATAAATATAACAAGACCCTCGAAGATATGAAAAAGGACCAACTAGAAACTAAACATACACTGACTGAAATAAAAAATATTATACAGAGACCCAACAACAGACTAGAGGACTGCAAGAATCAAGTCAAAGATTTGAAATACAAAGAAGCAAAAAACACTTAACCGGAAAAGCAAAAAAAAGAAAAAAGAATCCAAAAAGTGGAAGATAGTGTAAGAAGCCTCTGGGACAATTTCAAGCGTACCAACATCAGAATCATGGGGGTGCCAGAAGAAGAGAGTGAGCAAGATACTGAAAACCTATTTGAAGAAATAATGACCGAAAACTTCCCCCACCTGGTGAAAGAAATAGACTTACAAGTCCAGGAAGCTCACAGAACCCCAAACAAAAGGAACCCAAAGAGGACCACACCAACACACATCATAATTAAAATGCCAAGAGCAAAAGACAAAGAGACAATATTAAAAAGCAGCAAGAGAAAAACAGTTAATTACCTACAAGGGAGCACCCATATGATTGTCAGCTGCTTTCTCAACAGAAACTATTGCAGGCCAGACGGGAGTAGCAAGAAATATTCAAAGTGATGAATAGCAAGAACCTACAACCAGGATTACTCTACCCAGCAAAGCTAGCATTCAGAATTGAAGGTCAGATAAAGAGCTTCACAGACAAGAAAAAGCTAAAGGAGTTCATCACCACCAAACCAGTATTATATGAAATGCTGAAGGGTATTCTTTAAGAAGAGAAAGAAGAAAAAAGTAAAGATAAAAATTATGAACAACTAATACATATCTATCAACAAGTGAACCTAAAAATCAAGTGAATTAAAAATCTGATGAACAGAATAAACTGGTGAATATAATAGAATCAGGGGCATAGAAAGGGAGTGGACTGACAATTCTCGGGGGGAAAGGGGTGTGGGAGGTGCGGGAAGAGACTGGACAGAAATCGTACACCTATGGATGAGGACCGTGGAGGAGGGGAAGGGCAGAGGGTGGGGTGGGAACCGGATGGAGGGGAGCTATGGGGGGGAAAAAGAGGAACAATTGTAATAATGTGAACAATAAAGATTAAATTAAAAAAAAAAACAGAAAAAAACAATTATAACAATAAAAGTCATGTGAATGTAGCCACTCGTTCGTTTCAGGGGGGCCCTGGCTGAAGTCCTCGCAGAAGCTCAAGGCTTTATGGCCCAACACGTTGCCGTCAGTGGGAAGTCAGTGGGAACGTGTTTCTGTCCGTGTCTCCCACCCACACACACATTCAATGCCTTTTCCATCGTAACCAGCTCATCACACACGAGGGCCATACTTTTGCGGTTTGAGGCGCGACAGCAAATTTCTTTTTCCTTCACAGTTTCACAGAAGATTGGATCTTACTGCAGATCTTCCAAGCAACGTATCCAAAAACGTTTCCCCTGTCCTGATTGAGTAGATAATCCCCCTGTTCACTTAACGGAAGCACTTCCCTCCCGGCTTCTCTCTGGCAGACCCGAATGGCCAGCATCCTGCTCTCGAGCTTCGGGCCATTGTTAAGTGAGGGAGCCCTGAACGCAGCCCGATACTGGCTATGCGGGGAGCACCTGCCACATGTGGGCAATTTGCCACTTTACTGCGCGTCACAGGTGTTGCTTGCTTTTAAATTTTAATTTAAATTTTTTGTTGTTAATCCTCACCCGAATATATTTTTCCATTGATTTTTAGAAAAGATGCAAGGGAGGGGGAAAGACGGAGAGAAACATTGATGTGAGAGAGACACATCGATTGGTTGCCTCCTGAACACGCCCCCGAGGTCCGGGCCGGGGAGGAGCCTGCAATCAAAGTACATGCCCTTGACTGCAATCGAACCCGGGACCCTTCGGTCCGCAGGCCCACGCTCTATCCACTGAGGCACAGGTGTTGCATTTTTTAAAAACATATTTTATTGATTTTTTACAGAGAGGAAGGGAGAGGGATAGTGTTAGAAACATCGATGAGAGAGAAACATCGATCAGCTGCCTCCTGTACACCCCCCACTGGGGATGTGCCCGAAACCAAGGTACATGCCCTTGACCAGAATTGAACCTGGGACCCTTCAGTCCGGAGGCCGACGCTCTATCCACTGAGCCAAACCGGTCAGGGCTGGTGTTGCATTTTTTACAAACTCATTCCTTTCCAGGGCAGGAGGAAGCAAGACATCGTGAGATTCGATCGCAGTACTCGGCACTCATTAAAACTTATGAATTATTTCTGGAATTTTCCATTTAATGTTTTCAGCCCACAGTTAACCGTGGGTAGCTGAAACCGTGGAAAGTGAAACCACAGCTAAAGTGGGGGCCGTGACTGTATTTCTCAGGTTCACCTGCGTCTCCTCAGCCTGTGCCACAGGCCTAGTCCCGGCCACTGGTGGCCTGACAGGGTGACCTTTCCCAGCCTCTCGGGGGTCTGTCCCTGCTCCTCCTCCAGGGCAACTGGGGCATCTTTCAAAAATGCAAACTCTTGCCCTAACCGGTTTGGCTCAGTGGATAGAGTGTCAGCCTGCGGACTGAAAGGTCCCGGGTTTGATTCCGGTCAAGGGCACATGCCTGGGTTGCGGGCTCCATCCCAAGTGGGGGACTTGCAGGAGACAGCTGATCCATGATTCTCTCTCACCATTGATGTTTCTATCTCTCTCTCCCTCTCCCTTCCTCTCTGTAAAAAATCAATAAAAATATATATATTAAAAAAAATTTTTTTTTAATGCAAACTCTTGCCCAACCAGTATGGCTCAATGGTTGAGCATGGACCTATGAATCAGGAGGTCAGGGTATGATTCTCGGTCAGGCCACCTGCCCAGGTTGCAGGCTCGATCCCCAGTGTGGGGCGTGCAGGAGGCAGCCGATCCATGATTCTGTCATCACTGATATTTCTATCTCCCTCTCCCTTCCTCTCTGAAATCTATAAAAAAAATATATTAAAAAAACAAAAATGCAAACGCCACCTTAAACTCCCAGCTTAAACCGGCCCCAAAAGAGGCTCCCCGTGGTCCTTGAGATTCTAACCTTCACAGGGAAAAAACCTTCACCGCCCTTCCTACTTTGGACTACTCGCAGGTACCCCACCTGTCCTCACCCTTCTCTGCCCCCAGCATACTCAGTGCCGCCCCGCTGCCTCCTCCACCGCAGCCTCCCAGCTGAGGCAGGCTCTCCACACACAACCCCCGCCACTCCCCTCAGCGTGGGTCTCCCCGCACCTCCCAGGCAGGGACCTGTCCCCTACCTGCTGCCCAATAGTGATGCATAACATTTACCCAAGGAACTTCCCCATCTTCCTCCTCCCTCACCCCAGTCCCTTCCCCACCCCCACCCCCACCCCCACCCCCGCCTGGCCCCGACTCACTTTATTGATCACAGGTTTACCTCCTTTATTGGGCTTTGCTTTATTGCACTTCACAGGTGTTGCTTTTTTTTTTTTTTTTTACAAACTGATGACAAGACCTTCCACCAGCCAAGATCACAGCGGCTTCACTGCACGCACCGCTCACGTGGCTGTGATGCGGGGGGAGGCGAGCCTGCTGCGCTGCGGGCACACACAGTACAGCGCACACAGTAACGCACAATCCGTGGTCACCATAACGCCGACGTGACGCTTTGTCCATGGACTAGCTATACTTTCCATCGTTATTTTAGAGTGTGCCGTTTCTACTTCTGTTTTTCTAAAAAGTTGGCTGTGAAACAGTCCCGCGTCTCCTGATTGAACCATTTTCTCCCGCGCTTGGTTTTATCTCGTTTTTGTTTTTTGTCAGTCCTCACCCGAGGATATTTTCCATTGATTTTTAGAGAGTGGAAGGGAGAGGGAGAGACAGAGAGAAACGTCCATGTGAGAGAGACACATCCATTGGTTGCCTCCTGCACGTGCCCCGACCAGGGCCCGGGAACCTGCAACCATGGTAGGTGCCCCTGACCCGAATCGAACCCGGGGCCCTTCCACTGAGCCAAACCGCCAGGGCTTATCCCGTGTATTGTACAGTGTCACGCTGTGCAGGCCGTGGCCCAGGCTGTGTGCACCCATCCAGGGGCGTGGTGCACCCCGTGAGGTGGACGCGCCTATAATTCACTTCTCTCAGCGCCGGTAACGGATTTTGTTCACGAAACCATTCCGTCCCCGCGGGGTGTCCGGCGCTGGGGACACAGCGGTACCCGCCCCGCTCACCCTGAACTTTTTCAGCCCCTCGCGGTCCCGCTTCTCCGCGCCCCAAAGGCTCCCAGAACCGCGCACAGGAGCGGGCGGGAGCGCGCAGGGGGTGGGGCGCCGGGAAAGTTCGGAAAAGTGGTCACATAGGCAGAGCGACCCTCGCAGCCGGGCGCTCCCTCCCCGCGGCCAGGCCCGGGGTGTCAGCCTCCGGCCCCGGACTTAAGGAAGGGGGGCCGCGCGTCCCGGTAAGAGCCCTCAGGAGGCTGGTAAGCAAGGATGGGTTCCACAGGGTGGCGGCTCCCAGGGCGCCCCGCCGGCCTGCGCAGGGGTGAGCGCGCCTCCCGCCCGCCCCGTCCTCGCCTTGCACCCCCCTCCCGGCCCCCACTCACCTGCAGGGGTGCAGCGCAGCCCCTGACCCCGCAGCCAGACTCCTAGCCCTAACGCCGCGCGCTCCGAAGCACCGCCCCCTAAATAATCCCGCCTTCGCCCCCGCAACCCCGCCCGCCCGGGCTCGTGGGGGCTGAAGCGCTAGCGGGGCGGCGCAGCCAAGTTTGTCCGCAGGTGAGACGGGGGGCGGGGGCCTAGAGGGCGGGGCCACGCCTGAGGGCGGGCCCACGTGTCCCTGATACCCAGACACCGCCTGGGGGTCGCAGGCCTTGCGCCCCGATCCCAGCAGACTCATGACTTTCTGGGGACACAGCGACCCGCGAAGCCGGCCTGGTTCTCGGAGGCGGGGAAGCCCAGCTGCCCGCGGGCGGGACCCTCACTCTTCCTGATGGCCAGTTGTAACGCGTAAGATGACGGAAATTAACGAGGGCCTTTCCCCTCCGCGATGGAGGGCGGGTTTCCCAGCTTCGTCCTTGATTCAGGTGTAGACCTTCCCTTCTCCCACCACCGCATCCCCTCTCTGCACGCCCCACGCCCCCGCAAGGCTCAGCAAGGCTCTCCCTCCCCAGGCCCGGGGAGCCTCCACCTCCCTTTTCTCCTCTGATTTCACGACCCTTCTAAGGCTGAGAAGGATTCACCCCCATGGCTTTCAGGGTTGGACTGGGGCGCGCTGCTCCGGGGGGTCAGGACGCTGGCTGCACCAGGAAGTCATCGCCGTGCCCTTTCTCTGCCTCAGACCCGGGGTGGCCACGCACGAAGCCACCAGAATGAGGTCTGACCCCTGGGGCAGCCACCCCCCAGGGCAGGAGCTGACAAGGCCTGGCCCGCAGCTCCTGCTGAAAAGTACCCCCTGCCCTTCCCCCCACCCCGTTTGGAAAGGGCATGGGATTGATTCATGGGTCCATTGGTAGATTCCACTACCAGCAGCTTCGACTTCCTGGGGGGACCACTGCCCCCAGGAGAGGCCACTGGGGGGTGAGGGTTGCTATGGAGATCTTACCCACCAGCTACCCAGGTGGGAAGGCTATTCTGTGGGAAAAGGTCCGTGGGAGCCTTTCAGAGGTGCTCATCCCGCACCTGCCTGGGCAGGTGCTCCCTCCCACCCCATCCCTGGAACCATCCTAGACTCCTCTCTTCTCACATGCACCTCCAAGCCCTGATTTGGCTCCCACAGTAGCTTCCAGTCCAGGCAAGTGTCTTTGTAAACCCCACAGCCTCGCACCCTCACACCACTGTCTCTGGCCTGGGCGGGTGCAGTGCCTCCTGGCTGGTCTCCTCCTGCCCCTGTAACACAGGTCAATTAAAAAAAAAAAGTCCTGGCCGGTTTGGCTCAGTGGATAGAGCATCGGCCTGCAGACTTAAGGGGTCCCAGGTTCGATTCCAGTCAGGGCACATGCCCGGGTTGCAGGCTCGATCCCCAGTGGGCAGCATGCAGGAGGCTGCCAATCAATGATTCTCTCTCATCATTGATGTTTTTCTCTCTCTCTCTCCCTCTCCCTTCCTCTCTGAACTCAATAAAAATATATTTTTAAAAGGAATGTTTTATTTTGCACTGTAGTTTCAGTCTAACTTAACTACTTGTAACCGCTATTGAGTGTACATTGACTGTTTTTCTCTTTCCAAAAGGAAAAAGGCATTAATAAGACACAAAAGCATTGCGGAGGTCTCACAGAATGTTCGACAAATTGAAATCCCCAAAGTGTCCCAGAGCAAAGTGTCCCAGAGACCGCGAGAAACGTAAGTTGTTTCCCAGAGACAGGAAATGGCGCCAGAGACCTAGTCCTTCTGCGGAGCCACAGGGTAGAGCAGAATGAAGGCGGTGTGTGTGGGGCAGGCGGTGTCTGTGGAGTGGGCGTGGAGCGCACAGAAGTCAAATCAGATGTTTGTGTTGTTTAATTCTCACCTGAGGCTATTTTTCCTTTGATTTTCAGAGAGAATGGAAGAGACAGGGAAAGAAGATATATATTTTTAAATATGTTTTATTGATTTTTTACAGAGAGGGAGAGAGATAAAGAGTTAGAAACATCGATCAGCTGCCTCCCGCACACCTCCCACAACCAAGGTACATGCCCTTGACCGGAATCGAACCTGGGACCCTTCAGTCCGCAGGCCGACCCTCTATCCACTAAGCCAAACCGGTTAGGGCAAGAAAGAAATATTGATGTGAGATAAACACACATGGATTGGTTGCCTCCTGCACTCGCCCTAACCAGGGCCTGGTCCAGGGAGAAGCCCTTGACCAGACTCGAACCCGGGACCCTTGGGTCCACAGGCCGACACTCTATCCACTGAACCAACCAGGCTAGGGCGAGATTTTTTTTATGAATGTGTGTACAACTATAATCCACAGATAAAGAAGTATACGTGTTAAGTATTAACCCTTTTACCCAAAAGTGTGACAGAGGTAATGTAAATAAAAGTGCAAGCCAAAATTAGGAAGGAATAAGTTCATTTAAATCTTCAATGTAGTTGACAATACTCATAAAATAATGACTAACGTAAGCAAAGAGGTCATTGAAAAACTGTGTGCAAGCGTAAGAGGAATCTGGCTGCGTGCCAATGTGTATGTTTTATTTCCATAAGTTAAATGTGGGGTGGGTGGCAGGTGCTGTTGTCAAGCCCGATGGTAACTTGATTGTGGCAGGTATAAGGACTTGAGGTTTGTTGGCTGCAGAAAAAAAGAAACCCAGGTGGAGTCTGTTTACTGAGTAGAACTAATGCCTTGCTAAGAATGCGGTGAAACTTGTGAACTGCACGGATTATTGAGAAGCGTTTAAAGTCTGTGAGAACTCGCCCTAGCCGGTTTGGCTCACTGGATAGAGCGTCGGCCTGCGGACCAAGGGGTCAAGAGCACATGCCTGGGTTGCGGGCTCGGTCCAATGTGCAGGAGGCAGCCAATCAATGATTCCCTCTTGTCATTGATGTTTCTATCTCTTCCTCTCCTTTCCTCTCTGAAATAAAATATATATACTTTTTAAAAAGTGTATGAGAACTAGCTTTAGAATCATTAATCGTTACAGTGGTGGTTTGCTGTCCGTTTATCGAGATTTGTAAGTGTCCTTTGGAATCTGAAGTGGGATTTCTGTTAAAGAGTTAATGTCTTCACTTTTTATCCTTACTCCAGGATATTTTTTGCATTGACTTTAAGAGAGTAGAAGGGAGGGACACACATCCATTGATTGCCTTCCATAATTGATTTGTTGCCCTCTTTGTGGATAGTTAGGGAGCTTCTTCTTTTGTATTATTATTGCAGCCTTCAGTGTCCTTGGATCATGTATCTATTTTTGTGCATTTTGCAACCATTTCTGTTATGGATTCCCATAAGGAGAACTGTCAGGGTCAAAGGGTTCCATGTGGAATTTTATTCTTTTATTTTAAATGCATATCTGTTTTCTTACTGGGTCTTCTTATCTTTCAGGAGAACTCTCGCCCCACTCTCCCACAGCCCTCACTCCCAGTGAAAGATCCAGTACAAGGTATGCTTTGTTCTCTCAGCACCTGTTCATTGACTAGAACGACACATTTATTCACTTGTATGTATTTAAGCAGCTGCCTAGTTATGGGCAGTTGTTGGTTAATGAAATATGTCCAGATAACATGTACTAGGAGAATAAGGTGTTCAGGTGGTCTCAAAATGCTGCATTCTGCAAAATAACTGGCCTGAAATCTTTTTTTTTTTTTGGTAGAGCATTTTAAAAAAAATATATGTATTTTTATTGATTTCAGAGAGGAAGGAAGAGGGAGAAAGAGATAGAAACATCTATGATGAGAGAGAATCATGGATTGGCTGCCTCGTGCAAGTCCCCCACTGGGGATAGAGCCCACAACCCGGGCATGTGTCCTTGACCGGAATACAACCTGGGGGGACCCTTCAGTTCGCAGGCCAACGCTCTATCCATTGAGCCAAACCACCTAGGGCAAGCATTTCTTTTTTAAAAAAATATATCTTCATTGATTTCAGAGGAAGGGAGAGAGAATTAGAAACATCAGTGATGAGAGAGAATCATGGATCAGCAGCCTCCTGCACGCCCCACACTGGAGATCGGGCCCACCACCTGGAAATCAAACCGTGACTTCCTGGTTCATAGGCTAGATAATGTGCCCTCGTACCCAGGAGACATGCGCTGAAGTAGAGGGACTGAGTCTCGTGTCTGCCCTTCCTCTGCGGTGTGGGGGTGAGAAATTGTACAAATGGGGGGCACGAATGTCGACAGTGCGTGAATTTTAGCGATGACTCTGTTTATTGTTTTACTAGAGGCCCAGTGCACAAACTTGTGCACCAGTGGGGTCCTTCCATCTGGCCTGTAGGATCGGGTTGGGAAAGGACGTGGGAGGTTAGCCAGCCGGGGAGGGACCATGGGAGGGGTCCAGTGTGTGTCCAACCCATCTCGCTCAGTCCCGATAGGCCCTACCCCAGCAGCAAGCTCACCTACCAGTCAGAGCATCTTCCCCCTGGTGGTCAGTGTATGTCATAGCAAGTGGTTGAGCGGCCTTAGCATATCATTAGCATATTACACTTTGATTGGTTGAACAGATAACCAGACACCTAGCATATTAGGCTTTTATTATATAGGATTCTTTGAAGTTTTCTGTAGATATTAAACTTTTCAAAAACTTGGGAGAAACAGAAAGAAGCAATCCAGGTTAGCTGTCAGGTCATAAATCATGTTCGTAGACAGCCTCGGGCAGTGAGCAGGGCTCTTACATGGAGATTAACTTTTTAAAAAAAATATATTTTATTGATTTTTACAGACAGGAAAGGAGAGGGATAGAAAGTTAGAAACATCGATGAGAGAGAAACATCGATCAGCTGCCTCCTGCACACCTCCCACTGGGGATGTGCCCGCAACCAAGGTACATGCCCTTGACTGGAATGGAACCTGGGTCCCTTCAGTCCGCAGGCCGACGCTCTATCCACTGAGCCAAACCAGCTAGAGCGGAGGAACTTTTTTTAAACTTTGCTGTGTGATTGGGGTCCTTGCGTTAATGTGTGTGTCCCTGATGGGAAGGCGTAAGGGGTCCTCCCAGTGTGTGGACCTCTTTCCTTTGGTTTTCTTTCAATGACTCTTAGAAGAATTTACCGCACTGAATTATCGCGTAGCCTCCATGGGGCCACCCTAAGATTCAGAAGCCGTTTTCCTCACTTTTGCCAAGTGTTTCTTGACTCTTCAGCTTTCGCCCCCTAACTTTGAGTCTATGGTCACAGCTTTCATGCTGTTGCGTGAGGAAGGGCATTTAAAATAACCCAGAAAACTAGTAAAATATTCCCGAGAAGATTGAGATATTTGAGGTTGAAAAGAACAGTTTGTCTCTATTTGGGCCGAACTGAATACAAAGCAGCAAAAAAGTGAGGACAATCATTCTAACTCTGGGATGTACTGAAAGGCCCATCCTCTTACTTAGGTGTTATGTCCATTCTTCAGCGAGCAAAGCTTCCAGGTTAAGTGTTGTGGGCCTTCCGTATGTTCCTGAAAGGTTGAGTTTACACTGAATTTATAAAAGTAAATGATTTTAGCCCTGGCCCGTGTGGCTCAGTTGATTGGGCTTCTGTGCACCAAAAGGTTGCCAGTTCGATTCCAGGTCAGGGCACATGCCCAGGTTTCTGGCTCAATTCCCAGTAGGAGGCATGCAGGAGGCCTCTGATCAGTGTTTCACTGTCACATTGATGTTTCGCTCTCCCTTTCCCTTCCTCTCTCTCTAAACATCAACTTAAAATAACTTTAATATACCATGTTAGTAGTTAAGAAAATCCTCCCAGTCAGTGTCTATATAGTATAAGTGATAATATTTGTCTTTTTTTTATGTTTTCAGAAGTGACCAAAGTTCGAAGGAATCTCTTCACCCAGGAAATTTCTCCTTCAAAGAGACCGGCGAAGCGGGGGCTTCCGAGAAGCCACTCCGTGTCGGCCGTGGAAGGTCTGCAGCACAAGCTGGACAGCGTCAGCGGGACCAGAGGTACCTTCACAGCGACCCGGACAAGGGCTGCTCGTGCCCAGCCCATCCCGAGACTCGCTTTACGGCAGGAGCTCATGCACCTCCTGTTTTCCTCTTCTCTGTGGTTACCTCCACTTACTCTTCCCCTTGGGGTCTCTCCAGGCTGGTCTCTCTCAGCGTTCCCTTCCTAGTTACCCCTGCAGACTAGCATCTATTTTATAAAACCAGTTATTTTATAAATCACAATTAAAAAGAAATGAAGAGTAGTGATTAAACAGTTTTCTAGTTTTGTTCATTTGTTATTTTTAGATGATTGAGAGATAATTCATGTATTGAAGTGTGTGATTCAGTGGTTTTCGGTATATTCCAGAACGTTTTCATCACTCGAAAAAGAACCTCACACCCATTAGCAGTCACCCCCTGCTGTGGGCAAGAGCCAGTCTGCCTTCTGTTTCTATGGATTTGCCTTTTGTGGGTATTTCTTGTAAGTGGAGTAAGTCATACAACAGGTCCCAGCGCTTCGTTTACTTTTAGTGCCAGCGTACATCGTTGTATGGATAAATTACACTGTACTTACCCGTCAAATTATTTTCTATACCTTTCCCCCTTTACAGCACATAGACAATATTTGAATATATAAATGTATGTGCATGTATGTGATGATACAAAAATAAGAGGTATTTTATTCTGAACCTTAATTTTGTTTTTGTTTTGTGGATGGTTATGTATGTTCCCTTTATCTTAAAAATGCCCCTTTATATTTAGACCCACTTTGACTGTATAAGAGCTTCCTAGTGCTCCAGAATTATGATGTTGTTTAATCATACCCAGTTATCAGGGCTTTAGATAGTTTCTGATTTTCATTGTTATAATCTTGCTAAAAGCATATTTTATGCATCTTGGGAACATTAACGTGTGCATATCTGTAGGACAGAGTCCCCAAAGAGAAGTTGCTGGTTTAAAAGGTCTATGTATTTTAAAATTTGACAGAAACTGAAAAATGATCCTCAAATCAGTGACAGTTTTAAAACAACTGTATTGCAGGTAGTCCATTCCAAAATTCACACTCGCTGTGTCTTTTGTAGCCTTTTTAGACTTAGTCTGTTTTATCATGTAGCCACCCATCTCCCTTTTTGTATGAAAACCTTTTTTTCTTTTACTCGCAACCCCTTTGTGTCTTTGGATCTAAAGTGATTGTTATAGCCAGCATATCATTGCATTATGGTTTTCTTTAACCCACCTGCCAATCTGCTAATTTAATTGGAATGTTTAATTTACATTTAATTTCTGATAAGTGAAGGACTTCTACCATTTTTTATTCCTCCATTACTACTTTTCTTAGTATGTAGCTAGCTGACTTATTGTAGTATACCATTTGGATTCCTTCCAGCTTTCCTTTTTTGAATATTTTCTAGTGGTTTTCTTAGTGGTTACCTTGGAGATTATAATTGATACATGTTTGTATATGAGATTCTGGGAGACAGAAGTCCAACCTCATTCTTTAGCATGTGACTATCCAGCTGTCCTGGCCCCGTTTGTTGGAAGGACTATTTCCCAGCACCACTTATTAGACAGTCTCTTCAGTAAGTGGTGCTGGGAAAATCGAACATACATGCAAGAAAATGAAATCAGACCAACTTCTTACACCATACATAATAAACTTAAAATGCATTAAAGACCATGTGAGACTCGAAACCATAAAACTTTTGAAAAATATGGGCAGTAAAAGAAGTGCTCAGCACATTTGTTTCATAACCAACAAGTCCAATCGTGTCACTCCCCTTAACTCCCTTCCTTGGCCCTTCCTTCCCATTTTTCTCCTCAGCCCAGCTTGCTGCATCCTTGGAGGGCTTGTTTCTGACCCTGCTCGGTACCCACCCTCCCTGCCTTTGGGCCTTTGCACGTGCTAAGATTGGTTTCTCTGCTTTCACTCTGCCCCACCCCAGACCCTGTCTGTTCTCCACCCAAAAGCCATATTGATTTAGCACCATAAAGCAGACCATCTCCCTGCCTCAAAACCCAGTAGTTTCCCATGGCTCCTTGACTATAACCCGAAGCCTGACCAGGCCTGAGCCCCCGTTACCTAGCCCAGCCTTCTCTTAGGTCTCATCCGTGCTCCGCTCTGTGCTGTGCTCCAGCCACCGCAGTCTCTCCGCCCACCGAATGAAGCCAGCACTTCCCTCCATCCTGGCTTGCTGTGCCCCTGCCTCCAAGGCTCCCCACTAGCTGTTTTTGGGGAGCTGGCTCCTTTTCATGCCACTAGATGTCACCGCATTGGACTAGCCTTCCCTAACCTCTTAGCGAAAGCAGCTCCCACCCCACCCAGGCGCTATTTTCTGGACAGCACTTACCACCGCCTGGTGTCACTCCCGTTTGTGGTGTCTGACCCTGCAGGACTGAGCTGGACGGCAGGGACTGTGTGCGGATCTTCAGAGAGGCGAATTCCGGGGTCAGTAGATGCCTGTCGACTTGGCGAGTAAATGAATGTGCAGACCACATGACAGACACACATTTACACAGGCTCACACTCACCTCTGCACTTCCAGTTACAGCTGCACAACGCTCCCCTCTTATCACCAAGGTAGCCCGCTGTACCTCTTGTGCACTTACCTCCTGCACTGAGAGGCCTAAGAGTGTAAACATTTCACCCCCACAACACGCATAAGTGTACACACACGCGCACGCACACACACACACACACACACACACACACACACACACACGGTTTTCTGCAACATCTTACATTCCCACCAGCAATACAGACCCTGACTTCCTTTGCCAGGATAAGCCTCACTGCACCATGATGCATTCTTTTTTTCTAGTCTGCCCCCCCCCGCCGCCCCCCGTCTGGATTTTGCCCACTTCTATAGCTTCGCAAGAATCCACTAATCCCAGGTCACGACTGCGCTGCTTCGGGGATCACTTCCTAAGTTATAGAAATGTCTCACCATTCTCCTGGACACCTGTAACTAACTATTTTCAATGTCAAATATACCTGAAACATACAAATGATAAATACAAACAAATATTAAAACTAAACCTATACTTTTAAAAATAAAAAGCCACACAGCTTCACCCTATAAAACCTAGTGCTGTTTATGACAAATACCAATGAAACTACAAGTTTCCTAACGTTAACTCATCCCTTTATACATCAAAACTTAGGCTTTTTTCCTCTCACAATCCTTTTCTGATCAGCCCTGGCCAGTAGCCCCGTTGGTTGCAGCATCATCCCAATACACCAACGTGGCTGGTTCAGTCCCCAGTGGGGGCACATACAAGAATTGCACAAATAGGTGAACCACAAATGGATGTTTCTCTCTCTCAATCCCTCCCCCCCCCCTCTCTAAAATCAATACAGAAAACATTTTTTAAGTCCTTTTTATCAGATTAAGAGGTGTTCTTCATTTACACAGGCACAAAACAATATGTATTACAAAAAGAAATTTCCAAGTAGAAGTAGAAACTTCCGCTTTCCATAGGCCAAAGCAACTAAAACCTTATTTGGGAAATTTTGAAAACACAATCTATTGTTTTTGTAATCTAGCAACACGCATTTTTATTTATTGTTAAAAATATATATTTTACAACACAAGTATACACAGACTAGAACAGCAGGACTCCATGCAGCCCGAGCCACACTGGAAGCCTCTTAGAACCATTTAGTGCTCTGACAGCGGGACTGCGCGGGTGGAGCAGGAATAAATAATAGTGCTTTGGGGAGAATCGTAGTGACCAATAGGGTAGCTAAGGATGGGGCCCCACTGAGTACGGTGCAGCGGGAACAACGCCCCAGGACTGACATGTGCAAAGTTCTAGATCCC
This sequence comes from Plecotus auritus, assembly GCF_963455305.1. Classification (NCBI taxonomy): domain Eukaryota; kingdom Metazoa; phylum Chordata; class Mammalia; order Chiroptera; family Vespertilionidae; genus Plecotus; species Plecotus auritus. The sequence continues at coordinate 11,848,305 of NC_137781.1, read as the reverse complement.
CCAACAAAGTGTCTAGGGACCCACTAGGCCTGTGATGGGCTTCAATCCGTAAGCCAGGCCGTGGTAACGAGCCGGCCCAGGGTTTCAAGCACACCTACACTGGAGAGAAAGGAAAGCCACCCTGTGTAACTGGGTCCACGGCTAGCTGACGGATCAGGGCTTCTTAGGGATGGATGTTGGTTGAATTGAGGATTCGGGACGTAGCATCAGATTTTGAGGCCTTTGAAAGTTCTCGCTGTGGAAAAATAAACACCGTCAGTGGCAATATTCCCTTTCATGCATGCCCGCCCTCGTCAGCTTGGGTTAGGTGTCAGCGTAAGGCCCCTGAGGGCCGCTTCTCTGACACAGGTGCATAGCACAGGCTGTGGGTTAGGAACGAACGGGGAGGCACTCTGAGCACCATTCTATTAGTCACAGGGTAAGCACGTGACCCTTCCCTCAGCCAGTCCATCTGTTCAAACCCCACAGAAGAGAAATCCCTTTTGCGTCACAAAGTACTCTGAGTTGCTGAGCTGGGGTGGCAACAAGCTTTGGTGCCTGAGCCCTTTATTAAACAATGGGCCAGACCACATATCTACCAACCCCTGGGCTGAGGGCCTTGTAACCTGGTGATTTGATCTCATGCTGGAGCACATGGTACAGAAGGAGGAGAGAAAGCACAGATGACCCTGAGAAGGACAGGTGTTAGTACAGGTTAGTCTACTGGCTGCAGTGCGGCCTGATGAAGGCTGCCACCCACAGCAACCAAAACCACATGCACCTCCTTAGGCTTGACCACAGGTAAGCAGGTACAGGTGCGCTCCAGGTGGATGAAACGGGGCTTGACTGAGCAAGCCAAAAAGAGACACCTGGACAAGCAGTCCAGCATTCAACCAGCCAGAGAGCACCTGGTAGAACCACAGCAATCATGTAATTTGAAAGACGTGCCAGACTAGGAAGCTAACTTCAGGGCTCAAAGCGAGCTGTAGCCATGGACAACTGGGCCATTCTCCATCTCCGAGCAGGAAGCGAGCTGGCACCCCCAAGGGCAAGGCAGCCTCATCTTCTCAGCAGGAAGACACTGAGAGAAGAGAGCACACCCCTTAAGTAAAGGGCATTGCAGGGAAGTGCTGGTAAATATGGAGGAGGATACAGGAGCTGAAGAGCATTCTGGGAAAATGACTCTTCCACAGCCTCACATATGCTTTAGCAGCTCAATGGGATAGAAATAGGCAAAGGCGAGGAAATGAGCGTTGGCCAGCCCAGAGTGGACAGACAGGCGGCATCCAGCCCTGAGGGTTAGTAAGGCACATACTCCAGGGGAGAATCATCACGTAGGCCAAGCACCTCATTCTAAGCAGCACACAGCTGGGGCTCCCCTCCCAGGCCACGGGGCCACTAGTCTTTCCAGCACATGGGAGGCCTCTGATGTCACAATCGGGATGGTGAAAGCTTTCTGTTGTGAATAACACGATACAAAAACTTTGCCTGACTTGAGGAGGGGCTGAGAATCCAATTCACGTCTGCACCAGTTTTCTTGTTAATCGGCAGGTTAGGGTGCAGGAACTGAAGCCGGTGGCTGGTTATGCCGTCTGCCTCGGGAACTCCTGCCTCCTTTGTAAAAAGGCCTGTGGTTGCACAGCTGACGCTTACTGGTTAGTGTAGCCCTGTGCCCAGATCGGAATGAAGCCAGCAGATGACAGACTGGTTTGAGAAAGGACATGGGACATGCAGGGGTTGCCATACAGACCTGAAGCCCAACAGTGGAGCTGTCAGAGAGGGACGGATCCTTCTAAGAACAGAGAATTAAGACAATTACCAAGAACTCCACCAAGAGAGCACCAGGGCAGTGATGCGAAGGGTCGCCTCCTGCAGCCGGGGAATGGTATTTCTTAAGCAGAAGGATCCAGGTTACATGTCTACTTGCTGCTGTCAACTTCCTATGTACCTCCTGGAACCAGCCCACCCCATGCCACGGTCAAGGCAGAAAAGGGATTCTCAGCCTCCAAAAAGCTGTCCCAGCTAAGAGCACCTGGGCCCCCGTGGGAAGACACCCACTGCCCCAACTGTGTGCTCCCAGAGACTGGCAGATATTAGAAAAGGGCAATTACCGCAAACTCAGAATAGGTGCTGGCAACAGAGTTAATGCTGAAGTTGCGCTGGAGGGGGGCCGAGCTGGGGTACCCACCGCTCAGCAAGCTGCCATTGAGCTCCAGGTTCTCCTTGTCGGCTCCCTGCCGACCAGCACGGGGGTTTTTCTTCCCTGAACAGGTAGAAGTGAGGATTGGCTGTAGGGAAAGGAGAGATCAGGATGTTACTCTTATAATGGTCACACACACACACACACACACACACACACACACACACTATACCATCTTAATATCACTCATGTGTCAGTAATCCTGTACAGTACTTCTGATGTAAAAAACAAACAATAAAAAACTCTTAATGGTTTTCAGAACACCTACCTTGAGCATCACCTGTAAAACACATTACAGCACAGACTCCCCACCTGTCTCCTTAAGCAAGGGGACCTGAATGCCTACTGACCCAGTGTCAGGGGTGGAACCCACGTGCAGGGCCCTTGCTCAGCAGCCACTGAAGACCTGGCTCTGAACTGAGCCTGTGGAGACCACCAGCTCTCTCCAGCTTCCCAGCCCCATCCCAGGGCTCCCCCATGATACTAGTGGGGCTCAGCATGACCACGCTCTTTCTCTCATTCGGTTTTAGATTAACCAGCTTGCATCTGCCAATTGCAGCATCTCAATGATAACTGAGTCCAGGGGTCTTAGAAACTGGAACCAGTAGGCGGGGCCCCGGGATAAACAGGCTGGGGTGGTGCTGGGGACGGGCTTGTACACAGTACTAACCTTGCTGCCAGAAGGTGGAAGTCGAGACACAGGGGAGCGGTAGACTGTTCCCCCAAAGGCAGGCCGAATGCTACTGTTGGCCGTGGCATTGGACATGGTGGTCGTGTTCAGCTGAGGAAAACAGAGAGATTACTCATTCAGGGAACATGCTCAGCAATCCATCCCCAGACTACAGAGAAATGAGTCTGGGAAGCAGTCTAACAAAGATGCATTTCCATAAAGAGCTTTGAAGAAACTTGTGAAAAGTGTTCAAAGCCTATTTATGTCTAGTACATGGAACTATAAAATGGTATAACCATCTGTTTCTAAAATTAGACAGACACCTACCATATGACCCAGCCCAGGAGAAATGAAAGCACAGCTCCACACAAAGAATCAGACATAAATACTTATAGCAGCTTTATCTGCAATAGCAAACAATCAGAAACAAGCCAAAATATTCATGGACAGGCAGATGGATAAGCCAACCACGGTGAAGTCATACAGTGGATACTGCTCAACAACAGGAAGTATGACGTACTGATGCATGCGACACCATGATCAATCTCTCCAAATTATGCTAAGTGAAAAAAGCCGTATTATACGAGTCTCTATATATAAAATGCGAATTACTGAATAGTGACAGAGAAAATTGTGTTTGTCTGGAAATGGGGGAAGAGAAATGGGACAACGGGTATGTTCATGGTCTGGACTGTGGTGACAGTTTCAAGGCGCATACATGTCAACCTTTATTAAGTGTACACTTTAGACACTATGTGTCAATCTTATTCAGTAAAGCTGTAAACATTTTTTTAAATGAAAAACTCAGGTGGATTAAAACCCTCAAATGGGACAGCAAAACAATTCAAATACAAGACACAGACTAGGAAACACAACGCCGGAAAAGATATCGTGTGGCTTTAGGTCACAGATGGAGCATTTACAAAGTACAGGTACAAGCCCTGAAGAAAACAGACTGACAACACGGTTACTGCATTAAAATTAAGAACTTCCTGTTCATCAATGAAACGCCATGAAGAGTAAAAAGACAAGCCGCACAAGGTAAGACTCACGTGAACACTGGGAAAAGCTAGTGTAACACAACTGACAGGGAGCAGCATCCAAAACAAAGAATTCCCACAAACCTTGTAAGAAAGAGACAGATGTTCACTTCATTAGTAAGCAGAGAAACGCAAACCAAAACCATAATCAGACATTACTTCAGACCCATCAGGTGAACAAAAATTTAAAAGTCTGAAAATATCGAGTGTCAGGCACTGCCACCGGAAGCACAAATTGTCATAACCACTTTGGAATCAGACTGTGTGATTAGTGCAGCTGAAGCTTCAGAAATGCGTGAGTGTTGGGCTTCTGGTCAAGAGGGCAGAGCAGACAAACACTGTGCTTGCCCCCTCCCAGGACCACAGCAAAATTACATCTAGACAGCAGAACCACCATCACTGAGAACCGCCAGAGTCTGGCTGACCTGAAGTCCTGTCGAGATGGGTGGGAGGGGCAGAGAGGAGGAACAGGCAGGTCCCACACCCAACAGTGGGTTGGTAATTGGCAGGGATATCAGCTCTGGAGGTTCCCCTCTGAGAAGCCCGGGGTCCCTGCCCCAAACGAGGCCCCCAAACCCCAGGCTCATAACTTCTGGCTGTGAAAACCAGGGCGGATGGTGGATGAGTGAGACAGAGGGCTGCCAGAGTCCCGGGTGTTCCTCTTAAAGGGCCCCACAGGGATGTTCCTTCTCACACGAACTCGCTCTAGGCTGGGGCAGCAGCTCGAAAACATCAGAAACATTTGGGGAGGAACTGAACTGTGTGGCTTTGAGGCAAGTGCTGAAGAGGCAGCTTTCTCCCAGACAGCATGCTGGCAGATGCCACTGTTTCTTTGCTAAGCCCACCCTCCCTGTACAAGCACAGGTGGGCATCACATCGGAGCCTCCGTTAATTTGACTAACACTTTCACCGCATTTCCATACAAAAGGCCCATCTTGGCTCATGATGTGGACTCTCCTAAAATCTCTTTGAAGTCCACAAACCCCAAACAAGAACTATCTGACTTCAGTGTGGCCCCAAACCTCTTGCTAAGCAGTCCCAAGCCTCAGTTCAGATTGGCCCCTCCTGGGCACCTCCAAGCCCAGCAATCAGTACCAACCACCTGCAGATCACGGTCTCTCATGCTGGGTGGCCCTGGGCAGGGTATCATCAGCAGCTGACCTTCGCCTGCACCTCCCAGAAGGCCCCACAGCCACCACACCCAGTGGACAGTGTCAGACCAGGCCACAACACCACCCAGCTGAAGTGAGTCCTCTCCACAGAAGGGAGGTGTGTTGGCGGGGGTAGGGGGGTGGTGTGTGTGTGTGTGTGTGTGTGTGTGTGTGTGTGTGTGTGTGGTGGTCAGAGGGTGCTGAACAGCAGCTCCTCCCCTGTAGTTACAGCCAGCCCTCAAAGCCAATCAGTCTGGGGGTAAATCCCTGCCAATAGAGATCAAGGCTCAACTACCACTGGAGGGTGCACATAGGCTACACAGGCCAGACGTACCTGGATTGCCAGCTCAGGTGACTGGGGATGGTGCACCACGGGCCCTACAGGACACCTACTACATAAGGGCACTCCACCAAGACGGGAAGATGTAAATAAATGGCAACAAATGCATATCAACAATTACTCTAAATGCAAATGCATAAATGATCCAATCAAAAAGACATATGGTGGCTGAATGGGTAATGAAACAAGACCCTTTCACGTGCTGTCTACAAGAGACTCACTTCAGATGAAAAGACACAAAGTCTGATAGAAATGGGATGGAAAAAGGTATTTCATGAAAAAGCTGGTGTGGCAATACTTACAGCAGATAAAACAGACTTTAAAACAAAGGCTATAATAAGAGACAAAAAAGGACCCAGCAATTCTATTTCTGGGTATGTATCTGAAGGAACCCAAAACACTAATAAGAAGACATATGCATACATATATTCCTTACAGCATTATTTACAATAGCCAAGAGACAGAAGCAACCTAAGTGTACATCAATAGATGAAAGGAAAAAGATGTGGTAGCCCTAGCAGGTTTCTCAGTGTTTAGAGCATAGGCCTGTGGACCCAAGGGTCCCAGGTTCGATTCCCGGTCAAGGGCATGTACCTCCATTGCAGGTTTGATTCCTAGCTCTGGTTAGTGTGCGTATGGAAGGCAACTAATCAATGTGTCTCGCACATCGATGTCTCTCTCTCCACCCTCTTCTCCCTCCCCTTCTACTCTCTAGAAGTCAATGGGAAAAATATCTCCAGGCAAGAATTAAAAAAAAAAAAAAAAAAGTGGTATATACATATAATACAATATGACTCAACCATATAAAAGAATGAAATCTTGCCACCTGTAACAACATGGATGGACGGACCTAGCAGGGGTGGGCAAACTTTTTGACTCGAGGGCCACAATGGGTTCTTAAACTGGACTGGAGGGCCGGAACAAAAGCATGGATGGAGTGTTTGTGTGAACTAATATAAATTCAAAGTAAAGGAGCGGAGGGGAGAGCAAGAGAACCAGATAGAACAGCCGGATCCGGCCCGCGGGCCATAGTTTGCCCAAGGCTGAGTTCCTAGAGAGTATTATGCTCAGTGAAATTAGACAAATACCATGTTATTCACTAATATGAAAAATCTAAAGACCAAAATAAATAAACAAAACAGAAACAGACTTATAGATACAGAGAACATTTTGACGGCTGCCAGAGGAAGGAGGGTTGGAAGGCTGGGAGAAAGATGAAGGGATTAAGAAGCACAAATTGGTGATTACAAAGTCGTCCTGGGGAGGGAACGCACAGCACAGGGAACACAGTCAATACTGTAATCACTATGTATGGTGCCAGGTGGGTACTGGACTTATCGGGGTGATCACTTTCTAAGCTATTTAAATGTTTAGTCACGGAGTGGTACAGCATTATATTTGTTTCGAGTATACACCAACTGTAATTACAAAATAAAAAATAATATAGCCCTGGCTGAGTAGTTCAGCTAATTAGAGTATTGTCCCAACACACCAAGACTGCAGTTGGATCCCAGGTCAGGGCATATACAAGAATCAGCCAATGAATGCCATTAGTAAGTGGAACACAAATCAATGTTTTTCTCTTTCTCCCCCTTTCTCTCTCTCTCTCTAACGTCAATTAAAAAAATTAATCTATATTTAAAATTAAAATAATAAATTAAAAAACAAGAAACATATGAGGGCAGCACTTTGACAGCAAGGATAGCCCACCTTGTACTCTTAGCAGAGAGATTCTCAAACTTTTAATTAAAATAAACCTTCCTAGAACTGAATGTTAGTGTTATATGTTTTTAAAAGTTCACATTATTTTCATAATAATATTGAACAACAGGGAGCTAGTTTCATAAAATGTTAAGAGGACAGAAATAAGTAGCTAAGAATGAACATGTATTTGAAGAAAGTTTGATGCTATGAAGAAAAACCCACAAACAATATAAAATAGGCAAAACGACAGAAATCAAAATTATATAATGTGAACTCTACTTTGTAAACATACATTATTTTTAAAAGCTGTTTTAAGCCCAACCAAGGTGGCTCAGAGGTTGAGCATTGACCTATGAACCAGCAGGACGCATGCTCGGGTTGTGGGATTGATCCCCAGTGCGGGGCGTGCAGGAGGCAGCCAATTAATGATTCTCTCTCATCATTGATGTTCCTATCTCTCTCTCCCTCTCCCTTCCTCTCTGAAATCAATAAAAAAATATTTTTTAGAAAAACACCAAATAGTTTTAGTAGTCTTCTTGGAATTATGGTACAGGTGCTTTTAAAATGGTTTTTATATATTGTCAAGTATGAGTAGGAGAAGAGAAATAATGTTCCAATCTCAAATGGACTCAACTGAAAGTCTCCAAAACCCCTTCCCCATCCCTGCAGGACAATCTCTGCAGGACACATGGCAAGAGACGGCCGTGGCCCTGCCCTCCACACGCCCTCACACCAGTGGGCCATGGAGCCTCCTTACCTTGCGCACTTTGCCCGGTGTGGTGGGAGTCATTCCTCGCCGCTTGTTGGGTGTCCTGGGAGTACTGCCATACAGCATCTCTGTCTCTGTCTGCTTCTTGTTCTTCAGTTGCTGTGTGACAGGCAGAAGCAACAGTGACACATCCCAGGGAGAGAGCAGGTCTGGGCTGCTCACATGGCCACCCATCCCTCTTCCCAAACTGGGTTCACGTACCCTTTCCTGCTTTGCTCGCTCTTTCTCTAACCGATGCATCTCCCACTGCTCAGTCACATATTCCATGAATTTCTGCCCATGGACCACAAATGCTGTTGAGTGTTTCTGTTCCCACATTTCAATCTGGGCCTTCAATTCCTCTTCGAGCTGAGACCAGACACAAGCATGTGTTATTTTATTTTTTTACAGAGAGGAATGGAGAGGGAAAGAGAGTTAGAAACATCTATGAGGGGGAAACATTGATCAGCTGCTTCCTGCACACCTTCTACAGAGGATGTGCCTGCAACCAAGGTACATGCCCTAGACTGGAATCGAACCTGGGACCTTTTAGTCTGCAGGCCGACATTCTATCCACTGAGCAAAACCGTACTTCAAACCTTTGGTGTGAAGCCTGAAGGAAATGATTTTCCCCCAGAATGATTACTCCTTTCCCAGAGCATCACTAGGCTGACTCCGGGGAGCTGGACCCACTTGGGGAAATGTCAGAGTAGCTGAAACCAAAGGCGAGGGATGGTTTGTTCCCAATACACAGGCCCAGCGTGGCCACTGGTTTTGGTGCTGAAAGTGAGAGGATGGCGTGCAGTGAGGGCAGCACCATCTGGGTCAGGCCCGGACCCGCCTCCTGCGAGCTGTGAAAAGTGGGCAAGTTACTTAAGTTCTCAGTGCCCCGTTTCCTCATCTGCAAAAATGGAAAGCACTTTGAAATAATACCTGGCCCTTCATTCAGTAAATACTATTATTGTTAAGATAGAGAAGATACTGAAGCCCACAGAACTTGCTCAAGATAAAGAGCTTGCTCTGTGTTATCGGCTGAACTGTGCCCCCTCCCCACCCCGTTCATATGATGAAGTCTATCCTCCAGTATCTAGGAATGTGGTTTTATTTGACGTGTGAAGACAGGGAGAAGACAACCACCTACACGTCTTGGAAGAAACCAGCCCTGCCTAGGCCTTCATCTCAGACTTCCAGCCCCCGGACTTGTGAGAAAATACGTGTCTTTGTTCAGGCCGCCCAGTCGGGGTGTTTTGTTATGGCCGTGCTAGAAAACTAATATGCCTCGACATACAGCTGCGGATGCCATAAGGCCCAGTGTCACTGATCCTTGCCTAACCTTTGAAAGAGAAGACAGTTTGGGGCAAATGATTCAAAGCAGAGAATCCACCCAAAGTGAGGTATTTTGTAGTCAAGCACCGAAACTATTAACACTGTTACCTTAGGGAGTGTTTTTTGGAGCCTGGCTCGTTGCTTTTCCTCTTTTAGAAGATTTCCTCCTCGATTTGTAAATCGACTTGGATCTGATGCTTTTCTCTGTGAAAATACATTTGAATCAGAGTAAACCCTGGGACAGGCAATCAGACCGATTACTTCTGCTAGGACTCCTTGCTGTCATACTCGGATGTGCATTATTAACCCATTGTACGCTATAAGCGTCTGTAGACCCAAGCGGCAGACCTTCCCCACACACCACACGCATCTATATAAAAAAAAAATGTTTTCCCTAAGTGGTAGCCCTGACCAACTTTAAAATCATTTTTCATGAGAATTTTCAGCTAAAAATATTCAAGAACACCCGAATTGGGAGTAATATATTTATTTTTATAATATTCATCATTGCAAATTGACTTTTGAAATTAAAATTCAAAATATCATGGCTTGTCAGGATTGTTTCCGTTTTGGACGCGTGGCAGTTATCTGGTTAAGGAGTCTGTGAGGTTTGCATTCCCACTGCCTCTCAGCAGTGAGGAATGGAGGGTCCTAAGGCAGGGGAGCTGGGTGTGAGCACATCCACTTGGTGCAGGAAAATCGGCGCTTCCTTTGTCATCTAAAAAGACAGGCTGCAATATTAACGCACCACGCCACTGGCTCCCTTCCTTGGTTCAGACGTCAAAAGATTACATCACCTACAGGAAATGAGCTATGTGGGGGGACAAGGGAAAGGTCCACACTCAGAGTCTGGTGGGCACCCCTACTTGTCCACTCTCTTTCAGCCTATTGAGACAATGCAGCTTAAATATGCAAGGTTAAGGGTCACAGATAATCTGGTTTTCATTGAACTGACCCTCACAAAATGGACAAAAAAATATAGTATGTTAGGCTTCTTTTTTTTCTGTTTTTTAAAAAAATATATATTTTATTGATTTTTACAGAGAAGCAGGGAGAGGGATAGAGAGTTAGAAACATCAGTGAGAGAGAAATATTGATCAGCTGCTTCCTGCAAACCCCTACTGGGGATGTGCCCGCAACCAAGGTACATGCCCTTGACCAGGATCGAACCTGGGACCCTTGAGTCCGCAGGCCCACGCTCTATCCACTGAGCCAAACCGGTTAGGGTCCGGGTTTTTTTTTTTTTTTTTTTTTTTTTTAAATTCTATCATGCATACAGTATACCAGAACAGTAGTATAAGCATATAATTTAGAAATAGGAATTAGACGTGTACACTCAAAGTTAGGGGCAGGTCATCAGAAAAGTACAGAAGCAATCCTGACAATTTGCTAAGCTTGTGAAGAAATTCCATTCCCCTCCCAGCCTGCTTGGTCGGCGATGGCCTATAAACAATTCCTAAAAGGGATGGGAGTTAGTCTCTTATTTTTTCTTAAACACTTGCATGTCAACAAGGGTTACTTATTTGGCTCTTTACTGACGTTTATTCCTCCTCCTTCTTGCTTTCAAGCAGAAGTCAGGGGTCACTGAGGACGGGGAAACCTGTCCTTAAACAGCTGTCAGGTCTCACACAGTTCTCCCCAGGTCTGAGTCCTAGTTTCCCACCTGTAAACGTGAGGCTGAACTCAGGACTCCCTGAAGGACCCATCAGACTCTAACGGGGCCAGCATGAACCTAAGAGCAAGGCTGCTTGAATTTTGTGTCCACTATGCCTCCTCCTAGTCCCAGCCCCGAGCTCTGAAATGCTCTGAGGGAACCAGCCTGTGCTATGTCGATCAGAAGAAACGGAATTCAGCATACAAATGTGCACTAACACCCAGGCGATTTTCTAAGAACACAGCAAAAGTTGGAAGAGAAAATATTCTATCCTTCTCTCCCTCCTCAGTAACAACCGAATTCCTCTGTGGCAGCAGGACCGCCAGCCTCACCAGCGTGGCACATGCGAGAGATGCTGGGACGAGAGCTGGGAGAGCCCTTAGAGGGGCTGTGGGGACAGTGCCTTCTGTGTCCCTTCCTCCACATGGTGCCTGAGGGCTGTGGTGGAGCGCGAGGGCCAACCTGAACCTGAGGATAAGGTCTGCGAGCTGGAGAAGCCTGGGACCCCACTGACTGTGGAACTGCCACACCTGCCTGGCACTGGCCCCTCTGGACTTGTTTTATGCCAGAAACTTCTACCTGCATGAAGCCATTTGTTCAGGGCTTTTCTCTTACATGTTCCTGTACTTGAGCCTCACAAATACAGATGGGTCAGTAGTAAGCTAGAGACTCAGTGATGAAGACACTGGTATTAGAAACTCAGTAAAGAGAAAAGGAGACTGACTCTATAAAGGACATGCTTTCTTTCTTTCTTTTAATCCTCTCCCAAGGATATTGTTCCATTTTTAGAGATAGGGGAAGAGAGGGGGAGAGGCAGAGAGAAACTATTGATAGATGTCTCTCTCACATCAACTGGGTGCCTCCTCGATGCTCCCTGACCAGGACCAGAAATTGAGCCTGCAACGGATTGAGAGGTAAGTGCCCTTGACCAGAACTGAACTCGGGACCCTTCAGTCCACAGGCCGACGCTCTATCCACTGAGCCAAACCAGCCAAGGCAAGGACATGCTTTCTTAATACTTCATTGTCCTCTGAGGAAAACAGAGGAAAGTGAGGGCAGTACCTCAAACTCTAAGAAAAGCCTCCAGCTTTCTTCCCACTTCTGCACGCCTTCAAAGAGTTCTTTGTGAACCTCGTAGTAGTTTCTTAACCGCACAACCTCATCATCATGGACCTGGAGCAGACTTTCTGTGTAGTCCTCTGCAAGATAGAAGCCCAGGAGTTTTAAAATATTCCTGTAGTGTTTAGCAACTTACTTTCTAACCCCTCATTCCCTAAACTGGAAATAGATTATTCTTCACGATAGTAAAAATGCTACATGAATAGTTGTACATTGTGTATAATAAAAATCTGGTTTGTCACCATCCGCCTGGAGGGACTAGGGAGTAAGGACCTAAAGTGTGAACTAAAATGACTAAGATTCACAAACCTCTGTGTCATGTCTCACCTTCTCTAAGCTTTCTTTCATATCCTTTGTTTCCACCCTGCTCAGGAGTGGGTTGGGGCACAGAAAATGTCCCCAATGTGGAATTTAGTAGATAACCTCATCTTTATACTCAGGTCAGGTCAGACTAGAATTCTGCTGGGCTCTGGGGTCAGACTCTGTGGCCTTAAATGTGAACTCTGCCCTTTACCCGCTGTGCCTCTGGTTCAAGCTGCTCAACATTTATGCACCTTTGTGTCCTCATCTCTTGACATGAGATTGAGATATTATTGTTAAGAGCTTGACATTGCACCTGGCATAGAGTAAGCAAGCGCTGATAAACTTGAGCTTCACAACTCTAGGCTACAGTGATAAGCTGCTTCAGAAATCAAGACATCCCTTCTTTCCCAGTAGCACCTGCAAATGCTCACTGACACAGGAATGGCAACTTATGGTGAAAGGCTTGAAAAGGCAGTTTTATCTGTTCAGCAGAGGAAACACTTTCTGGTGAACACCTGCACTTCTTCACAAGTGCAGGCCCCATGAAGGCCAGCGCTCCTGTACTAACCATCATGGTAAGCAGCAAAAGCTTGTCTCTGCTCCTGGCTGTAGAAACACTGGTCCCAGTACTTAGCCAGCTCCACTCGTATTGCTTCAATCACTTTCTTCATGTTTTGCATTTTCAATTCCTCCAAGCGATCCACTTCTAACTGCAGCTGAAACACAGATACCTGGTAAAGGTGCTTGTTCTACTTTTACATTCACAGAGCCTTGCAGAAATTTTCCATTTTTATTTATTTTTGTTAATGCTCACACAAGGATTTTTTTTTGCCTTTTTTAAAAAAATTAAGGTATTATATGTGTACATATCTTACCATTGCCCCCCATCCCACTCCCATACATGCCCTCACCCCCCAATGTTTTGCATCCGTTGGTTATTCTTATATGCATGCATATACGTCCTTCGGTTGATCTCTTATTTCCCCCACCTCTCCCTAACCTTCCCGCTGTAATTTGACAGTCTGTTTGATGCTTTACTGCCTCTGTATCTATCTTTTTGTTCAACAGTTTATAATGTTTTTTATTATCCACAAATGAGATCATGTGGTATTTTTCTTTCATTGACTGGCTTATTTCACTTAGCATAATGTTCTCCAATTCCATCCAGGTTGCTACAAATGGTAAGAATTCCTTCTTTTTTTATGGCAGCATAGTATTCCATTGTCACACAAGGATATTTTAAAAAAATATATTTTTATTGATTTCAGAGAGGAAAGGAGAGGGAGTGAGAGACAGAAACATCAATGATGAGAGAGAATTATTGACTGGCTGCCTCCTGCACGCCCCCTACTGGGGATTGAGCCCGAAACCTTGGCATGTGCCCTTGACCAGAATTGAACCTGGGGACCCTTCAGTCCGCAGGCCGACCCACTATCCACTGAGCCAAACAGGTTAGGGCCACAGATATTTTTCCATTCTTTTTTTTTTTTTTTTTTAGGGAGAGTGAAAGGATGAGGGAAAGACAAGAGAGAAACATCAATGTGAGAGAAAACACGTCGATTGGGTTGCCTCCTGCACGAGCCTCGATGAGGGCCCGGGCCGGGGAGGAGCCTGCAAGCAAGGTACATGCCCTTGACCAGAATCAAACCGGGACCCTTTGGTTCACAGGCCGATGCTCTATCTACTGAGCCAAACTGGCTAGAGCAAAAATTTCACCTTTTTAAATAAAATTATAGTACAAAATCACAGAGGTAAGTCGACACTCTAACAATGCTATCAAAGGAGCCAGAAACCTAAGAAAGGTACAGGAAAGATAAAAGATAAGTGGGTTCCTGCCACCTTTTTCTGATGCTTGCTTTAAAATAGACTTGCTCGCCCTGGCCAGTGTGTTTAGTGGTTAGAGCGTTAGACTGTGCACCGAAGGGTCTCAGATTTGATTCCTGGTCAAGGGCAGATACCTGGGTTGCTGGTTTGATCCCCAGTCTGTCAGGGTGCATGTGGAAGGCAACTAATTCATGTGTCTCTATCACAACAATGTTTCTCTTCCTCCCTTCTACTCTCTCTCAAAATCAATGGAGAAAATATCCTCGGGTGAGGATTCACAACAACAAAAAAAGACTTGTTCAAGGCAGAAGTTGGTAAAGACATGAGATCAGACATAAAAATGCCTGTAGAGACTACGGACCCAGCACCCTATGGGTTTCCTACCGCTTTCTTAACTTGGGCCTTCGACCCAGTCATAACCATGGCCACAACAGCTTCTCTCTCTTCTTCTGGTATTTGCAGTCTGTCCCAGAGCTCCCGGATCTGAGCACGCAGCCCCTCACACACTTCTTCGTTTTGTGATTTCCGCACTTCCAGCTGTGGCAAGGAAAGACAGTGGTTACCGCAAAGGCAGCAGCAGAGGCTAGCCCTCTGGTTTCCCCAAAGAAGTATCTGGACCCGATGCAGAATAAATAGTTATAAGATTGTGAAGAGGTGTGTTTTCATGACTTCTGAACACAAACTGTAAGTCTGTCATTTACAGCAGGATCTCAGACCCCAAGAATTAGGATTCAAATTTTGAAATAAAATTTTTTTCCAGTGGAGGGGGATAATACGGGAAAAAAGAGGGACATCAGTAATAATCTCAACAATAAAGATTTAAAAAATTATTTTTCAATTAAACACTAATTCAATGACTATTATTTCATCCATCATTTCAATTTCATGTTCTTATAGCTACATATAAATTAAGTTTTCTTTTAAAAAACATCATGGTTGTATATCATATACTATCTTCATCCTCCCTCCCTCATTTTCTTAACCTACATTGGGTCCTAAAGAACACTGCAGGGAAAAACTGTCCCTTTTTTTTCAAATTGCTGGATACTATGGAGATGAGATCCCAGGCCATATTTGGAATAAACATTACCTGCTGTAGCAACTTCTGTAGTGCTGCAATATTTTCCAAAGATAAACAAAAGGCATCTTCATCTTCACACACCACATCTCTTTCGAAGCTTGTATCTGGGGTGTGATCTAATTCTTCCATACACAGTATGATCTGTCTTTTTATGTTGACAAACTCCTCACGCCGAGATGCCTGTAAAATCAAATGATCAGAAGATACCCACAGGAAAGTCAAACTGACTTTTAGGAAGTATGGAGGCAAGGAGTATACCTTTGTTTCCCTCAAAGTTGCCAAATGTTTTCTGAACTGGTTCAGCTCTTCCAGGCTGGGAACGGAGTCGCTGTCAATGTCATAGTGTGGCATGCAAAGCACTTCACACAGTTCTTGATCTTGTTCTGTAAGTAGTTTCAGTTCACGTTTCCTCTCCTTTTTCTGTTTGCGCATCAGCTCCACCTGAGTGCGCAAGTCTTTTTCTAGTTGCAAGATGGTCGGCTCTCCATCCTCCTGTAGAAGAGGAAATACCATTGGTCCAAGTTCTAAGTGGATTTCCTCAAAGTAGGACAACTTAGAAATAAATCAGTTCATGGCACAGTATCATCTCTGCCTAACTTTTCCTGAGAGTTAAAAATAAAAAAGTTGTAGTATATGCCTCACAGACTGATAGCAAGAGGGAGTGTTTTAGACTAAAGCACTGCAACACTCATTAGCTGATTCACCTCTGGCAAGCTGACCCTCCTGAGAGCAGGCCCACGCCTCTCTCCCTCAGGCGGCATCTCCGAAACTCTGAGTCCCCACGAGACTTACAATCAGGGGAGCAATGTGCAGCGTCTTGTCCCGGGCCAACCCCTTGAAGCTGTCTCCATGGCCCCCTTTTCTCTGACTTCCCAAAACAGCTCCAAGGAGACTCTCTCCTATTTCTTCTAAGCCCTTCCTTGTTTTGCTGTCCCCAGCTTTAATAAACAAACTCTCAAAAAATAAATTAGCTGCTTCACCTCTCAACAGGGCAACTCTGGGTAACAGGGCCCTAGCTGGTTTTGCTCAGTGGGTAGAGCGTCGGCCTGGGAACCGAAAGGTCCCAGGTTCGATTCCAGTCAAGGGCACATGACCAGGTTACGGGCTTGATCCCCAGTGGGGGACTTGCAGGAGGCAGCCGATCCATGATTCTCTCTCATCATGGATGTTTCTCTCTCTCTCTCCCTCTGCCTTCCTCTCTGAAATCAATAAAAAATAAAAAATGACTGCTGGCACTGGTTGGCTAGGCAGCACATTTCCCCCACTTGTCGTGTCCAGGACCACCCTGACACAGAAACCCTCCACTCAGCCCCAAGGCAAAGCTCCTGCCTCCATCTCAGACCCAAACAGGAGCCCAGACCCTGTGTACCTGAAATGGCTCAACATTCAACTCGCTGCACAAGACAGCCAACTCTTTTTGACAGTTGCCTATGCTTTTGATGAGCCTTGCCTTCAGACTTTCCTCTTCAGCAATCATCATATCCAGGAGGTCCTACCAGAGAGAAGACAGCCCCATAAAATCTGGAACTAAGGGGGAAAAAAACACCGAACAACAAATAACACCAAAACACCAATCACTTCAAAATTTTAATACCCATGTCCTCCTGCAAAGACACAGGCACTAAACTCACCTTGATATGCTTATGTACAACCTGAGTTCTTTGTAACCGCTGGTCCTCAGGAATCCCAATCAATTCCCATATGTCCCGAAGGTGACTCAGCGCTTTCTGGAGACATAATAGGGACTCCTCCGCAATCACCTCACTGGAAAGCAAAAGAGAAATCAGCTGCATGAGCCACTGCCTCTGACACACTAAGAGAAGTATTTACAGCCCTGGCTGGTTTGCTCAGTGGTTAGAGCATTGCACCGCAGACCAAAGAGCCTCGGGTTCAATACCCCTTTATTCCCAGGCAAGGGTATGGTATATACCTCGGTTGAAGGCTGGATCCCTGGCCCTGGTCAGGGTGTGTGAACGGGAGGCAACCAAGTGATGTTTCTCTTTCATATCAATGTTTTTCTCCATCTCCCCTCCTCTCCATTCTCTCTCTCGGGGGACGGGGGTGCTGTCCTGCACTAGAGATTGAGGTGTAGAGCAAGCATGTCAAACTCGCAGCCCATGGGTTGCATGCCTCATTTGGCCCATGTTAGCCTTTGAGTTTGACATGCTTAGGATCTACCTAATACATAGTCACAAACCCCAAACAGAAAGCCAAAATGAGGAGACAAAGAAACAACCCCCAAATGAAAGAACTAGAGAATTCTCCAGAAGAAGAGATAAATGAAACAGAGATAAGAAATTTATCTGAATCACAGTTCAGAATAATGATCATAAAAATGCTCAACAGCATGAAAAAAGATATACTGGTAGTAACTATGAAAAAGGAACAGTCTGAGATAAAGAATGACATAACACAAATAAAGAACACATTAGAAGGAATACACAGCAGATTAGGAGAAGCTGAGGATCGAATTAGTGAATTAGAAGACAGAGTTGAAAATATTACTCAATCAGAGAACCAAAAAGAAAAAAACAGGACAGCCTTAGGGAGCTGTGGAACAATGTGAAACGTAACAATATTAGAATAGCAGGTGTGCCAGAAGAGGCAGAAAGGGAGAAAGGCATAGAGAAGGTGTTTGAAGAAATAATGGCAGAAAACTTGCCTAACCTGGTAAAGGAAAAAGTCACATTAGTGCAGGAGGCACGGAGAACCCTAAACAAGAAGAACCCAAACAGGCCCACGCCCAGACTAATCATAATTCAAATGCCAAAAATTAAAGACAAAGAGAGAATCTTAAAGGCAGCAAGAGAAAAGAAAATTGTTACCTACAAAGGACCCATTAGGCTAACACCTGATATCTCATGAGAAACTCTAAAGGCCAGAAGGAAATGGCATGAAGTACTCAACATAATGGAAAGCAAGGATCTGAGACCAAGATTACTATATCCAGCAAGGCTATCATTCAAAATAGCCGGGCAATAAAGAACTTCCCAGACAAAAAAAGGTTAAAGGAGTACATCACCACCAAGCCAGCATAACAAGAAATGCTAAAGGGATTCCTGTAATGAGAAGAAGAAACAGAGAGAAACGGAGCCATACAGAATTAAAACAGCAATAGATAAGTACCTCTCAATAATAACCCTAAGTGTTAGTGGATTATATGCTCCAATCAAAAGGTGTAGGGTAGCTGCGTGGATGCAAAAACATGACACAACTATATGCTGTCTACAAGAGACATACCTCAAAACAAAAGACACACACAGGATGAGAGTGAAGGGATAGGAAAATTTTTTCCATGCAAATGGAAAAGAAAAAAAAGCTGGAGTAGCAATACTCATATCTGACAAAATAGACTTTAAAATGAAGGCCATCACAAGAGACAACAAAGGTCACTACATATTACTAAAGGGATCGATCCAACAAGAGGATATAACCCTGGTAAACAAATATGCACCCAATAGAGGAGCACCTAAATATATAAAAAGAACTTCTAGAGGACTTTAACGGAGAGATTGACAACAATACAGTCATAGTAAGGGACTTTAACACCCCTCTGACTTCACTGGATAGATCTTCCAGACAAAAACTTAACAAGGAAACAGAGACTCTAAAGGACACAATGGATCAGATGGATTTAATTGACATTTATAGAACATTTCACCCCAATGCAGTAGAATATACATTCTTCTCAATGCACATGGATCATTCACAAAGATGGACCACATGTTAGAACACAAAACAAGTCTCTAAAAGTTCAAGAAGATTGAAATCATATCAAGCCTCTTTTCAGATCATAGTAGAATGAAATCAACTACAGTAAAAACGCCCCAAAACATCTAAAACATGGAGACTAAATAGCATGTTATTAAACAATGAATGTTGGAGAGGATCCAAGATGGCGGCGTAGGTAAACACCTAAACTGCTGCCTCGCACAATAATTTCAAAACTACAACTAAAAGACAAAACGTCTATCACCCAGAACCATGGGAAAGCTGGCTGAGTGGAAGTTCTACAACTAGAAGGAAAGAGCAAACAGCATTGAGGGGTGCACAAGCGCTGAAAAGCTGAGGTACGGAGGCACAGGAATCGGGCTGCAACGGGCGACTGGGAGCGCTGCTGTTTTCAACCCAAAGGGAGATAAGCTCCCGATTACTCTGAACTCCAGTTTCTGGAGAGACGCGGGGGACCCAAACTCCTACGGGGAGAAGCTGGGGTCGGAAAGTGAGGGAGGCTTGCTTGCAGGGCTGCGCGCAGGAATAATTGTTTATTGTGCTGGGGCGCAAGACGGGGGACGTGGTCGGAGACGCAGAGCCGGCTAACTGGCAGCCATCGCTGTTTGCCACGCCCTAGCCTAGTCACGCCCTGAGACCCTGCCCCCCACAACCTACAAACCCACCCAAGCTCCAAGCAGCGGCTTTAGCATATGAATGGCCTGCCCTATCGCAGCTTAACCTAGCAAACTTGCAGCCCAAGTCAGACAGCTCCAAAACCCTCCAAACCCCAAGCAAAGAGGAGAAAACTGTAGTTCTCGCTGTAGCTCCTGCTGGGTGGCCTCAGACAGTAGCTGACCTGCACCCCATTGGAGATCCAGAAGCCAGTGTACCTAGTGGTCAGTGTGAGACACCACATTTCAACTCCTCACATCCATAAGTGACACATTCAAGAGGCAGACTCAGTGAGCACCAAAGCCCCACTTGTTTCTCACTTGTTTCTCAGTGAGAAACAAGTCCTGCACCATAAGCGTGTCTCCAGCACAGCAGTTCTTCCATTATAGACACAGCGGGTCCTCACAGCCAATTGGCCTGGAGGTCAATTCCTCCCAGTGTACCAACAGCAATCAAGGCTTAACTAAACCAAGACTTTGCACTCAGCCCACAAAGGGGTGTACCAAAGGCGTCCACCTGGGGAGGCTGAGCTACTGGCCCCTATAGGTCACCTACCACACAAAGCCACCCCATCAACACAAGGAAGCAGCAAAATTCAGAGACAAAGAAATATGTCACGAATGAGAGAAATGGAGGAAAGCAAACTACTGGACGACATAGAGTTCAGAACCACATTTATAAGGTTACTCAAGAATCTTCTAAAAACCGCTGAGGAGCTTAGTGAGACCTTTAAGGATCTTAATGAGAATGCCAAAAAAATGGAAAAGGACCAGTCAGAAATTAAGCATACATGTCTGAAATAAAGAATATACAGAAACTCAGCTGTAGATCAACGTACCCCAAGAATCAAACCAAAGATCTGAAATATGAGGAAACAAAAAACACCCAACCAGAAAAACAAAAAGAAAAAATCCAAAAATATGAAGATAGTGTAAGAAGCCTCTGGGACAACTTTAAGCATACCAACATCCAAATTATGGGGGTGCCAGAAGAAGAGAGAGAGCAAAATATTGAAAACCTATTAGAAGAAATAATGACAGAAAACTTTCCCTACCTGGTGAAAGAAATAGACTTACAAGTTCAGGAAGCACACAGAACCCCATACAAGAGGAATCCAAAGAGGACCACACCAAGACACATCACAATTAAAATGCCAAGGGCAAAAGACAAAGAGAGAATCTTGAAAGCAGCAAGAGAAAAACGGTTAGTTACCTACAAGGCAGCACCCATACGACTGTCAGCTGATTTCTCGGCAGAAACTATGCAGGCCAGAAGGGAGTGGCAAGAAATACTCAAAGTGATGAACAGCAAGAACCTACAACCAAGATTACTCTACCCAGCAAAGCTATCATTCAGAGTTGAAGGTCAGATAAAGAGCTTCACAGAAAAGAAAAAGCTAAAGGAGTTCATCACCACCAAACCAGGATTACATGAAATGCTGGAGGGTGTTCTTTAAGAAGAGGAAGAAGAAGAAAAAGGTAAAGATAAAAATTATGAACAACAAAATGGCATCAAATACATACCTACCAACAAGTGAATCTAAAAATCAAGTGAATAAAAAATCTGAAGAACAGAATGGACTGGTGAATATAATAGAATCAGGGACATAGAAAGGGAGTGGACTGACAATTCTCAGGGGGAAGGGAGTGTGAGGGGTGCGGGAAGAGATTGGACAAAAATCTTACACCTATGGATGAAGACAGTGGCGGGGGGTAAGGGCATGGGGTGGGGTGGGGAACCAGGTGGAGGGGAGCTATGGGGGAAAAAAAGAGGAACACCTGTAATAATCTGAACAATAAAGATTTATTAAAAAAAAAAACAAAAAAACAATGAATGTTTACCAAAGAGATCAAGAAAAAATAAAACATTTCCTGAAAACACATGAAAATGGAACACACAACCACCCCAAATCTCTGGGACACAGCAAAGACAGTCCTCAGATGGAAGTTCATAGCACTACAGGCATACCTCAAAAAAACAACAACAAAACAAAACAAACAAACAAACAAAAAAACGGGCAATAAACTATTTAGCCCTACAACTTAAGGAACTAGAAAGAGAACAAGAAAAGCCCAGAGCAAGGAGAAGGAAGGAAATAATAAAGATTTGAGCAGAAATAAGTACCATAGAGACTAAAAAAAATAAGATCAATGAAACCAAGGGCTGGTTCTTTGAAAGGATAAACAAAATTGATAAACCATTAGCCAGACTCATCAAGAAACAGAGGACCCAAATAAATAAAGTCAGAAACGGAAGTGGAGAAGTAACCACTGACACCACAGAAATCCAAAGGATTGTAAGAAAATACTATGAACAACTATATGCCAACAAGGAGGACAATGTGGATGAAAGAGAAATATTCCTAGAAAAATACAATCTTCCAAAACTAAATCAGGAAGAATAAAAAAACCTGAATAGGCCAGTAACAACTGATGAAATAGAAGCAGAAATAAAAAAAACTCCACCAAACAAAAGCCCAAGTCCAGACGGCTTCATGGGGGAGTTTTACCAAACATTCAAAGAAGAACTAACACCTATACTCCTCAAACTATTTCCGAAAATCCAAGAGGAAGAAGGAACATTCCCAAACGCTTTTTATGAGGCCAGCATTTTTCTAATTTCAAAACCAGATAAAGACACTACTAAAAGAATTACAGGCCAATATCCCTAATGAACATAGATGCTAAAATCCTCAAAACATTAGCAAATCGCATCCAGCAATATATTAAGAAGATCATACACCATGATCAAGTGGGATTTATTCCAGGGGTGCAAGGCTGGTACAATACTTGCAAATCAATAAACGTGATACATCACATAAACAAATTGAAAGACAAAAATCACATGATCATGTCAATAGACGCAGAAAAAGCATTTGACAAAATCCAACACCCATTTTTGATAAAAACTCTCAGCAAAGTGGGAATAGAGGGAGCATATTGCAACATGATAAAGGCCATATATGACAAACTTACAGGCAACATCATACTCAATGGGCAAAAACTAAAACCATTCCCCCTAAGAACAGGAACAAGACAGGGATGCCCACTTTCACCACTCCTATTTGACACATATTAGAAGTGCTAGACATAGCGATCAGATAAGAAGAAGAAATAAAAGGCATCCAAATTGGAAAAGAAGTAAAACTGTCATTATTCGCAGATGACATGACACTGTACACAGAAAACCCCAAAGACTCCATAAAAAAACTACTAGACTTAATAAATGAATTCAGCAATGTAGCAGGATATAAAATTAACACCCAGAACTCTATGGCTTCTTTATACACCAATAATGAACTCACAGGAAGAGAAACTAAAAAAAAAAATAAAAAAAATAAAAAATCCCATTTACTATTGAAACAAAAAAATTAAGATACCTAGGAATAAACTTAACTAAGGAGGTAAAAGACCTATATTCGGAAAACTATAGGACGTTGAAAAAAGAGACAGAGGAAGACATAAACAAATGGAAGAATATACCGTGTTCATGGGTTGGTAAAATCAACATCATTAAAATGTCCATGCTACCCAAAGCAACCTATAGATTCAATGCAATCCCCATAAAATACTGTCGGAAACAGATCATTGTCCCACTAGCAGAAAGGTGTGGACAAGGAACCCGGAAAGCTGGTTAACCTTGGAAGCTCTGAAAGGTCAGAGCTAATCACTCACTGTTTAGTTGAGACATTGGTAGCTGAAGCAGCCTCCACCTGTTAGTCTTGTAAATTCTTGCGGATTGGCTATTATTGGAATTGCCTGCCTAAAGGCTATGGGTGTATCCCATAATCTTAATAAATGGGATAGCAAGGCCAGAGCGGGGTGTAGTCCTCTCTTGGGCTTCCACCTGACCCCCAATTCCCAAATTAATACTTTTCTAGTCTCTGTCATTTGTGTGCAGCCTCCTTCAGAACCCGAACCCTGAACCACGCGGGACGTGAAAAGGGTTCCCACAAGATACCAATGGAATATTTCACAGATCTAGAACTCTCCAAAAATTCATCTGGAATAAAAAAAGACCCTGAATAGCCGCAGCAATCCTGAGAAAGAAGAACCAAGTTGGAGGGGTCACAATACCAGATATTAAGCTTTATTACAAAGTCACTGTTGTCAAAACTGCCTGGTACTAGCACAAGAACAGACATATAGACCAAATGGCACAGAACAGAGAACCCAGAAATCGACCCAAGCCAATATGCTCAATTAATATTTGACAAAGGGGGAGAAACCAAGATGGCGGCATAGGTAAACACCTAAACTGCTGCCTCGCACAACAATTTCAAAACTACAACTAAAAGACAGAACGGACACCATCCAGAACCGCAGGAAAGCTGACTGAGTGAAAATTCTACAACTAGAAGGAAGGAGAAAAGCTCACAGAGAATTGGAGGTACGGCAAAGGGTCTTTGTGCGCGCAGAGAGGAAGGGCGGCGGAGTGCCTGGCTGGCTTTCTCTGGCGGAAGGGGGAAGGGAGCCCCCGACCGCATTGAACCCCAGTTCTGACTGCACTGAACACCTATTCCGGGCGAGCCCCTGGGGACCCACGCTCTTGTGGGGGGAGTCTGGACTCTCGGGCGGAGACTCGGGAGCCGGGGAAGGCGGAAGACTGAAAGTCCGCTCGCGCCAGTGCGCACAAAGGCTGCGGGAGGCTGCCACAGGCTTTCCCTAGCGGAAGGGAGTGAGAGGCTCCTGACGGCACAAAACCCCAGTTCTGACTGAAGTGAGCCCCAGTTCTGACTGCAGTGAACCCCAGTTCCAGGCGAACCCCCGGGGACCCACGCTCTTGTGGGGGGAGTCTGGACTCTCGGGCGGAGACTCGGGAGCCGGGGAAGGCGGAAGACTGAAAGTCCGCTCGCGCCAGTGCGCACAAAGGCTGCGGAGGCTGCCACAGGCTTTCCCTAGCGGAAGGGAGTGAGAGGCTCCTGACGGCACCGAACACCAGTTCTGACTGAAGTGAGCCCCAGTTCTGACTGCAGTGAATCCCAGTTCCAGGCGAGCCCCCGGAGACCCACGCTCTTGTGGGGGGAGTCTGGACTCTCAGGCGGAGAATCGGGAGCCGGGAAGGCAGAGGACTGAAGGCACACACGTGCTAGCAAGGGCAAGGCTGATGGGAAGCCAAGACTGAGACTCCACCCCATCCAAGCAGAGCACAGAGGCTATTGCAATTTGGCAAGTCTAATCCTATAAGGCTGTCTCCAGCACCGGACTTCTCCCAGCATAGACACAGCTGATCCTTACAGCCAACTGGCCTGGAGGTCAATTCTTCCCAGTGATACCAACAACAATAAAGACTTAATTACAACAAGGCTGTACACACAGTCCACAAAGGGGTGCACCAAGAGTGTCCACCCCAGGTTAACTGGGGAGGCAGACCCACTGGGCCAAATTGGAAACCTAGCACACAAATCTACCAACTCAGGGAAGCAGTGAAAATGCGGCGTCTAAGAATCAGATCACAAACGAAAGAAATGGAGGAAAACAAACGACTGGATATAGAATTCAAAACCACGGTTATAAGGCTTTTTAAGAATATCCTAGAAAAGGCCGATAAATATAACGAGACCCTCGAAGAGATGAAAAAGGACCAACTAGAAATTAAACATACACTGACTGAAATAAAAAATATTATACAGAGACCCAAAAACAGACAAGAGGAACACAAAAATCAAGTCAAAGAATTGAAATACAAAGAAGCAAAAAACACTCAACCGAAAAAGCAAAAAGCAAAAAAAAAATCCAAAAAGTTGAAGATAATGTAAGAAGACTCTGGGACAACTTCAAGCGTACCAACATCAGAATTATGGGGGTGCCAGAAGAAGAGAGAGAGCAAAATACTGAAAACCTATTTGAAGAAATAATGACCGAAAACTTCCCCCACCTGGTGAAAGAGATAGACTTACAAGTCCAGGAAGCCCACAGAACCCCAAACAAAAGGAACCCAAAGAGGACTACACCAAGACACATCATAATTAAAATGCCAAGAGCAAAAGACAAAGAGAGAATATTAAAAGCAGCAAGAGAAAAACAGTTAGTTACCTACAGGGGAGCACCCATACGACTGTCAGCTGACTTTTCAACGGAAACTATGCAGGCCAGACGGGAGTGGCAAGAAATACTCAAAGTGATGAATAGCAAGAACCTACAACCAAGATTACTCTACCCAGCAAAGCTATCATTCAGAATTGAAGGGCAGATAAAGAGTTTCACAGACAAGAAAAAGCTAAAGGAGTTCATCACCACCAAACCAGTATTATATGAAATGCTGAAAGGTATTCTTAAAGAAGAGGAAGAAGAAAAAAGGAAAGATAAAAATTATGAACAACAAATACATATCTATCAACAAGTGAACCTAAAAATCAAGTGAATTAAAAACCTGAGGAACAGAATAATCTGGTGAATACAATAGAATCAGGGGCATAGAAAGGGAGTGGACTGATAATTCCCAGGGGGAAAGGGGTATGGGGGGGTTCATAAAGAGACTGGACAAAAATCATACACCTATGGCCAAAACCGGTTTGGCTCAGTGGATGGAGCGTCGGCCTGCGGACTGAGGGGTCCCGGTTTCGATTCCGGTCAGGGGCATGTACCTGGGTTGCGGGCACATCCCCAGTGAGGGGTGTGCGGGAGGCGGCTGGTCGATGTTTCTCTCTCATCGATGTTTCTAGCTCTCTATCCCTCTCCCTTCCTCTCTGTAAAATATCAATAAAATATGTTAAAAAAAAAAAAAAAAAAAAAATCATACACCTATGGATGAGGACAGTGGGGGGTAGGTAAGGGCAGAAGGTGGGGTGGGAAATGGCTGGAGGGGAACTATGGGGGAAAAAAGGAGAAATAATTGTAATAATCTGAATAAAGATTTATTTAAAAAAAAAAAAAGAAAACAAACAAAAAAAAAATGCAGAAACTGAATTTAAAAAAAAAAAAAAATATTTGACAAAGGAGGCAAGAGCATACAATGGAGCCAAGATACTCTCTTCCTTGCCCTAACCGGTTTGCTCAGTGGATAGAACGACGGCCTGCGGACTCAAGGGTCCCTGGTTCGATTCCGGTCAAGGGCATGTACCTTTGGTTGCGGGCACATCCCCAGTAGGGGGTGTGCAGAAGGCAGGTGACTGATGTTTCTCTCTCATCAATGTTTCTAACTCTCTCCCGCTCCCTTCCTCTCTGTAAAAAATCAATAAAATATATATTTTTTAAAAAGATAGTCTCTTCCATAAATGGAGTTGGGAAAATTGGACAGACACATGCGGAAAAAATGAAACTAGATCACCAACTTACACCATACGCAAAAATAAACTCAAAATAGATAAAGGACTTAAATGTAAGACAGGAAACCATAAAAACCTTAGAAGAATCCATAGGCATTCAGACATATGTCGTAGCAATAACTTTACAGATATAGCTCCAAAGGCAAAGGAAACTAAGGAGAAAATAAACAAATTGGACTACATCAAAATAAAAAGCTTCTGCACAGCAAAAGAAACCATCAACAAAACAAGAAAGCCTACCGTATGGGAGAACACATTTGCCAATGTTATCTCCCATAAGGGTTTAATCTCCAACATTTACAGGGAATTCATACAACTTAACAAAAGGAAGATAAACAATCCAATAAAAATATGGGCAAAGGACTTAGACACTTTGCGAAAGAGGACATACAGAAGGCCAAGAGACATGAAAACATGCTCAAAGTCACTAATCATCTGAGAGATGCAAATCAAAACGACAATGAGGTACCATCTCACACCTGTCAGAATGGCTACCATCAACAAACGACAAGTGCTGGGAGGATGCAGAGGAAAAGGAACCCTCGTGCACTGCTGGTGGGAATGCAGACCGGTGCAGCCACTGTGGAAAACAGTATGGACTTCCATAAAACAATTAAAAACGGAACTCCCATTTGACCCAGTGATCCCACTTCTAGGAATATATCCCAAAAAATTAGAAACACGAATCAGAAAGGACATATGCACCCCTATGTTCATAGCAGCTCAATTTACAATAGCTAAGATTTGGAAACAGCCTAAGTGCCCATAAGCCGATGAGTGGATTAAAAACGGTGGGACATCTACACAATGGAATACTACGCTGCTGTAAAAAAGAAGGCACTCTTACCATCCTTGCAACAGCATGGATGGACTCAGAGAGCATTATGCTAAGTGAAATAAGCCAGTCAGAGAAAGATAAAATATCACATGATCTCACTCATTTGTGCAATATAATGAACAACATAACTGATGAACAAAAATAGAGCCAGAGAAAAAGACTATTTTAGAATATAATAGAAGTAATCCTGTTACTTGCAGATTTTTAATATTTCCTGCAACTTTTGTGGTTAGTAGAGTTTTTGTAATGTTATTTAAAATCTTTGTGTCTTGAAATATTAATGTTTATTGCATATAACATTATTATATTTAAAATCATTTTTCTTGAAATATTTAAACAAACGAACAAAAAACAATGGGAAAAATTCTCTTGGGCGAGGATTTAATTAAATAAGAGGCAGAAAGGGAGAAAGGCATAAATATATATACATTTTAAAAATTTATTTAGAGGAACTAATTTACTGTTAGAACATGTGATCCTGGTTATTCTGTCTTATTCCAATGAATATACCTATTGGTTTCTGGGAGCAAAGCAACAGAATAACTAAATAAGGTTTGCTGGGAAACTCTTATAGAGAGGTCTGTTTTTTGATTTTTTTTGTTTTTCATTTAAATTCTTTATTGTTTAAAGTATTACATATGTCTCCTTTTCCCCCCATTGACCTCTCCCCAGCCATTCCCACCCCTCAGAGAGGTCTGTTTTTAATGTAGAAAACCCAGTCACCTTAGGAAGGGTTGTAGAACCCTAGCCAGTTTGGCTCAGTGGCTAGAGCATCAGCCAGCAGTCTGAAGGGTCCCAAGCTTCGTACCTAGGTTGCAGGCTCGATCCCCTGGCCCTGGTCTGGATGCATGCAGCAGGCAACCAATCAATATGTCTCTCTCACATCGATGTTTCTCTCTGTCTCTCCCTCTTCCTTCCACTCTCTCTCAAAATCAATGGAAAAATATGCTGGGGTGAGGATTAACAAAAAACAAACAAAAAAACACACAAAAAGTAGGGTTGTAGAAAACTAAAATGGGATTTAGAAAAATAAACAGAAGCAAACAAGGTTGCTCCAAGGACTATGAGAGGTTATTTCCCCTTCTTATTTTTTCAAAAATATATTTTCATTAATTTCAGAGAGGGAGAGGGAGAGAGAAAAACATCAATGATGAGAGAATCATTTATCTGCTGCCTCCTGCATGCCCCCTACTGGGGATCGAGCCCACAACCTGGGCATGTGCCCTTGACTGGAATCAAATCGGGGACCCTTCTATCCCCAGGTCAATGCTCTAGCCACTGAGCCAAACCAACCAGGGCTCCCCTTCTTAATACTTTTGGGAAAATTGAAATCACTGTAAAAGGGGAAATTACTAAGGCCCTTGTAGATACTGGGGCTACTTTATCTGATCTTAAACCCTCCTCAATTAAGAAGCAAATCTTGGAGTAAATCTTCTATACAAATGGTAGGGACAGGTAAATCAGAACCAGTTCCCTTCTAGTTAGGGAATGTTATGGGGCAATATACAGGATGTCCCAAAAAATGTATGCATACTTTAACAGCTGCTACCTCAATTGTTGTTCCTTTCTTTTCAAATTTAACCCATTGGAATTATTAAAAGTGTGTATACATTTTTGGGGGACACCCTGTATATTTTTACTAGTTAAATCTGCCCCAATTCACCTGATAGGGCGAGATTTTCTTTTTTTAAGTGAAAGTGAGTTTATTAGTGAAGCAGTGAGATAAAGAATGGGTCACTTCACAGACAAAGCAGCTGAGATTTTCTTGAAATCAAGGACGGCCACATATCCTTTTCCAGAAGGGTGGAATGTAGTTAGAAGTAAATTATTCAGATACTGAACTAATTGGGAAAATAATGATTTTAAAGGAACCCCACTAAAGGAAACTAATCTTGAAACTGACTGAAGGTTTGTTATAGGTCATTCCAATACAACTTTAGGCCTTTTCCAGTCATGACTGTCCTTTATGCACGAGCTGGAATTTAGTCCACTAGCAGGATTACTTCTTAAATGGGGGCTTGTAACTTTAAGTATGAGGCCTGTAATTCTCCTATCCTTCCAGTAAAAAACAAAAACACTGAAATGGGAAAGGATGGAGATTTGTACAGGATCCCGTACCTATCTGGAGAGGAGCTGGGGGTGGGAGTGGGCAAGGCTAGTTCCTTGTGAGTAGGGCCCCATGTGAGAAAAGGGGAAACTTGAGGCCTACAATGGAAGCAGGGAGGGTAGGGGCCTCAAACCCCTCCTGCCTGCCTCCCTGTGCCCCCTTAGGGGGCTGCCCAGCCTAGTGCAGGGGCTAGGGAGGCAGGGAAGGAAGAAAAGAGGGTGTGAGCCCCACCTGGTGAGCCACACCAGTCAGCAGCAGGTGTGGCCAATGGGTGGGACTGCTTGTCAGAGCCAGATGGGACTCTGGCGCCTTCAAGGCTAGGGGAGCCCTCCCGGCCCCTAAGGCTTAGTGGGAAGCCGGAGGGAAGGGTGGGAAAGAAGGAACACCTGCCCCTCCCCGCCCCCAACACACACACAACAGCAGGAACCCAGTGAGCAGTATCCCCGCTACAAAGGGAGTGGGGATGCTGCAGGGGCGGGGTGCGGCCAAGGGGCAGGTCAGCTTTGTCCAGGAGAGCAGGGGAATGAACGCAAAGTGGGTGAGAGGCGTCGCTGGGAAGCGAGACCAAAGGAGAGCCGCTCCCCACTTGGACCCCCCGGGCCCCGCTGCCGCTCTGTGTAGCGAGGCGGTGCCCGGAGTGACTTGGGCTGGGCGCTGAGGCCTGGCCCGCCCCGCCGCCCAGGGGACGTCTCCTTGGAGCAGAGCCAGCGCCCAGAACATCGGGCTCGGAGCCCCAAGGAGAGGACCTTCTTACTTTTAACACAAAATGATCGTGTAACTTTCATTTTTTATTTATATATTTTAAAAGTACACCTTTTTAAATTAGCCTTATGCATGTCTTCTTTTTGAAATATATATATATTATTTCAGAGAGGAAAGAAACATCAATGAAGAGAGACAATCATCAATCGGCTGCCTCCCGCACGCCGCGCACTGCGGATGGAGCCCGCAACCCGGGCATGTGCCCTGGCCGGAATCGAACCCGGTACCAGTCCCCAGGCCGACGCTCTATCTGCCGAGCCAAACCGGCGAGGGCGTGTAACTTTTATCTGAAAGGCGAGAAGACACATTCCCATCCTGTCCCAATGACAGTGTGACGCCGTCGGTCCCGACTCCCAGTCGGTCCTCCTTCCCCGGCACCGAATCGTTAAAACGACCGGAAAGAATTCCACACGGAGTTTCTTAACTTGCATGGACACCAAGCTCTCTTTCAATTCAAGTACGACGTGAAAACTGCCCCCAGAAAAAGGGAGACAACGATAAACACAAACTCCCCGCCCGCGGACCTGCGGCTCCTCCACGCACCCGCGCTCGGCCCCACCTGGCGTCCGGGTCTGGGGTGGCCTCCGCCCCGCCGGGGCCGCTCCCCGTGCGTCGCCCACCGCCGCCGGCCCTGCCCGGTCGAGCCCCAGCCTCACTCGAGCGCGGGCCGAGGTGACACCCTCGCTCAGGGCCCAGAGGGGCCTCTGGAAGCCCCACCGGCCCCGCACCCGGGACGGGCGTCCCCCTCGCACGTCCCCAACTCCCCCACAGCCCGCACCTTCTCCTCATGATGGAAGTCTCCCAGTCACCGGACGGCGAGGTCCACGACCTACTCCACCCGGAACCGAGCGCCGCAACCAGCCCCTAGCACCGGCTCGCACAGGATCTGCCACTTCGCGAGCCGTTAGGCACCCGCGGGATTTCAAACCAAGCACCGTGGCGGAACAGGCCTGCGATTGGTGCTCCGTCCTGTCGCTCCTCGCGAAACCCCGCCCCCCGCCCACAGCGGTCTGTCGCGAGAGCTCAGACTCCGCTGCAGGGATGTGAAACTGGGGTCGCCTCCTGAGCGTTTGGCCACACCCGAGGGCGGACCGCTTTCCTCGCTCGGCCACTGGAGGCGCTACCCTGGGGCGGTTTTGTTTTTAAATTTTTTTCGTTTAATCCTCACCACAGGATATTTTTTTAAAATTGATTTTTAAAGGGGACAAATGCAATACTTTCAACAATAAAGATTTAATTAAAAATAAATTCATTTTTAGAGAGAGGAAGGGAAAGAGACAGCTTAATAGGGCACGGACCGGGGATCAAACCTGCAATCTAGGCCTGGGCCCTGACTGTGAATGGAACCCACCCACACCCACCCACCCCCACCCACACCCACACCCACAACCTTTTGGTGTACCATACAAGCTCTAACTAACTGAGCCATCGACCAGGGCGGATTTTTATTTTTATTTATTGAGAGCAAGAGAAACGTGGATTGCTGTCCCACCTAGTTATGCATTCATTGGTTGCTTCTTTTTAAAAAATATTATTTTATTGATTCTTTACAGAGAGGAAGGGAGAGGGATAGAGAATTAGAAACATCGGCCTCCTGCACACTCCCCACCGGGTATGTGCCCAAAACCAAGGTACATGCCCTTGACCGGAATTGAACCTGGGACCGTTGAGTCCACAGGCGGAAGCTCTATCCACTGAGCCAAACAGGTTAGGGCTCATTGGTTGCTTCTTGCCCGTGCCCTAAACAGAAATCCAACCCACGCCCTGGCATATGGGGACTACTCTCTAACCAAATGAGCTGCCGACCAGGGCTCCCTGCAGGTTTGATTCCAAGTGCACTCCGTTGCCTGGAAGGGGCGGAGAGCGCAGCGAGCCCACTGCCCAGGAGCTGCACATAAAAGCTTCCCTGCCCATAACAGCTGGGTGTGGCCAGAGCGGTTCCTAGAAAGGCCTGGGGCCTTGCTTCCCTTGCTCATCTGAGCAGCGAGCCTGGGAACTAATCTTTGGTGGCAATATTCCCCGGATGTAGGAAAGGAACTTTCTAGACCAGTGAACCCCTTTAATCACAATTCCGTTCAGTGAATATGATCCCCATTTTACAAAGCCGGGGAACTGTCTCAAAAAGGTTTATCAATCGCTTTTCTTCAGTGATTTTTGGTTACACAATATCCTGGTGTGTGGATATCTCATAATTCAAGTATTTTATATTGATGGGTACTTAAATCGCAATTTTTACAAATAAATGTCTTCAGACATAAATCTTTGCATCATGTATTGTTCTAAGGTTGATTCCTACAAGTGTAACTACTGAACACTCTTTCTAGAGAGGTTTAGTTATTCACTGGAGGCCCAGTGCATGAAATTCGTGCAGAGGTAGGGTCCCTAGGCCTGGCCAATGATCAGGGCCCAGCCGGGGCCTATCTTTGTTCTGCCCCCTAGCGGTCAGCGCACCTCATAGAAGGCAGTCGAGCTCCCGATTGGTAGAAATCCCGAGGGGACAATTTGCATATTAGCTGTTTATTATATAGGATGTTCCCCGCCCACCAAGCGAGCCTCACCGGCAGAGCACCTCCTTTTAGCCTGGGCAGCTCTGACCACTGCCCTCCTTTTGAACCTCTTCATTAGTTTCATGGAAAAGTGGCATTTCCTTCTTCACACTTGCTTAATTACAACTGAAACCGCACTTATTCCCCCTGGGTATTGGCCAACTGCAACTTCCAGAAACTATCTCCCTTTGCCCTTTCCATGAAGGAAAAGTAAAGGATGCTTGCTTGCACTCAGGCCCCCATTTTCCTTCCGGAAGAACCTCCACTCTCTCTCTGGGGGGCACGCTGCACCTTTCCCTTCCTCTACCCCCAGGTGCACCGCCTTTACCGTCCTCCCTTCTAAGCTCCAAGGGCCCCTCCTTTACCTCTATGATTTGTTTCCGAAGCCCATTGCTTCTGTGGATTACTTCTTCTACCTCTGTGATTTCCCAAATAAATGTTCTTATTTTAAAAAAGTAACAATAAAATAAAATAAAGAAGAACGTCATTGGTGCTTTCAACATCCTTTAACTTGTCAGCAGTGTGCCCAACATTTGCCCCACCAATATAGTGGCCCTTAGGCACGTCTAAATTTTATCCTATTCTTTGTTAATTTGCCAGTTTTTCAGAAAGCTTCAAAAATGTGGCATCTTCACACATGTTCCCAGGCCAGTGTGGTAAGGATGCAGAGATAAGACAATTTTGCTATAATGTTCTTTACCCTGTAGTTCTAAAGCCAACCAGGTCATAGATTCATTGGGTGATGGGCACTCTGAGCATACGCTCATTGTCTAAAACACTGTGTAGCCCTAACCGGTTTGGCTCAGTGGATAGAGCGCCGGCCTGCGGACTGAAGGGGCCCAGGTTCGATTCCGGTCAAGGGCATGTACCTTGGTTGCGGGCACATCCCCAGTAGGAGGTGTGCAGGAGGCAGCTGATCGACGTTTCTCTCTCATCGATGTTTCTAACTCTCTATTCTTCTCCCTCCTCTCTGTAGAAAATCAATAAAATATATTTAAAAAATAAATAAATAAATAAAACACTGTGTAGCCCTGGCCGGTTTGGGTCAATGGATAGGGTGTCGGCCTGCGAACCAAAGGGTCCCGGGTTCGATTCCTGTCAAGGGCACATGCCTTGGTTGCAGACTTCTTCCTGGTCTGGGTCCTGGTCAGGGGCATGAGGGAGGCAACCAATCGATGTGTCTCTCTCTCTCTCCCTCTCCCTTCCACTCTCTCTAAAAATCAATGGAAAAAATATCCACAGATGAGGATTAAAAAAAACAGAATTTCAAGAAGGAAAGCATGGTCATGAATGATATCAGGTTAGAAGAGGACTGAGGGGCCACTAATAGATGTGGGAGTTCACACTTTTAAAAGGTAAAGGGAGAGGAAGGCCACTAGAACCAGCAATTAGGAGGACCATTTGCTGACGCCTGAAACTGCTCTAACAGGGGACACCATCTTTCATTTGGTACTAAGGGGGGAAAAGCTGAAAACTAAACTGCCTCCTTAATTTGAAACAATAACAAACACTTTTTTAAAAGCCTCACCAAGGATATTTTTCCACTGATTTTTAGAGAGAGTGGAAGAGAGAGGGAAAGACAGAGAGAAGTATCAATGTGAGAGAAACACATTGATGGGTTGCCTCCTGCACATGCCCAGACCAGGGCCTGGGCCGGGAAGGAGCCTGCATCCGAGGTACGTGTCCTTGACGGGAATCGAACCCAGGCCCCTTGGGTCCACTGGCCGACGCTCTATCCACTGAGCCAAACCGGCTGGGGCAAAAGACACTTTTTTAAGTGTAAGGAGTCACAGAATTTTAGAAATGGAAGGGTGCTTACTGATCATCTATCTGATCCATCTCCTCGTTTTATGGTTCTGGAAACTCCAGTAACAGGGCGAGTTTCCAAGAAGACCCAGAGCAGACCCAGAGCAGGCCCAGAGCTATGAGGGTCCAATCCACGGAGCACGTGAAGCCCCCCGGGAAACCCTCTGTGCTTCACAAGCAAAGATGGAAGGGCTGGTCCAGCACGAAACACGTGATATTGAACGTAGAGGTAAATAAAGCCTCAAACACGTGACATTGAACGTAGAGGCTTTATTTACAATGGGACTCAAACAGGATGTAGCCAAAGATCCTCCTCCTCCATGTCTTCTCAGCATGGGCTGTACTTCATCACCAAAACAGGAAAACACCCTTGGGCAGGGTGACTCCCTCCTCTGATGTGTCCCCTAAATCCCAAACAAGTCCCGTTGCCCAGCCCTGAGCAGGGTGGGTGGGGGGACACGGACTCGGCAGCTGTGCCCCCTCCTGCAGCCTCTGGGGAGCGTGTCCAGGGCAGCTTCAGGCTTTCACCTCGCTCATGGCCTCCATGAGGCGAGCGCTGTTGGTGACGGCTGTCGTCAGGAAAATGAACCTGTACCCTGAGGACCAAAAGCACCAGCCAGGTGAGCAGATCAGTGGCCCCCAACACGGGCCACGCTACATAGCACCCCTCCACAGACGGGCTGGATCCAAGAACCAGTTCACAGGCCCGGATGCCTCGGTGCCTCGCTCCGGGCACAGCGACTGGCCACGCCCTGCAACTGGGCTCCTAACTCTCCAGCCCACAGCAAGCGCTACCCAGAGGGCAGCAGAGAACCTTCCCGAGTGCTGCCCTTTGCAGCCCAGAGCCCGTCCAAGACCTGCTGTCACCCTTCCGTTCTCGCTCACCTTTCTCTCTGCCCAGGAACCGCAGGGCTGAGATCTCGGAGAAGGTGCAGCCCCCCAGGAACACCACCAGGATGAGGCGCAGGGACTCGCTGGGAGCCTTGTCGTCCTTGGTCCCGCCTGTGGGGAGCAGACCAGACTTACTCTTTTTTGTTGTTGTTTAATCCTCACGTGAGGATATTTTCCTATTGATTTTTAGGGAGATGGGGAGAGAGAGGGAAAGACCGAGAAAAACACACCGATTGGTTGCCTCCTACACAAGCCCCGACCAGGGCCCAGGCCAGGGAGGAGCCTACAACTGAGGTACTTGCCCTTGACCAGAATCGAACCGGGACCCTTGGGTCCATAGGCCAACGCTCTATCCAATGAGCCAAACCAGCTAGGGCCAGACTCAGCCCTTGCCTGGCACGCTGGCACCAGGGACGCGTTAAGCCACCTCTGGCCCGCCCGGCCCCACTGCCAAGGCCACGCACCTGTGAAGGCCAGCTCGCTGCAGTTGAGCAGCCGCAGCACCTCATCCAGGCCCTGCCAGCTCCTCCGCTCTAGCACCTGGGGGGTCACGAGAGTGAGTTTCAGGTCTAAGACAGGATGGGTTTTATTATTTATTTTTAAAAATATTTATTCTGATTTCAGAGAGGAAGGGAGAGGGAGAGAGAGAGATACAAACATCAATGATAAGAGAGAATCATTGATTGGCTGCCTTCTGCACGTCCCCTCCTGGGGATCGAGCTTGCAACCTGGGCATGTGCCCTTGACCGGAATTGAACCCGGGACCCTTCCGTCTGCAGGCCGACGCTCTCTCCACTGGGCCAAACAGGCTAGGTAACAGGATGGGGTTCAGGAAAGGAAGGTCGCGGCGGTCCAACCATCCCATTTCTTGCTAGTTAGCAGGGCAGTCAAAACTTGGGACAGACCAGAGACCAGGAGAAAGCAGAGAGAGGGAGACACGCATGGGAGCGAGGGTCACGTGTTCTCACCTGCTCAATGACACGGCAGCTGAGGGGCACATAAGCACCACTGAAGACATACGCCATGTCGCGTGGCACCTTCAGATCGTATTCGCCATCCACACGCGGGATCTAGAGGGCAAAGCAAGTGACAGCTCAGCTCTCCAGTCGTTTACAGGGTCAGAGAGAAGTGGCAGGTCCCGAGAATGGTTCTTCCTTCAATTAAAGGGAGAAGCAGTCACGGCCTGAAAAGCAGAGTCCAAACAAGATTCCGGCTGCTGTCAGCACCCGCCGATTTTCTTGACTGAGCTCCCATGCTCCCTGAGAAGTGCTGGGGGGAAGGGGCCCTGTTCCCGATGCCTCGGTGACATGGGACGTGTCTGTCACTGAAGCAGCACGTAGCCCATCTCTGGCCTTGTCAGGCGCTTGTTACACGTTTCCTAACAGAATGCATCTGTGTGCCTTATCTCATTAGTATG
Source organism: Plecotus auritus (assembly GCF_963455305.1). NCBI lineage: Eukaryota > Metazoa > Chordata > Mammalia > Chiroptera > Vespertilionidae > Plecotus > Plecotus auritus. Next base: position 11,811,146 of record NC_137781.1, on the reverse strand, counting down.
TGCAGCCCGTGCTATCACGCTGTGAAAGATAGAATCTTGTTTTTGAATCCTCACCCGAGGATATTTTCCCATTGATTTTTAGAGAGAGTGGAAGGGAAGGGGAGAGAGAGAAGCATCCATATGAGAGACACATTGATTGGTTGCCTCCCACACAATGCCTGATGCGGGCCGGGGAGAAGCCTGCAACCAGGTGCGTGTCCTTAACCGGGAACAGAACCCATGACCCTTCAGTCTGCAGGCCGACGCTCTCACCACTGAACCAAACCAGCTAGGGTGGTAGGATCTTGATAGAAACAAAAGCTGCAAAGGTTTTTGTGGACTCAGAGTACTCCGCCAAGGACCGAACTGGCACCCCCCTACCCCCGTTCATCTCTGCTCCACATACCAAATTCAGCTTCTTGCTGATGGCCCGAAAATTGCTCCTCTTGGCCAGAGAGCTGAAGGCATCAGTGATCTTTCCTGGGGAAGAAATCTGTGCTGGGTTTTGTCTAAGTCAATGGATTCGTGAAACTGCCACATGGGACTCCATTCCGGAAATGACAGGCCCGCCTCTAGTCAAGTAGCCGGACCCATCACATCTCTAAGCTGTTCATCCCCAATTCCCTGGATCTCATGAGACATTCACCACCCTCTTCCCACCCCTCTTCCTCCTCCTACAGGGTGCCAGCTCTCTACTAAATGCCACCTACAGGGCAAACACGTAGATGTATGGGCTGTGGAGTCACAGTGACCTGGGGTCCAATGTGACTTACTCTTTGAGGGATCTTAGACAAATCACTTATCCTCTCAGCCTCAGTTTCCTCATCTGTAGAATGAAGGTAAAACTAACCTTTGTGAGGATTAAAGGAGAAACCATATCTAAAGGGCTTAGCACGTGGTGTGTCCAATAACCGGGAACAGCTCCCCCTAGTGGACGTGGCGGTAATGACAGTAAGAGTAGGAATCGCACTGTGCTTCCTGCTCAGCTCTCTCCAGGGGTGCTGCCTGTGCAGAGAAGAGGAGGGGAAGGGTTCCCTGTGCTCTGTGCTCACCAGCAGCCTTGTCTGTCACCAGCTTGCTCACTTTACTCTCCACAGCAGTGAGGGTGTCCCCAGGAGCCTGCTCCGTCAGGAGCCCCGCCCGCCGCAGGTTGGAGAAGGTCAGCAGGTGCTCCGGGCCATAGCTCTGCAGGAAATACAGGTGAGTCTTTACTGAAAGGTCCCAGGCTCACTTCCGGTCAAGGGCACATGCCCTGGTTGCGGGCTCAATCCCCAGTAGGGGGCGTACAGGTGGCAGCCAATCAATGATTCTCTCTCATCATTGATGTTTCTATCTCTCTCTCCGTCCCCCTTCCTCTCTGAAATCAATATAAATATATATATTTTAAAAATGTCCAATGAGCCCCCTCCATAAAGTTCCCTCACAAAGTCATTCTTTTGAAGCCCTGGCTGGGTAGCTATTGGTTAGTGTCATCCCGATACACCAAGGTTGTGGGTTCGATCCCGGTCAGGACACATGCAAGAAGCAACCAATGGATGCATAAATAAGCGAAACAACAAATCCATGTTTCTCTCTGTCTTTCTCGCCCCACCTGCTCCCCCACTCCTCTCTTGCTAAAATCAACACATTTATGAAGACATTCTTCTGGCCTTACCTGTAGATACTGTGTTTTCAGGGATCGGTAATCCTTGGGGATCAAACCTGAGGGTAAGGGAAGATAAGAAAGGTTCGTGAGCCAGCTAAGGTGTCCTAAAATATGCAACCAAACCACCCAACCAACCCTCTTCCCCCAAGAAAACCTGAACGAGGAGGAATGATTCAGTAAAGGAGGTTAACCTTGCACCCTTACACAGATGATTCTAAACTGACTTCGATTTGAGCCTGCTCACTGGAAGACAAAGCCTGGATCGGAGAGGCCAGGAAGCGCCCCGAGCCACAGGGGCTGGGAAGGGACACTGAAAGGAAAGCTGTGGTGGGAATGAGGTGAGAGGCAGCAGGAGGAGGGCGTGGGACTTCCGGGCTTCTCTTCCTGGCTATGGGCCAGTACTACGGGGCCCCTCCTACAGATGCTGAGGAGCAGGAAGGGGTCATGTGGTTCCAAAGGCCAGTCTTCGATGTGGTTCTCCACTGAGATAAGGAGAAATGGGCTTCCAACCACCATAAGGGGCTCAGAATCAGCAAAGCCCTTCTCTGGGGAGAGAGCCCCCTTCAAGAACATTCAGGTGGAAGCCTTCAACAGGAAAAACAAGCTGCCATTAACGGTTGCAGAGTGGGGCTCTGGGAAATGTTTATGAAATTGGTGGCTGTCCCTTCTTCCTGGTTTGCATCTTTTTTAAAAATTTAATACGAGGCCCGGTGCACAAAATATGTGCATGCGTAGAGTCCCTAGGCCTGGCTGGTGATCAGGGCCGATCAGGTTCGCCGCCACCCAGCCTCCCAGCCTCCTCCTTCCCTCGCTCCCTCAGCGCCCCGCCAATACTGGTCTCCTGCCATGTTCCACGCTGTCCCCTGGTGGTCAGCGCACATCATAGCGAGCAATCGAACTCCCAGCCTCCGGATTGAACTCTCGAGGGGACAATTTGCATATTAGCCTTTTATTATATAGGGTATTTTTATTGATTTCAGAAAAGGGAGAGGGAGAGAGGGATAGAAACATCAATGATGAGAAAGTATCATCTATCAGCTGCCTTCTGCACGCTCCACACTGGGGATCAAGCCCTCAACCCGGGTATGTGCCCTGACCGGGAATGGAACCATGACCTCCTGGTTCATAGGTCGCAGCTCAACCACTGAGCCACACCAGCCAGCTGGACTGCATCTTTATTAGGAAACCTTGTTGAGGGTAGGAGGCCTGCTGCAGCAAAGGGAGGCGCCACTCTGCTCTATGTGTTTGTGACCCTAAGATGTGACAGCCCTTGTTCGGGGGGTGGGGGGTCTGGATGTAGTCCTGCTTAGCATGGGGACACGAATTCACCCTATGACCTGGGGATGTTCACTCAAAAAAAAAAAAAATACCTGCTTTATGTCTACAGAGGAAAGAATACACAAAATTACAGGGAGCCCTAGCCGGTTTAGCTCAGTGGATAGAGCATCGACCTGTGGACTGAAGGGTCCCGGGTTCGATTCTGATCTAGGGCACATGCACGGGTTGCAGCTTGATCCCCAGTAGGGGGTGTCCAGGAGGCAGCTGATCAATGATTCTCTCTCATCAATGATGTTTCTATCTCTCTCTCCCTCTCCCTTTCCTCTATGAAATCAATAAAAAATATATTTAAAAAGCCCTAACCGGTTTGGCTCAGTGGTTAGAGCGTCGGCCTGCAGACTGAAAGGTCCCAGGTTCGATTCCGGTCAAGGGCATGTACCTTGGTTGTGGACACATCCCCAGTAGGAGGTGAGGTGTGCAGGAGGCAGCTGATCGATGATTCTCTCTCATCGATGTTTCTAACTCTCTATCCCTCTCCCTTCCTCTCTGTAAAAAAATCAATAAAATATATTTAAAAATATATATTTAAAAAAATTAATCCTTCAAAATTACAGGGAAGTGTCCTGTCCGCTAAGACATTTATTCCTGTCGTTCACGATGATTTCTTCTATCCTATGGTACAGTTTTGACCGGCATCTCTGGGACTGGGGGCTCACCATTCTCGGTGATGGACAAGAGGCACATGAGGCGAAGGCTTTCTATAGGCGACACCTGCACAGGAAGAAAGAGCCAAGGAGTTCAAGTTCGATAACACACGTTCTCCTCTCCTCTTCCTCCCGGAGGCCAACCCCGTGTAAGTACCGCCCCGCTGCGCCGGCAGGGCAGCTGCCCACCTGCCGGTCGATGTGCTCCTCGATGTAGCTGGTGCTGTCCCGGATGCTGAAGCCCTCCAGCAGCGCTGCGAGTAACCAGAGGACAGCCTGTTACAGGGAGCAGCGCTGCCGTCTAGGCTAACGGGCGTCTGTCTCCCCATCTCCTTCTCCATCCTGGGATAAGGGGCCCCCAGGCGTCTAACAGGAACCCGAGTTCCACGCAGCCAGCCAGCGTGGGCTGGGAAGAGCCAGAGCGCAGCTCTTCAGGGTGGGCGGGGCTGGGAGCCGGCCAGCAGTCACCATGCTCGGTCTTGATGAGCTCCTGGAAGTCCTGCTTGGTTTTCTTCTTCATGATGGACTCACAGGCCCCAATGTCTGCAGAGAGGACAAAGCGACCTGACACATTCATGGTTCCAGAAGGACATCCCTTTATTGTCCGGAAGAATAAAGACCTCAAGGCAAAAGGCAGACAGGGGTGGGGAACTGGTTTTCTGCCAAGGGCCATTTGGATATTTATTTTTATTTATTTATTTTGAAATATATTTTTATTGATTTCAGAGAGGAAGGGAGAGGGGGGGGAGAGAGAGATAGAAACATCCTGCACACCCTGCACTGGGGATCGAGCTCCCAACCTGGGCATTGCCCTTGACCAGAATTGAACCTGGGACCCTTCAGGCCGCAGGCCACGCTCTATCCACTGAGCCAAACCACCTTGGGCCCATTTGGATATTTATAACATCATTTGCAGGCCATACAAAATTATCAACTTAAAAATTAGCCTGCTCTAGCCCTAGCTGGTTTGGCTCAGTGGATAGAGCGTGGCCTGCGGCCTGAAGGGTCCCAGGTTCAATTTTGGTCAAGGGTACATGCCCGGGTTGTGGGCTCGATCCCCAGTAGGGGGCATCCAGGAGGCAGCTGATCAATGATTCTCTCTCATCATTGATGTTTCTATTTCTCTCTCCCTCTGCCTCCCTCTCTAAAATCAATATATATATATTTTTTAATTAGCCTGCTCTATTTGGTCAAACATTTAACTAACTCACCCCTAATGCCTGGGCAGGGCCAGATCAAATGATTTCACAGGCCTTCTACAGCCCGCGGGTCGGACGTCCCCCACCCCAACTTTAGACCAAACAAGAGCATCATCTGCCAAGTGAACAGGGATCCCCTCTCTGGAGGCAGATGTCCCCTCACATACCCCTCCCCAGCTCCCAGCCCCCAGCCCCAGCCCCTAGCCCCAAGTTGAAACCTACGCAGACTCAGCAGGCGGTGCTCCTGCTTCAGGCCCTTCAGCTCCTGGGACACGAAGTTCTTCATCTGCTTGATGTCCATGCCTCTGCGGCGCTGTGGGCAAGTCCCAAGGTCACCACTGCCCTCCCAAGGTCACCATCACGCTCCCTCAGTCCCCACCGACCCCGGGAAAAGTCTGGGACTCTGTCCTAGTATCAGAGGGCTGGCTGAGGGGCAGCAGCCTTGGGAAGCCACTGAGGAAACAGAACCGAGGGCCGGGGCTCGGAGCCTCACGTCATACTGAGCCTGCAAGTTCCGGGCCTTCTGGCTCAGGAAGCCGAAGACGTTGGAGAAGTGCTCATTCCGGATCTCATGAAACACCTGTGAGGGGAACAGGATGGGAAGGACTTCTGTGCAGACCATACCTGGTCCTTCCTTCCTCGTCAAGGTCACAATAGCACAGGAAGGGTGCTCAGTGGTTCCAGAAAGAGTAAGAGGAGAGCTGAGCCGGCAGCAGGCAGTCGATGTCAATACCTGCTATGGGCCCTGGGGCATGCTTTTTTTTTTTTTTTTTTAACTATCTGTCTTTTTTAATCAATCAATCAATTAATTAATTTAAATTTTTATTAATTCTCTCTTGAGGATATTTTTCCATTGACTTTAGGAAGAGTGAAAGGAAGGAGGAGAGACAGAGAGAAACATTAATGTGAGAGAGACACCCTAACCCTCCAGCAGGTGGGGGATCAAGCCTGCAACCGAGGCATGTGCCCTTGACAGGAATCAAACCCGGGACCCTGCCGTCTGCAGGCTGACACTCTATCCACTGAGCCAAACCGGCCAGGGCCTGGGGTATGCTCTTAACTGGTGGGGGTCCCTCTGTCCTGTGGACTCAGCTTCCCCTCCCAGGGCGGTGCCCCCGCCGAGTGGGAGCAGAGCCCGGGGGAACCCACTGCCAGCAGCCGCACCCGCACCTTGTCCTCGGCATTGAGCAGCACCTTCAGGCTCTTGTCAGAGGATGTGACTTCTGGGCCAAAGTCGACGCTCCCTTTGAGAGCAAGGGGACAGCAATGAGGGTCTCCCCCGAGGCCTCCCCTCTCCTGCCCCTCCCAGCACTGCCATTAACGGTCCTCCACACGATTTGAAGCCACAGTTCTCTCAGCGCCTGGGTCCCCCCTGCCAGCCCCGTGCCAAGCAGGAAGCCCAGGAGCCGAGGGCCCCTCCATCTCGCCAGGATGCCACTCACCACACTTGATGCGGAACGTGTCGTCCACCAGGCCCTCGTAAACCACCTGGGAGCACAGCGCCGTCACAAAGTCCACGTCTGCAACCCAGACCCCTGACCGTGAGGGCCCCCTGCCACAGCCGGCTGCCCAGGTCGCTCAGGATGAGCGCCAGTGCCTTCCCCAGGCCCCCAACCACTGCTGCATGCACAGCCCAGCCTGAGGGTCCCGGATGTGCCACCACGTTTCCCACATTCCTGTTGCTCCTGGGTCCAGAGACAGAGGAGTGCCAGCATGCGTTACCTCTGTCCAGGAGGAAGATGTGGCCAATTTCTGGCTTCCGGCCTTTGGTCTCACCGTCCTCCTCCTCCTCCAGGTTCCTCCACAATTCATGTGACATCTGCCAGGGACCAAGACATTCTTTTTTTCCCCCCTAAAAATTTCTTAATTGTTTTGTTTTAATTATACTTTTAAAAACTATATATATATTTTTTATTGATTTCAGAGAGAGGAAGGGAGAGGGAAAGAGAGAGAGAGAGAAACATCAATGATGAGAGAGAATCATTGATAGGCTGCTTCCTGCACGCTCCCTACTGGGGATCTAGCCCACAACCCGGGCATGTGCCCTGACTGGGAATTGAACAGTAACCTCCTGGTTCATAGGTCGATGGTCAACGACTGAGCCACAATTATACTTTTTTATTTTGAGATATTTATAGGTTCACATGCAATTGTAAGAAATACAAGACATTCTTGTCCTGACCAGGTAGCTCAGTTGGCTAGAGCATCGTCCCAATAATGCCAAGGTTGTGGGTTCGACCAATGAATGCATAAACAAGCGGAGTACCAAAAAGATGTTTCTCTTTCTCTCAAATCAACAAACTAAAAAAAAAAGAAAGAGAGACATCCTTAATCTTGTGTCCAAGTCCCTCCTGGTGTCCCACATCTACAGAAGCCAACCCCTTCCTGTGGGACTTATTGAGGCAGATCTACAATTGTGCCCCAATAAGAGGGGAGCTAATAATTAACAACATTACCTGCTCAGGCCCCATCTGTTCCTATCCCTCCCCATCCATCCCCATTCCGAATATAGAGAGATTCAGGAATGCTGCTCGGCCTGTGTGGCTCAGTGGTTGAGCGCCAATCTATAAACCAGAAGGTCATGGTTCGATTCCCATTCAGGGCACATGCCTGGGTTTTGGACTCGATCCCCAGTGTGGGGCATGCAGAACGCAGCCGATCAGTGATTCTCTCTCATCAATGATGTTTCTATCTCTCTGCCCCTTCCTCTCCGAAATCAATAAAAATATACTTTAAACAAAAAGCGATTCAAGAATGCTGCCCAAGAGGCCCTAGCTTTTGTGTCTCTGTTAGCCACACCAGTGGCCGTCTCTGAGGACTATGTTGCAACAATGAAAGCAACGGAGAGAATATACCTCCTGTTACAGATGCCCCGGACAGTGGACAGTCCATGGTGGGAGAGAACAGGGGAAAGAGGACCCTGCCAGCGCTCACCTTGGCGCACCTGCCAATCCCGTAGCAGTTAGGAAAGGGGCCGTAGAGCGTGCTGAGGAGGTGCAAGGCCTGGGCCACAGTGTTGATCCAACGCTGGTCTCCTTCCTGCAGGGACCACAGGGGACACAAAGATGGGGGTCAGCCCGACAGACCCATCAGGATGGTGCTAGCCCTCGAGCCCTGGGGCAGAGGCAGGGCATGGGGAATGCTTGAAAGAGTTCATTTTGACAGTCCCCCAAGGACACAATCAGTGGCATTCAACCTCCCAATCACTCTCATGCATAATAAATGACGGGACTGCCCTACCCAGTTTGGCTCAACGTACAGAGCATCGGTCTGCAGACTGAAGGGTCCCGGTTCGATTCTGGTCAAGGGCACATGCTTGTGTTTTGGGCTCGATCCCCAGTAGGGGTGTGCAGGAGGCAGCCGATCAATGATCTTTCTCATCATGGAGGTTTCTATCTCTCTCTCCCTCTCCCTTCCTCTTTGAAATCAATAAAAAAAATTTGATAAATAAGTAAGTAAAAAACAATAAAATGTTTTTTAAAAAATTAGGGGACTTGGATGAAGGTGCATCAATATTGCTAGCCCACTGGACCCCCTGTTTGTCCCCAGCTGTTGATGCCAAGACCCAAGGGCCCCCACCTTTACCAGGAAGTAGTCCCTGAAAAATTCAGGTAGCTCCATGCTCAGCAGATCCACATCAAGAGGCAGCAAAGAGAAGGCCCATTCGTCGCAGCTCACATCTGCGGGGACAGACCATCAGCCTCCCTGTAGAAGGCACTTGCCTCCACCTTCTGGGGGAACGCCCACCGGTTGCCCAGAGACGTCTGGGCGCCTCCCCAGGCCTGCACTGCACTGAGCGCAGCGCTCAAAGGCGAGTGAGACACAGCCTGGCCCCGAGGAGCTCAGAGTCTGGGAACAAAAGGAGACGTGTACACGACAGCCTGTCATACGATGTGACAAGGGGTGTGTTTTCATTAGAAGGAAACATTCATTCCTGATTCGGCAAATACCAGTGGAACGGAAGAGGCGTGCAGGCACTGGGGTACACAGTGGAGAAGAGAACGAATGTGCCCTGTGTCCTGGGGAGACCCTTACAGTCTAGTGGGAGAGACACGCACAAGGCAGATCTAATTACAAAGAAGTAAACCAGCCATCCATGAGCACAAACATCTCAGGGTCTAACCTCACGCAGGGTGCAGGACACACTTCCCTAAAGATGTGACTTTCAGCCCTGACCGGTTTGGCTCAGTGGATAGAGCGTCAGCCTGCGGACTGAAGGGTCCCGGGTTCGATTCTGGTTAAGGGCATGTACCTGGGTTGCAGGCACATCCCCAGTGGGAGGTGTGCAGAAGGCAGCTGATCAATGTTTCTCTCTCATCAATGTTTCTAACTCCTCTCCCTTTCCTCTCTGTAAGAAATCAATAAAATATATTTTTTAAAAAATTAAAAAAAAAAAAAAGATGTGACTTTCAGGCTGTGACTCTAAATAAGATGTGGTGGGTGAAGAGTGTAGGCTGGGGAATATTCTGGGCAACAGGAAAAGCACATGTGACGTCCCCATGGCTGGAGGGCAGTGAGTCAGGAGAAAGGAGTGGCACGTGACAGGCAAAGGGGCCGGGACAGGACCAGGTGGCAGAGGCGGGAGGCCGAGGGGAGGACCCGGGCTTTCTCCTTCGCTACTGCAGGGCGCCGGAGGGGGGTGCCGACCTCAGGTGCGTGTTGCGTGGAGAACACAGTGAGAGATACACAGGGGAGGGAGGGAAGGCACATGATTGGGCGGTAAGGACAGAGCAGTTGGCGATTAGCAGCGATAAGCCCTCGCATCCTCTCCCACTGTCCCCCTACTTCCAATCCCAGGCACCTCTCCTCCCGCTGGGCGAGCAGGAATGAGACAGGAAGGGGTGGGGACGGGGCGGGGGGAAGGACACTATTCCTTCTGCATATGCGGCCCCTTTCCACTCTCTCATCTCCTCTCACCTCCATAGATGCCCTCTTCCTCAAGCACCATCTCACAGGCATAAAACTGAAAGAGAAAAGGAAGCCGATTAGCAAACACTGCTCCCCTCTTCTTTCCTTCCTTGGAGTTCCTCCAGCATCACTGACCAGGACAACACTAACTGACCCAGTCAGAGAACCCAGACGCTTGGATTTAGAAAGCACACCAGGCCCAGCCGACATGGCTCAGTGGTTGAGCGTCGACCTATGAACCAGAAGGTTACGGTTCGATTCCTGGTCAAGGGCACATGCTCAGGTTGTGGGCTAGATCCCCAGTAGGGGGCGTGCAGGAGGCAGCCGATCCATGATTCTCTCTCATCATTGATGTTTCTCTCTTTCTCTCCCTCCTCCTTCCTTTCTGAAATCAATAAAAACATATAAAATGATAGGAAGAAAGAAAGAAAGAAAGAAAGAAAGAAAGAAAGAAAGAAAGAAAGAAAGAAAGAAAGAAAGAAAGAAAGGAAGAAAGGAAGGAAAGGAAAGGAAAGGAAGGAAGGAAGGAAGGAAGGAAGGAAGGAAGGAAGGAAGAAAGAAAGAAAGAAAGAAAGAAAGAAAGAAAGAAAGAAAGAAAGAAAGAAAGAAAGAAAGGGCACTGGAATCATGGAGCTTAACTCTTTGTTCCCTGGAAGAGCTTTGCAAAGAAGGCACCTCAGCTGTCACAGAAGGGCCATGCAGAGGCCAGCTCTCACGTCCCACAATCTGTATTCGGGGCAGTTTGCTGACAGACCCCCTGCTAAGCAATCAGGCCTACCTAGTGAGACAGCAGCAGGTGGTGGCCATCACACATACTTTGCTTTCAGGGAGATGGAGCTGGAGGCCCCTGGCCCCTTCCCCGCCCCGAATCCTGTCCTGCCTTATGCCACTGCCATCAGGACCCAAACTCACCTTCTGAGGGCTGAAGATCACTTTGTATTTTCGCGTTCGGCCGGCCAACTTGTCAGCATTGACGAGATCTACAGACAGGAGGAATGCAACCCAGAAGGCCGTGGGCCACGTGTCAGGGGAGAAGTAAGGGAGCAGTTATCCTTTTATTTACTTATTTTTATTTTTTTTAATACATTTTTATTGATTTCAGAGAGGAAGGAAGAAGGAGAGAGAGATAGAAACATCAATGATGAGAGAGAATCATGGATCGGCTGCCTCCTGCACGCCCCACACTGGGGATGGAGCCTGCAACCCGGGCATGTGCCCCTGACCGGAATTAAACCTGGGACCCTGTTCAGTCTGCAGGCCGGTGCTCTATCCATTGAGCCAAACCCGCTGGGGCTCCTTGTATTGTTTTTAAATTCTTTATTGTTAGAAGTATTACATATGTTTCCTTCCCCCGCATTGACCTCTCCCCGCCTGCTCCTGCCCCCAGCATAGGCCCTCACCTCCCTACTGTCTGTGTCCAAGGGAGCAGTTGTCCTCGACGTGGTATGGCCAACCCCAACACCCCTTTACTTATGAAAGGGTCCCTGTGGCCGAGGCCCTTAGATCTCACCACCCCTCCCCAGGTCTCAGTGACACGGCGCACCACGGCATACTCACTGGCTATGTATCGCATGTTCTTGATGCGGGGTCTGACCAAGAAACACAATCTATAGGAGAGAAAGGGAAAAAACTCGGTGAAGGAGAGTCATGAGGTTGGTGACAGACAGCACCACCTGAAGCAACTGAAACAACACCCCACTCTTTCACCATCTGCTCCTCTTGACCGGCCTACAGTTCCCAGCCTCGCCACAGCTGGGCCAGCTCTGACCACAGACTCCCCTCCCGACGGCAGGGACACTGTGCTTAGCATATGAGCCCTCTAGGGAACCCGGAGTTTCTGTTCTCAAATAATTCACGATCTGTCATGCGAAATAAGATGCACACATGTATAAAGTATCAAACACGTGTTTAAAAACAACACGAGAAGTTGCCTGGCCAGCATGGCTCAGTGGTTGAGTGTCGAACTAGGAACCTGTAGGTTACAGTTCGAGTGCCGGTGAGGGCACATGCCTGGGGTGCAGGCTTGATCCTCAGTGTGGGGCGTGCAGGAGGCAGACGATCCATGATTCTGTCTCATCATTGATGTTTCTATCTCTCTCTCCTCCCTTCCTCTCTGAAATTAATAAAAATATATTTTTTAAAAATATAAGAAGGTATATAAAATGTTTTTCCAACTTGGATGTATTCTCCATGTACCCAGGAGAATTTTTCCTCTAAGTGAGGGTGTACATTACTTAAGATTGAAAAGTATTAAAAAGAGCCCTTACTGGTTTTGCTCAGTGGATAGAGGGTCGGCCTGCAGACTAAAGGGTCCCAGGTTCGATTCCAGTCAGAGGCATGTATCTTGGTTGCGGGCACATCCCCAGTAGGAGGCAGCTGAATTGATGTTTCTCTCTCATCGGTGTTTCTAACTCTCTATCCCTCTCTTTTCCTCTCTGTAAAAAATCAATAAAATGTATTTAAAAAAAAAGAAAAGGAAAGTATTAAAAAGAAAAACAGCCCTGGCTGGTGTTGCTCGGTGGTTAGAGTGTCGGCTCAGGCACCAAAGCGTCTCAGGTTCAATTCCTGGTCAAGTGCATGTAGCCGGGTTGCCGGTTCAATCCCAGGCCCCGGTCAGGGCTCATGCAAGGAGGCAACCAATCAATGTGTCTCTCTCACATGGATGTTTCACTCTCTCTCTCCTCTGTCTCTCTCTCCCTCCCTCCTTTCCACTCTCTCTGAAAAAGCAATGGGAAAAATATCCTCGGGTAAGGATTAACTAAAAGAGAGAGAAAAGAAAAGAAAAACAAAAAGCAGACAACAGGCAGTGTGTGACAAATACTAACACCCTGGAGATCCAGGGAGGAAGGCTTCATGGAGGAGGGGGCGCTGGGGTCTGAAGGCTGGGTGTGTTTCACAGGAGCAGTGAGGACAGGAGGGCATTTCAAGGCAGAGGGAATGAAGCGGCCAGAAGGGGGATGCCACGTGCACGTAGCTGGGAAGCACGTGAAAGCACGTGTCCAGCAGAGGCTTGAGGGCCCCATGAGAGACCAGGCTGCAAAGGCCACGTGAGGCCCAACTGAAGATTCCCGCGGCTTCCACGATGAGCAGTCTGCACTTGACTCGGTAAGAGAAGACTTGATGGTTCTTGAGAAGAGCACGATGAAAAAATATATTTTTAATGATTTCAGAGAGGAAGAGAGTGGGAGAGAGAGATATAGAAACATCAATGATGAGAGAGAATCATTGATCAGCTGCCTCCTGCCTCCTGCACTCCCCCTACTGGGGATCGAGCCCGAAACCCAGGCATGTGCCCTGACCAGGAATCAAACCCTGACCTCCTGGTTCATAGGTCGATGCTCAACCACTGAGCCATGCCAGCTGGGCAATGAAAATATTTTTGAAAGCTTCATCAATCTGGTTAGAGGTGGCAGACTGGACAAGAGAGAAGAGGACAAGGGAGGGAGAAACTGCAGAAAGGAAGACAGAATGAGGGGCTAAAGCATAACGTCACATAAACTGTCAAAGAGCAGGGAGGGGAACCGTATCACAAGCATTACACTGCCAGATCCCAGCCACGGGAGCATCGAGGGCCAAGTGCAGGGACGTCCTCCCGCGTGGAGCCGAGCCGGATGCCCCCAGACACTCACTGTTCACTGGAGCTCAGGACTGGCTTGTTCTCCACCTTGTACAGCTTGTCTACTTCGTGTTGCTGCCGAGAGAAGCCAACAAGACAAGGGACACAGAGTGCTTGGAAACCCGAAGCATGACACAAAAGCAGGGGCCCTGGGCTCCTCTTCATGCTAATTCTGGGGTCAAACCGCCTCCCTGACAACCATTCCCTGAACCGTCCTCAGACTGTCAACAGGAAAACCAAAAATGAAACAATTCAAACACAATAGACAATAGCATCCATTCCACTACCCTCTGTTATCCTACAATGGGAGTCATACTTTAGTAATTTGTACTGTTCATCAGAAGAAAAACTGGCCAGGCTGGCATGGCTCGGTGGTTGAACATCGACCTATGAACCAGGAGGTCAGGGTTCGATTTCTGGTCAGGACACATGCCTGGGTTGTGAGCTCAATCCCCAGTAAAGGGGCGTGCAGGAGGCAGCTGATCGACGATTCTCTCCCATCAAGATGTTTCTATCTCTCTCCCTCTCCCTTCCTCTCTCTGAAATCAATAAAAATATATTTTAAAAAAGAAAGAAAAACTGTTTGGTGAGGAAAGAATCTGCCTGGAGGAAAGGGCAGGTACCTTCAGGATGGAGACACTGGCGATTCGATCCAAAGGGCTCATGAGATCGGCCTCAATGAACAAGTCCTTTTTTCCTGGAAGCTGAAGACACACAGTACCCTGGGTCACTCCTAGGTCACACACGCTCCCTCGGCTGACAGCTCACACAGCCACATGTCTACCAGAACCCCTCTCAGAGCTGGAAGGATGCCAGACATCATCTACCCCAGCACCTGATTTACTGTTGACATCATATAAATAGTTGACATTTCTCTATCTACTCACCTATTTCGTCTTCTCGTTTTCTGCACCAGCAGAAAAATATTTCACCTTCTTTCTTAGGTTAACTCTTTGTCACTCAGCCCTCCTGCTGGCCTGTGACCTTGCCCTGGATCACTGCCCACTTCTCCACTGCCTCCTCCACCCAGCCTCCCCATGACCCCGGTCTCCTGCTGGACGAAGTCAAGCAAAACCAAACCCCACCCACATCCCACAACCCCTTGAACTGCCAAATCTCTCTCTCTTTTTTAATCCTTACCAGAGGATATTTTTCCATTGATTTTAGAGAGAATGGAAGAGAGGGAAAGACAGAGAGAAATATTAATGTGAGAGAAACACACTGATTGGTTGCCTCCTGCACACACCCCAACGAGAGCCTGGGCCGAGGAGAAGCCTGCAACCGAGGTACGTGCCCTTAATGGGAATTGAACTTGGGACCCTTCGGTCTGCAAGCCAACGCTCTATCCACTGAGCCAAACCGGCTAGGGCCCAAATCTCTTTTTAAGTAGCATTTTTCTTCTAATTACAAAAACTGCCTATGTTCAACACAGAAGCGTTAGCTCAGGGCAGTCCTCTCCCTAGTATTCCCCACTCACCCACCCCAGATCCCTGTCATCTGATTCCAGCATCATCACTCCTAACACTCCCTCACCTGGCCAGGGGAAGGTGACGTTACACTGAGTGGCAGCGGGGAGGGAAGTCATTGCAAGTTTCCTCTCAACTAGGCCTGGACAAGTGGGGGGTGGGAGGGGTGGTGGCAGTGACTCAGTTAGAGGGTAATCCAGCAAAGAACAGGGACAGAGAATAGGCTGAACCGTAAGATCAAAACCAGCAATTCAGTTGGGCTGATGTATAAGGTACATAGAGGGCAGTGGTTTTCAGTCCGGATGTAGGGGAAGGGTGGAAAGCAAGACTGAAACAGTTGTTAGAGGGTCTGGAACTGATCCTCTATGGCACGGGGGTGCGGGGGGTGGGGGGATGGGGGGTTACTTTTGTGCACTGAAGCATCCTCTCAGCTGGGAATGTCAGGTGGATGAATCTGGGACTTATGGGTAAAATGGATTGGAGACAGGAGAAACATGTGGCAGTGAATGAGGACCTGATTTCGGCTTGGTGGTATGAACAAAAGACGTTATTACAAGACACATGGTGCCCGGCTGACATGGCTCAGTGGTTGAGCATCGATCTATGAACCAGGAGGTGGAGGTTCAGTTCCCGGTCAGGGCACATGCCCAGATTCCGTGCTACCCAGGAGGCAGCCGTTCAATAATTCCTTCTCATCAATGATGTTTCTGTCTCTCTCTCTCCCTCTCCCTTCCTCTCTGAAATCAATAAAAATATACACTGAGTGGCCAGATTATTATGATCTCTGAACGCATAATAATCTGGCCACTCAGTGTATATCCTATATAATAAAAGGCTAATATGCAAATTGTCCCCTTGATCAGGAGTTCGACCAGCAAGCAGGCTAGCCAACCGCCCATGTCCCCTCCCTGTGCAAGGCTGGCCGGACCCCACCCATGCACAAATTCATGCACCGGGCCTCTAATACACACACACACACACACACTGAGTGGTAAGATTATAAGTGATTTTTTCCTTTATACAGACAGTCCTCGGGTTACGTCGGACTCAATGTACATCATTTCGTGGTTACATTGCCATCTCCCATTTATTTATATATTAAAAAAAAGTTCCATCATTTCGATGTATGTACATATGTGCTTTATGTTTTTTATCATTTATTTACCACAAGTAAAGGTCAGAAATTGTTATCTTTCTTTTAAATATTTTTACTGTTTCACTTCATTACTGCTGTGTCTGTGCTCCATGTGAGTGACAGGTGCTTATGTAGGTGGGTTCCGACTTATGGCGAAAATCATCATTACGTCGCGCCACAGGAACAGATCTCCGATGTAACCCGAGGACCTACTGTACTTTCCTTTATCTTATACATTTTCTATAATGTGCATTATTTTTATAATCACTATTTTTAAAAAGTCAGGTGGCAGGAAATGTCCATAGGACTCAGGAACTTATCCAGTTAAGTGTGAGAGGGGAAGAAGGTTCACCTGAATAGCAACGCCCATTAGCAAGAATTAAGACACAAGAAGCACCCCTAGCCCAGTGGTCGGCAAACTGCGGTTTGCCTCTCTGTTGACTAATGAGTTTGTCGACCACTGCCCTAACCAGTTTGGTGGATAGAGCGTCAGCCTGCGGACTAAAAGGTCCCAGGTTCGATTCCAGTCAAGGGCACATGCCCAGGTTGCGGGCTCGATCCCCAGGAGGAGGTGTGCAGGAGGCAGCCAATCAATGATTCTCTCTCATCATTGATGTTTCTATCTCTCCCTTCCTCTCTGAAATCAATAAAAATATATTTTTTAAAAAGACACAAGAAGCTAGTTAGAAGAGGGTATTGAGCACGGAAATCCACGCTGGCCATGTTGAGTTGTGTTGGTGGCCACTCGTCCCCACCTACACTGCACTTACAAGTTTCTCTCCTTGGTCTCATTTGCTCTCTTTGATGTGGCTCTCACCTGAGCTCGTGGCTTTAACTAGCATCTCTTCAATTCCTGACATTTGTTGAGTATCTTTCATGTGCACATCACAGCACATAAAAAAGAAATAAAATATGGTCCCAAATCCCCTGAGTTTCCCTCGAGTCCCCATCTGCATCCAGGCTGCAGCTCTATGTTTCCATCTGCTGGAAATTACAAGCAGTACTTCCGACCAGCATCTTAACTTCACCCCCAAACTAATGAGCTTTCCCCACCAAACCTGTTCCTCTTTCTAATTCCTTTTTTAAAAAATATTTTTTTAAATTTTATTTTAGAGAGGAAGGGAAAGGGATAGAGAGATAGGAACATCAATGATGAGAGAGAATCATTGATTGGCTGCCTCCTGCACGCGCCCCACTGGGAATGGAGCCGGCAACCCAGGCATGTGGCCTTGACTGGAATCGAACCTGGGACCCTTTAGTCCATAGGCCGACGCTCTATCCTCTGAGCAAACCAGCTAGGACCCCATGTCGCTAATTTTGTATGGGCCTTTATTACCTCAGTATGATCTATGGTCTCCAAATGGGCCTTCCGGTTGGCCATTTACTCACCTCCACACACGGCTATTAAAATCATCTTCAAGAATTGCTTCATGCATGGCTACCATCAACAAATCAACAAATGACAAGTGCTGGGAGGATGTGGAGAAAAAGGAACCCTCGTGCACTGCTGGTGGGAATGCAGACTGGTGCAGCCATTATGGAAAACAGTATGGAGTTTCCTCAAAACATTAAATATGGAACTGCCACTTGACCCAGTGATCCCACTTCTAGGAATATATCATAAGATAGTGGTCGGCAAACTCATTAGTCAACAGAGCCAAATATCAACAGTACAACGATTGAAATTTCTTTTGAGAGCCAAATTTTTTAAACTTAAACTTCTTCTAACGCCACTTCTTCAAAATAGACTCGCTCAGGCCGAAAACCGACTTCTGCGCATGGGCCACAAAGTTTCAATCGCATTGTATGTGCGCGCCCGCGCGTGGTATTTTGTGTAAGAGCCACACTCAAGGGGCCAAAGAGCTGCGAAAAAATGTATGCACCCCTATGTTCATAGCAGCACAATTTACAGTAGCTAAGATCTGGAAACAGCCCAAGTGCCATCAGTAGACGAGTGGATAAAAAAGCCATGGTACATTTATACCATGGAATACTATGCAGCTGTGAAAAAGAAGAATCTCTTACCCTCTGGGACAGCATGGAGGGACCTAGAGAGTATCACACTAAGTGAAATAAGTTAGTCGTCAGAGAAAGACAAGTATCACATGATCTCACTCATATGTGGAATCTAATTAACAAAATAAACTGATGAATGGAGTGGATCCAGAGACATGGAAGCATAGGACAGAGGGCGGAATCCCTGAGGGAAGGCAGGGGAGGGAGGTTAGGGGGGAGGTAATCAACCAAAGACCTTGTATGCACAGATGCATAACCCATGGTCACAGACAGTGGGGTGGTGAGTGCCTGGGGCAGTGGGCAGGGGTGGGCTGGAGGAGGTCTATGGGGGAGGAAAGGGGACATATGTAATACTTTCAACAATAAAGAATAAAAAGAACTGCTTCATGCCACAGATGGGGAAAAATTCCTGCCTATTGTGTAACTTCTGATCACTCTTCCCTGAACATTCCTCCTCCTTCCCTGGTTCCTCCATCTTGCTCCTACCAACCACCTGCCGGGAACATGGTCTCCCATCTCCACTGAAAATAGGCTTATTCTTCACATTCCAGCTCCTTGAAACGCCTATGACTCCAGCTAGAAATTATTGCTTACTCTGATCGCTTCACGCACCCTTGCTGTCACTCGTTCACCACATGATATCCCGTGTGGGGTGGTTTGTGTTTCATACGGCTCCTCCTGGAGTGTGAGCGCCCTAATAACAAAGATGTCTTAACCACCTTTCCATCCCAGTGATGCCTGGCACTAGGGTGTCTCCCATGCCTGCATGGAAAAAAATCGATTTCCATGAACTCTCTGCCCAGGTCCCAGACAGCTGTTACTACCCTCTGGTTTTCCTCCCCAGTGCTTCATTTTGGGCCCGCCACAGAAGCTCCAAGGACAATACCAAAGACCAAGAACAAGCTCAAAGGGATTCAAAAGAACTATGTGTCCGGTGAGTGCAATAGAGGGCCCGGCGTGGCGGGCACTGACCTGCTCCAGCAGATAGATGAGCTGGTCTCGGGCCAGCCTCTTGAGCATGGAGAAGTCAGGCAGCTCTGGGGCGTCCGGCCGGTGGGGGAAAGCCATGGCCGCGGTCACCTGAGCCGCGGGGTGTACGAAGAGGGTCGCCCTCCGCTCTCAGAAGGCCGGCGGCAGCCCAGGGAAAGCGCAGGGTGGCTCCTTCAGGGCTGGGCACGGAAGGGGCCCTCACTCTTCAGCTGCGCCCGAGGAATGAATGGCCACCTCCAGGCCAGACAGCGGCAGCCTTGGGATACCCTCGCCTCAGGCCTGCAGCCCTCACCTCCCACCCCCCCGCCCCCCAAGTCCCGACCCAGCCCTCCCTGCTCCACTCCGCCGGTGAGCAGGATTCCGGGCTTCCCTGCTGCAGAGTGAACAACGCCTTCTGACAGGTAGAAGCGACTTCCGGGACTTTCCGGAAGTCCCATTCGCTGGACCGGCGCTTTGCGTACCGGGAAATTGGACGGCGTCCGGGAGGGAACATTTAAAACAAAAGTCAACGCGTCGACGTTCCAGTCTCATTTCTGGCCTGAGGAGAGTGTTCCCATGATAAAACTAGTGTTTAAGGGCACACGCAATTCTCCCAGCGCACCCAAGCGAGGGTTGGGCACTAGCTCGAGTTTCTCATCTTCGTACAATGGGTGAAACCAATTAAGGCTGAAGGACGCTGATCATTGGGGATCTTTACTGTCAATCAAACCTACTCCTTTTCAGCTTTGGGCTAGCTAGCGGCTCTCAGGCTTCCGAGCTGCAGGAGAGATGCGGACAGATGGAGTGGAATTAGGTGGAGGGAAGAGAAGAATGCTAAGTCCCGCTGGCTGTGACCTTTGGGTACCGGAGCTTTGACTCATTAATGCCATTCGTGGGAAAATGGGTAAACAAACGGTGGCATGTTCATAAAAATAAATGAATATATGAAAGAAACCAAAACAAGAGTGGCATCTAGGATATCATTTACGTAAAGTTATAGAACAGGCCAAACTAATCTACGTTGAAAATTTTTCAGGAAAGTGATTGACTTTGGGATAATTGACTAGAAAGAGAATTTAGGGAGTTTTCAGGGGTGGTGGAAATTATGTTTAGAGGGGGAAAAAAGCTTATGAGAGACATAAGGGATAGAGCTGCTGAACTCACTAATCAATCATCACATCCTCATCTGGTGAGATGCATAGAGCATCACCCATTGCCAAAAACTGAGACCTGATCAAGCCACAAGACCAAGATATCAGTTAGTTCATAGGAAATAGAGGGTAGTGACAACATGTTAGAGGACATCTTAAGGATGAAATCAAAATGCAGCAAATTTTATGGGATAACCTGTCAAATGATGAGGGAAATGAAGTGGAAGGGGAAACCACTTTAGAATATGAGACTTCTGGAACATATCAACATAATGCAATGTTACAATGTGGACCTTGTTTGGATCCTAATGGGAAGAAATAAACCATAAAAACTATTTAAAAAACAATCAGAGCCCAAACCGGTTTGGCTCAGTGGATAGAGCGTCAGCCTGCGGACTGAAAAGTGGGCACATCCCCAGTGGGGGGTGTGCAGGAGGCAGCTGATCGATGTTTCTCTCTCATGATGTTTCTAGCTCTCTATCCCTCTCCCTTCCTCTCTGTAAAAAATCAATAAAATATATTAAAAAAAAAAAAACAATCAGAAAATGCTATCGGGATATTAGCTACAATTAAGGAATTACTAAAACTTAACACATTGCGGATGGATCACGAAAATTCTCGTTTCATATTACAGTGTTTTACAAAGTATCATGCAATGGGTAATTTCAAAGCGTGCCTTTAACATTCATGTAAAACGTTTTTTGTACTCATTCAATAGAAATTTATCTGGCCACTGGGTAAAGCTAGCAATAAAACTATTGGTCCGCAATGTGTTGTTATAATAATGGCTTATACATCCTTGTTAAAAAGGAGTCCTTACGCCCAGCTGGCATGGCTCAGTGGTTGAGCATTGACCTATGAACCAGGTCATGGTTCGGTTCCCAGTCAGGGCATATGCCCAGGTTGATGGCTCGATCCATATGGGGTATGCAGAAGGCAGCTAATCGATGATTCTTGCATCATTGATGTATCTCTCTCTCTCCCCACTCTGAAATCAATAAAAATGTGTTTTTAAGAGTCCTTATGTCTTTGAGATACATACTTAAGTACTTATAAATGAAGTATGATGTCTGGACTTTAAGCTGGGGGGGAATGTGGGGCAAGTACGGGATAATGAAAAGATTGAGATTGGCCATTTGTTAAATGTAATGCTGTGTGATGGGTACACAGTTCATTGCAATACAATATTCTTCCTACTGTCATAGGTTTGAAAAATTCTGTAAGATTAAGCAAAAAAAACTTTTGTGCTCACTGAGCTTCAAGAGCTTGTCTAGAATTTTATACTGAGTTTTCCCCCACACCTCCCTTTGATTGAATCTCAGCTGCAGAGGTGGAGGCTACCCTGAACAAACAGCACATATACACCACCACCACACGCCTCCCCCGTCCCGCTTCCCCAAGCTCAGGGACAAGTCCCTTCTGTTGTCCAGTATGCCAGGCTCTTGGGCTTAGACTCAAGGTCTCTGCTGGAGCTTCCTTTGACCGTATCTCCCTCCCAATGTTTAATGACAATGAACCCTTTGCCTCACCCCTTCCCTTACTCTTCAGATTCACAGGTAAACCCTCCCACCCCACAGAGCACCCATCAACAGACTGCTACATTTCACTTTATTTTGCAAAATGAATACAACCAATTGAGTAAGCAGCTCCAGAACTGTTAGTGTTCATTAATCAAGAAGTAAATGATGTCAGAAGGAAAACTTTTCAATCCCTCCCAAACACGTATTGCAAATACAACGAACTCCTAACACATGCGACACAGGCTGGTTTCGACACATAGAAAGCCTAAGCAAGAAGGGGGAGTACTGACTATCCACATGGGTGAGACCAGGAGCCATGCTCCAGGAGCTAGACTAGACCTAGCCTGTTATTCACGCTGCCCGCCTATACATCTGCCCTGTGACATTCACTGTCCCTTGTCACAATGAAATCCAAGCCGCTCCTTCCATTTTCAGGCTCATCATTTCCAAGGTGGATAATCCACACTCAGAAATCCAGGCAGCTCAAATCTGCTCGCTCAGCTGTATTTGACATGACACCTCCACAAGCCAGGCTCCCGTTCAAATTCTGTACAGGAAGTTCCCATTGTCGTCAAAGAACTCTCGGCCCCTCTGCACCACCTTGCTGCTGAAGTTCTGGCCACCCAGTTCTCTTGCCTTCAACTCTTCCAGCTCCTTCGCTCTTGGCAATCCATCACTGTCAGTGCCTCTGGTGCCCTCACCATCACTGGTGGAGTACTTCCGGAGCTCTCTCTGATGACCTTGGGCTGCAGCAACAGGCACAAAGCTTTCCTTCTCCAGGCTCTGGACTCCTTTATTCCTTCCCTTCTGGCTCCTCAGGGTGTTTGTACTCTGAGTATTCGGTTCTATCACCCTCAAAGCTGTGCTGTGACCTTGGCCTTGGGATGAGGCTTCACCTCCTGACACAGGGTGGCCTGCAGAAAGCAACTTCCAGGTATCCCCAGGGCCTGGAAGCTGGCGGAGCGAGTGGGCGAGCCCAGCTTTCTGAAGGACTTTTTGATCCTGCTTCAGTTTCTTCTCCAATGTGGGTACAAACTTGCTTTTTAAAACCCTTCTGATCACATCGGTGCTAACATCAAAGCCTTCAGCCAATCTGGGAACTGACCAGGACTCTGGAAATTCTTCATGTAAATACCTATAGGAAAAGGAAGTAGTTTTTCAAGTTGTCAAAAAGTATCCTATCAGAATAGCTGACAGACATTAGTGATAAATACGTGAGAAGAGGTGCAAGCATAGGCTGTGTTTCATTCCTGCGCGCTAACAGCAACACCCAACCACTCTTAGATCACTTTATTTCACATCAACTTATCTCCTGCCACTGATCACCGGCCCCAGTTAAATCCTGGGGAATGCATGAAGATGGTCCTTCCCTTTGAAGAACATGCAATCCGGCGGCAGAGACAGATGTATTAACATACAATAACACTGTGATAAGTGTCATAGCAGAGGATGCTGTGAGAGCACCCACAGGGAGACCCAGGGACAGGTTGTCACACTCGCAGCATGGCCCAGGAATTGCTTCAGAAATCCACAGCAGAGCTGCTCTGAAAGGATGAAAAGGAGTAATAAGCTGACAGAGGGGAAGAGGAGATCAAAAGCACTGATGGTACAGTGAGCACATGAAATGCCAAGAACATCATGTTCCCCGGGAATAGTTCCACTTGTCGGACAGTGAGGGGAGGAACAAGATCATGCCATGCTTAGGAGTCTGGAGTTTACCCCAAATCAACAGCAAACCAAGGAAGGCTTTTAATTAGTGGAATGCCATGAGCAAATTTTCATTCTGAAGCTCAATCCAGTGGTAGTTTTTCAGTTGCAAGACTAGAGGCAAAACGCTATCAGAATAATCCAGGTAGTATGAACTGAGGCAGCGGCAATGAGAGCAGAAAAAGGAAGAGACCTGAGAAATACTTCAGGAAGGCCAAGTGGTAAACTTGGTAAGGGACTAAATACTGGGGGAGGAAGCATATTCAGGATTTTAGCTTGGGTGATTGGTGGGATTATAGCAGAAACAGGAGCAGAATTAAATTGTCAGGGAACAATGATACATTTCATTTTGTACATGTTGAGTTTGAGGAACTCATGTGACATCCAGAGGTATCTAGTGCACAGTTGAATATACATAGAGTTCAGAAGAAAAGCATGGACTGAAAATGATGGCTTAAACAGCAAAGGTTGTTGAAGCCATGTGAGTGGCTGCCATTAGGCAGGGAAGTAGGCGTAAGTGACTGAGAAGACAATTCTACAAAACAGCAATATTTAAGATACAGGAGGAAGAGAGGGGTGTTCAGGGAGGAAACAAAAGCAGCCCTAGAAACAGAAGTGAGGGTAACTGGGTCAAGGGAGAAGAGAATTTTACGAAAGCAAACGACAAGGTCAAATGCTGCAGAAATGTTAGGGAGGCTAAAGACTAGGTCAGTTATGCCTAGCACGTAAAAAGCCACTGATAGCACTAACCAGTTTGGCTCAGTGGATAGAGCGTCGGCCTATGGACTCAAGGGTCCCAGGTTCAATTCCGGTCAAGGGCATGTACCTTGGTTGCGGACACATCCCCAGTAGGGGGTGTGCAGGAAGCAGCTGATTGATGTTTCTCTCTCATCGATGTTTCTAACTCTCTCTCACTCTCCCTTCCTCTCTGTAAAAAATCAATAAAATATATTTTTAAAAAACTCACTCATAGATTTGTGGAGAATGGTTTCATAGACCAAAAAACAAACAAACAAAAAACCAATGATAGGCAGCCTACTGGGAACAAAATGAAGAACTTAAAATGACAGCTGTAGGTTCCTGAGGAATTAGGGAGGGATATGACCTAGCGCACACACAAGATTGGTCCTAGACCAGTGAAGGGCCACTGTTTCCTTCGAGATGTAAATAGTATAGGACTGAGATGGAAAACAAGAAGGAAGACCAAGGAGCTTTAAAGGATACCTACCTAATGGCCTGTTTTTTCTTTGAAGTAAAAGGACATTTATAGACCACATTTGTACGTCTGACAGGTGGGAAGTTTTG
This sequence comes from Plecotus auritus, assembly GCF_963455305.1. Lineage (NCBI taxonomy): Eukaryota > Metazoa > Chordata > Mammalia > Chiroptera > Vespertilionidae > Plecotus > Plecotus auritus. The sequence goes on along the minus strand of NC_137781.1, from coordinate 11,786,548 downwards.
AAGAAGCTTTTGTTCAAGACAGGAGAGGAAGCCATGCAAGAGAGGCACTAAGGCCCACAGTTTTCCTCTTCCTTTTTTTTGTTTTTTGTTTAATCCTCACCTGAGGATATTTTTCCATTGATTTTTAGAGAGAGTGGAAGAGAGAGGGAAAGACAGAAGTATCGATGTGAGAGAAACACATTGAATAGTTGCCTCCTGCACTCTCTCTGGCCAGGGCCCTAGCCGGGGAGGAGCCTGCAACTCAGGTACATGCCCTTGACTGGAGTCAAACCTGGGACCCTTTGGTCCACAGGCCAATGCTCTATCCACTGACCCAAATCGGGCCACAAAGTCTTCTTGATCAGCTCTCCAGAATCTTTATAAAGTCTCAATTCCAGAGTCATTCTGATGGAAATGAAAAATAGCACGTAACCCATGGAGAGCTATTTAGCAATATTTATCAAAATGCAAAATCTAAAATCTACCTGCCCTTGGACCTAGCAACCCTACTTCTGGGAATGCATAAACTATGCCTGGTAGATATATAGTAATATAATGGATGTACAGGTAGGCACTAGAGCACTATCTGTGATAGCAAGTGAGGAGCAACAACCCAGTACCCACCATAAAAGACTGGTTAATAAACTATGACTAACTATGACTTTTTTTTTACATATATTTTATTGATTTTTACAGAGAGGAAGGGAGAGGGAGAGAGTTGGAAGGGAGAGGGAGAGAGAGTTAGAAACATCAATGAGAGAGAAACATCGATCAGCTGCCTCCTGCACACCTCCTACTGGGGATGTGCCAGCAACCAAGGTACATGCCCTTGACCGGAATCGAACCTGGGACCCTTCAGTCCGCAGGCTGACGCTCTATCCACTGAGCCAAACCGGCTAGGGCTAACTATGACTTCTATAAAACTCTTCTGAAGCAGAAAGATATTAAATGAAAAAAAGTACAGGTAGCAGTATTTATAGTCTTCTACTGTTTGATTAAGGTGAAAACAAACACCTTTATTCATAATCGCTATATTTGCACAAGGAAACCTGGCAAAAGGCCCCCCAAAAACTATTAAAAATAGCACCCACAGGAGCCTGGCTGGGGTTAATACTTCTCAATATGTAAACCACATTATTCTGTTCGAATTTCAAACCACATAATGTAATCTATTCAAAACAAAAAACCTTTAAAATTTAAGAAAGGATCTCTTTAAGGTTTAATAAAAAAAGAAAAAAAATTCTAAATTCAGTGTTATCGCCTCAGAAAAATGTGCACCACCATGGAAACTCTTATCCCTGGATCTTAGGTTAAGAACGTCCTGATTTACTATTTAGGGTTTAAATGTTGTGATGTCTGCAAATGACTATTCTAAAAATTTCAGCAAAATAAACGAACTGTGTCACAATGTTAAAAACTATTAAATCAAGATGACGGGATTACAGAAGCTCGTTATATTGCCTTAAAGAAAATTTAAGTTATATAAAATAAAAGGAAATACAAAAACAGTATCGTGGGCCCCAGTAGCCTTCACTCCCCCCTCGCAGCGGAGCCGAACCCCAGGAGTCTCACCGGATCTGCTCCATGGCTTCCCTGGTCAGAGTCCTGGGCGGGGCCCCTCGCGGCTCCATTTGCCTCCGAATTTTCTGGAACAGGATGGCTTTTTTCTGCCGTTTCAGGGCGCTAGGGGAGAGAACCAATGGCAGAAGCCATGCGTGGGAGCAACAGGAATGGCTGAAGCGTCTCGGGCTAAATCAGGGAGCGCCCAGCCCTGGTCTCTTTGTTCACTGCCCCGGAAATCTAACACCTACAACAGCAGCCCCCGAGCAAGGCGAGCTCTCTAAACGGGCGATGAAATACGTCACTGGTGAAGGGACCCGGGGTCCCAAAGGAGCCGAACACCTGCCCCTGCGCCTCTGATCAGGGAAGAAGGCCGCTGCGAACGCGGCGGCGGGACGCCCGGCGCCGAGGGGGCGCGGCCTGCAGCGCCGGGGCGCGAGGCCCTGCTTCAGGCTGAGGGCCCGGGAAGGAGCCGGTACCTCTCCACCTCCTGCAGCTCCCGCTCCTCTGGTTCCCAGTCGGAATCGGGGTCCGGCTCGCGGCCGGTAGATCCCGGGCCTGCCACCCCCTGGGTCGCGAACCCACAGCGGGAGACGACAGCACGGACACGCGCCCCGAGCAGGAGACTCAGAGCATGCGCCATATTGACCGAACCGCTTTCAGCCCAAAACGCAGCAACACCGGAAGTTGTAGGGCGGGACCCGGATGTGATGTCCCCGGTCTTCCCCCGCTTCCGGCAGAAGGCGACCTATCAGGGCTAGAAGAGCTCTCTGGCCCACCCTTTCCGCTGTAAATATGGGGAGAGATTCCCGGGGACGCGTGAGTCCGAATGAGGTGAAGGATGCTTCTACAAAACTGCATAAATTTTAATAAAATGACGGGTTCGCTTGCCAAGAGTCAGCCCTTCGTCCCAACGGCAACGCAGGCCGGCCTGTTCCCCCCACGGCGGCGGGAAGGACTCCGCCTTGGCGATCCTCTGATGACAGCCCCTTGCCTTGGGCACTCCAGCCCCGGCCCTACCCAGGGTTCAGACCCATCTCCTAGCGACAAATCCAGGCTCAGGTTTGAAGGGCGGAGACGAGTGCATGGCCGGCCCTGGCACCTCTTCCTTCACTTTTTAGTCTTTTCTGATCCGAAAATAATCTTGGGGTATTGAAGAATTCTTGGTGTCTTACGTTTTGAGCCTTATGCAGACAGGGCTCCTGGCCAAGGCTTTTCCAACTCGAGCTCGGTGGCATTCTTTGGTTAAAGAGCAATGGTTCAAGGTCCTTTGCCCCTTAGGACACCGGAGGGGGTTCTCCAGCAGAGGTGGGCGCTGGGCTTCCGTCCTGCGTTTACCTGTGGTGGCCGATGTCCAGGAGTGCAGTGGCGCTCTGCGTCAGGGGTGCGGAGGTAGGGCAGAGGGGGAGGTCCTGGGCCTTGGCTGCCCTGTGTTCAGAATTGACCACGGAGGGCAAGGTGCATTCAGTCCATGGGCTACTTACCACTCGTTCCCGTTGCAGAAAATAGCCCTGCTTTGGGGTTAAAGAGGATGGCACTGATCCTGCCATGGCTCTGTTTATGGCTTCTAGCCTTCTGCTGGCCTGGCCTTCTGCAGTGGAAACATGGGGCCCCTCTGAGTTGCTACTTCACAACTCTTTCCCAACTGTTGCCCAAGTACCAACACAGAGGCATGGCATCCTATGCTTCCCTCCAGCGTCTTTACCACACTGTACTGTCACTGGTGTGTTTACGTGTTCATTTCCCTGTGAGGTGAGTGCTGGGGCTGTATTTCTGCCATTTCTATCACCAGGTTCTTTACCTCGGAGGAGGTAAATAAATGGGACCACTGCCTCCCCCACTCCCACACTGCTGCAAGTGCCATATATATTTGGGGAGCATCCCAGCTGGGGTATTTGCTAGTGGAAATGTACACAAGTCAGCGCGAACAAAGCTAGTTTTGTATACTTACGGCTATTAAGCCTGAATCTGGACATGGGAAAGCAGCGCCTTGCAGATTTCTTCAGCGACAATGAACAGGGGCCAAAGTTGGCTGGATCTCTTGTCCAGTTGAAGGTCCTGGGCTGTAGGTAGCACCCGGACTGGGGCAGGAGTGCAGAACTGCTTGGCAGTGGCCCTAGGATCCTGGGGATCAACTCGGGTTGAACCACATGCAGGAAGTGGGGAGGGCCCTGCTCTTTGTAGGCCCCTCTCAGGAGGACCAATGGGATCAGACTCAGAGACGGCAGTTCTTGACTGCTCAGCCCATCCTGGTGAGATCTAGGCTAGAGGAGAGAAGAAGCCTCTTACCACATTTCCTGTGAGGCTGGGTGGAGTGGTGGGAGAAACAGGTAACTGAGCCCTAGCTGGTGTGGCTCAGTGGATAGAGCGTCAGCCAGCGCGGACTGAAGGATCCTGGGTTCGAGTCCAGTCAGGGACACATGCCCAGGTTGCGGGCTCGATCCCCAGTAGGGGCATGCAGGAGGCAGCCGATCAGTGATTCTCTCACATCATTGATGTTTCTCTCTCCCTCTCCCTTCCTCTCTGAATCAATAAAAATATATTTTAAAAAAAGAAATAAATAACTGAAAAATCTCCCACGCCATAGCCACTACGGAACCAGTTACTCAACAAAAAAAGGACCCACAGGGTTGCTACTAGCCCAGGGAATAGTGAATGTGGCAGCTGCTTCGTTGGCCCAAGACTTTACTTATCTCCCGCTAGCGCCACGGCACTGGCCGTGCTAGGGAGAGATTACACGGGAGCCACTGAGGGTGGGGTTATTGCCAGATGGGAATATAGGGAACCAGTCCCTTGGGAGAAGGTTGGGAGCTGCACTTGGCTGGATACCAATGCCAAAAACAAGGGAGCTTGGGAGCGGACGTAAAAAGAACAAAAGACTCCTTCCTAAGGCCCAGCATGCACTGCTTCCCCAGGCTGCACTGCCAGATACCATCACATTAGCCTCCTGGGCCGCAGCCCCCACCATGTGCCAGTTCAGCCCTTGTTCCCCGCCCGGAGAGATGCTAGAGAGCCCCTCACCCGGTACTCATGCAGTTTTCTCTGGCTGTGCTGGCTGGCTTGCACGATGGTGGCGATCTGCTCTACAATGCCCAGGCTTCGGATGAGGTTCTCCCTCCGCAGCAGGGCGTTCAGCCGCTCCAGCTCCTCCTCTTCCACAATTTCTTGAGGCTGCATGGTGTCCAGGTGTCCCGGGAGCAGCTACAAGGTACATGAGAGATGCATGCAGGCTCCCCAGGGATGAGTCCCAGACCATCAACAAGTCCTGCCCACTCTACCGCCATCCCTCCCTGACCTTACTGCCAGGTTCCCTTTGCTGCCCACTCTCTCGCGATCTGTTCCAAAAAGTCGGTTCCAGCCCTAACTGGTTTGGCTCAGTGGATAGAGCGTCGGCCTGCGGACTGAAGGGTCCCAGGTTCGATTCCGGTCAAGGGCATGTACCTTGGTTGCAGGCACATTCCCAGTAGGGGGTGTGCAGGAGGCAGCTGATCGATGTTTCTCTCTCGTCGATGTTTCTAGCTCTCTATCCTTCTCCCTTCCTCTCTGTAAAAAAATCAATAAAATATATATTTTTTAAAAATGTCAGTTCCAGTGGACTCATTAGGAACTCATCTCTCTCTCACACGAGGAGGAGAGGACAGCAGATGCCCGTCTCTAATATTCCAACCCATTTTCCTGCAGAAAGGCAAGAGCCACAAAGCCCCTGACACCTTTTGCTCCCGTTTCCGGTTCCTGTAAGCCAAGTGGGTGGAAAGGCCCTGGAGCCTGGGCCTGGGGCGCCTCTTCTCCCCTGCCGACTCCCCCTGGTTCTGCTCCTTGTTTTCCTTTCGCTTCTTAGACTCTAAGACCTCCCGCTGCTTCTGCTTAAGGCGGATCTCTTCCCGTTGCTGCCTGACAAGATACAGCAGCTTCAGACACTGGAGAGATTGTGGTGGGAAGGGGGTAAAGAGGGAAGGGCATATGGGGATGGGGAAAGAGTAGGAAATTATGATCCGTTTTGGGACTGATGGGAGAGGAATGTGGGGACGATGGGAAACCTACTAAATTGAATCAGGAAGACTGATAGGGTTTATCATCCCCTCCCCCTTTCCTCAAGGGCCTGGCACCCTCTCCACCCCGCCGGGGAGCAGTTCAGCTGCAGGAGTTGCCCCCGCCCGCGTGGAGAGGAGCACGCAGGGCAGGGTACCTGGCGCACTCCTCTCTGGCCTTGGAGGCCGCAGTCTCCTGGAAGAGGGAGCCGCTGTGCTTAAAGAAGGGTGCATACTTCTCTGTGTCAGGCCCAGGGTAGATCCTCCGGTACCCCCCAAGGTGGGAGTCCTCGTAGCATTCCTGGTCCAGCAGTGCTGCCTGGGACAGCTCCGTTAGTTCCCGCCTAAGAAAACCAAGCTCCGGGTGAGTCGGGAGGTCTGCGAGAAGGCCGAGTCGGGAGAGGAAGGCTGACTGCGGCTTCGAGAACCTGCTGCTGCCGTCAAGGCCTTGCGGGCCGAGCCTCTGCGGTGACAGCGGCCAGGCCCGTCGGTGTGTTGTAATGAAAACAGGCTTGACTTAAATTGGGTTTTTAATCATAGAAAATCTAGAAGAGAAGAAAGAAGCTAAAAGCTGCCCGTGGTGTTAGGGTGCAGTGAGCATGTTGGTTAGGAGCACAGACTGAGGCAGGACGTCCTGAGTTTGAATCCTGGCTTTGCCACTCACCAGGCCCTTCTTTTTTATAATATATTTTATTTTTTATTATTTTGTTTTACATTTTTAAAAATATATTTTATTGATTTTTTACAGAGAGGAAGGGAGAGGGATAGAGAGTTAGAAACATCGATGAGAGAGAAACATAGATCAGCTGCCTCCTGCACACTCCCCACTGGGGATGTGCCTGCAACCAAGGTACATGCCCTTGACCGGAATCGAACCTGGGACCCTTCAGTCCGCAGGCGGATGCTCTATCCACTGAGCCAAACCGGTTAGGGCTTGTTTTACATTTTTGTTGATTTCAGAGAGGAAGGGAGAGGGGAGAGAGAGAGAAACATCATGATGAGCCTTCGCCAGTTTGGCTCAGTGGATAGAGCATCAGCCTGCGGACTGAAGGGTCCCGGGTTCGATTCCAGTCAAGGGCATGTACCTTGGTTGCAGGCACATCCCCAGTAGAAGGTGTGCAAGAGGCAACTGAATCAATGTTTCTCTCTCATCGATGTTTCTAACTCTCTATCCCTCTCCCTTCCTCTCTGTAAAAAATCAATAAAATATATATTAAAAAAAAAAAGAAACATCGTGATGAGAGAGAATCATGGATTGGCTGCCTGCCTCCTGCATGCCCCCTACTGGGGATCGAGCCCACAAGCGGGGTATGTGCCTTTGGTTGAAATCGAACTGGGGACTCTTCAGTCCACGGGCCAACGCTCTACCCAATGAGCTAAACGGGCTAGGACACCATGCCCTATTTATTCCCTCCTTCCTTTCTTGTTTTAAATGAAATTGGGATCATACAACAGCATTTGTAAATGGCTGCCTGATGTTCTAGTGCATGATTGTACTTTTGTTTATTAAGTCCAAAGGTTTTCAACCTTTTATCCCCAGTGAAAGACACGATTGATAAAGTCACGTGCACAATGCAATCCTGCCCGAATACCCAGGGCACATAGAGTTACATTTCCCCTCCCCTCACATAAATTCTGAGTGCCTACTGTGTGCCAGGCCCCCAGGATATTATGGGAAGTCAAATACACATGTGGCCTGTATCTTGTAACGCAAGTGGGGAAGAGGGACGTGTTTATTATAAGAATAATCCTAAATCTACTTCAATTCATTTTTTATTGATTTATTTTTTGAGAGAGAGAGAGAGAGAGAGAAACATCGATTTGTTGTTCCACTTATTGATGCATTCATTGGTTAATTCTTGTATGTGCCCTGACCGGGAATCAACCCACAACCTTGGCCTATCAGGATGATGCTGTAACCAAGAGCTACCCGGCCAGGGACCATTCATTTTTATGTATCATCAACAAACTGTAATTTAGTGTCGGCAACAAATTACCATGTTTGTAAACCGTCTTACAATTAAAACAACAGTGGGTGAACAATATTGATTTAAACTGTCCCCTAAAAATAAATAAATAAATCAACTGTCCCCTAACAGTGAATTAGGCTAAACTGTTTTGTGTTTCATTACTATACACTTTCTCAGGAAATGGTTTCTAGAGGAACTTTGTTAAAAAAAAAAACAACAGCAGCGAATCAAACACATAAAGCTCCTTTTGTACTAATTATGAAATGGCTCTAACGTACACTGCTAAGCAGGGTCCAGAGCGTGGGAAAGTTATGCTCCTGTCTGGGCGGTGACAGGAGAAAAACAACTTGCATAAATACACGTATGTGCATTAAATGTTTGTGAGAATATAGGCATGACCCGAGGAGCAATGATGGGCTGGGGGACAGTGAGTAGCAGGAGAAGAAGGGCACGAGACAGGCTAATCGCTGCATCTTTTGCACGTGAACTGACTTGTCTATGACAGGTGATGTATTATTTATGCAAAACATTGTTTTCAATAGCTGATCAGCCCCAGGCTTTCATTCTCAGGAAAGTGATAACGAAGAAGACAAGTTACACAGCTTGCCCGGCGGGCGTGGCTCAGTGGTTGAGCGTTGACTTATGAATCAGGAGGTCACGGTCGATCACATGCCCGGGTTGCAGGTTCGATCCCCAGCGTGGGGCGTGCAGGAGGCAGCCGATCAGTGGTTCTCTCTCATCATTGATGTTTCTCTCTCTCCCTCTCCCTTCCTCTTTGAAATCAATAAAAACGTATTTTAAAAATAATAAAACGGACACCTGGAGTACCTGGCCTCCCGTAGCTCTTGGTGGCAATGGAAAAGCCTCACTTTGACTCGCCGCTTCTCTTCCTCCATCACCTTCCTCTTGTCACAGCCCCGGAGGTTGGCAAGGATCATGGCATCTAAGAGGAGCGCGTCCTTCACTTCTCGGTCCAGGCGCGAGTCCGTGGTGAAGCTTGGAGAGTGGTTTACCTGCCAGGAGGAGCCGTTATCCGCCCCCTTCCTAGACCCCCTGAGCAGGTGGCCATCTCTTGCAGGCCCAACGGGGGTGGGGGGAAGGGGCGCTAGTAGGAGGGTTTAGCAAAGACATCCCCCACAGTGGCCTCAGCCAAGGAGGCTGGATGCTCTGACTTCCAAGGCCACAGGACTCTGCCACAGAGATCCCTCTAACCCCGTGGTCGGCAAACCGTGGCTCGCGAGCCACATGCGGCTCTTTGGCCCCTTGAGTGTGGCTCTTCGACAAAATACCATAGCCTGGGCGAGTGTATTTTGAAGAAGTGGCGTTAGAAGAAGTTTAAGTTTAAAAAATTTGGCTCTCGCCCTAACCGGTTTGGCTCAGTGGCTCGAGCGTCGGTCTGCAGACTGAAGGGTCCCAGGTTCGATTCCGGTCAAGGGCATGTGCCTTGGTTGCGGGAACATCCCCAGTAGGGGGTGTGCAGGAGGCAGCTGATAGATGTTTTTCTCTCATCGATGTTTCTAACTCTATCCCTTTCCCTTCCTCTCTGTAAAAAATCAATAAAATATATATTTTTTTAAAAAGAAACTTTAAAAAAAATGGCTCTCAAAAGAAATTTCAATCGTTGTCCTGTTGATATTTGGCTCTGTTGACTAATGAGTTTGCCGACCACTGCTCTAACACACAGGCTGGTGGGAGCCAGACAGCCTGCCTGTGTCGGTATAATGTCCTTAAAGGCAAGGCTTACATGAGGAACACTTGGGATCCAAAACCTTGATTCCTACGGTGCAGGCAGAGGCCACCAAGATCTGACTCAGCACGTCCAAAGCACAGAGATCTTATCCTTTCTGCACGTCCCGCCACCCCCGTGCCACTGCGCCCCCCTTCTCTGTTCCACCACCTGAGTGTACGCTAGTCCCAGGCGTCCTGTTCGAGGAGGACTTTGGTTTTGGAAAGCCCGCGAGAGAATCCTCACCTCCAGCAGCCAGGGCTTCAGCTTGTGGTCCAGCAAGATGTCAAAACCAAGGATCTCAAAACAGGCACAAGTACCTCCACTCAGATGTTGGGGGAAACAGGTGCGGTAGTTGTGGCGAAGAATAGAATGGGCCGAGATGATGGTTTTGATGATGATGTCCTCGATGTCCCCCCACATCTCTCGGGGGTCGTAGCTGTGTTCTCGCAACCAGGCATTGAGCGTCGACAGCTTCCTGTGAGGCCCAGTGCTCAGAGGAAGACCCACTTCTCGGCCCGTGGGGCTGGGCTGCAGGCAGGAGGCTCCCCAACACTAACCTAACTCCGTGCCTCAGTCCCTTGTGCTTTAAAGGGCCGCTACCAGCTTGGAGCCAGGTTTGTTACCCGGCTGGGTCGGGGCCCCACTTGGTGGATGGGCACAGGACAAGGGTCTGTAGAGTTTTCCTGAGCAGTCGGCCTCCCAGGAGCCAGTCTCAGTTTCCTTCCGGGGCCGCTGAGACTGAGGCTAAGGGGCAGAGGAAGAAAACAGCAGGGAGTACCTCTTACTGCCCACAGCATCATCCTGGACAAAGTTCTCGTTGTGTTTGTTGATGGCGTAGTTGGTCAGGTGCATGCAGACTTCATCCTGGGGGGAGAGCGGCCTGCGGTCTCCCCCCGCATCTCTCCTGGCCACCCTTCACTGCTTTGGAGTGCCCCGCCCCCTTCTTCCCCCTCCCTCCTCCCCCCTGGGACTGCACATCTCCTGTCCTGCTTCACCGAGGACTGTCCTGGCAGCCCCTGGGGAAGAAGGGGTGCTGAGGCGCTCACTAGCTTCATTTCTTGTTGTGGGTGAGGAGCCACTGGCGTCTCCAAGGAGACCTCAGCACGCAGCAGCGGGAAAGGAAAGGGTGCCGCCCTGCCCCCGGGCTGCCCCTGGCCCCTTACCAGGTTGTTGTGATTGGGCTCCACGTAGGGCATGGTGGCGAAGCGGGCCAGGCCCTCCTCGTACATGAAGATCCGCAGGGGGTCACAGGACGTGAGCAGGACATAGATGCGCATGTCGAACTTGAAGCCGTCGATGAGGAAGGGCTGAGAGGGCGCAGACCCGCCAGGGAGAAATGACAGTGCTTTGAAGAGCTCACTCAATGTCACACACGGTTGTGCGTGCCTCAAACACGCAACAGCTCCTTTAACTTCCACAGTGACCACGTGACACAGTTACTGTTGTTATGCCCAATAACAAGTGAGGAAACTGAGGCACAGGCAGGGTAAGACAGTTGTCTAAACCCAGATGTCTAAGAAGTGGAAAACCTCAGGTTCAAACCCAGGCAGGCGAGCTTTGAGCCAGGGCTCCACATGGCCTCCAAGATAAGGGGGAAGGGGAGGGGAGCAGAAAGGGCAGGAGCTGGAAACTGGCTTCCTCCCTGGCTTTGGGAGAGACGGGGTACCCCAATGCTGGTGGTACCCCAATGCTGGTGGAGGGACCTGGTGGTCCTGAGGCGCCCTTCACCTTGGAGATGTACTGCTGGCAGATCATATGCTCTCCGATCTTGACCTCCCGGGGGTTTCGGGTGATGAAGATGCCGCGGCCCTGACAGCCACTGTCCGGCTTGCAGATAAACGTTCGGGTTTTCCGCTGACGACCACAGGCATGGAAGTCCCCGTAGCTGTGTGCACACGGGGCGGGTCAGAAGGTTCCTGTGCAATAGGGTGGTCCCAGGGTCCCGTGGATCCCTCCTGCCCTCCAGTCCATGCTCTTCCTGGAGCCCTCAGTCTCAGACCACTCCACTTCCATCCCGAGACGTTCAAGGTCATTCATCCAGAATCTAGAGGGAACCGAGATGGCGAACTCTCCCCTCCCCAGGGTCGCACTCACTCCGCGGGGAGGCACCAGGTGCGGGGGAAGATGTTGTACTCCCGGGGGTAGATTTTCTGCATGCGCTTCAGGTTCCGGGCCAGCAGGTCTTTGCGACAGATTTCCGTCATGCCAGGGAAGTGGTTGATTTTCTGAAATGGAGCCAATTAGTTAACTACCCCCCAGAGGAAGCGGCTGTTCCTGGGGCCTGGACATCCAGAAAGCAGTGGAGAAGGACTGGGAAGGTCAAGGTGGAAGTCAGTAGAGGTAAACACTACCTAGCACCCCAAGGAGAAAACAGGAAGATCGCCTAAGGCAGGTGAGAAACCCTCCTTGGCCTCTCCCCAAAACACACATAACACTGAGGTTAGCAAATGAGGAAATGAGGGGTGTTGAGAAGGGGCTAGACAAGGTTTTGGTCCTTCTATCCCCTTATAACATCCCTCAGACCACCAGGGACCAGTCCTGTAAGAATAATGGGTGTGGCCCAGCTGGCGTGGCTCAATGATTGAGCATCGACCTATGAACCAGGAGGTCACGGTTCGATTCCCAGTCAGGGCACATGCTCAGGTTGCAGGCTTGATCCCCAGTAGGGGGCGTGCAGGAGGCAGCCGATCAATGATTCTCTCTCATCATTGATGTTTCTATCTTTCTCTCCCCCTCCCTTCCTCTCTGAAATCAATAAAAATATATATTTTTTTTAAAAAAAAGAATTATTGGTGTGTAACAGCACAAAGCAAATGAGAAAACATTTCCCAAAGAGAAAAAGAAACTAGGACCCAGCCCACAGCATGCACTGCCAGGGCACCCCCAGAGGGCACGGCATTGCCTACTGCCCCACACTGTGGGAGGCAGCATCCCCACGGCTCCGTGCTCTCTCACTGGCTCGCCCACTCGCTAGCTGCGTGAACCTCTGAGGCCTAACAAAAGGGATCTACCTCTCAGGGTTGTTTTTTGAGGATTTTAACATAGATAGATAGATAGATAGATAGATAGATTGATTGATTGATTCCAGAGAGGAAGGGAGAGGGGGAGAGAGATAGAAACATCAATGATGAGAGAGAATCATGGATCGGCTGCCTCCTGCACGCCCCCTACTGGGGATCGAGCTCGTAACCTGGACATGTGCCCTGACCAGGAATCGAACCGTGACCTCCTGGTTCACAGGTTGATGTTCAACCACTGAGCCACACCAGCTTTTTTGAGGATTTAATGAGGTAAGAACGTAAAGGCAGTGTCTGGTTCGGGCTCTTCTCGTTGTGGGACAGGTTACAGTCTCGTTAATGGGGAGGTTTCTTGTGAGGCTTCCCTAGAAATATGCATGCAGACCCTTTTCAATTATTTTTTAATATATTTTATTGATTTTTTATAGAGAGGAAGGGAGAGGGATAGAGAGTTAGAAACATCGATGAGAGAGAAATGAGAGTCATTTTTTTTTTCATGTTAGCTATTGAGGAGATGCCCACCCTACCCGAGACTAACTGAACAGTGATCGATCAGCTGCCTCCTGCACACTCCCTACTGGGGATGTGCCTGCAACCAAGGTACATGCCCTTGACTGGAATCGAACCCAGGACCCTTCAGTCCTCAGGCCGACGCTCTATCCACTGAGCCAAACTGGTCAGGGCCCTTTTCAATTATTTTATTGAAAGAGTGGAGGTGGGATGCTAGGCTAAGCTGCTGAAGGCTGGACCATTCAGCTGGCTTTGAACGCAATGAGTCTTCCCCTGTGATGGCTCACCTGCCCTGGGGTGGGCGGGGGGGGGCGCAGTTGGACACACAAGCCGCCAGGCAAACAGCAGATATTGAGACAGGATGTGCCCAGCAGACATTTTTTCAGATAACAGAAGTTCCAGAGACTTAAGAGGAGAGTATTTCCATTGGGGTGGAAGCCCCTGGCCATGGCCTTTCCTGCCCTCCACAGCGGGATAACTACAGTGACAGCCTCGGGTGCCTGGGCACAGGGCGGGGAGTAGTCATTCTGGGGCCACAGCCCCTTTAGGATCGTGGGTCAGGAGGTTGTACCTGAAACCTCTTCATGTCCATGACTCGTTCCAGGGACACAGAGCAGTCCGTCCAGTACACGTTCCACTCTTCGTCTTCCCCCGCCTCCCTTAGGCCACACATTTGGGCCGCGCGACGCACTGTGGAGAGAGGGAGGTCAGTGAGGCCCAGGCTGGGTCAGGTGCGGAGCAGCCCTGACCGGAGAGCGGGCAGAAGAGGGAGGTAGTTACCTCAGCTCTGCACTTCAGTTGCCATGGGACAACTCCAAGTTCGTGAAGCTGTCGGGCCCTTCCACAAGCTGACAGAGAAAACGAGAGTCTGGCTCTCTGCGCCTGTCACGCCCGCTCTCAATCAGGACGGTTTCTAGCCGGCAAAGCTAGCCCTTGGCAGGGATCACACCGGCACCTCACACTCTGGGGGGCCCCTTGCACAGATGACAGTGGGGTAAGAGGGGAGAAAGAGATGGCTGACCTAGAGGGTGATTTTTTAAAAATTGCTGAAGCCACCTCAAGAGCTTCCTTGAAAAAATGGTTTTAGTCTCATCTCATCTCTGATTTAAAAAAAAAACAACCTGAAAATTGGCCCTAGCTAATTTGGCTCAGTGGATAGAGCATCAGTCTGCAGACTGAAGGGTCCTGGGTTTGATTCTGGTCAAGGGCACATGCCCAGGTTGCAGGCTCAATCCCCAGTGTGGGGAGTGCAGGAGGCAACCAATCAATGATCCCCTCTCATCACTGATTGTTTTCTCTCTCTCTCTCCCTCTCCCTTCTGCTCTGAAATCAACAAAAGTATATTTTAAAAATAAAACAAACTGAAAAAGTTGGGGGCAATGGTGACTTCCAGTCATTCTTTCTTTTCATGTTAGCTATTGAGGAGATGCCCACCCTACCCGAGACTAACTGAACAGTGATGCGTCTCAGCTGCGAGTGGCTGAGCCAGGGCGCTCAGTACAGGCTACAGGCCAGACGAACACGGTCCAGGGGCTGGGAGCCTGATTGGGGGACCACCCCCAGACTGAAAGTGACAGCAGAGCCGGGGGCTTACCACTCTCATATCTGCAGTTGGTCAGGTTGATGGCCAGGGCTCTGGGAGGGAGGAAGAGCAGCGATCAGGCACAGTGGGAGAGGAGGGCGGACCCCTGGCTGTCAGGTGCTCAGATAAGAGACACCCAACAAATCCAGACGCAGTTCATTTCCTCCAGGAGCCCCTTGAGGACCAAGATGACACACACATGCTGAAATTCTACACTGAGCCACCCCCACGGTTCTGAATGTTGTTTGTTTTTGTTGTACCAAAAGGTTAATGAAGCTCCAGTATTCCCTGTCATCCTTCCCAGGCTAAAGGGAAGAACTGGGGTCCCCACCCAACTGCAAAGGGAAGCTGGGGGTGACTGTGGAGCCGGGCATGTGAGGGGGTTCAGGGAACTGTTACCTGCATCTCCGCCTTCTCTTTCTTCTCCCAACCTGTAAGTCACCTAAGGCGGCTGGGGCTATGACTACTTTTGGAATTTTCGTGGCCACAATGGATAAGGCGACCCCACTGTCGGCCTTTGAGAGTGTCTGCTGAGTGGGGTTAGAAGAGATGGCAACTTCCCCATTATCACACTCCTCCTCGGATTCCTCTTCTTCAACAGAGTCTTCCTCTGATTCACTGGTCTTGGAGGGACTTGGCTCCATCCTTTAGATTCTGGGGGGACAGGGGCGGGGATGAAATATACTCAGACTTCCCTGCACGCCTGGGATAGGCCTGCAGGCGTCCACCCTGAGGACCTTCCTGGTGTGATAAGGGAATGTGGCTGCTCCTCCGGAACAGAACAATCCCACTGCGAAACGGGCAGTTTCCAAGTAGGCAATGGGGGTCCTGGGATGCCCATGATAATGCTGGGTTCGCTGGCAAGCCCCAGTCATCCAAGGTCACTCCACACAACATACTGAAGTGCAGCAGGATCTGAACAGAGCTGGCAAACACCATGCCGTAACTTCTTTTGTTTTTGAGTGGGAAGGGGGATGGCTGGAGGAGGGGGGCTTCGCTTTTAAAATAGAGCATAAGCCCAAAGGTCCGCTAGGCCAGCCTCAGTTTCTCCATGTGTACACACTGGGGCCAGGCACCCGCTAGCTAAGACCTCTTGGGTTCTGACAGCAGAGGAGGAGCCCCCTGTGGACTCTGCCCACCGGGAGTTCCGAGGAGAGTGGAGGGACTGATGAGTCCACTCCTAGTGGCCTGGGACTGGACTCAGCTGGTCGCTCATGTCCACCCTTCCTTCCCTGGGCATTGCCGGGCCTCAGGGACCGACCGCCTCCTGGTTCCTTCCACAGGACGTGCCGTCCCCACTGATCACAAGGGGGAGCCCGTTCCCCACGGGGGTCACTCTTAGTTGCGAGATCCCGGCGGTGGTGGCTCCTTCCGCAAGCTGGCTGCCACCGCCCACTGTCGCCATGGACACGAGTGACCCCCATTGGAGCAGCGTTCTGGGGGCGGGGCCTCCTGGGAACCACACCCACTCGGCTGCGCGTTCTGAGGCCACCTTGTGCACTGGGGAAAGGAGGGTGGGGGCTGGCTGGCAGTGGAAGGGCCACCTAACCTGAGGCCCTCTTCCTGTGGCAGCTGACATACTGCATCATGGGACTTGTAGTCCTTTGGCTTCAATGCCAGTAGGCTCTACCCCACTCCCACCCTTTCTTGTACCACCGGGCTAAGTGCAGCATTTGGCCAACTGTTAGGCAGACACATCTGCTTGCCTTTGTTACATTTTTTTTTTTAAATAACCATGTCTGAGCAGTCTCTGCACCAGGAGGGTCAGCCTCAATTAGCACATGTGCCCTCAAGTGCCTTATCAGACTATCTCTTCACTGTCCATCCACTTTATCTGATTCTGATGGCCACTTCCACCAAACTCTGCTCACCTTGGCACCTTACGATTATCCTATGTGGTTCAATCTAGAGGACACTTTGAAAATTTCCCTCTTTTAGCCCTGGCCAGGTAGCTCACTTGGTTAGTGTATTCCTAACATTTCAAGATGGTGGTTCCATCCCCGGTCAGTGCACGTACAAGAATCAACCAATGGATGCATAAATAAGTGGAACAACTCAATGTTTTTCTCCCTCTCTCAAAATAATCAATAAATTAAAAAAAATTTCCCTCTTTTAAGAAGACATAGACGTTTTCTGATTCACAGACTCTTTTTTGTTTTGTTTTGTTAATTCTCACCTGAGAATATTTTTCCATTGATCTTTAGACAGTGGAAGGGAGAGGGAGAGACAGAGAGAAACATCGATGTGAAAGAGACACATCGATTGCTTGCCTCCTGAATGCACCCCAACCAGGGCCAGGGAACCTGCAACCAAGGTGGTGGCCTTGACCTGCCCTTGACTGTAATGGAACCCAGGACCCTTCAGTCTCTGGGTCGATGCTCTATCTACTGAGCCAAACCAGCTAGGGTTGACTCACAGACTACTTGATCTTTCTTCAGCATATGACACTCTCAAGTACCATCTCCTTGAAATGCTTTGGAGTCCTTTGCCTTCCAGGACACCCTCTCTTTTTTTTAACATGTTTTTATAGATTTCAGAGAGAGGAAGGAAGAGGGAGAAATATGAATGATGAGAGAGAATCCTTGATTGGCTGCCTCCTACACACCCTCTACTAGGGACCAAGTTCACAACCCAGGCATATGCCCTGGCCAGCATTGAACCATGACCTCCTGGTTCATGGGTTGATGTTCATCCACTGAGCCATACCAATCAGGCTCATTTTTTTTTCTTTTGACAAATATTTAGTATTCCAGGTGCTGTTCTAGGACCTGAACCATCATTTCTTGCCTGAATTTCCACCATTCACCAACCTCTTAATTGGACCCCTGATTTTATTAATCCACCCATCCAATACAGCTAAAGCAGCAGTCGACAACCTTTCAGACCTCACAGACCACCGGTTGGCGACCACTGAGCTAAAGTATTCTTTCTAAAATGCAAATATTACTCTCCCATTGAAAACTCTTCAGGGTTTCCCATTCGATCAAATCCAAAACCTCTTAGTACATGACGCCCTTCATCAAAGAGCAAGCAAAGAGGTAGAGAGGCCCCCCTGGATCAGCCTTCCTGCCACTCTCAAAGCCCAGGGCTCTGAGAACAAAGGGTCCCCTAAGTGTTCCATCCTCAAGATTAGAAAAAAGCTTCCATCTAAATCCCATTCTTGCCTGGCCAGTGTTGCCCAGTGGTTGAGCATTGACCATTGACATATGGAAGGTCACGGTTTGATTCCCAGTCAGGGCATATGCCTGGCTTGTGGGCTCCATCCCCAGTGTGGGGCATGCAGGAGGGAGCCAATCAATGATATTCTCTCATCATTGATGTTTCTATTTCTCTGTTCCTCTCCCTTCCTCTCTGAAATTAATACAAATATATTTTTAAAATTCCATTCTTGAGAACTCACAAAGTATATAAATGGCTGAGAAGTAAAACCATAAAGGAAACCTCCTCCCTGCCCCCCGCTTTTTTAAAGTATATTTTATTGATTTTTTTTTTTCGGAGAGGAAGGGGGAGGGATAGAGTTAGAAACATCAATGAGAGAGAAACATTGATCAGCTGCCTCCTGGACACCCCCTACTGGGGATGTGCCGCAACCAAGGTACATGCCCTTAACCGGAATCGAACCTGGGACCTTTCAGTCCACAGGTTGACCCTCTATCCACTGAGCCAAACCGGTTAGGGCTGCCTTCCCCCCCCCCTTTTTTTAAAAATAAATCTTTATTGTTTAGATTACAGATGTTCCTCTTTTTCCCCCCATAGCTCCCCTCCACCTGGTTCCCCCCCACCCACCCCATGCCCTTACCGCCCCCACACTGTCCTCATCCATAGGTGTACGATTTTTGTCCAGTCTCTTCCTGCACCCCTCACGCCCCCTTTCCTCTGAGAATTGTCAGTCCACTCCCTTCCTATGCCCCTGATTCTATTATATTCACCAGTTTATTCTGTTCATCAAATTTTTTATTCACTTGATTTTTAGATTCACTTGTTGATAGATATGTATTTGTTGTCACTTTGTTGTTCATAATTTTTATCTTTACCTTTTTCTTCTTCTTCCTCTTCTTAAAGAATACCCTTCAGCCAAAACCGGTTTGGCTCAGTGGATAGAGCATCGGCCTGCGGACTGAAAGGTCCCAGGTTCGATTCCGGTCAAGGGCATGTAACTTGGTTGCGGGCGCATCCCCAGTAGGAGGTGTGCAGGAGGCAGCTGATCGATGTTTCTCTCTCATCGATGTTTCTGACTATCTATCCCTCTTCCTTCCTCTCTGTAAAAAAATCAATAAAATATATTAAAAAAAAAAAAAGAATACCCTTCAGCATTTCATATAATACTGGTTTGGTGTTGATGAACTCCTTTAGCTTTTTCTTGTCTGTAAAGCTCTTTATCTGACCTTCAATTCTAAATGATAGCTTTGCTGGGTAGAGTAATCTTGGTTGTAGGTTCTTGCTATTCATCACTTTGAATATTTCTTGCCATTCCCTTCTGGCCTGCATAGTTTCTGTTGAGAAATCAGCTGATAGTCGTATGGGTACTCCCTTGTATGTAACTAACTGTTTTTCTCTTGCTGATTTTAAGATTCTCTCTGTCTTTTGCCCTTCACATTTTAATTATGATGTGTCTTGGTGTGGTCCTCTTTGGATTCCTCTTGTTTGGGGTTCTCTGTGCTTCCTGGACTTGTAAGTCTATTTCTTTCACCAGGTAGGGGAAGTTTTCTGTCATTATTTCTTCAAATAGGTTTTCAATATCTTGATCTCTCTCTTCTTCTGGCACCCCCATAATTCAAATGTTGGTACGTTTGAAGTTGTCCCAGAGGTTCCTTACACTATCTTCATATTTTTGGATTCTTTTTTCTTTTCCAGTTGGGTGTTTTTTGCTTCTTCGTATTTCAAATCTTTGACTTGATTCTTGGGATCCTCTGGTCTACTGTTTAATTTCTGTATATTATTATTTATTTCAGACAGTGTATGCTTAATTTCTGACTAGTCCTTTTCCATTTTTTTGGCATTCTCATTAAGATCCTTGAAGGTCTCACTAAGTTCCTCGGAGGTTTCTGGAAGATTCTTGAGTAACCTTATAACTGTGGTTTTGAACTCTATATCCAGTAGTTTGCTTTCCTCCATTTCTTTCATTCGTGACATGTTTCTTTGTCTCATTTTGGCTGCTTCCCTCTGTTGATAGAGTGGCCTTGTGTGGTAGGTGTCCTATAGGGTCCAGTGGCTCAGCCTCTCCAATCACCTGAGGTGGACACTCTTGGTGCACCCCTTTATGGGCTGTGTGCACCGTCTTGTTGTAGTTAAGCCTTGATTACTGTTGGTATCACTGGGAGGAACTGACCTCCAGGCCAATTGGCTGTGAGGACCCATTGTGTCTATAATGGAAGAACTGCTGTGTTGGAGACACCCTTATGGGGCAGGACTTGCTTCAGTGGGACTTTGGTGCTCACTGAGTCTGCCTCTTGAGTGTGTCACTTATGGATGTGAGGAGTTGCAATCTGGTATTGTCTCACACTGACCACTAGGTACACTGGCTCCTGGATCTCCAAGGAGTTGCAAAGTCAACCACTGCCTGAGGCCACCCAGCAGGAACTACAGTGAGATCTGCAGATTTCTCCTCTTTGTTTGGGGTTTGGAAGTTTTGGAGCTCTCTGACCCAGCTGCAGTTAGGTTAGGCTGCGAAAGGACAGGCCATTCATATGCAAAAGCCGCTGCGCACTGCTTGAGTGGGGTTGTAAATTGGGTGGGGCGGGGTCTCAGGGAGTCACCAGGGCGGAGCAAACAGCAATGGCTGCCAGTCAGCCGTCTCTGTGTCTCATTATCTCCGAGTCTCCACATCCCCGCGTCCCGACGCAGTAACAATGATTTCTGCGAGCACCTCTGCAAGAAAGCCACCCTTGCTTTCCGACCCAATGCCAGACAGTCCAGTTTCTCCCCGTAGGAGTCTGGGTCCCTAGAGTCTCACTGGAAACTGGGAGTTCAGAGCAGTTGGGAGCTTAAAAACAGCGCACCCAGTTGCCAGCCTGGTTCGCGCTTCTCCGTACCTCTGCACCTCCTACCCAGTCTCAATGCGCTTTTTTCTTTCCTTCTAGTTGTAGAACTTCTACTCAGCCAGCTTTCCCATGGTTCTGGATGATAGCTGTTTTGTCTTTTAGTTGTAGTTTTGGTGTGTTTGTGAGAGGCAGCAGGTACAGGTGTATACCTTATGCTGCCATCTTGGTTTTCCTCCCTCCCCACCCCCTCTTTTTTTATGGAAAAGCCTATTTGGGCCAGAGAAGGCTTTCCTCTGAGCATCAGTCCAAGGGAATAAGTGGGAAAATCTGCTATTTGGGCTTATCACCTTGGACACAAAATCCACTTTGCTATAATGGTCACCTGCAAACCCTTCAGAGAGTGAACAAGTAAAATAAAGTGAAGCCTGTATATGCAGAGGGTTTCAGAAAGAGGCACTGAGCTAAAATGACAGCAAAATGCCAAAAATATGAGGGCAACCAACATTTTTGGTAGAAATTTAAATGTTCAACATATTAATGGAAACATTAAATTTTTTATAATGTTTTTCTTGTGAGATGGGTTGTAGTACATATTCTGCCTTATCCCAATGAGACTATAATATCTTTTGGCACTCAAACCTCTAAAATTCTTTCCTAGAGGCCTAAGCATGGAGAGCCAACCACCTGGGGACCTGACCTCAGGTCTGGGCCAGTGAACTGTTAAGGAGAGCTGCTGTGACAGGAGCCGCTACCTGGTGAGACAGTCACACGTGCTTGGTCCCAGCTCAGCTTCTGATGTCTGCCTGCCTCTGATGCAGTCCCGACTCCACTACTGATGAGCTGTGTGACCTCAGACAAGTTACTAAATCTCTGCCCACCTCCATCTCTTCATCAGTTAAATGGAGGTATTAAGAGAAGCTGTACCTTGCCCTAACCAGTTTGGCTCAGTGAATAGAGCGTCGGCCTGTAGACCGAAGGGTCCCAAGTTCGATTCTGGTCAAGGGCACGTACCTCAGTGGCAGGCTCCTCCCTGGCCCAGGCCCTGGTCAGGGTGTGTGCAGGAGGCAACCAATTGATGTGTTTCTCTCACATCAATGTTTCTCTCTCTCTCTTCCATTCTCTCTAAAAGATCAATGGGAAAATATCCTCGGGTGAGGATTAACAAAAAATAAAAATAAATAAAAAAGAGAAGCTGTACCTTTAAAGCTGTGAGTACCACTTGTTTTTACACTAGACTAAGTTTGTGAGGAGTACTCAGCTGTGTTTGTTAGGGCTGGAGGAAAATTCCAGGTAGCCAGGCAGGTGAAGAATGTGCTATAAGGAGGGCATCTGGATGGAGCAAGGAGAGATGAAGAAATAAAACTCAGTGGTAGCCTTAGCTGGTTTGGCTCAGTGGACAGAGCGTCGGCCTGTGGACTGAAAGGTCCCGAGTTCGATTCCGGTCAAGGGCACATGCCGGGGTTGTGGGCTTGATTCCCAGTAGGCGGCGTGCAGGAGGCAGCCAATCAATGATTCTCTCTCATCATTGATGTTTCTATCTCTCTCTCTCCCTCTTCCTTCCTCTCTGAAATCAATAAAAATATATTAAAAACAAACAAACAAAAAAAAACTAGGTGGTAGGCAAAGAGGGAACAAGCAGAGGGGCAAAACCAGAGGAAGTGGGGGCACCAGGCCAGAGGTACATAAACTATCACTTTTGTAAGACTTGATATGAAAAGGAAAGTCCAAAGAGAAACTCAGGAGTATATAACTCTTGTGCATCCCCTCTTCCCAACAACAGGCTGGGCATCCCTGGGGCCTGCCCAAGAAGAAAGGAAGAAGCAGATACATCCATGAGGACTCACTCATTCGATTTATTCCAAGGTATCTCCTCTTGAAAGAGACCATTTTTATCAGTTCTTGATCCCTCCTCTGAGGCTACGACAGGTGAGAGAGCAGTCATGGAAATGCCCCAATTATTGCTCCTCCTGGGCTGTCAAGGCCACCAGTGCTGCCCGTACCTCTTCTGCCTGCTCTGGGGGCAGCAGACAGTCTTGAATGAGGGCCAGAGCGGCCGCCTCTGTCAGGCTGCTGAAGTCCTGGGGCGTTTTCACAGGGAGGTGCCCGGCCAGCTCACAAAGGGCAACATTGAACGCCTCACGTTCCTTTATCCCAAAGCTGGACTTGCGGGGCCAGAGGATTACCCGGACCCCTGTGAGGGTTGAGGAAAAGGAAGTCTTTCCAGGGGGTGCACCCCGGGTCACAAACAAGTTATGTGCAATCTCATGGTCAGCCAGATAGTCCGTGGCTCGACACACCCTGCTTATCAAGGCTTCTAAGTCCGGCCCTGGCCCGCTGGTGTAAAAGAGGAAGCCGGGAGCTGGGACAGCCTGGAGCAGGTGCAGATGGCCCCCAGGGTCCAGGGGCTCACTTGGTGCCCCCTCCACGGGCAGCCTGTGGGTCAGGTAATAGCCGTGCAGGTGGAGGTGGTTCACTGAGGCCAAGCCGCCCAGGCTGTTGAAGCCGACGCGGAAGCCGGGATGTGAGCTCAACAGCACGGCCTCCAGCCCAGCCCGGAGTGCACCCGGCAGCAGGCGCTGGGGGAGTCCCCGGGCCGGCTCGGGCACCAGCAGCACGTGGCCCCACTCCAGGGGGCTCACGTTGATCATCACGAGGATATCGTCCTCCTGGAGAACACCCAGGAGCTCGGGCTCCCGGCGCAAACGGAAGAGGACTTCTCCTGGCCGGATTTTGTTGAAGTTAAACTCTTCAGGGTCAAATGCCTGCCTGACGCTCCTGATGTTCTGGGGGCGCCTCCTCTGCACCCCTCGTTCCACATTCAGCTGAGCCACGAAACCCATGGAACCAGGGAGCGTCTGGGTCTGCAGCTCCCCCAGGCAGTAGCGGAACAGCCCCAGCTCCATCCGCTGTCTCCAGGCAGAGCAGAGCGCAGAGTCAAAACGAGACAGAGGCAGTGTGTCCGGGAGGCTGGGCGTGGTCCTCGGCCACTGAACCCCTTCCCGTGCGAGTTCCTTCTGTCCATAGACAAAGTCAGGGATGCCTTGCTCTCCCCAGTCCTCCCTGTTTGGAGGTAGCAAATAGGAAGTTTCGTTTGAACCAGCTGAAACAGCCATGGGCCGACCTGAAACAATCATCAGAGGGGGGGGAACACATGATGCTACCCCATTTCCAGAGATTTTATTTTTATTTTCAAATAACCTTTACTTGTTCTTCTGGTTACAAAAGTAATATAAACCTCTGGTAAAATATTTTGAAATACAGAAATGACTCATGATCCTGTAGATTAGCATATATTTTTGCTGAATTAAAAATACGTATTAGGCACGCCGGCATAGCTCAGTGGTTGAGCATCAACCTATGAACCAGGAGGTCAAGGTTCGATTCCCAGTCAGGGCACATGACAGAGATCCAGATTGGCTGCCTCCTGCATGCACCCCACTGGAACCCAGGCATGTGCCCTTGACCAGAATCGAACTTGGGACCCTTCAGTCTGCAGGCCCATGCTCTATCCACTGAGCCACACCAGCTAGGGTAATCACATTGAGTGCTGGGCAAACTACAGTCACTCAGTAAACATTTACTCAACCAATGCCACATATCAGGTCCTGGAGTGCATGCCTCTCATAGCTCATGGGGCTTACAGTCTAGTGGGGGAAACAGACATCACCCGAGTAAATATAAATTGCAAGCAAGATACATGCCGTGAAGGAGAAGCATTGGGAACTCAGCAAGTGTAAGACAAACTCCTAATCTAGTCCAGGGACTCAGGAAAGGCTTCCGTGAAGAGAAGCCAGAAGAGGAACTGAGTGCCCACGATGGCTAAAACACAGAGGCCCTGAGGAGATGGCAGAGAGAAGCTGAAGTCAGATTACAGGGGCCCGAGTGTTTTTGTTTTTAATGGACATGCTCACATTTAGACTTTACAGATCAGCAAGCAGATTAAATTAGAAGAATCAAGAAGTAATCCCTACAAGTGCACCTGTCAATTATACCTCAGCAAAACCGAAAACGAAAGAAATAATCTCACTTCCACCTCCTCCTCTCGGCAGCTTGGAATCCTCACCCTTTGGAATAGCGCAGTTTCATTCATTCCTGCATTGATACTTGGGAACCTACCTTGCAGGGCTGTTACAAAAATCTAAGTGACTCCGCACAGCGTCTGGCATCCGGTGGGTGTTAGGAAACAGCCTCACAGGCAGTAAGTGTGCGGCTATGTCTGGAGAGGCGACGTGGGGGCAGCAACACGTGAGGCGGGGGCCGGATGGTGACGTCGGGATGCAAAAGCCGTCCTCAGGCACAGGGGCAGCGGCGGCCAATGGCCACTCAGAGAGTTTCCAGGTCCCCCTGGCCCCAGACTTCCCTGCTGCCCTTTACCAGACCTCACCCGAGGCCGCCGCCGCCACTCACTGCAGGCGAAGAGGACGCTCAGCGCAATCGACCCCCAGCAACTGCAGCCATAGCTCAGCGAGGACGCGGTGTCCTCCGCGCATGCGCATCCCGCGCGCACGCACGCGGCGTGGCCCGCCCCGTCCGCCCCCGGAGGCGGGGCCTGTGGGTTGACCACGCCCCTGGTCACGCCCCCAGCTCGCCAGGGACCGCCCAGAGCGGGGACCCGGCGTCTGTACCCCGCGGGGAACTTCTGGGCGCTGTAAGGAGGAGGCGGGCCCGGGGGCGGGGGCCCCCCCTCAGGGGCGGTTGCCGCGGGGACGGGGCGGTGACGCGGCCCGAGGGCGGAAGTGAGAAAGTTGCCGGCGTCCCGAGACGAGTTGGCGGAACTGTGCGCGCGGCTCGGAGATGGGGGGCTCGGGCAGCCGCCTGTCCAAGGAGCTGCTGGCTGAGTACCAGGTGCGCGGGATGCGGCCCGGGGAGCTCGCGCGCGGGCCTGCGCTCGGGAACGGGTCCCGGAGCGGGCGGCGGGGCGGGCTCGGCCTCCGGGCGGCCCGCTGACCTCGGTCCTGCCTGCCTTCCAGGACTTGACGTTCCTGACCAAGCAGGAGATCCTTCTGTAAGTGCCGCTCTGAACCTCGCCACCGGGACCCTCTAGAAACGGCTTCGGGGGGCTGTCTTACCGACAGGGAAACTGAGGCCTCCCCGAGGGAGCGGCAGGGGCCGCTGGAGGTCGGCGGCTGAGCCGGAACCGGAGTCCCGCGCCCCAGCCGTCGAGCCTGGGCTGCGCCCCACCCACTCTGGGGGCCCAGCTGTGCTGTCTGCAGCCAAAGTTGGGCGCCCTTTGACCTTGCGCTCCCCTGACTTCTGCATAACAGAACCTCCAGCCCCGGTCCAGCGGTCCGTCGGGGTCTGCTGTGGCTCTCGTCTGACTGCCGACCGGCAAAGCCAGAGAAGCCTTGGGGAGCGTGGTTCCTTCTCCCAACCTTACCTGAATAATACAGTAACCGTTAAAGCTTCTTCAGCACCTACCCTGTGCCAAGCACGGTGCTAAATCAGCCTACATTACATCTACTTTAATCCTCCCGAGGGAGGGAGGGGACAATGACACAGGTCCGGAGAAGGCTGGCAACTTGCCTAAGACTATTACATCCCCAGAAAGGATTTGAACTGGGGCTGGAACTCCCTTTCCAGCCACTTGCCAGCTTTACGTGGCCAGGGCTTCCCTTGGCTAAAGTAATCCCAGTGGCGAGGAGGTGGTGCTGGGGAGGAGATAGTTCAGTTCAAGGTAACTGCTTAAAAGAGGGAGGCCTTGAGGAGCAGGAGATTCCTGGAGTTTTGCTTATTTCTCCCAGTTCATCTGAGCCAACTTCTGGCTCCAGACCCCAACCTCTCCACCCCTCAGGGACCTACTGTGTGCTCAAGGCCCGGCACACAGTAGGTCTTCAGTAAATACCCATTGCAAGAACGAGCTCCCAGCCTGTATGTACTGTCTTGTGACATAGCTCCCGTTGGCTTATCAAGCCTGATAACTTAGAAATTCTCTGCATAGCTTGGCGCCTCACCTGGTGTGTAACGGGGTAATACACACAGGAAGGAGGGCCAACAGGTTCCCCTGCTTGTGCCAGAGCCCACAGGCGGTTCTGTGAGCTGCTTCCCCAGGAGCACCGGAGCATGGAGGAGTCGCTGCAGGCACGAGTGTCCCTGGAGCAGATCTTCAGCCTTCCAGAGCTCAAGGTGCCAACCCCCCCCCCCCCTCCCGTCAGGCAGTCACTGACCCATTCTGGTCTTTCCTCTATTTAGCCCTAACGTCCCCAGGGACGAGGGCTTTACCTAAATCACCCGGTGGAATGATCTCGAATGGTGTTTTTCAAATCAAGATTCTAGAAACACATTCTTGGCGCGTCAAAAGAAGTTTGGTCCTTTAAGAGGAGTTGAGTCGCCTTCAAGTTTGAGAAACCCTCTTCCAGAGGCTGATTGCCTCTCCTGAGGGCTGTGAAAATGCAAAGGGCTTGGCCTAGTGCCTGTAACAGGTGTTTATTTTAATGAATGAATGAATGAATTTTTATATATTTTATTGATTTCAGAGAGGGAGAGAAAGAGAGAGAGAGAAAAACATCAATGATGAGAATCACTGATCAGCTGCCTCTTGCATGCCCCCTACTGGGGATCGAGCCTGCAACCTGGGCATGGGCCCTTGATCGGAATTAAACCCAGGACCCTTAAGTCCACAGGCTGATGCTCTATCCACTGAGCCAAACCAGCTAGGGCTATTTATTTTTTTTTTTAAAATATATTTTATTGAGCCGAAACCGGTTTGGCTCAGTGGATGGAGCGTCGGCCTGCGGACTGAGGGGTCCCGGGTTCGATTCCGGTCGGGGGCATGTGCCTTGGTTGCGGGCACGTCCTCAGTGGGGGGTGTGCAGGAGGCAGCTGATCGATGTTTCTCTCTCATCGATGTTTCTGACTCTCTGTCCCTCTCCCTTCCTCTCTGTGAAATATCAATAAAATATATTTAAAAATATATATATATATATATATTTTATTGATATTTTACAGAGAGGAAGGGAGAGGGACAGAGAGTTAGAAACATCGATGAGAGAGAAACATCGATCAGCTGCCTCCTGCACACCTCCTACTGGGGATGTGCCCGCAACCAAGGTACGTGCCCTTGACCGGAACCGAACCTGGGACCCTTCAGTCTGCAGGCCGATGCTCTATCCACTGAACCAAACCGGTTTCGGCGGGCTATTTATTTTTTTGTTAATCCTCACCCGAGGATATTTTCCCATTGAATTTTAGGGAGAGTGGAAGGGACGGGAAGGGAGAGAGAGAAACTTCAATGTGAGAGAAACACATCGATTGGTTGCTTCCCACATGAGCCTCAACCAGGGCCCAGGCCAGGGGAGGAGCCTGCAACCAAGGTTTGTGCCCTTGACCGGAATCGAACCCAGGACCCTTTGGTCCCCAGGCCGACGCTCTGTCCACTGACCCTAACGGACTAGGGCACAACACGTGTTTAATTAAATGTTCTCTTTGCTTAGGATGCCTCCCTCTTCCTTCTCTGCCCCCAGGCCTACCTATGGGTTAGCCTCAGATTCCCAGTAGCCATCCCTGCCCCTCCCCAGCGATGTCACTGGTCCTCCTGCCTTCGAGAAAGCACTGGTCATTCTCTCCCCACCCCCACCCCCACCCCGCGCTCATGGTGCGGGTTCTGGGACCTGTCCCCTCCGGTCCCTGTGGGGCTTGAGTGCGACCCAGGCTGCATCCTGTGGCGTTGACGGAGGCTCTCTTCCTAGGCCAACCCCTTCAGGGAGCGCATCTGCAGGGTCTTCTCAACCTCCCCCGCCCGAGACAGCTTGAGCTTTGAGGATTTCCTGGACCTCCTCAGCGTGTTCAGTGACACAGCAACGCCAGACATCAAGTCCCACTATGCCTTCCGCATCTTCGGTGAGGACGCAGGGAGCCTAGCGGAGCACAGGGCCTTCCTAGGGGTCTCTCGGCTGGGGCTGCCCGGGCGCTGGGGTCATCCTGGCGCTCCCCGTGTCTGCTCTGTAGATTTCGACGATGATGGAACCTTGAACAGAGAAGACCTAAGCCAGCTCGTGAACTGCCTCACGGGAGAGGGCGAGGACACACGGCTCAGTGCTTCCGAGATGAAACAGCTCATTGACAATGTGAGCAGCTGGGCCCAGCAGGGCGGGCCGGGCCAGGCCGGGGGCCGAGGGAGGGCTGGGGCCTGACACTCTCCCTTTGCCCAGATCCTGGAAGAGTCCGACATCGACAGGGATGGGACCATCAATCTCTCCGAGTTCCAGCATGTTATTTCCCGTTCACCGGACTTTGCCAGGTATGACTGTCCCGCCTGTGGCATCTGGGTCTAGGATGTTGTTATGGGGTGGGGGGGGGGGGTGCCGAGGAAAGCCCCCCCGCCTCCTCTGAATATCTCAGGGTAGCTCTTCTCCCAAAGGGGACTGACAGACATGAGACACAGCCCATTCCAAAGGGTCTTGGGGGAGAGGTGGGTGCATTTGGGTTTAGTCTTCACCCTCCTCTTCCAGCAGCAAATCAAACCCACTGTTCTCTTGTTCAGCTCCTTCAAGATCGTCCTGTGACAGGAGCCACACAGCCGGTTTCCCAGCCGCCCGTAGAATAACCTTGACACTGCTGAGCTGTGGCCAAGGTTACGCCTGTGTTGCCAGGGCCGGCCGAGCTGGCCCGGTGGAGCTGGCACTGTGAAGTCTTGTCCCAGGCAGGGAAGGGCGCTCCAAGTCAGTGCCTCACCCCTTCTCACTGCCATTGTCACCGCTCTGTTTCTACTGATCAGTAATAAAGGTTAAGACGTTTTGATCCTGTGTGTGATACTGGAAATGCTGGTGATGAGGAAGGACTGGACTTCTAGGAGACTTCGGTTGTCCCGGGACTGACGAGCCTCTAGAGAAGGGACCAGCAGGAAGGCAGAGTGTGGCACTGAATATGGGGGGGAGGGGTCCGTGGGGGAGGGAACCCGCTGAATCCTGATGGTGGTGGTGGTGATATGAATTTCTACATTAACATTATAGAGCTGTTTACCAAAAGAAAAAGGAACTTACTGTAGCCTGGCCGGCATGGCTCAGTGGTTGAGCATCAACCTATGAACCAGGAGGTCACGGTTTGATTGCCGGTCAAGGTACATGCTGGGTTGTTGGGCTGGATCCCCAGTGTGGGGCGTGCAGGAGGCAGCCAATCCACGATTCTCTCTCATCATTGATGTTTCTCTCTCTCCCTTCCTCTCTGAAATCTATTAAAAAAAATATATATATATATATATATATACACATTTAAAAAAAAAAAAAGAATTCACTGTATGAGCATTTTAAAAATTAAAAAAAAAATTTTAAGAGTGAAATAAAAAACCCTGTTCCCTGTGCCCCGACCCCTAACCAGAGGAAGGGGTTGAGATGTGGGTGGGCAGACTGGGCTGGCTCTGGCCCCCTGGCCCCTGGAAACAGTAGATTCAGAACCCCCAGAACTCAGAAGATTAGACCAACCTCAAAAAGCAAGTCCTTTAATTTCTTTATTTTTACTTTAGTAAATTGTTTTCCCCTTCTATTTAGTCAGTTTATATCTGTTTTATTTTGTTAATCCTCATCCATTGATTTTTAGGGAGCGTAGAAGAGAGAGGAAAAGACAAACATCGATGTGAGAGAAACACATCGATTGGTTGCCTCCTGCATGAGCCCCAACCAGGGCCTGGGCCAGGGAAGAGCCTGCAACCCAGGTACGTGCCCTTGACCCGAACCGAACCTGGGACCCTTTGGTCTGCAGGCTGATGCTCTATCCACTGAGCCAAACCCACTGAGCCATGGCTAGGTCAACAGTCTAAGAGGAAGGGCCACGATTCAATTTCAGTTCTTTAGGTTTTATTTAAAATACAAAAAACAAAACAATGTAAAGTGCATCTGACTTAAAAAAAATATAAAACCCACATAAATTCAGGCCCTTGTGCTGGGCAGTGTCAAATCCCTCAGATCGGAGGCAGGTAAAGTGTGGGGGTGAAGGAGGACTGGGCCCGAAGACGCGCTGGGTGGATCCGGGACGGCGGACGCGGGTTTCAGTCTGGACAGAGGAAGGCAGCCAACAACAGTCTCTTCCTAGAATTCCGAGGGGAAGGTGAACATCGTCGTAACTCCTGAGCTCACTGCCTGCTGTCACGTGGCCACGGCCTGATACAGGCCGGAAAGGTCCAGAGGTGGCTCGAGCCCAGGGCCCCGTGAGGGCCGCAGTGCCAGCGTAGCCCTTGGTCCCTGAGGTGACGGGATGGTGGCTGTAACAACCTGGCCAGTGGCCAGGCAGGACCCACGGAGCCTGAGCCGGCCCCTGGCCCAGCAGCGACGTGCCGCCCGTGGCAGTAGCATAAGGCAGAGACCAGCGGGTCCGAGATTCCCACCTCTGTCTGCACCCACCATGGTGGATGCTTCCAACGCCCCGAGGGCGAGACCCCGAGGCTGGGGGCTGCGAGCTGGAGCGGCCGTGCACGTGGCATTGTGTGGTGTCATTGTCGTTTCACATTTTCAGTGGTTTTCTTACACAAAAGGCTCAGCTTAATAAGGAGCACTGCTCTGCCCACCTAGGCAGGCGCCCGCCCTTCTTCCCGGGGACATGGCATCTGGGTTGGAGGGGCTTCACTCCTCGAAGGGCCGCCGGCCAGCTGGCGCCCCCGCTCCGGAGGGCTGGGCACAGCGCCGTGCGCCACTAAGAGCAGAGTCCAGCCGACCCCTCTGAGCATCCACGGCCTCCTGAAGCCAGGGTGGCCTCCTCTAGAAGTCGGCTGTCACACCACCGAGTCCCGGATCTCAGAGCCCAGGCGGACCCGGGGCCGGGGGCACACCGGGGACACCTCCACAAAGCTGTCGTGGATGCTGAGCGGCCTCTTCTCGGACTCCGTGAAGACCTGCGGCCCCGGGGAGTTGTCCGACAGGGCCTGGTAGCCTCGGTGGTCCGGCGGGATGCTCGGGGGACCGACGCCATTGAGCGGCCGGGTCTCGGGCGGCACCACCACCGGGTGGGTCTTGGGGTGCATGCTGGCACGCTCCCCCTGCTTCAGGAAGACCTTCATGCCATCGCGGTGCCGATAGAGGAAGAATAAGATCAGGAGCACCATGACCAGCACGAACAGCACGCTCATCACCAGGAACTCGGTCCAGTAGGACCGGCCCGTGCCCCAGCTGGCCTTGCCGTGGGCCGGTGCACTCACCCGCGACGTGTTGATGATGACGGGCCCTTTCCCCTGCCGGTCTGCCGCCGTGTCCAACACCGCTGGGCAGTAGCTGGCCACCAGCTGCTGGAAGCCCCCCTCCAGCGACCAGCACTGGAACACCCCCAGCTCCTGCTGGCTGCCCACCAGCAGCAGGTCCCCCGTGGGCAGCACCCGGCAGGAGGCCGAGCCATTGACAGGCAACCCGTTGTGCAGCCAGCGCCGCGTCGCCAGGTTCGAGAGCAGGGGGCAGGCCAAGGTGTTCACCGTATTGGGCTGGAACGGGACTTGCTCACACGGCTTCTCACCTGCGGGCAGGAGAGGCGCAGACATGGGGCCAAGGGGGCCTGGCGGGCACCACAGCCCCAGCTCACCCACCTCCCGCCGGGCAGTGCCCATCATGCCACAGTGGCAACT
This sequence comes from Plecotus auritus, assembly GCF_963455305.1. Classification (NCBI taxonomy): domain Eukaryota; kingdom Metazoa; phylum Chordata; class Mammalia; order Chiroptera; family Vespertilionidae; genus Plecotus; species Plecotus auritus. The sequence goes on along the minus strand of NC_137781.1, from coordinate 11,754,653 downwards.
CTGAGGACTCCGAGGATTGTGACTTTCACTTCCCAGGGCCTCGCCTGCAGGCTGGAGGGACGAGGACGGGAGGAAAGGCATTTTACTCCCGCCAGTGCCTGAATTCAGGAGCCTTCTAAGCAACTTGGCCCCTGCCTCCCTCCATCCTCTGACGGGCACCTTACCTGCTGGTACAGCAATCCGGGGCTTGACAAAGGAAGTGTTGCAGAGGTCCCTGGCGTTAGCCCCCTCGATGTCCTGGATCCACCGCCTGAGGACCAAAGAGAGCCTGGGATAGGCCAGGATGCCCCGTGGATCTGCACCCCTACCCCCAGGTGCAGCCCTGGAGGCAAGGGCCCGGAGCTCAGGGACCACCAGGCCCAGAGTAGGGGTAAAAGGTAGGCCAGCATCTCCTGTTTCCCAGTATTTATTTCAAATAAAAGTTACTGTAATACTCCCCTGCATTACAAAAGCAGAAAGAGCCTTAAACAGGAAGGACACCTGGCTCTGTATGTATATAGCTGTGTGTGTGTGTGTCTGTCTTTTTTTTTTATCCTCACCCAAGGATATGTTTATTGATTTGAGAGAGAGAGGAAGGGAGAGGGAGAGAGAGGAATAGAAACACTGATGTGAGAAAGAAACATTGATTGGTTGCCTCCCAGATGCACCCTGACCAGGGATTGAACCCACAACCTTTTGGTGTACAGCAAGCATGTCAAACGCACGACCCACGGCCGCATGCGGCCCACAATGAATATTTTTGCGGCCCAGCCAATATAACGGTATGTAAGAAATGTTTTAATAAAAATTTCGTGACTTAATTTTTACAATATCCTGTTACACATAATTAATAACGAACTACAAGGTTCGCTAATGACTGATTACTATCGTCGTGTTGCATTCATTTCCCTTACGCGCAGGCGCACCATTTCCCTCCACTAATACCAGCAGTGAATATTTTAGCAGCCGATGGCCACGTCATTAGTCTTGGACTGACTTGTTTTGTGTGCGCAACAGGAAATACGTTGCTTTCGGAGAACAAGAAAAATAGGTTTATTTGCCTTATGCTTATTCATTTGTACAGTTATTCAGTGTCTGGTAAGTGAGTGTTCAAGAAAAAAATATTAATTTTTATTAAAATGTCCTATGATTTTATGTTACCGATGACTCATTTATTTCAGCCCTTTGTATTCAGCATGTCTCTATTGAAATAAACCTACGTTTCTATGAAAACTGAAGATTTTGTTGTTTTGCGGCCACATACACTTACACCTTGTTTATTGGGCCCGTGTGAGCCTGTCAGTTTGAAATGCTTGCTGTACAGGATGACCCTCCAACCGAGCCACCCAGACGGGGCAGACAGCCGTCTCTCTAAAATCCATGCCCACGCACGGACTTGTTCCATAAAATGTAACAAAGAACCTCAGAGCGATTCAAACCAGGACAAAGGCTGAAGATACTGTGGAAACCAGCATCCAGGGGCCACGACAGGGAGCGTGTGTGGTGTGTCCCTCCCCGTGTCCCTGTGTGTATTCACATGTGGTTTTGTGAAATACAAAGCTGGCACTGGGGTCCCCCTGTGGGAAGCGGGGACACGATAAGTGGGGCCGGTGTTGTTGTCACTTAAAATACATGCTCTTTTATTTTACACGCACGGAGTAAAGTCTGGAGGGTATACATCAAATTCTCACCGTGATTCTCTCCGGGTGGTGGGTTAGGGGTAGTTATATTTTGATTGGGCTTATCTCTATTTGTAAGTTTTCTATACAAATATTTTATAACCCAAACAAGTCATTTTAAAAACAACTTTAAAAAATGTATTATTTTGCCCTGGCCGGTTTGGCTCAGTGGATAGAACGTCTGCCTGCGGACTCAAGGGTCCCGGGTTCGATTCCGGTCAAGGGCATGTACCTTAAAGGCAGCTGATGGGTGTTTCTCTCTCATCGACGTTTCTAACTCTCTCTCCCTCTCCCTTCCTCTCTGTAAAAAGTCAATAAAAGATATTTAAAAAAAAAAGTATTATTTTGACTAGGTCACTTCAAATAATTAAAAAGAAAACAAGAACACTACAAATGGGGCAGGTCCTAATTTCACTTAAAATATGTCAACCTATGACCCAGGAGGTCACAATTAGATTCCCAGTCAGGTCACATGCCCAGGTTGTGGGTTTAATCCCCAGTATGGGGCGTGCAGGAGGCAGCCGATCAATGATTCTCTCATCATTAATGTTTCTATCTCACTTCTGCTCTCCTTTCCTCTCTGATATGAATAAAAATCTATAATAATAAAAGCGTAATATGCAAATTAGACCGGACGTCCTTCCAGACGACCTTCTGGACGAAGCCTGGGTCCCGAGTGCCAGAGGGAAGCCGGTGCCGGCAGCCAGGGGAAGGAAGGCCTACTCCTGGGCCTCTAGTTTTTAAAAAATAATAATTACACCAGGACAGTGGACGCAGACGAAGCTGCGCGGGGATTCCCAGAGGGCCGGGGAAGGCGCTCCGAGGCCGCGCACAGGGATGGACACGGGGAAGGCCTTCAGGACTCTCACCGGGAGGTCGCCTCCGGGCGATAGAGGCTGACGTGACGGCACCTGTTGCCGCTCCAAGCGCAGTAGGGGTCCCGGGCGAGGAGGCAGTCCCCGCAGCTCCGGTACAGGTCGCAGTTGGCCACGGGCACCTGGACTACACCCGAGTGTGAGGCTGCGTACACCAGTCCCTGCACAGACATGAGGATCAGAGCCAGGGCCACCACCCACAGCCACCCCTGGCTCCAGTGCCCAACCTGAGCCACTTCCCCAGGGCCTCCTCCCATGCTCCCACTATTTTTTAAATTTATTTTTAAATCCTCACCCAAGGATATTTTCCCATTGGCTTTTAGAGAGAGTGGGAAGGGGAGAGACAGAGAGAGAAACATCGATGTGAGAGACGCGATTGGTTGCCCCCTGCACGCACCCGGAACCAGGGCCGGAGCCGGGGAGGAGGCTGCAACCGAAGTATGTGCCCTTGACTGGAATCGAACCCAAGACTTCAGTCTGCAGGCCAATGCTCTATCCACTGAGCCAAACAGGCTAGGGCCCGGACACCCACTTCCTAACAGCTTATCAGCAGAGGGGCACCCCAGGTGCGCTGACCGGCCTCTGCCGCCTGCTTACCCGGTTGGGGTCCAGGAGCAGGTTCTGCACGGGCTGCCCCGGCGAGAAGATCTGGAGTTCCTCAATGACGTGCACGCTGGAGCCCACGTCCACCGCCTTATGCAGCCGGCCGTCCTCTGCAGCAAGGACAGTGCTCAGGCCCCGGGCGGAGCCGGTGCCCACGCCCCACGCCCCTCGGCCACACTCCCAGCCTCTGGCCTGCCTGGCCGCAGACACTCACTGGTACCCAGGAAGAGTACGTCATAGGTGCGGTGCAGGCCCGCGACGCGGTGCACGGCCACGCGCTGGTAGCGGGCCTGTGGCTGCAGCAGCAGCAGGCGGCTGCGGACCTGCCCGTCCATCAGGAAGTGGTCCTTGAGGAAGTTCAGCACGCGGTCGGGGAGCTGCAGGGACGAGTTGATCCTTCTCTCCCGGGTGCTGTTGGTGATGCACTGAAGGAGAAGGTGGCGGCGTGAGGCCAGCAACACGAGGGGAGGCAGGATGTCCGCCCACCCTCGGAAGCCATGGCATGTCACTAGCAGGTCTGTGGAGCCACGGGGCAAAGCCCAGGCTGTGGGCACCCAAGGGCCCCGCTGGCCAGTGTCCCTGCTGTGATGCTCCCAGCCCCTCCCCAGGCCTCCAGCAGCACAACCACACCACCTGCTCTGTGAGCATCCTTTGGCTGACCAGGTGTCCCAGTGGGGGGGCATGAGGTGCCCACAGTGAGTGCCTGATTCTCTCTGTAAGAGCCCTAAGACTTGGTACCCAGGAGTGATCCTCCACAGATGAGGCTCAAGGGTTGGGGATAAGCACCCAGTAGGGCAATGGTGAGATGTGCTCTACACACCCATGTCCTGGCTCAGGTCTGCTCTGGGGAAGCCCCTCAGGCTGGAAGGAAAGGAGAAAGAACTCTAGCCCGGCCTGTGCGGCTCAGTGATTGAGCATCGACCTATGAACCAGGAAGTCACGGTTCGATTCCCAGTCAGGGCACATGCCCAGGTTGAAGGCTCGATCCCCAGTGTGGGGCGTGCAGGAGACAGCCGATCAATGATTCTCTCTCATTGATGTTTCTCTCTCTCCCTCTCCCTTTGAAATCAATAAAAATCTATTTTTTAAAAGAAGAAAACTCTTTCTCGGGGCCTGGCCATTTATTACTCAAATAAATAAGGCGCTCACCGCCGAGGGGGAGGCACCGTGAGCCACAATGACAAAGGTACTGTGAGTGCCCGGATGGGGACACCCCTGCTCCCCTCCCGCCCCCCACAGCTTGGAAGGCACCCCACAGTTACGGTCACATCTAACCCAGCGGGACAAGCAGGCCTGGGCTTTGTCCCCACTTTCAAGATGAGAAAACAGACGTGACAGACTTGGAGGAGCCAAGTGATCCCAGCCTGGGAGAGGCCCCACCCCCCGGCTCCCCGCCCAGTGCAGGGAGCAGTCCTCACCGAGCCGGGCCGGGGCGTGGGCACCTCGTAGGCCACAGTGTACCACTGCAGCGTCTCCCGGTTCACCGCCTTGTAGAAGCCGTCGAAGGCCCTCTGCACGTCCTTCATGCTGAAGACACAGACGGCCGAGCCCTCTGTGGTCCCTCGGTGCCTACAAAAGAAGTGGCGATTAACCTGAGAGCCGGGACTCAGGATGAGGCGGGATCCCGGACCCAGCCCTGGCCACCCCTCACCCTCCCATCCCCAGCCAGGTCCGGCGGCCCTACCACTGGGACGTGAAGACCCCATAGAAGAGGGTGTCACGCCAGTCCTCGGGGCTGGGGCTCAGCGTGAAGACGTCCTGCAGCACGTTGAACGGGAAGCCGTCGCCGGGCCGCAAGCACAGCAGCTGGGCCTTCAGGAAGGACGTCCAGCGCTGCTGCAGGATCCGCCCGCCGCCCTCGTCGCCCTGGGGGAGGGAGAGAGGCCGCTCAGGCACGTAGGTTGGGGGCTGGGTGCTCCTCGCTGCCCCCTCCCCAACAGTAGCTGAGATGGACCGCAGGGAGGGCGGGCAAGTCACAGCCAGGCCTGAGCTCCATTGAAAATCAAGAACACCCGCTTGGCCTGCCTGGCTCAGTGGTGGAGCGTCAACCTATGAACAAGGAGGTCACGGTTCGATTCCCGGTCCGGGCACATGCCCAGTTGTGGGCTCGATCCCCAGTAGGGGGCGTGCAGGAGGCAGCCAATCAATGATTCTCTCTCATCAGTGATGTTTCTTTCCCTCTCCCTTCCTCTCTGAAATCAACAAAAATATTTATTTTTAAAAAAAGAAAAGATGAAGAACACCTGGAGGCAAGGTGCAGGTGCATCAGCGGGCTAAGACAGTGGTCGGCAAACTCCTTAGTCAACAGAGCCAAATATCAACAGTACAACGATTGAAATTTCTTTGGAGAGCCAAATTTTTTAAACTTAAACTTCTTCTAACGCCACTTCTTCAAAATAGACTCGCCCAGGCTGTGGTATTTTGTGGAAGAGCCACACTCAAGGGGCCAAAGAGCCGCATGTGGCTCGCGAGCCACAGTTTGCCAGCCACGGGGCTAAGTGAACGCCTGTGCTTTGCTTTCTGTGGAATCCCACAAAAAAGGACCAAGGGGCGTCTCCCTGCAAATATGGACACAGGTCATGACTTCCAGCTGAAGAACTGCATTTACAATGTAAGTCATGTTTGTAAATAGTCTTTTTTGTTGCTGTTGTTTTAATGTATGTTTATTTGATATAGTTTTTTTGTAATCCTATATAATAAAAGGTTAATATGCAAATTGACCAAACAGCAGAATGACCAGTCGCTATGATGCACACTGACCACCAGGGGGAAGACGCTCAATGCAGGAGCTGCCCCCTGGTGGTCAGTGTGCTCCCACAGGGGGAACACTGCTCAGCCAGAAGCCGGGCTCACGGCTGGCAGCTAAGGACCCCTTGGGGGATGTCTGTGGGGAGCAGGCCTAAGCCAGCAGGTGGACATCCCCTAAGGCAGTGGTTGGCAAACTGATGCTCGCGAGCCATGGTTTGCCGCTCTGTTAACTAATGAGTTTGCCCACCACTGCCCTGAGGGGCCCCAAACTGCGAGAGGGCACAGGCCAGACTGAAGGACCCTCTCTCCCCAGTGCACGAATGTCGTGCACCGGGCCTCTAGTATAAATATATGTATTTACACATATGCAAAACAACAACAACAACAACAAAAAAAAACGATTAGCAAGGAACCTTCTAGAACAGCCGTGGGCAAACTACGGCCCGCGGGCCGGATCCAGCCAGTTCGGCTGTTCTATCCAGCCCACGGAGCCGAAAGAGCGGAGGGTTCTCTTGCTCTCCCCTCCGCTGCTTTACTTTGAATTTATATTAGTTCACACAAACACTCCATCCATGCTTTTGTTCCAGCCCTCCGGTCCAATTTAAGAACCCATTGTGGCCCTCGAGTCAAAATGTTTGCCCACCCCTGTTCTAGAATGTTAACAGCGGTCACTTTTTATGGTGGGGCGATAGGAATGTGACATAATATTCAACCGCATGCCTAAAAGCTTTACATGGATTCAGTCCACACGACAACCTGAGCCAGGTGTGGCTATTGCTCCCATTGCACAGACCAGGGGGCTGTAACTGGGGGGTGGTGGGGAGTGTGCCAGGTTTACACGACCAGCAGGGGCTGGCTGAGCAGCAGGCAGCCTGGCCCCAGAGGCTCGACTCTGTATCGCGATGCTACTCTGCCTCTCTATCTTGTGATGTCTGTGTGTGCGTTCCTGTTCTGTAGTTCACATAAGAGAAAACAGTAAGAGGTATTTTGATTTAAAGGCCGTTAGCTAAGCCATTCTTCCCGGAGGTCAAGAGAAGGTCACAGAAGCAGGACCTCCTGGCGTTTCCTGACCCTGGACCGGGGGAGCCTTTGGGGACTCTGGGTGGCCCCCCCTCACCTTGCAGATGCGGGCGATGCGGGACACGATGGTGTTCTCAAAAAACTCGAACTCCTGGCCGGTCTCGCTGAAGAAGAAGTAGATCTTGTCATCGTCCCCTTGCAAGCTGCCCAGGCTCTCGGGAATGTAGGCCGAGGCCACAAACGCTGGGTCTGTGGGAGCCGGCAAGGAGCAGAGTCAGCCCAGGAATCCCAAACAGGCATCCCAAACAGGCGAGACTCTGTTCTCAGGCCCTGGAGGGGTGGTGGCGGGGTTGGGGGTGGGAGGCAGGCGGGGAGCACCCTTCCCAGGGCCCCTGGGCCTGCCCACGGGTGGGCAGTGGGGAGGGCTTCACCTTGGAGCCAGTTGAGGGAGCCTTCGGTCTTGATGGGGCGGCGGCTCTGGCTCCGGGAGATGGCCGGGTCATTCCCCTGGAAGTTGCCGACTGTCCCAGTATAGAGCTCGCCATCTGCCAAGAAAACATTCCCATGGGAACGGCCTCTTGGCGGGGCCTCCTCCCCCCCCTCCCCCCGCATAAGCCTGCAATGACCCTGGCCCTCCCCACTTCACTCGGGGTGCACAGAGGAGGGAGCAGGAACCCAAGGGCAGCCCAAGGTCACACCTGCACATCACCCCCGCCCCCCCATGGAGCCTCAACAAGGCCATCCTGCCCCCAATACTCACCAACCATTAGGGCCGTGGACTTGAAATTGGGGTCAAAGGGGCAACGGCCCTTGCCATCTTCCAGGAGGACATTCCCCGCCTTGTCCTGTGCCAGCGTGAAGTTCTCCACACTCTGTGGGGGAGCAGACAGGGGGGTTCAGGGGCACACCAGGGCAGGGGTGGGCTCTGCAGGAAAGGCGGGGGATGCTGGGAAAGGCAACTCGGAGGGGGAGGGGGCAGAGGTCAGACAGGCCGTCCTCCCCATCCTAGTGCTCAGGGCACAGTGCCCGCATCGTCTGGCAGTGACCTCTACGGTGGGCGCCAGAAGTCCCAGGTGGCAGAGGGGAGACGAGGCTTAGAAAGATGTGAGCCAGCCCTAGCCGGTTTGGCTCAGTGGATAGAGCGGCGGCCTGTGGACTGAAGGGTCCTGGGTTCGATTCCGGTCAAGGGCACATACCCAGGTTGTGGGCTCGATCCCCAGTAAGGAGTGTTCAGGAGGCAGCCAATCAATGATTCTCTCTCATCATTGATATTTCTCTCTCTCTCTCCTTTTCCCTTCCTCTCTGAAATCAATAAAAATACATTTTTTTTTTTTAAAAAAAAGACAGATGTGAGCCAGGAAGGGGTAGCGCCATGATGCAAACCCAGATATGTCTGATTCCAGGTTGGTGCTCCAAGCCAGAGCCTCTGCTAAGGTGTGTGGGGGGCAGACACATGGGTGTGAGGGGTGAGGAGGGTGTACAGGGCGGGCTGTGAGGCATCTACAGGGCGTGAGCTGTGGGTCAGCCAGGATCGCGGCGCCTGGGTGATTGCATGCGCTCCTCGTTCAGCTGGGGCTGGGCCAAGGGCTCCTGAAGCCCGGAGCTACCAAGACGCCTCGCTGGGACCTGCCCTACACCAGGGGGCGGTGCTGGAGAGCGGCTCTCTGGGGCAGAAAGCGGGGAGATTCGGGGCCAGCGGGGGGGCGGGGGGCACTCACGATGTAGGCGCAGAGGGGGCTGAAGGCCCCGGTGCCGCAGGTGAACAGGTGGCTGCTGTTGAGTGGCAGGAGGATCTTGATGTAGTTCTGACAGTCACGCTGGGGAGAGAGGGGCAGGATGTCAGGCTCAAGCCAGCCACCAGGGGGCACCACCGAGACCCAAGGCCAGGGCTGAGGGTGAGGCCTCAAATCGGGGACCACAAACGTGTATAGGTGGGACCTCGGGGCTCAGCCAGCTCTGTGGTCAGCAGCCTTTAGTTCCGTCTGGGGTGAGGCACGGAAATGCCTCCTCTTGGGCTGCCTTGGCCCCTGAAGGTCCTCAGTGCAAACGGGTAGTCCCTCCCAACCCACATGGGGAGGAAGCCACAGCCCAGAGCAGGAGACACTCGGCCTGAAGCCGGGCCCCAGACTCACGGGCAGCCTCCGAGAGTGTATCTAATAGCGTCTCCCATCCACCCTCTGAAAGCTCCCCAAACCCTTCTCCTCCGAGGTCTTTCCTTTTCATTAATGGCAACACCATCCTCTCGGCGGCTGAGGCCCCAAACCTCCCAGCCAGCCTCAAATTCCCACCTCGCACACCCGGCATTTCCCATCAGGAGACCCCACCTTCACAATACATCAGGAATATGACCACGTCTCCCTCCCTGGTCCAGGCCACCAGCACCTCCCCTCCCTCGCTGGTCTCCCTCCCTCTGTCCTCGCCGCGTGGAGGCCACTGTCCACCACTCTTGACAAACGCCCGGCCAGGCCACTCCTCTGCTCGGCCCTCCAGCGGTTCCTCAAACACCCCACTCAGAGTAAAACCCACAGGCCTGCTCCTCCTCCAGGTACCCCATGGTCAACTCCCTCACCGCCTTCTCCTCTTGGCTCAGATGTCACTTTTTTTGAAGGAAGTGTGTAACCTGACTACCTTTTCAATTGACTGATTTTTTGCCTGCTGTTCTTCTCTTTCACAATGAAGTCTCCAGTGTCTAAAAGTACCTGGGCACAAAGCAAGTGCTGTCCAGCCAGTGTGGCTCAGTGGTTGAGCATCGACCTATGATCGAGCCCTGGTCAAGGGCACATGCCCAGGTTGTGGGCTGGATCCCCAGTGGGGGGCATGCAGGAGGCAGCCGATCAATGATTCTCTCTCATCATTGGTATTTCTCTCTCTCTCTCCCTCTCCAAAATCAATTATATATAACCCCCTTCAACTCCTTTCTCCTCTCTGCTTGCATCATTCCCGGACCCAGGAGGTCAGTCTTCCAGTCCGCCTTCCCCACTGCCATAAATAAAAAAAAAAAAATATATATATATATATATATATATATATATATATATACATGTATATATATATATATATATATATATATATATATATATACACACACACATATATACATATACATATATTTTTTTATTTATTTATTTATTTTAAAGATACTATGTGCTGAATGGATGAAGTCAGGGGTGTCAGCACTTGAACTTGTGTCTTGATCCCAAGTCCGGCACTCTTTTGCCGTCTCCTTAGCTGCCCCCACTGCACTTAGGACCGGCGGCCTCTGGGAATAATGGGGAGTCCTCCAGAAGAACCCCGGGGACTGGATGAGACCTGCACCCACTGGTCTGGCCAAAACCAAACCAGGATCTGTCAGACCTGCCACATGAGGCACCATCTGCAGAGGGACACGACTGCTGTCCCCACCCAGTGGCTGCTCCTGCCGGAAGCTCACGTCCATCTGGCACTTATTTTGTGCTGGGTGCCTTATACCTATGACCTCACTGAATCCTCACTCACGGTACGTACCGTGAGACAGGCATCACTATCCCCATTTTATTTATTTTTATTTTTTAATATATTTGTATTGATTTCAGAAAGGAAATATCCTGCACGTCCCCCACTGGGGGATCAAGCTGCAACCCAGGCATGTGCCCTGACCAGGAATTAAACCATGACCTCCGGGTTCAATGCTCAATCACTGAGCCACGCCGGCCGGGCTACTATGCCCATTTCACAGATGGGAACACTAAGGCCCAGAGCGGCAAATCTACTGGTCCAAGATTCAGAGCCAGGTCTGGCCATCTCCAAAGCCTATGCCCGCCCACAACAGCCAGCTGCACCTGCTCCCCCTCTTGCTTCCATCCTGGGTCCAGGACCACTGCCCTCCATCCCACCTGCAGCCCAGGCCGCCTTCAGGTGCTGGCTCACCTGTGGGTCCTTGCCCTTGAAGCTGCACTGGTATTTCCTCTCGGCATCTGCGCTCCACAGCAGCTGGGGAACGAGGCAGCAGGTAAGTGTGCATGTAGAAATGGAGGGTCCAAAACCACCCCCCTCAACTCCTTTCTCCTCTCTGTTTGCATCATTCCCGGACCCAGGAGGTCAGTCTTCCAGTCCGCCTTCCCCACTGCCATCCTCTGCCCAGCTTCCCCAGCCCCGGGGGGCATCGTCTCTCACCTCCTGGTACTCCCCGCCCGGCAGGAAGCTGGCGCTGCTGTTGAGCGCGAAGAGGGCCTCTCGGGCCCCCACGTACAGGGTCTCCCCGTCCCTGCTCAGTAGAAGGGCTGTGTAGTTGGAGACGTTTTCAGCTTGGAATCTGAAGAATGGTCGCTCTTCAGAGTCTGGGGAGAGGAAGATGGACATTAGCCGGGGGCCACCCCTCCCACAAAACCCAACTTCTAGAACAACCAACATAGCCCAGCAAGGCGGTGGGTGGCAAGGGACCGAGGACAAGGGGATCAGGCTGACAGGGAGTAGCATTCCCGCCTCGCAAACATTATGCAAGAAACAAAGGCACGAAGATGAACGGAAAAGAATGTTAATTGTATAAAAAAAAAATCAGAACCAACTCCATGTCCCAGCACAGGGGGCTGGGTGTGAAAATCAACCCTCATACTTCACGGGACAGAACACAGCAGCTGGTAAAAATGATGCTTTTTCAGAAGCCCCAGAAAAACAAGCGAAGTTTCATTAGAAAGGCCTGGTCAAACTATGACGGGAACTGCCCTAGCCGGTTTGGCTCAGTGGATAGAGCGGACCGAAAGGTCCTGGGTTCGATTCCGGTCAAGGGCACGTACCTTGGTCGCAGGCTCCTCCCCGGCCCGGGCCCTAGTCAGGGTGTGTGCAGGAGGCAACCAATCGATGTGTTTCTCTCACATCGATGTTTCTCTCTGTCTTTCCCTCTCTCTTCCACTCTCCCTAAAATCAATGGAAAAATATCCTCGGGTGAGGATTAAAAAAATAATAATAAAATAAAATGATGGGAACTAAAATACAAAGTGATGGTGTTTGAGCCCGTGTCAGAATACAAGGAAGGAGACGGATTTCACACTCTCCTTCACGCGGCATCAGACCCAGAGAGAAGGCCTGGCAAGCACAGCCCACCCCTCGGCCCCTCAGGGACCAGGAGGATGTATGGAAGATGTATGGCTGTTAGACATTCATGTGCTCAACCTTGACCTCAGGAGCCTGAGCGGACAACGGACAGACACTGACGCTGGGGGCGAGGGCAGTTAGGGAAGTGGAGTCTCTCTCGTCCTCTGAGAGCAAAGGGCCACAAGATTCCGTCAGCGATTACGGGGAACAAGGAACTGAGGTTTATGCCTATTAATTTAAACTGCAAAGGTAACCAAACAGAGTGGCAGGAACTGTTTGGAGGAGGTGGGAAGGGTCTGAGTGCCAGACAGCCTTATTTCTTTTCTTTTCTTTTTTTTTTATATATTTGTATTGATTTCAGAGAGGAAGGGGGAGGGAAACATCTATGATGAGAGAATCATTGATCGGCTGCCTTCTGCATGCCCCCTACTGGGGATTGAGCCCACAACCCAGGTATGTGCCCTGACCTCCTGGTTCGTGGCTTGACACTCAACCACTGAGCCACACTGGCCGGGCTAGACAGCCTTATTTTTTTCAGCAGCAAATTAGATAAGCCAAGAAATAGGGATATAAACATTTTACTTACCTATACAGAGAAAACCACTGTGTAACAAGAAGTGTGAGTGAAAAGCGTTGCCCCTTTTAACCAGGTCTGGGGCTGGGCAAGAGTGAGGCAGTTACTGCTTTTCACAGCAAGTCCTATACTTAAAAAAAATTATGTGCATGTACCTTGATAAAAATTTCAAATATCTTTCATTGTTAGAGAATATGTAATGACAAGGAAATATACTAATGACATACCACTAAGTGAAACTAGGTTATAAAGTAGTATGTCTTGCTAGGTTCTATTTTTTGAATATGGTAAAGATATAAATATAGAGAAAAAATCGGGAAGAATGAATCACTGAAATGCTGAAGAGTGGTAGCCCTGGTAGGATTACAGGGAATTTCTTTTCCTTTTTCACGTGTTATCGTTTTTGACGCTACAGGTTGGACTTAGGTGATGCACAAAGAATGCATTAGAGCCCTAGCTGGTTTGGCTCAGTGGATAGAGCATTGGTTTACAGACTAAAGGGTCCCGGGTTCAATTCTGGTGAAGGGCACATGCCCGGGTTGTGGGCTCGATCCCTAGTGTGGGGAGTGCAGGAGGCAGCCGATCAATGATTCCCTCTCATCATTGATGTTTCTATCTCTCTTCCTCTCTGAAATCAATAAAAATATATACATATATTTTTAAAAAGAAATACATTAAAGAGGAGTACCATGCCGAAACCGGTTTGGCTCAGTGGATAGAGAGTCGGCCTGCGGCTGAAAGGTCCTGGGTTCGATTCCGGTCAAGGGCATGTACCTTGGTTGCGGGCACATCCCCAGTGGGAGGTGTGCAGGAGGCAGCTGATCGATGTTTCTCTCTCATCGATGTTTCTAGCTCTCTATCCCTCTCCCTTCCTCTCTGTAAAATATCAATAAAATATATTTAAAAAAATAAAAATAAAAAATAAAGAGGAGTACCAGGGCACTGTTGGTGCTCAGAGTGACTAATGGATTTGCAGTGGAATTATTCTAAAAATTCTAAGCAGCTGATATGAAAAGGAAAACATGCAGAAAGCAGCCACCCTGCCCAACCCCCGGCATCTCCTAACCGCCCAGTGGATTATGACCACGCAAACAAACACGGTCTCACGAAGCAGAGGACACAGAAGGCCGGCCGCATGCCAACAGAGCAGCTGGGAAAATGGCGTCGTGTGCGTTTCCACGGTGAGCGATTTTACATACCCCCAGCCTGGTTCCACAAGAGGGAGGAAAACACAAAGGAAAGAAGGTAATGAAACATAAACACTAACGTCGGAGCAGAGGGGAAAAACAAATCTGAAGGAAACATCGACACCAGAGAGGAAGGACAGATTCCCATAAGGAGGTCACAGGTCCGCATACATTTAGTGCCGAGCCTCCCAGTGGCCGAGGAGAAAAGGGAAACGAGGCTACCTTATCCTCACTATCCAAGAGGAGGAACTCATACCAGCGACAAGCCTCCCGCCTAGAACCGGAGTCGGAACTGGGTTGCTGGGGCCATTCACAGGGGAGAGTCCTGCCTAATGTTCAAGAGCCCGAACTCTGCTGCTGAAACCCTGCAGGGCAGCTGTGGTCGGAGACGTGAAGGCCTCTCTCTAAACTCCAAAGTCCAGCATCCCATTCCTGACGCTTCGCCACTTCCTATGGGCACTCTACACACTGGGAGGCCCGAGGGAAGTTTCCAACACAAACCTCCCGCTTCACGCAACCAAAACTTCCCAACACTCTGGTCCCAAGGATGTTGCTCGTGCTCAGGCCAATGAGCCGAGGAGTTGACCTTTCTGTGCTCCGCGCCTGCGAAGAACCGCCCCCCCTCAAGAGTGCCCTCCTGTTGGCCACCAGAGGTCCACTCGGGAAGGTGCCATGCTAAATGTGTCGTAGATATTGACTCTGCATGCGCGCAACATACCCCAGGAGGTAGGGACTGCTATTCTCCACACTTTGCAAATGGAGAAATCAAAGCTCAGAGAGATGAAGCAACATACACAAAGCCACGCCGAAAAAAAATGAGTCTGCAGGGGGAGGCTGGCACAGGAGGTCTCCTTCCTGAACCCTTCCATAGTCTGCCACATCACCCGGGAGATTGATTTATTTATTAAGTATACTAGTGGCCCGGTGCACGAAATTCAAAAAGGGAATTAGAAGAAATATTTTAATATTGCTATTTGCCCTTTCTCTATAATAGAAGTGTCAGAGATGAAAGAAAATTAGTAAAATGTATATGAAAATCTCCCTCCTGTTAGAGTCTGTGGCGTGCCGCGGGACCCAGAGTTAAGTCCCCGCCCACCCGCGTGTGCCTTGAAATTGCACGAAACCCAGACCTGGCTGGCCCCACCCCCATCAAGCCCCACAGGGTTGGGGGGCGCAGCCTCAGGTCCCCCGTCAAGCCCCGCTGAGTGGGGGGGCACAGCCTCAAGTCCCCCGGCCCCAGCGTGGGGGGCGTGGCCTCAGGCCCTCTGGCCCCAGCGTGAGGGCGTGACAACCATTTGTGTATTAGCTCTTTATTATATAGGATTTTCATTGATTTCATAGAGGAAGGGAGAGGGAGAGAGAGATAGAAACATCAATGATGAGAGAGAATTACGCCCCACACTGGGGATCGAGCCCACAACTTGGGCATGTTCCCCGACTGGGAATCAAACCGTGACCTCCTGGTTCGTGGGTCGGCGATCTACCACTGAGCCACACTGGGCATTCCAGCTCCAATGCCATGGACCTGGGACGGGGCCTAAAAATGTGCAGTTTTACAAGCTCCTCGGTGATTGTGGAGGAGAAGGCCCAAGAACCACAGTTTGAGAAGCACATAAGGTCCTCCATAGGGCAGTGCACAGGTCACCTCACTCGGCTTAGATTTTCTCATATGTATCACGGGGATAACACAGAAAATGCAGAACTCACAGCAGCCTCATGCGGAGTCAGTGAGACCAGGGCAAGTGGCTGGCATCCCTCCAGTGTCCTGAGAGCAAGGGCTGGCCCTAATGTGCGCATGCCTGTCTGCCTGCAGAGGGTAACTTAAGTCTGGGCAGGAGGCTGCTCTTGGCATCCGCCCAGATAATACAGAGATGTCAAAGGTCATCAGAGATAAAAGCTGAAGCCCAGGTGGCAGCTGGGCCCCACTCAGGCCTGGAAGGGAGGGGAAAATTGTCAAGGGTCACGCAGACAGAGCACAGCCGGCTGGAGGGGCAGCCAGGGTGCCAGCTGCTCATCCGGGTCCAGCCCAGCCCTCCACACAGCCAGCTGCTCAAAGGCCCTGCCCCTACTCCAGGTGCATTGGAGCACAGGGACGTGGCGCAGGGACACCAATGCCTCGGAGAGCTGAGTGAAGGGCCCCTTACACCACAGCTTCCCACTCGGGGGGAATCCTCCTGTGCCCCCCTGCCCTGGGCCTCTCAGACTCAAAGTCCTCAAGGTCTTGCCCCCCATGGTCTCCCTGCCCTGGGCTGGCTTCCTAACTGGAGTCCCAATGAGACAAATCAAGAGCCCTAGCCATTTTGGCTCAGTGGATAGAGCGTCGGCCTGCGGACCAAAGGGTCCTGGGTTCGATTTCAGTCAAGGGCACGTAACTCGGTTGCAGGCTCCTCCCTGGCCCGGGCCCTGGTCGGGGCGCGTGCAGGAGGCAACCAATCCATGTGTTTCTCTCACATCGATGTTTCTCTCTGTCTTTCCCTCTCTCTTCCACTCTCCCTAAAAATCAATGGAAAAATATCCTCGGGTGAGGATTAACAAACAAAACGAAAACAACAACAACATACAAAAAAACAAAAAACAAATCAGGAGTTCAGACTCTAGAAGCAGAGACCTGGGTTCAAATCCTGCCTCTGGCACTCACGCTCCCTTTGCCACCAGGACAAGCCACTTAACGTCTTGCAGCCTCACTTTCCTTATCTGTAAAATGGGGATAATAGCACCTCGCCTCATGGGGTTGTTATGAGAAGGAATGAGATTACGCATGTAAATAACAACACACATAATGAGCCACGTTTGCTGACTGCTTACTCCAAACGACTGCATGCACGCTACCCACCCAGTGCTGGCGCGGCGTCTGGCACACGACCAGCGCTCGAGTGGATCAAAAACAAAAGGCCAGAGCCCTGCAGGAAAATCCAGCCCGGTGAGCGCGGCCGGGGAGCGGGGCGGGGGGAGCAGCGCCTCCCTCGTCCTCCTGCGTAATTAAAACACTGGCGCCCAGTGATGCCAACCCAGGCCTGCACCTGGTCACACGGAGCCCAGGCCGGTCTCAGGGCATCAGCTCCGAGGTGGGGAGGTGCCAGCCACACGCGTGTGTGTGTGTGTGTGAGCTGGTCCCGGTTCCGTGGTGCTCTGAGTGATGGTCTCCCCCGAGTGGCCAGTGTCCAGGTCCCCTCCAGAGTCACAGCACAGACGTCTGTGTGGGCCCTGCCTGAGCTTGCCCGTGTGTGTGTGTGTGTGTGTGTGTGTGTGTGTGTGTGTGTGTGTCTGCGCCCCACCGCAGGGCTTGTCTGTGCTTGTGTGTTCGCTCCGGGGTGCTGTTTGTGCAGAGGTGACAGGGACGGGGTGCTTGGGCGCTCGGCTCCCCGGGCGCGCTGGCACACCTTGGGGTCCCTCTTTAGCTGCTACACTGCTCTGTGTGGTGGCGGGTGCCTCGCTGGGCCATCCTCCCCCCCACTAGCAGGTCAGCCCACTACCGAGAGAGCCAGGCCGCCTGAGGCTGTGGCCAGTTTTCCCAGGTGGGACGAAACCTTTGCGTCCATCCTGCAGACCTGAGCCGGGGGCTGTCCAGGGCTCCCAGGAGGCTGATAGGGGTGACAGGAAGCTGGTCATGTCAGAGACACCGGCAGGGCCCACTCCCCCACTCCGGGCCGGGGCATCAGCAGGAAGTGATGCGGAGACAGCTCAGTCCCCTGCCTCATCTAGAGGCTCACCTTCCCTGTGACTCAGCCGGAAGTGGGGAGTCTCTGGAGTGAGCCGGGAATAGGATCAGCACTGCCCCCACCCCAAGAGGTCCCCACCCAGGCCAGCAGGGCCATGACTCAGAGCCCCACCCCACCTTTCTCCTCTCGGTGGCTCCTGGCACCACACGGCTGACCTGGCCCTCACATCCCGCCCTCCACAGGCCCCGGCAGGAGGAGGCCGGCGGCAAGTACCAGCTTCCAGGGGAGTCAGAGCCAGGAAGGGTCCCCGGCGTGGGTGGCAGTCCCTTCTCCCTCAGCTGGAATCGCAAAGTCTCAGAGGGTCTGGGCCCCACAACCGTCTGGGGGAGCCTCCCAGATGCTTAGCAGGCGCACCTGCTCCCCAGGACTCACTCTGGACCCTTGGACCCGCTGTGCCAGCAGCAGCAGCGCCTCTGGGGCGAAGGTGCTGACTCAGGGACGAGGGCAGCCAGCGACCTAGACACACGTCCTCCCGCTGCACCACCCCAGCGCTGGGCAGGGCAGCCTGCTGGCCTGGAGGCAGTGGGCACACTCCGCCTTCACCAAACCAGAGCCAGGCAGAGTCCCCAACAGGGAAGTGGGGGGTGAGGAGGGCTGTGCTAAAAGTCCTCCCCGTGGACTGAGGTCACCGAGAGAGAGGCAGGAAGGCAAGGAGTCCAGCTCATGGCATCCGGCGTTCCGGGGCAGGTACACGAACGTCCCTGCTATCGCCCCCACCAAGCAGGCCCTGCCAGCACCCCCAGGTGGCCCAGCCCCTCCCAGACCTCCCTGTGCCCATCTGGCCAGGGCGCCCTCACCCAGGACCTGTCATGAGCCCCATCACCTGGGAGCCTGCTCTCCCACCTTCCCACCCAGGACCCTCCATTGGGGGCTGACTGCTTCATGACCCCTCTCTCCTGACATCCCTTTCCCTAAGGAAATCGGGGCCCCCAGGCATAAACTCTCAACTTCCCACTGCTCCCTGACTCTTCAGAGCCTGAGCTCTGTGCCATTAACCTCTGCCTCACAGAAAGCGGGTTTTCCCTTCAATATTTACCCCAGAAATATGCGTGCCTCCCTCCTCCCCTTTCTCAGCCAAAACCCTTCCAAGAGCCGGCGGCGCCATCCCCATCTCCAACCTCCCACTCACTGCAGTCAGGCCTCCACCGGCCCCGCGCACGCCAGGACCCACTGCCAGAGCCCCGGCACCCAGAGGCATGGCCTCCGTGGCACGTGGCCGTGGCCCCGTGGAGGTCCCCTGTCTTTGGGTGTCTGCCACACCAGCCTCAAGGTCACTTCCTGTCCCCCACACACACTCCTGGGCCTCCCTCCCTCCAAGAGCTAAGGCCCTGCGGTAGCACTTCCTAAGCACGTAGGACCAGTGGCTGGCAAGGTCCTGGCAAGGTCACCGTGACACAGACGTCACCACCTGCATTTTCCAGATGAGAAGGCCCAGGCGCGAGGCAGGTAAGCTGAGCGGGTACCCGGCTGGAAGAGTGGGGGAGCTGGGCTCTGAACCTGGGCTGCTGGCTCCAGGGCTGTGTGGAGGCCACTCTGCAGCCTCTCCAGGGTTTGCTTTTTTAAAAAGTATTTTTTATTGATTCCAGAGAGGAAGGGAGAGGGAAAAGAGAGAGAAACATCAATGATGAGAGAGAATCATGGATCGGCTGCCTCCTGCACGCCCCGCACTGGGGATGGAGCTCACAACCTGGGCATGTGCCCTGACTGGGAATCGAACTGTGACCTCCTGGTTCCTGGGTCGACACTCAACCACTGAGCCACTCAACCAATGGCTGGGCTCCAGGGTTCGCTCTTGAATGCCCTTGTTCCCTGGCTCCTGCCCTTGGCCCCGGGGTCCCCACACCCACGCCCAGTGCTTCACTGACCCGGACGCTGGTAACTCCCAAAGCTCTTCATCCAGTCAAGACGTTCCTCCAACATGCCACTGCGGGACCTCCTGCCCCCGCTTCAGCCTGGGGTCTCTGGGGCACCACACACCCAGCTGCAAACCTTGCACTGTACTTCCTCCCTCCCTCCCTGTCACCCAAGGACATCCATCCAATCCACAATCAAATCCTGCCAGTGTTTCCTGCTCAGTGCTTTCGAAACGTATTCCCATCACTGCGCCCAAAATCATCTGCGTACAGAACCAGGCCAGCACCCCCCACCCCGGCATCTGCAGCAGCCTCGCCCAGGGGGCTCCAGCTCCACCGAGGCGAGAGGGCTCCAGGGGACCTGTCACTGTCCTCGGTACCCGCACCGTGCCCCACTGTCCAAGCCCCTGACTCACCAAGCCCTTGCACGTCCCCCTCCCGTTTCAACTCAGTGACACCAAGGTCCCATTTCCCCTCTCGGTCTTTGCTCAGGCAGCGCCCCCACCTGGAAGGCCCTTCCTTTTTAAAATATTTTTATTGTTTTCAGAGAGGAAGGGAGAGAGAGGGAGAAATAGAAACATCAATGATGAGAGAGAATCATTGATCGGCTGCCTCCTGGCACACCCCACTGGGGATGGTGCCCTGACTGGGAATTGAACCATGACCTCCTGGCTCATAGATCAATGATCAACCACTGAACCATGCTGGCTGAGCACGGAAGACCTACTCCTACTCATCCGTCAAGACTCAGTTTCTTCTACTCCATGAGGCCTTCCTGAATCCCCAGCTGGGCGAGGGCCCCTTCTCTGCGCCCACATTTCCCCTGCACACCTCCCCGATGCACTGGCCACACAGTGTCATGATGATGGGCTTTCTAGCTATTCCATGAAGCTGACTGCGCCTTGAAGACCAACTATCTTATTCCTATTTATAGCCCACTAGAGCCCTGGTGGGTGAAATTCATGCACGGGGGTCGCTAGGCCTGGCTGGCGATCAGGGCCGATCAGGTTCCCCGTCTCCCCGCCTCCTTCTTCCCTCAATGCCCGCACGCCCACAGTTCCCTGCCTCCCCACGTCCCCACCTCCTCCTTCCCTTGCCGCCCGCATCCACTGCCACCCACCCCGGGTTCCCCGTCCCAGCTGGGGGCCCAGCTCCGATCAGGCAATTGGGACCTGCCGGCCGGGGGGAGGGACTGGGAGGTTATCCAGCAGGCCCCATCAGCGATCGGGGCCTGTGGGCTTGGGCAGCTCCTGCGTTGAGCGTCTGCCCCCTGGTGGTCAGTGTGTATCATAGCGACGGGTTGTTCTGTCGTAACAGTTGCTTAGGCTTTTATATATAAAGATAGATATTTGTATCACCTGGCCAGGTGAGTTCCAAGGAATTGTTCGATTTGATAAACATCTGTTGACTGAATGAATGACAAGAGTCCTAAGTCCCAATTCGGATGCTCCGGTCCAGGGAGGGGCACCAGATCAAAGGGGCAGTCTGGCCCTAGCCGGTATGGCTCAGTGGATGGAGCATTGGCCTATGAACTGAAGGGTCCCGGGTTTGATTCCGGTCAAGGACACATGCCTGGGTTGTGGGCTTGATTCCCAGTAGGGGGCATGCAGGAGGCAGCCGATCAATGATTCTCTCTCATCATTGATGTTTCTATCTCTTCTTCTCCCTTCCTTTCAGAAATCAATAAAAATATATCTTTTTAAAAAGGGGTGGGGCAGTCTGGAGGCCCTGAGGCCTCACGCTCGCACTGCCCCTACTCTGCCCCCTCCCCAAAGCACCGGACACGCTGTCCAGGGTGCAGACGGAAGTGTGACAGCTAAAGGCACTGCAGGGAGGCAGGAGAGGCCACAGCGACCGGGAGGCCCATGCCTGAGTCCTGACTTGAATCACCAACCAGCTGTGCAACCCTCAACAGGCACCTGACCTCTCTACGCTAGGAAGACCCAATAAATGCAGCCCTGCTCCCAGGCTACAGGGTCACCAATAGCCATGCCCTAGCCATGGCCCCCACACCCCAACTGCCTTCCTTCCTCCCCACCTTTGCTCCGAGTAAGCACCTGGCACCCTGGGGGCTGCCGCTTAGCCCCCATGCTTGCTGCTAATGGGATGGGGGCCCGGCCTTGTCAGTCTTCAGAAGGGCTAAAAACCTGGATTTTTATAGAAAACTTCCTGAGTGTTAAATATTGGTGACCACTGCAAGTTTCTCTAAAACACTTGGAGGCCAAACAAAACACATCTGCAGCTGGCCCTGGCCCGCTGCCCCCGGGATGCCACGCCTACTGGAGAGTTTCGCATCCGTCCGCCATGCACCGCGTCCCTGGCCAAGGCTGCGGGGTTGGCCCTATTTCCGACCGGGCAATACCATTAGGGGCCTCAGCTGGATCCCTGTCCCATCCAGGGTATGACCTCGATAGAGTTCTTTACCAGAAGGAAGTACATAGCCCAGGGGTCCTCAAACTGTTTAAACAGGGGGCCAGTTCACTGTCCCTCAGACCACTGGAGGGCCGGACTATAGTTTAAAAAAAAAACTATGAACAAATTCCTATGCGCACTGCGGGCCCGGGACGAGTCGGCTGCTAAGCAGGACAGGCAGCGGCACCCGGCGGGCCGGATAAATGTCCTCGGCGGGCCGCATGTGGCCCGTGGGCCGAAGTTTGAGGACACCTGAGTCATAGCCTATCAATTATTCAAGACTGGGCTGGGTCCTTTTGCTGCTTTTTTGTACATTTCACAAGTGACGCAGGAGGCACCTGCGCTGATGGAAGGATGTGGCTCTCGTGGCAGACAGCTGTGGCTCAAGGCTTGGCCCCCAACTTTTCTGGCTGTGTGACCATGGCAATGTGAATCGACTTCTCTGAGCCTCGGTTCCCTCCCCTGTGCAAAATGGAACAACGCCACCACCCCCAAACCCAAGGGCAGTGCCTGGCACACAGTGGGCCATCCTGGGAGGTTTCCTCTCCCTGGCTGGTAGCGCCTGTCTCAGAGGATGGGCAAGAGGTAAGATGGGGGGCAAAAGAGAGGCAGCGAGTTGGTTGATTTGGCCCCTCTCTCTTTCTTTTTTTTAATCCTCACCTAAGGATATTTTTCCGTTGATTTTAGGGAGAGTGGAAGAGAGAGGGAAAGACAGAGAGAAATATTGATGTGAGAGAAACACATCAATTGGTTGCCTCCTGCATGCGCCCTGACCAGGGCCCGGGCCAGGCAGGAGCCTGCAACCGAGGTACATGCCCTTCACCGGAATCGAACTCGGGACCCTTCGGTCCGCAGGCTGATGCTCTATCCACTGAGCCACACCGGCTAGAGCCACTTGGCCCCTCTTTAGGAATTCTGATAAAATTAGGTTTCTGTCTACTGTCCCCACCGAGACCCCCTCGCCACAGGACCCCACTCTCCAAACCCCACTACGCTATGAGGATGGGCTTCTCAGAGGACCCACAAGTGCAGACCAGAGAGGTCCCATGGAGACTGGGTCGAGCAAGATGTCTTTGACAAAATACTTCCCCTCTCTGAACCTCAGCTATCTGATCGGTAAAATGGGGATAACTGCACCTGCCATGCAGGTGGATACAAGACAACTAAAGCCTGGGGCCCCCGAAGCTCTATACCTGTGACCCGCCTTCTACCTTCTCCCGAGCTCTGAACGCCGGACACAAACTGTGAGAACCCTGGCTGTGCCACCGAGGGGCTGGAGGACTGACTCATGAGCCACCGCTTTTGTGTGACTCCAGTGGGGATGGTCACACAAAAGCGGTGGCTCACGAGTGACTAGGGAGCCCAGCCGATGTGGCTCAGTGATTGAGTGTCGACCTATCAACCAAGAGGTCATGGTTCGATTCCTGGTCATGCCCGGATGTGGGCTCCATCCCCCGTTGGCATGCAGGAGGCAGCCAATTGATCAGTGATTTTCTCTCATCATTGATGTTTCTCTCTCTTTCTCTCTCCCTCTCTGAAATCAATACAAATATATTTTCTTTTTTAAAAAATATATTTTATTGATTTTTTACAGAGAGGAAGGGAGAGGGAGAGAGAGTTAGAAACATCAATGAGAAACATCGATCAGCTGCCTCCTGCACACCCCCTACTGGGGATGTGCCCGCAACCAAGGTACATGTCTTTGACCGGAATCAAACCTGGGACCCTTCAGTCCAGAGGCCGACGCTCTATCTACTGAGCCAAACCAGCTAGGACCAAATATATTTTCAAAAAGTAGGAAAAGAGTGACCAGGGAGACGATACAGGGCTAGGAGCAGAGAAAAGGCTTGTTGCCTTGGGAAAGGCAGGAGATGGCATGATGGGACCTCAGGTACATGTCCCAAGACAGCCGCCTCTGTGTAAGCCACTCTCCACCCTGGGCACAGGGTAGCGCGCCAGGACGGGGAGGTCAGAACGCGAGGAGGTGGGGGCAGGGGCCAGCTGGGGGAGCAGCAGGAGCTGCTGAGGGCAGGCCTGCGTGGACCACCTGTACCTCAGGAGTCTCAAGTTGTTTGCTCCTCTCCCCGCTCATCCCCCTGGGAAGGGTCATATCAGAGCCCTGTCCACCCATCCTGAATATCCATGGGGATGGCGGAGTGGGGGGGGAGGGCGGGGGGAGGGAGGGCACAGGCCCTAAGAAGGGGACACAGGAGTGATTGACAACACGACCCCAGCCCACCTTTCCTCCAGGCCCTGTGCCACCCCGCCTTTCTAGTCTGGAGGAGTGAGCAGGTGTATCCAGATGTGCCCCCAAAATTGTGCAAGCTCAGAGCTCACAGGCATTTCGACACCCAGCTGAGCGTGGGTCATGCAGAGGGCAGAGTGGAGCCAGCAAGGGGCAGGGAGGAGGGCGGTGCAGCCCAGCCCCCGGCAGAGGAGGCAGTTGGAAGAGCTGAACCAGGAGCACCTGGAAAGGGGACTAAAGGAAGCATCATCACCTTTGCTTCTCCCCCAGGGCAATGGTGAGGAAGTCTGCACCACTTCCTGCCCGGCTGGCGGCCTTGACACCTCGCAGAGGGCCTGCATTCAGCCGGGCTCAGACAGTGTCTACCCAATGTCTACCCAACGAATGCAACAATCTCCCCAGGCTAGGCAGGCAGGAAATTCCCACCAAGGGGAGCAGGAGCCGCTGCCTGTATATGTATATGTATATGTATATGTATATGTATATATGTATGTATGTATGTGTGTATATATATATGTGTGTGTGTGTATTTTTTTTTTTTATTGATTTCAGAGAGGAAGGAAGAGAGAGAGAGAGATAGAAACATCGATGATGAGAGAGAATCACTGATCAGCTGCCTCCTGCATGCCCCACACTGGGGATCAAGCCCACAACCTGGGCATGTGCCCTTGACTGGAATCGAACCCGGGACCCTTCAGTCCGCAGGCCAACGTTCTATCCACTGAGCCACACCAGCTGGGGCTTTTACTGGGGATGCCGCACGTGCCAGGTAGCGTGCCAGACTTCACATCCATAAACTCTGAGAAGGTTCCCGTTACTATTCCCATCTTGCCAATGTGAAAAGGGGCCTGGAGGAGGCAGGAGCTCACCCGGCTGTGGTGGCTCAGTGGTTGAGCATTGACCTATGAACCAGGAGGCCACGGTTCGATTCCCGGTCAGGGCACATGCCTGGGTTGTGGGCTCAATTCCCGATCGTGCAGGAGGCAGCCGATCAATGATTCTCTCTTGCTCTCTTCCTCTCTTCCTCTTAAAATCAATAAAAATATATTTTAAAAAAATAAAATAAGGGCTAGCTAGTCTTCAACGCCAGGCCAGCAGCACCCACACTTGTGGCTCTGTCCATGCGGCATCCCTGGAGGGAAACAAGTCACCACCCAGAAAAAGACTTCAAAAGCGGCCTGGCCTGGCCGGTGTGGCTCAGTGGTTGAGCATCGACCTATGAACCAGGAGGTCCTGATTTGATTCCCAGTCAGCGCATATGCCCAGGTTGCGGGCTCGATCCCCAGTGGGGGGGGGGGCATGGAGGAGGCAACCAATCAATGACTCTCAACATTGATGTTCCTCTCTCTCTCTCTCTCTCTCTCTCTCTCTCTCTCTTCCTTTCTACAATTAAAAAAAACCAAAAAACAAAAACAGCCTGTACTGCTGCGGGCTTCTCAGAGCAGACTGACCCTGGGTGCCCACTCCGGGGTCAGAGGACAAGTAGCTGATTCGTGCCCCATTCTCTGGGCTCAATGGGGTTTTGTTGACTGCAGGGTGCAGGCCTGCCGATTTAGTTCCAATCTGGTTTGGAAACACGGTGTCCAGAGCTTCCCAGGCAGGCACTTCAGGGCAGGGTGAAAATGAACAACTCCTTTTAGTTGCCCAAATAAGGGGACCCATTAAGACTTCCATGAGCCACAGGAGCCGGGTTTTGTTTCTGGCCTCGCAGCTCACACACCCCGGCCATCATTTCCACTCAGCATCTCTCCTGCTCCCGACACAGCGGCCCCCTGGGTCCTGCAACTCCACGCCACCCAGCTTCCAATCCAGCAGAACCCAAATTCCACACGCGTCTCTGAAGCGCCTCTCCCAGAGACAAGCCACTTCCTCTGAGGGCCCCGGCCTGCACTGCTGGGCCTGGAGCCCCCAGGCCCCCTCCCCGTCCTGGCCATGAGTGCAGCACCCCTCCTGGCGGCCCCAGGAGTCTGATGGACAGTAATGAGGGTCCCATAGGAAGGACGCTCCACTTTCAGGGGTTTATTTCAAACCACAGACACAGCCTACTGTCTCCAGGCATCCAGGCCCTGGGGGGGGGGCAGGAATGGGGGGGTTCCAGGAGGGGAGGGCAGATGGCAGGGAAGGGGGTATGGGCTCTAGCTCCATGCCTTTCTCCCTGTTCTGAGAGGAAGGTGCCCAGGGGCCCGGTGCCCAGTGTCCCATGGTCACCATGGTCCTGCCCAGGATGGGCAGGCTGCCAGGAACATCTAACGAGCCCCCAGGGATGAGGCAGGAAGCTGCCTCAAGCCCCGGTGGGAAGGTGAGCCTGGGCCGTCACCAGAGAATTCCCCTCTGGGGCACCCAGCCCTGTAGGACAAGCAGCACACAGACGGGAGGGGGGCGGGCAGCCAGGGCCAGGAGGAAGCCTGGTGGGGCGGGCACGCCGGGCTGTGGTGCAGCTCAGTAAAGCGTGGATATGTGCTCAGCTCACAGCTCACAAGGTCAGGTGTCAGGGAGCTGCTGAACTCTGCCAGGCTTTGCGGGACCAGAACAAGAAGTCCCCTCTGGGCTGACTCAGCCTCAAGAACACAGGGGAGGGTCTAGTTCCTCCAGGAGTCACAGCTTAGAGGGCAGAGTATGGACTGCATTTCAACCCCTCAGCGGTGCCCCCCAAATGTGTCATCTCAGGGGTCCTCACAGATGAACTCGAGTGTCTCAGTCCTCCCGGGGTTAGGATTTTAACATGATTTGTGTGTGTGTGTGTGTGTGTGTGTGTGTGTGTGTGTGTGTGGTTAATCCTCACCCAAGGATATTTTTCCACTGATTTTTAGAGAGAGTGGAAGGGAGAGAGAGAGAGAGAGACAGAGAGAGAAATATTGATGTGAAAGACACATATCAACTGGTTGCCTCCCACAAGCACCCTGACCAGGGCCAGGGATTGAGCCTGCAACTGAGGTCCGTGCCCTTAGTTGGAATGCCTCCGACTAGAATGGAACTCAGGACCCTTCAGTCCTCCGGCCGAAGCTCTGTCCAGGAGCTAAACCAGCTAGAACTAACACGAATTTGAGAACGACACAGACATGCTGACCACAGCACCAAGTGCCCTGTGCAGGGGGTGCTGGAGTGTGGCAGCCGTACTGCGGCCTGGCAATGGTCACGGGTCTGAGGAAGTGGCCAGGTCTCGGAGCTGTGTGGGGAATCACCCCGAAGTATCCCAGCTGCTCTCAGAAAGCAGGTGCTCTCGGTTCCTCCTCACGGCTCCCCAACTTAGTGACCCCATGAGTGGTCCCCATGGAGTTCCAGAGCTGGTCACAAGACCTGGTACATCTGACATGCCCCTTGGGCCATCCACACATGGAATCCCTTGAGCATCAGTCCCCACCTCCTCTCACCTGCTCCCAAAGCTGAGAGGGTCTGACGGCAAAAGGGAGCTGTGGCCACAACAGAGAAACAGCCAGGCGGCAGCAGGCCCGGGTCCGGATACACGTGTACCCTCACTTAAGCCGGAGCACCCAAGGGGCTGCGGTCAAACCACAGGCCAGCACCGCCCCACCCCAGGCAGAATCGCCCCAGATCTGCAGGACATGCCAGGCTGGAGTCTGTGCCCAACACAACAGCAATGACAGCGAGCACTCCCTGAGCAGTTTCTTGTGCCAAGCCCTGTCCTAAGGACTTTGCAGATATAAACGGGATTGAGTCCTCACAACTGAGGCAGGTGCTGGTGTTCTCCCTATTTCACAGATGGGGAAATCAAGGCTCACAGAGGTTAGGCGGCTCGTTCGAGGTCACGTGGTTCCTAAGCGGCAGAGGCTGGTTTGTAGCCAGGCCACCTTCTCAGCAGTCCTGGGCCACGTTTCAGCTAGGGTTACTCGGGGCCACGAGGCTGATTTGAGTGCTGATTCTGCTACTCTTTCCTTTTGCAAACGGAATGCTCTTAGGGGTGGGGATGCTATAAGAAAAGGACTCTGTGACCTGGAATGTACAGGTCCTTTATTCTAATTCATACAGTGTGACAACCAGCGAGTGAAAGGGTTGGAGAAACAACACCTATAGACATTATGCCCACGCAGTACACCTGGTTTCACCAACTCTCCAAGACAGACTTGCAAGGTAGCTGTGAGCGGGAGTATTTTGCAGGCGAGCAACCTGGGGCTCAGGGAGGAGGGACTGACTTGCCTAGTAGTAGAAATGGGCTTAGAATCCAAGTCCCTCTGATTTCAAAGAGAAATCGGAGAAGCAACCAGGTGAGGGGGGCGGGGGTAAGGAGAGGGGAGAGCAGAGGGCTGGAAAGGGAGGGGGCCACAGAAGCAGCTGTGAGCTCCAGGGGAGGGACCTGGTCCAGGAGGATGGTCCTCCTGGCTCCAGGGCCTGGAGTCTGGGCGCACCCAGACTGCCCCCCTCCCTCGTACGGCCCCTCCCAGGTCCTGGGGGATCCCACCGTGTCCATTAGGGTGAAGGATGGGGCGCCGGCCCTTCCTTCTGTGACTTGCTGGAATACCAAACCCCAGTGTTTACGGGCCGCAAGCACAGCCCCCTCCCTCCACCCCGCGCTGCCCTCGGGGGCGGCACCGCGGCTGGCTCTGGTCAGCATCAAAGACAAGCAGATGCGCAGGCGGACCGGCGGGTAGCCAGCGCCTGGGATGGGGGGGTGGTGGGGGTGTCACCGCCGAAAGTGCACCCTAAAGAGGCAGCAGGGGGCGAGGACCCCGCCCGCATTAAAAGAATGGAAGAAAGGAGCCCGCGGCCCCAACCGCTCCTCTCTCCCTCCCTCCCCCCGCGCAGCGCTTTCAAAGGAGGAGGGGTCCCAGTGAACCCCACGTCTCCAACGGGCCCCCTGCCTCCTTTGTCACAGCAACGTCCGCACGAGGCACTCGGGGCCGCCTCCCCTCCCCGGGCACGCGCCCCGCAGGGTCGCCCGCACTCACCCAGCGGCAGGCTGATCCGGGGGACGAGCGCCCAAGTCGCAGGCGGCGGCGGCAGCAGCAGCAGCAGGAGCAGCAGCAGCAGCGGCGGCGGCCGGGTCCCCGGGGCCATCACGGCGCGCGCGGCTCCGACAGCGACGGCGTCCTCCCGGCTCCGGCTCAGGTGGTTCCACTGGACTCGCGGGCGGCAGCCCCGCCCCCGGACCTGGGGGGGTTGGGGTACGGGTCACGTGGCCGCCGAGAGCGCGCCCCTCCGACCCCCACAGCGCGGTCCCGCTGGCCTGGCTCCGAGAAAGCTCTCCCGGGATCGCGGGGCGGAGGGCGGCGCCGGAGGAGGAAGTGGACGGCGTCCTGCCTCTCCCAGCTCCGCTCCCCGCCCTCCCGCCCCTTCCCCCTTCCTCCTTCCTGGGCGCTGCAGCCGACCTCGGGGGCGCCAGCTGGGTGCGCGCCTGGAGAGGCCAAGTCCGGGGATCCCCGGACGCCGAGGCGGCTGGAGCGCGGGGCGCCGAGGGAAGCGGGGCCACAGATCCCCGCCCCCACCTCCAGACCCTCCCACCGCCGCCCCGGCCCCTTCCGGCTGCTCCGCGACCCTCGGCGAGCGGGAGGTTTGGGAAAACCTGTGGGTCTCTCCACTGTGCGCCTCCTGAGGGTCTGGCCTGGGTCTTGCCCCTTTAGTCCTCCTCCCCCGCTAATGCTCCTGGCACCCACTTGTCCGTGACCGAATAAACGCGGCCGAGCTGGTGCTGACGCCGGGGCTAGTTGCTTCTTAAATAAATTTCTAATTTCTGCTCGGGTCAGTCCACCTTACGTCCTGGCTGCGCTCACTGCAGGCCCACCACTCAGTGCCCTGCGGGGGCGTCCGCGCTTAGAATTCTGTCCACACGCAGCCAGATCTCGGGTGGGAGGAGCGGTGCAAGATTAATTTACGTGGAATAATAGGATTTAATACACAGCCAAGGAGGTGAGACCTTCTCCACAAGCCTGCACGTAGCCAGGCAGGAGACAGTACTCCCTGAGGCAGGAGGGATCCGGGAGGCACCCACTTAGAAGAGGCACAGTCCACCACCCCACCCCACCCCCATTCCTGGTTCCTAACATCCCCCAGGATGGAACAACCTGCACCCCTAAGTAAGTCCCAAAACCAATGTAGTGGCTCCCTCTCAACATTAAAAAAAGAAATAGACACAACAGTATCAAACTGCAAAGATCGTAAAAAGGAAAAGTAATGCCCTGGTCGGTTTGGCTCAGTGGATAGAGCATTGACTTGCGGACCAAAGGGTCGCGGTTCGATTCCAGTCAAGGGAACATACCGGGCTCTCCCAGGAAGCAACCAATCGATGTGTTTCTCTCACATGGATGTTTCTCTCTGTCTTTCCCTCTCTCATCCACTCTCCCTAAAAATCAATGGGAAAATATCCTCGGGTGAGGATTAACAAAAAATAAAGGAGAAGTAACGTTTGGGAAACGGTTCAACGTTTCCTACGAGCGCACAGGACCACAGTCAGATGTAATTCTTCCTGTAGTTCCACTTGAAAGCAGTTCCCAAACCCCCGCTCGTCATTTCCATGGCAGTGCGAACAGCCGCCCCAGGAATGAGCTGCCATCCTGGGAAAGTTCCTCTTCATCCCTGGCCAAACCGAGCTTCCTCAGAGCCAACACCTTTTGCTCTCACCCCACCCCCAGGGCCTGCCGCATCCTGGGCCACAGGGTGGCTGTCAGGGTGGGCACAGCACTCACATGGTCCCCACTGTCCTCTCTTGCAGCCAAGCTTCCCCGTGTTCCATGATTTCTGCATCTCCACCATCCCGACACCCATCTATGGGCAAGGGCCAGGCGACAGGGGCTCCCAAGAAAAGACAACAAAAAAAGAAAAAGAAAAAAAACACACCACACACAAAAATAAAAAAGAAAGGGTCTCGCCCAGCCGGCATGGCTCAGTGGTTGAGCGTCGACCTATGAACCAAGAGGTCACGGTTCGATTTCAGGTCTGGGCACATAACTGGGTTTCAGGCTCGATCCCCAGTGTGGGGCGTGCAGGAGGCAGCTGATCAATGATTCTCATCATTGATGCTTCGATCCCTCTCTCCCTCTCTTCCTCACTGAAATCAATAAAAATATATTTAAAAGAAAAAAAAAGAATAAGAAAATAAGGAGATCTCAGCATTGGACACAGAATTGCACCTGGGATGTGGGCAGCACCAAGCACCCCACTTCTAGCCCGGCCAGGCCTTGGACACCACCTCTCTCAGTGCCATCCATCCACCTGCAGCCAGTGATGCCCAAGCCTCCGGCTCCACCCCAGGACTACTCACGGGCTCTGTGCTAGGACCTTTGCCCTGGCTACTCTCTCTGCCTGGAGCCTTCTCTCCCAATAGCCACCAGGATGGGTCCCTTCCTCCAAGTCTTTGCTCAAAGATCATTTTTTTTTTTTTTTTTAATGCTAGGGCATCTTTTTTTAAAATTTGTTTTTTTTATTATTGATAAAGAGGGAGAGAAATATAGAAACATCAATGATGAGAGAGAATCATTGATGGGCTGCCTCCTGCACGCCCCCTACTGAGCAACCTAAGCATGTGCCCTGACTGGGAATTGAACAGTGACCTCCTGGTTCATAGGTTGATACTCAACCACTGAGCCACACCGGCCGGGCAAAGATCACCTTCTTGAAGAATCCACACTTCCCCCAATATTCCCCTTACCCTGAGGTTGTTTTTTCTTCCTTTTTTGCAAGGCACTCATCACCTAATAACATTCTACTGTATATGATTTGCTTATTTGTTGTGGTTTTTCTTTATTGTCTGAACGCCCCACCTGCCCCTCCATCCACAAAATATTGACTGAGAAGGACAGGGATTTTTGCTTATCTGCTTGTTACTTATCCCAAGCCTCCAAAACAGTGCCTGGCATGTAATAGGCCCTCAAGGAGTATTGGCTGAATGAATGAATGAATGAATGAATGAATAGATGGATGCAACTTAAGGATCATGGAATGCTGCTGGCACCCGTCAACCAACAAAGGTATATCACCTTTGGTCCAATAGAGTTCCTCCCAAACATGAAATTATGCAATGTCTTTCTTCAACCAAAGCACAGCACTTCCTACTGACCTCCTTTAAATCTATTGGTCCTGGTCCAGATTTCACCCCATGGAGGGCATTCTGAGTATCTACTCTATTATGATACATTTTGCTTCCCCTCCCAGTTTTCAGTCATCTTTAAACTTGATAAGCATTCTTATGCCTTTACTCAAGTCTCTGATAAGAATACTGGGCGAGCCCTAGCCAGTTTAGCTCAGTGGATAGAGCGTCGACCTGCGGACTGAAGGTTCCTGGGTTTGATTCCCATCAAGGGCACATACCTGGGTTACAGGCTCCTCCCTGGACCGGGTCCTGGTCGGGGCTCGTGCAGGAGGCAACCAATCCATGTGTTTCTGTCACATCGATATTTCTCTCTGTCTTTTCCTCTCTCTTCCACTCTCTCTAAAAATCAATGGCAAAATATCATCAGGTGATGATAAAAAAAAAAAAAAAAAAAAAAAAAAAAGAATATTGGGTCAGCACACCTAGCACCCAGTTCTTGGTTTCTAAATATCTCTTTCCAATAATAGGTGCCAGGACTGTGGGGAAATGAAAGAGAAAGTAAAAGGTAAGCCAGGGAGCCCTAACTGGTTTGGCTCAGTGGATAGAGCGTCGGCCTGTGGACTGAAAGGTCCCAGGTTCGATTCTGGTCAAGGGCATGTACCTTGGTTGCGGGCACATCCCCAATAGGAGGTGTGCAGGAGGCAGCTGATTGGTGTTTCTCTCTCATCAATGTTTCTAACTCTCTATCCTTCTCCCTTCCTCTCTGTAAAAAATCAATAAAATATATTTAAAAAAAAAAAAAAAAAGGTAAGCCAGGGATATTTTGTTGGGCCAGAAAGCAAGGAAGTGGTTAAAGACTAATGGGATCATGTCAAAAGGATATATGGGGCCAGCTTGATGACCCAACTTGGGACAAGTTGCGCATCAAAACCAATAAGGAAATAATGGATTCTAATGCATGAAATGAAAAACAATCCACCCGTCCACAGTGACATTCAGAGAAACACAGAGGGAGAGAAGGGGCAGAAAGGAAGCTTTCTTGTACAGAAATATGCCGGCCGGAAAATGTAGAAGAAATGATAGAATTGGAAAATCTAGATTCAAGCAAGGATCATCACTGGATGCTCAGCCACTGGGTGGAAGGTTGTTAGGAAACTGTGTAATAACAAGGTCTCAAATCCTGTCCCTCAGGTGACTCCGTAATTTCCAAAGAGAAACGGTACCTCTAAGGGAGGGCTTTAGCTTTCACGATCTTAACCAAGCAGTTTAAGTCAGCATCACCAGACCCTTGCCGGGTAGCTCAGATGGTTAGAGCATCGTCAGATATGCCAAGGTTTCAGATTCCAGCCCAGCGAGGGCACATATAAGACTCAACCAATGAATGCGTGAGTGAGTGGAACAACCAGTCGATGTTCCTCTCTCTCTCTCTTGCCCTAAAAATCAATGAAAAAAGAAAGTAGCATCACCAGGATGGGACTTCCTGACATCATTTACGTCCTGATGGGCTACAAGAAGAAATACACAACACAGTCAATCCTCGCAGCGTGCTCGGCAAAAGCATTTAACCCAGATCTATTCATGAGGGCGCAGTCGGATGCACCCAGCATTCTACAGACAAGTGGCCTGCACCCTCCAAAAAGGTCCATGTGATGAAAGTAAAAAATAATAATAATAATAATAAAAATAAAATAAATAAAGGCAAGGGGAGCTGTTTTAGGTTAAGAAACTCAAAAGAGCTGATAATCAAATGCAACCTGTGAGCCTTCATTGAATCCCAGGGGGAAAGTTATAGGGCAATTGGGGAAATTTTGGGGTGCACTACACATGGGAGGACACTGTGGCCTTACTGCGCGTGTCTGTGGTACGGTCATGGGATGATGGTTGCAGGAGAATGTCCCTGCCCGCCGAAGATGCCTGCTGAGGTTTATTTCTCAGAGGTGAAGTGTCACAATGTTTGCCACTTCCAAAATGATTCAGCAAAAACGTGTGTGTTTGTGTGTGTGTGTGTGTGTGTGTGTGTGTATTGATAAGAGTATGAGCTGGTCTGTGGCCAAGGTTTAACAACTGCTTAATATAGAAAAGCTCTAGGTAGTCTATAAATGACCCACAGCTCCACGCCCCCAGCATGGCAGCCGCGGCTCCTGTGAGCTCCGCGGTCTTCCCTTCCTGTGCCAGCTGGTCCTCCCCAAGCCGGAAACAACAATTGGGTGACGCAGGGCCTCAAACAGAGCCCACTGCCACAGGAGACTCCCATCAGGCTTAAATCTGACCATCATCCTTTGCAGGTGGAGCAGCTAGCAAGGTGGCCTCCCCACTGCATGATCTGGCCCGTTTCTCCATATGATCCGGCCCGTTTCTCCATATGATCCCTAGAATGTTTTTTTTTTAATATATTTTTATTGATTTTTTACAGAGAGGAAGAGAGAGGGAGAGATAGAAACATCGATGAGAGAGAAACATCGATCAGCTGCCTTCTGCACACTCCCCACTGGGGTGTGCCCGCAACCAAGGTACATGCCCTTGACCGGAATCGAACCTGGGACCCTTGAGTCCGCAGGCCGACACTCTGTCCACTGAGCCAAACCAGTTAGGGCTGATCCCTAGAATCTTATGCAAGAAATTGCAAGAGATCCTGTTGAAATCAGGGAACTGGCTGCAGCATTTCCTTCTTCTACCTTCTTTTTAAAAATATATATATATTTTTATTTATTTCAGAGAGGAAGGGAGAGAGATAAAAACATCAATGATGAGAGAGAATCACTGATTGGCTGCCTCCTGCACCCCCTCCCCCCCACTGGGGATGGAGCCCACAACCCAGGCATGTGCCCTTGACCCTTCAATCCGCAGGCCAGCGCTCTATCCACTGAGCCAAACCGGCTAGGGCTGGCTGCAGCATTTCCTTCTTCTACCTTCTGCTACGGCTGTCACCTAGGCACTGGCTAGAGCCTGAATCCCAGCAGCAGGTGCCTCCTTAAAGGGCAGCAAGGTTAGTCGGCCTTAGTGTCTTGGCAAAGATGGGTTGTGTGACTGCCATGCTTATCCCTAAGGAGGAGAGGCAGGGGCTGATGTGGCCTCGCTGGTGGCTAATTATATCCCACTCATGGCTCCTCAGATGCTCTAGGAGTCTAGTATGGCCTTTAAAATTTTTTAAATATATATATTTTTATTGACTTCAGAGAGGAATAAAGAGAGAGAGAGAGGGAGAGAAGGAGAGAGAGAAACATCAATGATGAGAGAGAACCATTGACCAGCTGCCTCCTGCATGCCCCACATTGGTGATCAAGCCAGCAACCCAGGCATGTGCCCTGACCGGGAATCGAACTGTGACCCCCTAGTTCATAGGCTGACACTCACCCACTCACCCACACCGGCGGGGTCCAAGTATGTCTTATGCCAAGTGGGTGGCAAACCCCTTGAGGACAGTGACGGGTCTTCCGCCTTCGAAAGCCCCACTGCCAAGCACAACACTTCGACAAAATGAGGGGCCCAGCGGAGGGCCTGGAGCGGAGCCCCCACTGCGCGCCCCCAGCCTCTGTGAGCTCCGCTGTCTCCCCTTCCTGTGCCAACGGGTCCTCCCCCAAGCTGGGAAAAAACAGGAGGATGGCTGACAGAAAAAACCCTCATTGGAACTGACTTCCTGTGGCCAGCGTGGTTCCCAAGCCAACACCGCGTCTCCTGTTCCCCTTTGCCCCTCTTGGACATGGGCAAGTCTTTCTCAGCCAGAACGTCCGTGATGTGTATAAAGAGCTCAAGGGACAGCTTGGAGAGAGAGGACAGGAAGAGATGAAGAGGAAAGCAGTGTTGCCTCTGTGCCCCCCGACGGCAAGATGTTGTCATCAAGCCTGGGGCTCCTGCTCCATCCACACTCACGCAGCCTCGCCTTCCTCCCCATCCTCACCCTCTCCCGTCTCTCCCAGGTACACAGACACGTGTAAGGACTAAAATGTGAGAATGAGCCCTCGCCGGTTTGGCTCAGTGGACAGAACATAGGCCTGTGAACTGAAGGGTCCTGGGTATGATTCTGGGCAAGGGCACATGCCCGGGCTGCAGGCTTGATCCCCAGTGGGGGGCATGCAGGAGGCAGCTGATCAATGATTCTCTCTCATCATTGATGTTTCTTTTTTTTTTCTTTTTTTAATATATTTTATTGATTTTTTTTACGGAGAGGAAGGGAGTGGGATAGTTAGAAACATCAATGAGAGAGAAACATCGATCAGCTGCCTCTTGCACACCTCCTACTGGGGATGTGCCTGCAACCAAGGTACATGCCCTTGACCGGAATCGAACCTGGGACCTTTCGGTCTGCAGGCTGACGCTCTATCCCAGGGGTGGGCAAACTTTTTGACTCGAGGGCCACAATGGGTTCTTAAACTGGATCGGAGGGCCGGAACAAAAGCATGGATGGAGTGTTTGTGTGAACTAATATAAATTCAAAGTAAAGGAGCAGAGGGGAGAGCAAGAGAACCCTCCGCTCTTTCGGCTCCGCGGGCCGGATAGAACAGCCGAACGGGCCGGATCCGGCCCGCAGGCCGTAGTTTGCCCACGGCTGCTCTATCCACTGAGCCAAACCGGTTAGGGCTCATCATTGATGTTTCTCTCTCCCTCTCCCTTCCTCTTGGAAATCAATAAACATACATTAAAAGCCCTAGCCAGTTTGGCTCTGTGGATAGAGCGTTGGCTTGAGAACCAAAGGGTCCTGGGTTCAAGTCTGGTCAACGGCATGTGCCTCGGTTGCAGACTCCTCCTGGGATTGGGCCCTGGTTGGGGCTTATGCAGGAGGCAACCAATCGATGTGTTTCTCTCACATTGATGTTTCTCTGTCTTTCCATCTCTCTTATACTATCCCTAAAAATCAATGGAAAAATATCTTCAGATGAGAAGGAAGGGAGGAAGGGAGGAAGGAAGGAAGGAAGGGAGGGAGGGAGGGAGGGAGGGAGGAAGGAAGGAAGGAAGGAAGGAAGGAAGGAAGGAAAGAAGCAGTGTAGTCTCTGTGCCCCAGACAGTAAAAGTCGTCATCAAGCTTGGGCCTCCTGCTCCATCCACACTCATTCAGCCTCGCCTTCCTCCCCATCCTCCTCCTCCTCCCTCCTCCTCTCAGGCACAGAGACACACATGTAAGGACTAAAATGCGAGCACAAGAGGTCAAAGGTGCATAGGAATACATACAAAGAGGCCAAACCAAGCTTGCCTATGGTGGGAGATGCGAGACCAGGGGCTGATGCCTCACTGGCAGACAAGAAAACTTGAGGGACAATGAGAATATTCTATCTCTTGGTCTGGGTACTGTTTTCCCAAGTGTGTACCAATGTTAAAATGCTTTGAGCTGTATGCTTCCGATGTGTGCATTTTCCTGTATGTGAATGTATGCCTCATACCTGTTATCATGGAAAAAATTTAAAAGGCAAAAAGGTAAACAAACAAACAAATACCTCACCTGTAGTATCAGGTGGAAGAAAATAAAAAATGAGAAGAGCCACAGAAGAGGGAGAGAGGAAGAGGCATAAGAAAGGCTACAAGAGCCCTGACTGATTTGGCTCAATGGATAGAGCGTCGGCCTGCGGATTGAGGGGTCCCAGGTTCGATTCCGGTCAAGGGCATGTACCTTGGTTGTGGGCACATTCCCAGTAGGGGGTGTGCAAGAGGCAGCTGATCAATGTTTCTCTCTCATCGATGTTTCTAGCTCTCTATCCCTCTCCCTTCCTCTCTGTAAAAAATTAATAAAATATATTTTAAAAATGAAAAAAAGTTGGTTTTTTGTTTTGTTTTGTTTTTAAAAAGAAAGGCTACCAAGAGAAAGAGAAAATGAAAGGGAATCAAGGGAAAATGAAAGGGTTAAAAATATAAGGCACCCAGCAGGCCGTCATGGTTCAGTGGTTGAGCATCGAACCAGGAGTTCACGGTTCAAATCCTGGTCGGGGCACATGCCCGGGGTTGTGGGCTTGATCCCTAGTGGGGGGCGTGTGGGAGGCAGCCCATCAATGATTCTCTCTCATCACTGATGTTTCTATCTCTCTCCCTCTCTCCCCTCCTCTCTGAAATCTGATGAACACCTGCCCACTGCCTCGCTAACCTGCTCCGCACACAGGAAAGGGCAGTGAACACAGGCACTGGGCAAGGGCAATCAGTACTCACTAACCGGCTACAGGGACAGCCTCTGCCCAGGTGGAGGCCAGCCACGTGCTTGGGCACGGATGGCCCCTGCCAGGTGGTCGCCGGCCAGACCTGCTGCCCTCATTCCCACCCAGGGAAGCTGGCTCCGCAGCTCCCACAGCTCTGCCCTGAAAGTCACTGCCTTGTTTGCTGGCCATGGGGGAGGGGCCTCCTGCCCAGCCCAGTGGAGCTTGAACCCAAAGGTCTCCCCCCCCGCCCCCCCCCCCCCCCCCCCCCCGCTCTTCTGAGGCAGCGTCCCGGGTTCTGGTTGGCAGACTCACCCTGGCTTGGGCCCAGCCCCCTCGGGCCTTGGCGCCCTGCCTGCCAGGGTCCCCTAGAAGCCTGAGCCCTTGTCTTAAGTCAACCTGCAGCTGCAGGTCCCCGCCCTGCCCTGGCTGGTGTCTCCTCCCCAGGGGCTGGGCAGGAGCTCAGCTGAAGCATCGGTACATGTTGATAAGGAAGCTGGCACTCCCTGTGTGTGCTTTCAAATCAGCCAATGGCTTCCAGATCCTGGTGGCTGGCAGCCTCCCTGGGGCAGTGCCCTCCGCAGCAGAGGGCATTCCCAGGCCAGCACCACCATGGCCTCACGCCTCACTGGCAGCTGCTCACAAGGTCTGGCAATACGCGTACCTGGCCTCATCTCTGTTCCCCAAATTGTATGAAACTGTATGACTCCCCTGCACGGGTCCCCGTGTTTCCTGCTCTGGGAAGTGATAGAATCCAGGGCTCAGGCACCTTGGTTCTTCCATCAGAGGGAGAAGCTCAAGCCCTAGCCGGTTTGGCTCAGTGGATAGAGCGTCAGCCTGCAGACTGAAGGATCCCGGGTTCGACTCTGGTCAAGGGCACATGCCCAGGTTGCAGGCTCAATCCCCAGTGGGGGGGCATGCAGGAGGCAGCTGATCAATGATCCTCTCTCATCGTGGATGTTTCTCTCTCTCTCTCCCTTTCCCTTCCTCTCTGAAATCAATAAAAATATATATTTTTTTTTTAAAAAAAGGAGAAGCTCAGCACCATCGGTACTTCATGGACTGGGAGCAAAAGCCACACACTGTCTGACCGCAGCTTCCTCTTCTGGAGGTGGGAACGCCACAGGCCGTCAGGAGAGCCGCTATGAGTGCACGGAAAGGGATTGGCATGTGGCAGATGCCCGCGGACAGAGCCATCCATTAGGTTACCAGTTCCCTCCGCCCCCCTCACTTCGGTGCCCAGCCCTAAGGACCCCTTCTGGGTCCAGCTGCCTCTTGCCACCCTCGTGCTGAGGCTGCAACTCTCGCTGGGAGATGAACCAGCCGCCCAGCTCAGTCCCAGTCCCGGGTGTGCCTGCTGTGGGCCTGTTGGTGCCTGAGCCGGCCACTCCCTGGGAGGGGATCCCCCGCCCCACGGGCTGTGGTGCAAGCAGCAGGGCTCAACCTGTCCTTGCCCTGACAGGGTAGAACATGCAGTTGCCCCTGCCACTCCCCTGCCCCCAACGCCAGTTCAGGAAGGGCTGTCTGCCCGTGGCCTCAAGCCTGCTGCTCACCTGGGGGCCTGCAGAGCCTGGGCCACTGGCCCTGCTGATGCTTGGCACCTGTCTCCCTGAAGGGGCAACAATCACTGCTTAATCCGCCATTCACAGGCGGGAGGTAGGTGCTCCAGGCCAGGTGAGGGTGGGGGTAAGAGTGTAAGGGTATCGCCCTAGCCAGTTTGGCCCAGTGGATAGAGCATCGGCCTGTGGACCGAAGGGTCCCAGGTTCGATTCCAGTCAAGGGCACATGCCTGCGTTGCAGACTCAGTTCAACGTGCTGGAGGCAGCCAATCAATGATTCCCTCTCATCATTGATGTTTCTATCTCTCTCTTCCTCTCCCTTCCTCTCTGAAATCAATAAAAATATATTTAAAAAAAAAAAAGGGTGTAAGGGTTAGGAGAGAGATTTGGCTTCCAGTCTGGCTTATCAGACCTGAGGCCCCTCCATTCCCAGGATCCCAAGAAATCAGGCATCAATGCCCTCACCATTTTCCCACCCAGTTCTTCCTCCTTAAGTCCCTCTCTGAGCCCCAGGCCCTGGCCAAGGGAGGGCCCTTCCTTCCATGCTGCTGCCTCAGTTCCTGCATCACAGCCCATAACGGGCCAGCAGAGCAGGGGCCCCTGAACTCTTGGGGTGGACTTCAGGGAGCTGTGAACTGAACCCCAAGAGTGATATGTTGTTTAGTGAGAGGGATCATAGCGTTCATCTGATTTCAAAAAGATCATTGCCTTCCCCACTCCCCGCTCTGCGCTCAAAAAAGATGAAAACCCCTTTCTTTGAGATGTGCTAATCTGCAGACACAGGGCACTTTCGAAATGAGCTTTTATCAGGTAAAAAGGAATTATCCCTCCTTTTGGGGGAGTTATGTAACCTGGACATGAGTTGTTTGGCAAACTACTCCACCCAAAGCAACGCTGACATTTTTAAGGCTAATCTGTATGGAGTACTTACTCTAAGCGAGGCCCTGTGCTGCGCTTTCTACAGTCAGTCGTTGATGTAAGTCTCACCACAGAGCAGGACAGGAATGATTCTATGCCCGCTCGTAGGTGAGAAACATGGGCACAGAGGTTCAAGGACTTGTTAAGCTGCCCTGGCCGGGTAGCTCAGCTGGTTAGAGCACCATCCTGATACGCCAAGGTTGTGGGTTTGATCCCCGGTCAGGGCACATACAAGAATCAACCAATGAACGCATGAATAAGTGGAACAACAAATCGATGTTTCTCTTTCTCATAAAAAGAAAGGAAGAAAGAAAGAAAGAAAGATGCCCCGGCGTGGCTTAGTGGTTGAGAGTCGACCTATGTCCCAGGGGATCACGGTTCAATTCCCAGTCAGGACACATGCCTGGGTTGTGGGCTGGATCCCTAGTAAGGGGTCTGCAGGAGGCAGCCAATTAATGATTCTCTCTCATTATTGATGTTTCTATCTCTCTCTCCCTCTCCCTTCCTCTCTGAAATCAATAAAAATATATTTTAAAAGGAAAGAAAGAAAGGACTTACTAAGCTTACGTAAGTGTTAAGTCAGGGCTGGCGCCAGAACCCACACAGATACTCTACCTAGAGTTGGGATCTCAACCTGGGTTTTGTCTCCAGTTATAACCATGCTCCTCTTGGTAACACAAGCTGCTGTTCCTTTCCTCCCTCCCCTCTTCCCATCCTCCCCTTCTTCTTTCATTCACTCAAGGAGGATTGTTAGTGTTCTTGCTGCCTCCTAGGAATTGCTGAAATTGAAGGAGACGGACAGGGTTGCTGCCTTCACAGAGCTTACACTTCAAAAGGATCCCTAGCCGGTTTGGCTCGGTGGATAGAGCGTCGGCCTGTGGACTGAAGGGTCCCGGGTTCGATTCCAGTCAAGGGCACATGCCTGGGTTGCTAACTTGATCCTCAGTGTGGGGCGTGCAGGAGGCAGCCGATCAATGATTCCCTCTCATCATTGATGTTTCTGTCTCTCTCTCCCTCTCCCTTCCTCTCTGAAATCAACAAGGGTATATTTAAAAGGATCCCTTAGGCTACTTTTTCCAGAGAACACCCGTCCTTGCCTCATTTCCTTGGATGCCCTCACTCATCCCTGCCTCCAGCACAGGTAGGGGCCAGGGCCCACCTGGCACAGTTCCAGCCATGCCCCAGGCCTCCCGGGCTAGTGCTGTTTTCAACCCTCCCTCTGCACTCCGCTCAAATTTCCACTAAGCACTCATTATGCAGTAGTGAGATACTCATTTGCACATCACAGCCCTCTCTCCCCATCTCTTCTACAAGCTCCCTGAGCGCACACACCCACTGGGCCAGCCAGACTGGGGTTTTCATTTATTTATTTATTTTTATTGATTTCAGAGAGGAAGGGAGAGAGGAATAGAAACATCCATGATGAGAGAGAATCATTGATCGGCTGCCTCCTGTACGCCCCCCACTGGGGATTGAGCCCACAACCCGGGCATGTGCCCTGACTGGGAATCGAACCCGGGACCCTTCAGTCTGCAGGCCGATGCTCTACCCACTGAGAAAAACCAGCCAGGGCCTGACTGGGGTTTTTAATCTCCGGCCCCCAGCGCTGAGCTTGCAAACAGCAGGCGCCCCGTAAATGCTCACTCAGTGAGCATAGGAGTTTGCTCTAGCTGACCGTCTCAGATCCTGGCCAAGTGATTCATTCGAGTGTTCCTTCCCCCGGCGGCGGGGGATCTCTTTCCCCACCTTCCTCTTTTCCTTTTCAAAGGCAAAGGCACCTCACTGATGTGGGTGGGAAGTCCCACTTCCGCTCTGCAGGGCAGCCAAAGGGTTTCTTGTTCATACCGTCTCAGCAGGCTTTTTGGCTTCAGAAGAGAAGGTGTTTCGGAGAGCTGGGGAATGCTGGCTCCCCGGGATTTCTGTAGGGCAATCCTCTAGGAGCTGCATGAAAGCAAAGCCCCCGGCACAGGATCTACACCGGACAGGGGGGCTTTCTCTGTCTGAGCTCCCCCCGCCGCCCCCCCCCACCCCCGCTCCAGCCTCCTCTCATCTTCATTTCACCTGAGGCTCCAGCCTCCTTCTCTGATCCTTATTTCGCCTGTTGCCAATATCCTGACTTTATTTTTTTTAATTTTTTATTTGTTGATTTTAATATATACATATTATTGATTTCAGAGAGGAAGGGAAAGGGAGAGAGAGCTAGAAACATCAATGGTGAGAGAGAATCATTGATCGGCTGCCTCCAGCACGCCCCCCACTGGGATGCAGCCGGCTACCCGGGCATGTGCCCTTGACAGGAATTGAACCTGCAGGCTTGACGATCTATCCACTGAGCCAAACCAACTAGGGCATTGTCCCTGTCTTTAGATCATCAGTCACCCAAAGCTTGAGCCCCAGGCTACAAGGAGATAAAGCACCGATTTCCCTGAGTGTCAGCAAGAATGATCATCAGAGGAAACAGCCATGGCCTGGAAGTCAAGAGACCAGGTTCAAATCCTGACCTTCCCAACTCACTGTGAAGTCATTCCCCCCCAGGTCCCCTTTCCCTATGACATTGTGGGGTGGGCTCAGAGGGATTCCTAAGTCTCTTCCAGTTCTAAAGCATCCATGGGGGAGGGGGGATTTTAATTGTGCATTTCCCTGTCCTTTTTTAAAAAATATTTTTTATTGACTTCAAAGAGGAAGGGAGAAGGGGAGAGAGATAGAAACATCAATGATGAAAGAGAATCATTGACTGGCTGCTTTCTGCACACCCCCTACTGGGGATTGAGCTCACAACCCAGGCATGTACCCTTGATGGGAATTGAACCCGGGACCCTTCAGTCCGCCTTCAGTCCGCAGGCCGACACTCTATCCACTGAGCCAAACCCGCTAGGGCTGCTTCCCTGTCTTTAGGGCATTGGAGCCTTACACGAATTCTATGATCTGTGGGTCAAAAGACAGAGTCACATTACAGGTGAGGAAATGGGAGAGGAGGTTGATGGCCTTCCCTAGGGGACCCAGGGCTCCTGAGTCCTGTTGCCAGACCACAATGGCTCCAGGGAGGCCACTAGAGCCTCCTCATTTCCAGGATCCTAACTTCCTTACCCTCCTGACCCCTAAATCCACCTGTCACTCAAAGAGAAGCAGCGCTGACTGGAAGCCTAACTCAGAGGTCACACCCAGGACGATTTCAAGGAGAGGCCCAGGACTTGCTCAGGTTCCAGACCATTTCCCTGCAGAGCCAGGATCCCTGGCTCCGGTTTTCAGTGTGGAGTAGGGGTGGCGCGGGACATGCTGAAGGGATCGGGCGCGGAGGCCCAGCTAGCCGTGGGAATGTGGACCCAGGCTCCTGCGCTGCCCTGGCAACAGGCTTCCCCGGGGGCGGGGGCATCAGAGCGCGCAGGTGGCGGCCTCTTGGAGACGTGACCCGGCGGCGGGAAAGGGGGGCGGGCAGTAGGGGCGCGGGCAGTAGGGGCGCGGCAGGCCCATCAGCCTCACCCTGGCCCGCCCCCTCCTGGGGCCGCGGCTCCCGCCCACCCTGTCCCTTGCGCCTACCTGCCCACGCGCGACCACCGACCACGGAAGAACCTCCTCTGCGGCGCGCCCCCTCTTACTCAGTGTCTCTAGGCTCCTCCCCGCTGCCACGCTAGCCCGAAGCCCTCCCTGGGGACCTGGAGTGTCCCCGCGAACACCCTGGGTCTGGCACAGCCTCCCCGGAAATGCGGGGCTGCTGCCAAGCTCCGCCCCGCCTCGCCCGTGTTTACGGGAATTATCGGGAGGCGCC
Source organism: Plecotus auritus (assembly GCF_963455305.1). Lineage (NCBI taxonomy): Eukaryota > Metazoa > Chordata > Mammalia > Chiroptera > Vespertilionidae > Plecotus > Plecotus auritus. Next base: position 11,710,349 of record NC_137781.1, on the reverse strand, counting down.
AGCAGCGCCCCCCGCCCCCCGCCCCTAACTACCACCCGCCTCAGGGCGTGGACGGCCACTCTGGACTCGCTGCTCTCCGTCCATTCCCCAGTCGGGACCTGCCCCCAGGACAGCTCTGCAGGCCGCGAAGGCGGCGGGGTCTGTGGGGCTGCGCCCTCCCTGACCCAGGGGACGGTGTCGCTAGCTGGAATCTGAGGGGCCCCGGTAGGAATCCTAGGACTACTACCACCTGACTGGCTGTGTTACCCAGGGCGAGTTCCTTAACCTCTCTGAGCCCGCAGTTCATCTGCACAGCGGGCCTCAGGACAGCTGGGACCTCACAGGGTGCGCAGAGCAATTATGTAGGCACACACCTGGCACTCGGTCAGCTCTCCAAAATGTAGCACTGTTTACGGAGGAGGCAAGTGAGAGCAGGGAGACACCCTGCACGAAACCACCCACGTCTCTGCCCGCCCAGGTCAGGCTGCTCGCTGCGTCCCTCAGCCTGCGCCGGGCAGCGCTGGGACAGTGAAACTGAACGGTTATAAACATCTAGCATTTATCTAGTGACCTTGGTGCGTCCCTCCCTCCCCAGCACTTGCGTCCTGGCTCTGCTATCTTCCAGGAAAGCCACAGCCACTCTCAGGGCGGGTCCTGAAACAATGAGTTCTGGGTGTGGATGTGGCTGAGCTGGTCCAGGGGCTGGAGAAACCAGAGGCCACAGGCCAGCATCTCCCAGAGCTGGGTGAGGAGCCGCCACCCTCCCCAGTCTCCCCCATAAAACAGAGCGGTCATTTTATTTTTATTTTAAAAATATATTTGTATTGACTTCAGAGAGGAAGGGAGAGGGAGAGAGAGACAGAAACATCAATGATGAGAGGGAGTCATTGATTGGCTGCCTCCTGCACACCGCACCCTGAGGATCAAGCCCGCAAGCAGGCATATGCTGGGACCAGGAATTGAACCCTGACCTCCTGGTTCATAGGTTGACGCTCAACCACTGAGCCATGCCTGTCCGGCAAAGCGAATACATATTTACTACAAAAAGGTTGGAAAACAGAAAAGCAATACAAATAATAATCACCCATAATTTCACCCTATCGGGAGACCACTGGTGTTAATATTTTCTAAAACTTTTTTAAAGATAAAATTGACATGCAAAGTGCCCAAGTCTTAAGTTTACTGGTGCTAATATTTTAGTGACTACCCTCCTGTCTCTTTTCTATGCAGTTACACATTTATATCTTTTAGAAAAAGAATTATTTTGTACACAATTGCAACCTTTCCCCTAAGGTGGCAATATATTAGACATTTTCCATAACATTAAAAAATCTCACACACCTTCATTTTTTTAAAATGTCTTTTTCTTGATTTCAGAAAGCAAGGGAAAGGGAGAGAGAGAAACATCAATGAGGAGAAAGAATCATGGATCGGCTGCCCCCTGCAAGACCCACACCCCACACCGGGGATTGAGCCCTGCAACCCAGGCAAGTGGCCCGACTGGGAATCGAACCGTGACCTCCTGGTTCATAGGTCGACGCTCCACCACTGAGCCATGCCGGCCAGGCTCACATGCCTTCATTTTTCATGTATTCCAGCATAGGTATCATGCATTCTCAATCAAGTCTCTACGATTAGGTCTTTAACTTGTTTCTAATTGTTCATTATGGTCAGTAATGTCCAGGAGAGCATCCTTATCCGTGGACCTGTAAGCACTTCCTCAATTATTTCCACTTGCTCCTGTAATCTTCCTTCCTTTCCATGGTCAAACCATTAGTAGTAGAACAACTGCGCTCATAGCTATTGTCATGCGTGTCACTTGGGCAAATGACTGTACAAATCACGTAATCATTTTATTGGCTCTGCCTTCCAAACAATGCAGGGGAGGGGGGGGGGGGAATGAGGGCAGGAGGATGTGCTAGAATTCATCACGTCCACGCTCCCACAGAGCACACCCTGTCCTGCTGAGCACATCCTGCCCAGAGAAGCTCCTGCAATCGAGCCCCCCATCCCCCGCCCCAGGGGCCTCAGAGCTCCACGGGCTTAGGCAACTAGGAGCCATTCTGTCCTCAGACCAGTCCCAAGGTTGCTGCCCACAACCTCCCTGCCCTCCTTTCTTCTCATCATCCTTTCTTTCTATATTTATTGAGTTTAGAGAGGAAGGGAGAGGGAGAGAGAGAGAGTAACATCAATGATGAGAGAGAGTCATTGATCGGCTGCCTCCTGCACGCCCCACACTGGGGACTGAGCCCACAACCCGGGCATGTGCCCTGATTTGAATCAAACCCTGACCTGGTTCATAGGTCGATGCTCAACCATTGAGCCACGCCAGCTGGGCCCCATCATATCCTTTCTTCCTTCTCTGTCCGCCCTTTTCCATCCCTTCTCCCTGCCCCCTTTTCCTGCTTCTCCTCCCCCTCCAACCTCCTTCCAGCCTCCTATTGAATAAAGGGGAAACCTTTTTAATGTACTGAAGAAAGGTCTGATCTTTCATGTTATTGATCCCCCTCCTCCCACCCCCAACCCCACCCCCTTTCCTGGCTGTGGACCGCAGGTGCAAATGCTGGAGTTAATCACCCTCTCAGTTCACAGCCCCAGGCCCCTTGATGAATGTAGCTGCTCATTCCCTTTTATCCTTCTCAACTCTCCTCCCACACCCTCCCCACAGGCGGCCACTCCAAGGTGTTCAATATACACGCTTTTGTTCCTATGCGTTCTTGCAAAAGGTATACCTGTACTTTCCTTTACCCTTTTGTCTTGACATAATTATAGATCCACAGAAAGTTACGAAACAGTACATAGTGTCCCCCGGACACTTCATCCGGCTTCCCCCAATGGTGACAGGATAGAACTGTAGTTCTGGGTGAAACCAATTGATAGGGATACAATAATACCATCAACTAGACGACAGACCTCATTCAGTGTCACCAGTGCTTGCATGCCGTGTGTGTGTGTGTGTGTGTGTGTGTGTGTGTGTGTGCATGTGTGCGCACACGCACGCATGTGTGGTTCTATACTATTCAATCCCATGAATATATTTGTGTAACAACCACCACCACAACTGAGACAAAGAACTGGTGCCCTATTGTAGTCACACTTCCCCCATCCAGGGTTTCCCCATCTCTGTCATTCTGTCATTTTAATAATCCTATCTAATAAAAGAGTAATTTGCAAATCGACCATCACTCCAACAAACAAGATGGCTGCCCCCATGTGGACACAAGATGGCCGCCACAAGATGGCCAGCAGGGGAGGGCAGTTGGGAGGGACCATGCCTGCAAGGGAGGGCAGTTGGGGGTGATCAAGCCTGCAGGGGAGGGCAGTTGGGGGTGACCAGGCCTGCAGGGGAGAGCATTTGGGGGTGACCAGGCCTGAAGGGGAGGGCAGTTGGGAGGGACCAGGCCTGCAAGGGAGGGCAGTTGGGGGTGATCAAGCCTGCAGGGGAGGGCAGTTAGGGGTGACCAGGCCTGCAGGGGAGAGCAGTTGGGGGTGACCAGGCCTGCAGGGGAGGGAAGTTGGGGGTGACCAGGCCTGCAGGGGAGAGTAGTTGGGGGGGACCAGGCCTGCAGGGGAGGGCAGTTCTGGGGAGACCAGACCTGCAGGGGAGGGCAGTTAGGGGTGACCAGGTCAGCAGGGGAGGGCAGTTAGGGGCAATCAGGCTGGCAGGGGAGCAGTTAGGCATCAATCAGGCTGGCAGGGGAGTGGTTAGGGGGTGATCAGCTGGCAGGCAGAAGCGGTTAGGGGCAATCAGGAAGGCAGGCGAGCAGTTGGGAGCTAGCAGTCCGGGATTGTGAGAGGGATGTCCGACTGCCTGTTTAGGCCCTACTAGGGCAGTCGGACATCCCTCGAGGGGTCCCAGATTGGAGAGGGTGCAGGCTGGGCTGAGGGACACACACTCCCCGTGTACGAACGTCGTGCACCGGGCCTCTAGTGTTATATAAATGGGGCCTTTGGAGCTTGGCTATTCTCACTAATCACAGTGCCCTTGAGCTACATCCAGGTTCTTTCCTTCTTTTTGCCAAGTAATACCCCCTGGCATCGCTATCCCAGAGTGTAATTATTCACCCATTGAAGGATACTTGGGTTGTTTCCAGTTCAGGGCTATTACAAATACAGCTGATGTGAACATTCATGTACAGGTGTTTATACGAAAGTAAGTTTCATTTCTTTGGGATATAGGCCCCTAAGATGCTGTTGCTAGGTCTTATGGTAAATATGTTATATATTTGTGTGTGTGTGTATATATATATCTTAGAGGCCCAGTGCACAAAATTCGTGCAATTGGGGCAGGGTGGGGGGACGGGAAGGTCCCTCAGCCCAGATTGTGAGAGGGTGCAGGCCAGGCCGAGGGACCCCACCGGTGCACGATCAGGGCCGGGGAGGGACCTGGGAGGTTGGCCAGCCAGGGAGGGACCGTGTGAGGGCTCCAGGGTATGTTCAGCCTGTCTCACTCAGTCCCAATTGGCCAGACCCCAGCAGCAAGCTAACCTACCAGTCAGAGCATCTGCCCCCTGGTGGTCAGTGCACATCATAGCGAGCGGTTGAGTGTCCTTAGCATATCATTAGCATATTATGCTTTGATTGGTTGAACAGCCGACTGGACAACTGGACACTTAACATACTAGGCTTTTATTATATAGGATATATTTCAGTTGATTTCAGAGAGGAAGGGAGAGGGAGAGAGTTAGAAACATCAGTGATGAGAGAGAATCATTGATTGGCTGCCTCTTGCGCTAGGGATCAAGCCCACAACCCCGGCATGTACCCTGACCGGGAATCAAACTCTAGCCTCCTGGTTCACAGTCGATGCTCAACCACTGAGCCACACCAGCCAGCTACAGGTTTAGTTCTATAAGAAATCGCCACACTCCTCTCCATAGTGGCTGTACTATGGTACATTCCCATCGAGAGTGTACACAAGCCCAGTTTCTCCACATCCTTGCCAGCACTTGGTGTTATCACTGTTGTAGATGTTAGCCGCCCTGATAGGCAGACAGTGATATCTCACTGTGGTTTCAACTGGCATCTCCCTGGTGGCTAACTGATGCTGAGCAGCTTTTCAGGGGCTTATTTGCCATCTGTGTCTTCTCTTTGGTGAAAAGTCTGTTCATGCCTTTGGCTCAGTTCCTAAGTGGATTGTTTTGTATATTTTAATTAATGGCATAAATGGCATTTTGTTATGTCTCATTTTATTTCCTAGTATTTTTTTTTCCAGACACATCCGAGTTGCTCTGGGCACATGTAATCTACTGCTTCTAGCTGCTGCACAGGACTCCGAGGGGTGCATCAGCTACATTTTACCCATCTGATCCCCCAGGAATGGACACTCAAATCCCTACAACTCCCCCTCCAAATAACTCTAAAGTAAATGTCTTCTTGCCTTATGGGTCATGTGAGAATTTCTTTTTTTTTTCTTAACTCTTTATTATTTAAAGTATTACTTATAGTATTACATACGTCTCCTTTTTCCCCCATTGACCAATCCTGGGCACCCCCACTCCCCAAGAATTTCTTTCTTTATTTAAAAAAATTTTTTCTTATTGATTTCAGAGAGAAAGGGAAAGGGAGAGAGAGATAGAAACATCCATGATGAGAGAGAATTATGGATCGGCTGCCTCCTGCACACCTCCTACTGGGGATCGGGCCTGCAACCCGGGCATGTGTCCTGACCAGGAATCGAACCATGACCTCCTGGCTCATAGGTCGACACTCAACCACTGAGCCAGCCGGCCAGGGAAGAATTTCTTTTTTTAATCTTTATTGATTTTTAGCGAGAGGGGCATATATATATATATATATATATATATATATATATATATAAAATATAAGAGTAATATGCAAATTGACCATCACTTCAACACACAAGATGGCTGTCCCCATGTGGACACAGGATGGCCACCACAAGATGGCCAGCAGGGGAAGGCAGTTGGGAGGGACCAGGCCTGCAAGGGAGGGCAGTTGTGGGCGATCAGGCCAGCAGGGGAGGGCAGTTGGGAGGGACCAGGCCTGCAGGGGAGAGCATTTGGGGAGGACCAGGCCTGCAGGGGAGGGCAGTTAGGGGTGACCAGGTCTGCAGGGAAGGGCAGTTAGGGGCAAACAGGCTGACAGGGGAGCAGTTAGGCATCAATCAGGCTGGCAGGGGAGTGGTTAGGGGATGATCAGGCTGGCAGGCAGAAGTGGTTAGGGGCAATCAGGAAGGTAGGCAGGTGAGCAGTTGGGAGCCAGCAGTCCTGGATTGTGAGAGGGATGTCCGATTGCTTGTTTAGGCCCGGACATCCCTTGAGGGGTCCCAGATTGGAGAGGGTACAGGCTGGGCTGAGGGACACACACTCCCATGCACGAATTTCGTGCACCGGGCCTCGTGTGTGTGTGTGTGTGTGTGTGTGTGTGTGTGTGTGTGTGTGTATTTGTTGTTCAATTTTTTTTTTTTAATATATTTTATTGATTTTTTACAGAGAGGAAGGGAGAGGGATAGAGAGTTAGAAACATCAATGAGAGAGAAACATTAATCAGCTGCCTCCTGCACACTCCCTGCTGGGTATGTGCCGGCAACCAAGGTACATGCCCCTGACCAGAATCGAACCTGGGACCCTTGAGTCTGCAGGCCGACGCTCCATCCACTGAGCCAAACCGGTTAGGGCTGTTGTTCAATTTTTTTATGCATTCATTGGTTAATTCTTATATGTGCCCTGACCTGGGATTGAATCCACAACTTGGCATATCATATTGGGATGATGCTCTAAACCAGTGGTCGGCAAACTCATTAGTCAACAGAGTCAAATATCAAGAGTACAACGATTGAAATTTCTTTTGAGAGCCGAAAACCGACTTCTGCGCATGGGCCACAAAGTTTCAATCGCACTGTATGTGCGCGCCCGCACGTGGTATTTTGTGGAAGAGCCACACTCAAGGGGCCAAAGAGCCGCATGTGGCTCGTGAGCCGCAGTTTGCCAACCACTGCTCTAACTAACTGAGTGACCCAGACAGGGGGGAATTTCTTTGAGATTATTCGAAGGATAAGACTTGCTCTGGGGTCACAGGCCACTCTGTCCACATGCCAGCGAGCTGTGGACTCTTGCACCCTCTCCACTCCTGGCATTATCCAGCTGTCTAACATTTCCAGGCTAAATGATATAAAGTTACAACATTAAAAAAAAAAAAATCAACTTTAGCCCAGCCGGCATGGCTCAGTGGTTGAGTGTTGACCTATGAGTCCAATCCATGGTTTGGATTCCTGGTCAGGGCACATGCCAGGTAGCGGGCTTCATCCCCAGTGTGGGGCGTGCAAGAGGCAGCCAATCAATGATTCTCTCTCATCATTGATGTTTCTCTCTCTCTCTCTCCCTCTCCCTTCCTCTCTGAAATCAATAAAAATATTTGTAAAAAACTAAAAATAGAAATCTCTGGGCAGAAATCTTTAATTTTGATTAATCTAACTGATGAATTTTTTTTATCTTATGGTTTGTGCATCTGAACTTTTGTTTAAGAAGTTTATTCCTGACCTAACTGGTTTGGCTCAGTGGATAGAGCATCAGCCTGCGGACTGAGGGGTCCCAGATTCGATTCCAGTCAAGGGCATGTACTTGGTTGTGGGCACATCCCCAATAGGGGGTGTGCAGGAGGCAGCTGACCAATGTTTCTCTCTCATCGATGTTTCTAACTCTCTATCCCTCTCCCTTCCTCTCTGTAAAAAATCAATAAAATATATTTTTTTAAAAAGAAGTTTATTCCTGCCCTGAGGTCACAGGCATGGATAGTCTTCAACGTTTTACATGGTTAACGTCATCGTTTTCTGGATACATTTAGGTTTGAATCCACATGGAGTCCACTTCTTCATGTGATGATAAATTTGGGATTCAGTTTTCTTTCTTTCCATAAAGGGAACCCCTATTCCCCAGTAACCTATTACTGTGGGTCTCAAACTTGAGCATCTATCAGAATGACTGGGCCCAGCCCCGCTGATTCAGTAGGTCTAGGGTGGGACCCCAAAATGTCCATATCTAAGAAGTTCCCAAGGGAGGAGGTGATGTCACTGATGCGGGTGGAGAAAGCATACTTGAGAATGATTGCCAGACACTAACACCTCTCGCCTCATTGGCACCCTTCCTGCCCATCCCCCACCTTTCCCAGCTCTCTCTGCACTTAAGGCTCCACCCCATCCCCCTCCTGAAACACCCTCTTCCATCCTCTGGTACAAGCCCTGAGGTTGTCCACCCACCTCCTGGCCACGCCCCTGTAGTTACAGAGATTTGGGGAGGCGACAACCGGTCCTGTCTCCACCTACGGCCCTGCCATGGTCTTGGGTGACTGCAGCATCCTCACAGAAGACACGCCTGTATCAGTTTCCCTAAGTCTCCAATGACCTCCCCGCTCTGCCTCAACACCGCTCCCATGTACCATCACTAGCGGTCCCATCACCAGGGTTCCAACCTCAGCATCCAGCCCTCTGGTTTCTCACGCTCCCTCTGACCTTCCTTGTCCTTCACCCATCTCACCCAATGCATTAGCCTTTCCCTCTCTTTAATTCCTCCTACACAATGTAGAGTCCACTGTTCATTCCAATAATCTCAATTCCCTAAACTTCCTCTCCAGTGTGTGTGTGTGTGTGTGTGTGTGTGTGTGTGTGTGTGTATTGATTTCAGAGAGGAAGGGAGAGGGAGAGAGAGATAGAAACATCAATGATGAGAGAGAATCATGGATCGGCTGCCTCCTGCACGCCCCCCACGGGGGACCCAGCCTGCAACCCAGGCATGTGCCCTTGACCGGAATTGAACCTGGGACCCTTTTGTCCACAGGCTGACGCTCTATCCACTGAGCCACACCAGCTAGGGCTCCACTGTATATTCACTGCGCCACCAGGAATGAGTGTCTACGAAGGCACGGGTCATACCTATCTGGGTTTCCCCCGCCATGTGTCACCAGAGCCTGACACAGTGCCTGGCACTTAGTAGGTGCCTAATTAACATTTGTAGGATGAATGAAGGAATACATCGCTCGGTCAGTCCAAGCTGCCGGCTTTGTTCCCCTCTCAGCTCCTCTCCTCCCTCCAGGCCCTCTGTCCACCTCGCCCAGGCCTCTGGCCCCTGAGACTGTGAACCGAGAAAATGATGCTGGAGGTCTCTGGGCTAAAAGTCTCTTCTGTGCCCCCCGCCCCTTACCTCCCAGCGTGATCGACCTCCCCAGACAACCTACAGGAAAACAGGCCCAACACATCTCTCTAGGCCAGGGGTGGGCAAACTTTTTGACTCGAGGGCCACAATGGGTTCTTAAACTGGACCGGAGGGCTGGAACAAAAGCATGGATGGAGTGTTTGTGTGAACTAATATAAATTCAAAGTAAAGGAGCGGAGGGGAGAGCAAGAGAACCGGATAGAACAGCCGGATCCGGCCCGCGGGCCGTAGTTTGCCCACGGCTGCTCTAGGCTCTGGGAAACTGATCTCTCTTGCTTTGCTGTGCTGGTCAGGGCTGTGTGGAAAGGGTTACAGCACTTACAGAGAGCGGGGGCCCTCCCTCAGGCCCTTCCTGACAACTCTTGAGATTCTCCGCAAAGGTCAGATGTTTCCAGAATCTCAACAGACTGCCTGTGTCTGTTTAAAGAGAAAGACGAGTTCCCGGCCCCCAGCCAGTCCTCGTGGGCACTTCTCCCCGGGTTCTACAGGCACCGGGCCAGATGCCGGGCAGAGAGCACCTCCCCTCCCCCTCCTGATGGCCCTGGGCAGGCCGGAGTTCTCCAAACCCCAAGCCTGGAGTCCCAGGGCCTGGGGAAGACTGGCACCCCCCAAACAGGCACAACACCAACCTTAGGGCCTGCCATGCACCAGGAATGATGGGGGAGGGGCAGCTCCCTGCGGACACTGAATATTGTCAGCAGAAAGGGACTGTGTTCTGACCTGTCATTATCGAGATGAGTCTCAGAGAGGGGTGGCTGTGATGTCTTGTAGAGAATCCTGGAGCCTGGCCCTGGCCGGGTAGCTCAGTTGGTTAGACCAGTGGTCGGCAAACTCATTAGTCAACAGAGCCAAATATCAACAGGACAACGATTGAAATTTCTTTGGAGAGCCACATTTTTTAAACTTAAACTTCTTCTAACGCCACTTCTTCAAAATAGACTCGCCCAGGCCGTGGTGTTTTGTGAAAGAGCCACACTCAAGGGGCCAAAGAGCTGCATGTGGCTCGCGAGCTGCAGTTTGCCGATCACAGGGTTAGAGCATCGTCCCAATACGCCAAGGTTGCAGATTTGATCCCTGGTCAGGGCACATACAAGAAGCAACCAATGAATGCATCAGTACGTGGAACAACAAATCAGTGTCTCTCACACTGTCTTTAAGAATCAATAAATTAGCCCGGCCAGTGTGGCTCAGTTGGTTGGAGTGTCGTCCCATACACCAAAGGGCTGTGGGTTGGATTCCCAGTCAGGCAGGGCACAAACCCAGTTTGCAGCTTTGATCCCCAGTATCTTTTTTTTTTTTAATCAACACGTTTTTAAATTACTGCAAAGCTACTATGTAAATCACTGTAAACAGAAGGGACTGGCAGGGTGCAATTGTTGGGGTGGGTGGTAGACATTCCCAGAGTTCACCGCTATTTCCAGCTCCCTTCCTTCTGGGCACGTGGAGGATTAGGCTTCCACATGCTCTGGGAGTTGGGGGTAGCCATGTGACTTACTCCGGCCAGTGTGACGTGGGGAAAAGTGACGTGTGTCCCTAGCGGGGCCAGTGTGAGGTTCTCATGCTTTCTTCCCTTGCCAGTGGTGACCCCTGAAGCTTCATGTTGGGATGGTGGCTTTCTAAGATGACAGAGGTGACTCAGGTGCTGACTCAGGTGAGCCTTTGCGAGCCACATTGGGAATGAAGCCAAGAAATACATCTTTGCTGTTTTAAGCCACTGAGATGCTTAGAGGTGTTTGTTACTACGGCATAACCTAGCTTGTCCTGACTGATGGTAAGTGGCAATGGGGGAGTTTCATGTATTCGCCTAAATTTTCCTGTAGTTTTCATCCCTTTTACAATGAGAAGATACCCATTTGTAATTTTGAAAATGAGTCAAAATTCACATCTACATACATGGGAGCATGATGTATACACTGCCATGCAATGTCTCTCTTATTCTTCTTTTTTTTTTTTAATATATTTTATTGATTTTTTACAGAGAGTAAAGGAGAAGGATAGAGAGTTAGAAACATTGACGAGAGAGAAACATCAATCAGCTGCCTCCTGCACACCTCTTACTGGGGATGTGCCTGCAACCAAGGTACGTGCCCTTGACCGGAATCGAACCTGGGACCTTTCAGTCCGCAGGCCGATGCTCTATCCACTGAGCCAAACTGGTCAGGGCCCTCTTATTCTTAAAACCAACCGTTTTGTATGTCACTTTACATAGTTCTACCCCATTTTTAAATATATACATTTTATTGATTTTTTTAGAGAGAGAGGAAGGGAGAGGTAGAGATAGAAACATCAATGAGAGAGAAACATCCTCGATCAGCAGCCTCCTGCACACCCCCCACAGGGGATCGAGCCCACAACCCGGGCATGTGCCCTGACCAGGAATTGAACCGGTCACCTCTTGGGTCCTGGCTGGACGCTCAACCGCTGAGCCACACCAGCTGGGCTACCCCATTTCTTTATTTTATTTTTTAAAATATATTTTTATTGATTTCAGAGAGGAAGGGAGATGGAAAGATAGAAACATAAATGATGAGAGAGAATTATCGATCGACTGCCTCCTGCATGCCCCCCATCAGGGGATCGAGCCCATGACCCGGGCATGTACCCTTGACCGAAATAGAACCCGGGACACTTCAGTCCGCAGGCTGACGCTCTATCCAGAACCAAACCGGTGAGGGCCCCCATTTCTTTAAATAGCTGCATAGCAGGTATTCCTGGGATATACCATAATGTATTATAACTGACCACTATGGAGAGACCTGTAGGTTGTTTCTGGTTATTCACACTCTAAGCTACGGCTGGACTGTTGCAACATTTACGGAAAAGGAAGTACTGATATTTATTTTCCCGTTTTTGGTTCTTATCTGGCAGTTTACAGTTCAGCGATCAAGAGGGTACACAGATGAATAAGCCAAGCATGCCCGCACCCTTCCCAGGATACACGCATGAAGGGCTGGTGAGTGCTTACGTGTGCATGCGTGGAGCTGGGAGCTGGCCCCGGAAGAGCAGGGCAGGAAAGCACGTATTTACGCAACCTGGGCTGGAATGAACATATCTCGTAGGTTCAGGCAGATCAGTTAACGGCCTGGAAACTCCAGAGCTCTGAATGAGTTCTGACTCACGGACAGTCACCCATAAACAAGTCATCCTAGCTGATTTTCTCCCAGCACACTGTGCAGTCTTTGGGAAGGCCTTATGACATTAATCATGATAACCCTAAAAAACACAGATTGAGGCCTCTTCCTGTTCCTTTATTTCTATTTAGGGACTTTTTTCCATTGCTTTTCAAGATGAAAACGGCTTTTGTTTTTCCTGATTATAAAGGAAATGTTTGCTCACTGTAAAAAATAAATAAATCAGCCCAGCCGGTATGGCTCAATGGTTGAGTGTCAACCTATGAACCAGGTCACGGTTCAATTCCCCGTCAGGACACAGGCCTAGGTTGCAGGCTTGATCCCCAGCATGAAGCGTGCAGGAAGCAGTGGATCAATGATTCTCTCTCATCACTGATGTTTCTCTCTCTCTCCATCTCGGTTCTTCTTTGAAATCAATAAAAATACATTGTCTTAAAAATCAGACAATATCGCCCTAGCTGGTTTGGCTCAGTGAATAGAGCATCGGCCTGGGGATTGAAGGGTCCTGGGTTTGATTCCGGTCAAGGGCACATGCCCAGGTTGTGGGCTCGATCCTTATTAAGGGTCATGTAGGAGGCAACCGATCAATGATTCTCTCTCATCATTGATGTTCCCCTCTCCCTCTTCCTTCCTCTCTGAAATCAATAAAAAAATATATTTTAAAAAATCAGACAACATCAAGCCCGGCCGGCATGGCTCAGTGGTTGAGCGTCAACCTATGAACCAGGAAGTCACGGTTTGATTCTGATCCAGGGCACATGCCTGGGTTGTGGGCTCAATCCCCAGTGTGGGTTGAGCAGGAGGCAGCCGATCAATGATTCTCTCTCATCACTGATGTTTCTATCTCTCTCTCCCTCTCCGAAATAAATTAAAAAACAAAACAAAAATACAGACAATGTCAAAATGCATAAAGAAGAGAATGCACGAGGAGAAACCAAGATGGCGGCATAGGTAAACACCTAAACTGCTGCCTTGCACAACAATTTCAAAACTACAACTAAAGGCAAAACGGACATCATCCAGAACCACAGGAAGGCTGGCTGAGTGGAAATTCTACAACTAGAAGGAAAGAGAAAAGCACACTGAGACACAGGAACTGCGGAAGGCAGAGGTATGGAGGGTGGGCAACTGAGTATTCGGCTGGCTTTCTCAATTGGGAGGGAGACAAAAGCTCCTGACTGCTCTGAACTCCAGTTCCGGGCAAGACTCTGGGGACCCAGACTCATACGGGGAGAAACTGGACTGTCTGGCAGCAGGCGAAACTTGGGAGTGGCTTTCTCTCAGAGGTGCTTACAGCGATTACTGCGGGACACTGAGACCCAGGGGCCTCTTAGGGCAGGGCTGACGGGAAGCCATTGCTGCATGCTCTGCCCTGAGACTCCTCCCCATCCAAGCTGAGCACAGAGGCTTTTGCATATCAATGGCCTGGTCCTTTGAATTCTAAACTTACCTAACAAACTGCAGCTGAGTCAGTGAGACCCAGAACATCCAAAAGAAGGCCCAAGGCACCGCAGCAGCTTGCATTGCTTCACAGCTGGGCCTCATCTGGGCACCTCCAAACCCCAAACAAAGAGGAGGAATCTGCAGATCTCTGCTGGGTGGCCTCAGGCAGAGGCTAAATTAGCACCTCCTTGGAGATCTAAGAACCAGTGTACCCAGGGGTCAGAATGGGACCATCCAGATTACAACTCCTCAGATCCATAAGGGACACACTCAGGGGGCAGACTCAGTGAGCACCAAAGCCCCACTGAAGCAAGTCTTGTCTCATAAGGATGTCTCCAGCACAGAAGTTCTCCCAGCGTAGACACAGCTGATCCTCACAGCCAATTGGCCTGGAGGTCAATTCTTCCCAGTGATACCAACAACAATCAAGACTTAACTACAACAAGACTGTGCACACAGCCCACAAAGGGGTGAACCAAGAGTGTCCACCTCAGGTAACTGGGGAGGCTGAGCCACTGGGCCTTATAGGACTCCTAGCACACAAAGCCACTCTATCAACTCAGGGAAGCAGCCAAAATGCGGAGACAAAGAAACAGGTCACAAATGAAAGAAATGGACGAAAGCAAACGACTGGATATAGAGTTCAAAACCACGGTTATAAGATTTTTCAAGAATTTTCTAGAAAAGGCCGATAAATTTAGCGAGACCTTGGAGGATATGAAAAAGGACCAACTATAAATTAAGCATACACTGACTGAAATAAAAAATAATATACAGAGATCCAACAGCAGACTAGAGGATCGTAAGAATCAAGTCAAAGATTTGAAATACAAAGAAGCAAAAAATACCCAACTGGAAAAACAAAAAGGAAAAAGATTCCAAAAATATGAAGATAGTGTAAGGAGCCTCTGGTTCAACTTCAAGTGTACCAATATCCGAATTATGGGGGTGCCAGAAGAAGAGAGAGAGCAAGATACTGAAAACCTATTGGAAGAAATAATGACAGAAAACTTCTCCCACCTGGTGAAAGAAATAGACTTACAAGTCCAGGAAGCACACAGAACCCCAAAACAAAAGGAATCCAAAGAGGACCACACCAAGACACATCATAATTAAAATGCCAAGAGCAAAAGACAGAGAGAGAATATTAAAAGCAGCAAGAGAAAAACAGTTAGTTACCTACAAGGGAGCACCCATACGATTGTCAGCTGATTTCTCAACAGAAACTATGCAGGCCAGATGGGAGTGGCAAGAAATATTCAAAGTTTTGAATAACAAGAACCTACAACAAAGATTACTCTACCCAGCAAAGCTATCATTCAGAATTAAAGGTCATGTAAAGAGCTTCACAGATAAGAAAAAGCTAAAGGAGTTCATCACAGCCAAACCAGTATTATATGAAATGCTGAAAGGTATTCTTTAAGAAGAGGAAGAAGAAGAAAAAGGTAAAGATAAAAATTATGAACAACAAATACATATCCATCAACAAGTGAATCTAAAAATTAAGTGAATAAAAAATCTGATGAACAGAATAAACTGGTGAATATAATAGAATCAGGGTCATAGGAAGGGAGTGGACTGACAATTCTCGGGGGGAAAGGGATGTGGGGGGTGTAGGAAGAGACTGGACAGAAATCGTACACCTATGGATGAGGACAGTGTGTGGGGGGGGTAAGGGCAGAAGGTGGGGTGGGAACCGGGTGGAGGGGAGCTATGGGGGGAAAAAAGAGGAACAATTGTAATAATCTGAACAATAAGATTTATTTTTAAAAAAAGAAAAAGAAAATATAAACATTGTTCAATGTTCACCAAATCTTATTAGTTTTGAGTTTTTTAAAAGCAGATTTCAAGACAGGTGCATGATTTGAGCCCACATAAAGTATGCATAAAATCTGGTAGGTTAGACATGAAAGTTTATTTGATAGCTGTTTCTTGGTAGTATGACGGTGATGATTTGAATTTTCCTATTTGTGTCTTCTTAGGTTTTCCTCATTTTCAGCAGAGAATGTATGTTTATAATCAGAAATAAAGGTTTATTAAAAAAGAAGAAGAAGAAGAAGAGAGTGCAAATCACCCAGAGATGCCACCATTGGCACTTCGGAGCACATCCTTCCAGACTGTCTCTGTGCACACCTGCACACCCACACTGGCCCATGGGTAAAGGCGCCAGCCCTCTAGGTTTCTGTCCTCCCGGGGATGGCTGCCATGTACCCCATCATGCGTGTGCACCCCACAGCATCTCATCTCCTCCCTCCTGCAGTAGATCCAGCAAGACTTAATAAGCCCTTAATGAGCTTAATAGAGGCACCTATACACGGCGTTATGATTCTAACCATTTACTCCACCGTGAAGGACTCCACCTCCCGTGCCGTTGGAAGTGAATTCACAGAGGAGAGGGGTGGGAAGGACGCCCTGCTCCGGTCGGACCAGCTGGTTCTATAGCTGACCTCGAGCCCTGCCTTTGCCACTTTCCTGTCGGGCAAGTCCCTCCCCTCGCTGAGCCCCACCTGCAAACATGAGTGTGAGGGACAACTGTGCAGAGTATTAAGTACTAGGCGCCAGATACTAAGTAGAGGCGCTAGGATTCCACTGGTTGGGCTCAGTGGATAGAGCAGTGGTCGGCAAACTCCTTAGTCCACAGAGCCAAATATCAACAGGACAACGATTGAAATTTCTTTTTTTTTATATATATATATATTTTATTGATTTTCCACAGAGAAGAAGGGAGAGGGATAGAGAGTTAGAAACATCGATGAGAGGGAAACATCGATCAGCTGCCTCTTGCACACCTCCCACTGGGGATGTGCCCGCAACCAAGGTACATGCCCTTGACCGGAATCGAACCTGGGACCTTTCAGTCCCCAGGCCGACGCTCTATCCAATGAGCCAAACCGGTCTTGGCTGAAATTTCTTTTGAGAGCCACATTTTTTAAACTTAAACTTCTTCTAACGCCACTTCTTCAAAATAGACTCACCCAGGCCGTGGTATTTTGTGGAAGAGCCACACTCAAGGGGCCAAAGAGCCGCATGTGGTTCGCGAGCCACAGTTTGCCGACCACTGGCAATAGAACATTGGCCTGCAGGACTGAAGGGTCCCGGGTTCGATTAGGGCTCCTCCCCGGCCCCAGGCCCTGGTCGGGCGCAACCAATGGACGTGTTTCTCTCCCATCCATGTTTCTGTCTTTCCCTCTCTCTAAAAATCAATGGAAAAATATCCTCCGGTGAGGATTTAAAAAAAGAGAGAGAGAGAGAGAGAAAGGTGGATTGTCTCTTTTAAGGCGTTCCCGTGTCTGACTCGGAGTCCTGGAAAGAGCTTCCTGAGCCTGGGCGCTCATGACGCAAGTGGCCTCAGGCAGGTCCTTAAGCCTCTGGGCGCCTCACTTTCCTCACCCACAAAACGGGGCTCCTGGCCCGGCCGGACCCGTCCTACAGGTCGGCCGGCGTGAGGCGGCGGTGCGGCACCGCCCGGGAAAGTGTTCGGGAACTCGCACGGGTTTTCACTCGGGGAAAGCTGCCTCATCACATCTCCGGGCCACTGCCTGGCGCAGGGAAGCGTGACGGGAGCACTCGCTGTGACTTCCTTACACGGGGTACGCGGGGAGGGGGGCGGGTGTCCACGGGAGCCCAGGAGTGCCAGGCTCTGCTCTGGGGCTGCGAGGCAGTGGAGGAAAGACAGATCAGGCCCTTTCTCACAGAGCTTAGGTGCGGGGTGCGGGGTGCGGGGTGCGGGGTGCGGGGTGCGGGGCGGTGGGGGGGGGGAGGAGGACAACACAAAGGGTGACAAGCGAGAAACAAGATATGGTCAGGGAACTCCGGGAATGGCCAGTGCTTGGTGGAGAGGGACAGGCAGGGGCGAGGGCAGTGGAGACCGGAGAAGGCTTCTCTGGGGACGTCACATCTGAGCGCCAAGGACAGCCGTGCCAATACCTGGCACACAGTGTTCCAGAGCAAGGGGACCAGTGCAAAGGCCCCGAGGAAGGACACTCTCCAGGTCAAGGAGGGCGCGGCGGGAGGTGGGCCAGGGTTTGAGCAGAGGCGACCTACAGTCTAGTTCGTGTTGCATTAAGGTCGCCCTCCTGACCTGGAGGGTACCATGCTAAGTGAAAGAAGTCAGTCAGAGAAGGACAAGTAGCACGTGATCTCACTCAGATGTGGACTCTAAGTAACAAAATACCCAATGAACCGAGCGGATCCAGAGACATGGAAGCATGGAACTGAGCATGGAATGTCGGAGGGAAGGCGGGGGAGGTAATCAACCAAAGACCTTGTGTGCATACATGCATGACCCATGGTCACAGACAGTGGGGTGGTGAGGGCTTGGGGGGGAGGAGGGGGGGGAGGCAGGGTGGAGTGGGCCGATGGGGGGGGAAAAGGGAGACATATGTAATAATTTCTGAACAATAAAGAATTATTTAAAAAAACAAAACAACAACAAAAAGAAATAGGCTACAAGCAACCAAATTGGGGGCGGGGGGAGATCACCCTCCATTGGGATTGCAGTGCCATCTCCCACAGGCTGTGTTGGGCACCCCAGAAAAATGTGAGGGCCTGCAAGAGCTGAATCCATGAACCAGCCCAACGTCGGAACCTACATACTAGCAGAACTGAGACGCAGAGTTTTGACAGGCAGCTTGTCTAGGGTCACCCTCCTGCTCCATTCCTGGGCTGGCATTCGGCCCAGGCCTCTGATCCCCGCCTCTGAACCCCGGCCTCTGCCCCCAAGGCCACCCCACCAGGGGAGGATGGGAGGGTGTCTTCACTGAGGCCACAAGGGCTGGAAGGGGGTCCAGTACCCCAAGGCTTCCTGCTTGGGTCTCAGCTACTGAGACCCACAGACTGGGCTCCGGATAGAAAATGCACCGCCCAGCTGGGCCTCATCCTGCACTGCCAGGCCCAGCCCTCCGCCCTCAGCTGGTAGGGCCAGGGAGGAGGGGCGGGTCTCTGGGCCCAGCCAGCCGAGAGCAACCTGATCCAGCAGGAAACGGGCCTTCAGCCAGACAAAGCACCAACCCAGCACCTGGAGCCTTTGTTCCCTTTATTCCTGTTGCAAACGTTCCCAGGCACCTGCACCTGGGCCTGGCCAGGGCTCCCACGAGATCTGGTAGCCCGACGGGATGACCCTGAGGGCGGTCTCGTGGTATTATAACAACAACAACAGTAACAGCATCCACCTTTGGCGCTCTGACTACACGCGGGTGTCATTTCGTTTAACCCTCACACCAGACCCGTGAGGCAAGAGCTATCATCATCCCCATTACACAGATTAGGAAATAGAGGCTCACAGAGGGACGATAACCTGTGCAAGGTCATGCGGTATAAGGAAGTAACAACAGCCTGGGCTTCGGACTCAACACATCCCATCCCCACGGGTTTCTTTGACCTTGGACACGGCACACGTGCATGCGACCAAGCCTGCCATCTGATTCTGACCTCAGCAGATGGCCGTGCAGATGAAATGATTTGAGGTACTCACAGCCTCTGGTGCCTGGCTCCCAAGCCAGACACATCTTGCCACCCTCTTCCCCACTTCCCACAGCTCCGTGACCTTCGGCACGTGACCATCGCTCAGCCTCAGTTTCCTCACCAAAGAAATCATCTATATATATAAAAAGCCAGCAACCGGAACACGGTAATGACCAGAATAACCGGTCGCCATGATACCCACTGCAGCCAGCAAATCAGCCCGATCGAGGGCAGGGCGGCCAGCCAACCCCCCCCACAGCCCTTTCCCCCCAGCTGGCCCCACCCCTGATCAGCCCCCCAACCCTGATCAGGGGCAGGGCTGGCAGGCCAACTGCCTGTGGCCCCTCCCCCCAGCCAGCTCTGCTCCCAATCAGCCCCCCCCACTCTGATCAGGGGCAGGGGCAGCCAGCCAACCACCCATGGCCCCTCCTCCAGGTTGCTGGCCTCTGATCGGCCCCCCCACCCCATTTGGGGGCAGGGCCAGCCAGCCCACCACCCACAGCCCATCCCCACCCCCGATCAGCTCCCACCACCCAGATTGGCCCACAGCCCCTCCGCCCAGCCTCTCCACCCCTGATCGTCCCCCCCACCCCAATTGGGGGTGGGACCCACCAGCCAATCGCTCTCGGCCCCTCCCCACAGCTGGCCCAGCCCTGATCGGGTCCTGATCAGGGAGGGCTGGCCAGCCAACCTCCTGCTGTCTCCTCGTTCTGATGGGCCAGGCCCCAATCCGCCCTGATTGGGGCTGGGCTGGCCGGACCCCACCAGTGTACGAATTCGTGCACTGGGCCTCTAATACAATAATATTACCTAACGGGCCTGTGGAAAGCCTGGAGCCCATCTTTTGAAATGGCCACACTCCTGAGACCATCCGAGAAAGATGTCGTTTTATACAAAGTTGCCTTCTTTGCGTTCCCCCCAAATAAACACAGACACACAAATGGAAAAACCAGTCTTAGTGCCACTCTCCCCTTGAGACAAAAAGCCAGTCTTACTGATACCACTGGGCTCACTCTATTCTCTCAGAAGAAAAACCAGAAGTGACCGTTCAGGTCACAACGTGGCTAATAGAGTTCTCTCTAGTTCCACACCCTGAGACAAGACAAGTGGTCCCACTCGAGATGCACATGCCAAGTGTAGGGGAGATCCAACAGGGATTTCAGCCATAACAACAACAACAAAATACCTTTTCCTATAAATCAGCCAATATTTATCACGTCTGGTTGTCCACCCAGGTGCTATGGGCATGTATGGTTTGTGTCCCCGATATCAGGGAATAAACATGAAAACATAAGCACTCGCCCAGCCAGAATGGCTCAGTGGTTTAGCACCGACCTATGAACCAGGAGATCACGGTTCTATTCCTGGTAAGGGCACATGAATGGGTCTTGGGCTCGGTCCCTAGTAAGGGGTGTGCAGGAGGCAGCTGATTAATGATTCTCTCTCATCATTGATGTTTCTCTCTCTCCCTTCCTCTCTGACGTCAATAAAAATATATTTAAAAAAGAAAAGAAGCTCTAACCGGTTTGGCTCAGTGGATAGAGCCTCGGCCTGCAGACTCAAGGGTCCCACGTTCGATTCTGGTCAAGGCCATGTACCTTGGTTGTGGGCACATACCCAGTAGGGCGTGTGCAGGAGGCAGCTGATAGATGTTTCTCTCTCATGGATGTTTCTAACTCTCTATCCCTATCCCTTCCTCCCTATAAAAAATAAATAAAATGTATTAAAAATATATTTATATAAAATATATAAAAAAATAAAAAATAAATTTGCCTTCACAGAGAAGCTTCTCCCCTTTAAAAAAAAAAAAAGAAAGAAAAGAAAAGAAAAGAAAACATAAACAAACATCTGTTGTAGGTATACCTCAGTGGGGTGGTCCCACTTTTCCGAATGGCCATGTCTGTTTCTCCGATGCACACTTTGGGGATCAATTGCTCTTCTCTAGCCTAATGCTGCCATTCAAGTAGGGGCTGCCAATCATCCTACATCACTGCCCCTGGCCACAGTGATTGGTCCAAGGGAATAGCATGTAATCCAGAAAAACCAAGTCTATCAGAGCTTTCCCAGGAGGTAAACATTGGAGCTGAAGACAGGATGATTGGCAAGAGAGAAGCCATCACGACTCCCGGATTCCTGTCGTCCCTAATGCAGGCTCCGCCTACTCATCCCTTGGAGGTGTGGTTCAATGAGCCAATAAATTCCTGTGATTTCCTGGCCTCACCCAACCACCAGGCATTGGTCAAATGGTCATAAATACAACAGAGCAGTAGGGGAGATGTCACGGGCAAGACTTGAGGATTTGCCAAGTGAAAGTTTTAAGCAATCAGGCTGTGAGGTCAAACCCAGACAAGAACACCTCATTCATTCAAGTCAACAAATATTTATTCAGCCCTTACTTGTTACGCACTTAGGATACAGCAGTGACCGAGACTGACGAGGTCCCTTTCCTCACTGGGGAGTCACCAGAAGGGACTTCCTAGAGTTGGAGAGGCTCAAGGAGGTCACTGAGGGATGGTACAATGTGTCCAGGCAGAGAAGGGCGGGGAGAAAAGCATAAGTAAGGACGTGGAGGTATAAGACTGTAGTGTCCCTGAAGGAACAGACAATGTCTTGTATCTCCGTAGTGCCTGGCTACCGTGGGCACTCAATAAGTGTTTATTGCCCAGCTGGTGATGCTCAGTGGTGAGTCAACCTATGAACCAGGAGGTCACGGTTCCATTCGCAGTCAGGTCACATGCCCAGGTTGCGGGCTCGATTCTCAGCGTGGGATGTGCAGGAGGCAGCCAATCAATGATTCTCTCTCATCACTGGTATTTCAATCTCTCTCTCCCTGTCCCTTCCTTTCTGAAATCAATAAAAATATATTTTAAAAAATAATAAAAATAAGTGTTCATTGCATGTATGAATGAGTGAAAGGATGAATGAATGAATGAGGTCAAGTGCAAGTCATCTGGGGGAAAGGCAGGCCATCCAGCTGGGCTGGAGAAGAGCTACTTTTAGAGAAGGTAACGCTGAGGAAGGGAGACTGAAGCCAGGCCACAGAGGACCTCAATGAAAAATGTGGACTTTGCATGGGCCACATCACACAATCCCAGGGCGGGGACGGGCTGGCGCGGCGGCAGAGCAGCTCCCACAGGCCCTGTGTGGCCCCCCATCTCTGTTGTGGTTGCCACACCCAGCCAGACTCCACCCAGCACCCTAACCAGCACCACAGCACCCAAGGTCATGCCCCAGACACCACCGCCCTCCTGGCTCCTGGACCAAGCTGCCAGCACAGCATTTCTTCCCAATCTGTAATTTACATATAACCTCCTCCCTGGGCTGACCACTCTTGGCTCTCTGCAGACATACACCCGCTGCGGGAGCTGCCGGAATAGAGGAAAAGGTCTGGTGTCCACCCCAATCCTGGCACCTGGGCTATAGGGAGGGGGTTGAAGTCCCTAGGCAGAGGCTGGGTGCAGCCTGCGTTACCATACTTAGCTCCTTGGCCCAGGACGAGGTAGACGGCGCCCTCTTGTGGCCAGGATCCACCCTGCACCTTGGTCTTTTTGGACACTAAAATTTTGCCTTTAATTTTTAAATTTTTATTTTTTTAGAATATTTTTTATTGACTTAAGAGAGGAAGAGAGAAATAGAAACATCATTGATGAGAGAGAACCACGGATCGGCTGCCTCCTGCATGCCCCTCATTGGGGATCGAGCCCGCAACCTGGGTATGTGCAACCCAGGCATATGCCCCAACACAAATTGAACCGTGACCCTACCTCCTGGTTTATAGGTCGATGCTCAACCACCGAGCCAAGTCAGCCTTCTATTTTTTTTTTTTTTTTTATTAAAGAAGAAAATATCGCCCTAACCGGTTTGGCTCAGTGGATAGAGCGTCGGCCTGTGGACTCAAGGGTCCCGGGTTCGATTCCGGTCAAGGGCATGTACCTTGGTTGCGGGCACATCCGCAGTGGGAGGTGTGCAGGAGGCAGCTGATCGATGTTTCTCTCTCATTGATGTTTCTAGCTCTCTATCCCTCTCCCTTCCTCTCTGTAAAATATCAATAAAAAATATATATATAAAAAAAAAGAAGAAAATATCAGCCTGGCCGGCGTGGCTCAGTGGTTGAGCGTCGACCTATGAACCAGGAGATCACAGGTTCGATTCCCAGTCAGGGCACAAGCCCGGGTTGCGAGCTCGATCCCCAGAAAGGGGGCATGCAAGAGGCAGCCGATCCATGATTCTGTCTCATCACTGATGCTTCTCTCTCTCCCTTTCCTTTCCTGTCTAAAATATAAATAAACTCAATAAAAGTATTTTTTTAAAAAAAATATCTTTCTGAAAAGCTGAGCACACAACTAAATCATTCAAATTAGACAGACTGCTCTGTCAAGGAATCTCATAGTAAAGACTTTTGGAAAAAGCTGTTTCAGATTTCCCGAAGCCCAAGAGAGTTTTTCTGACTGATTTCTTTGAACACTTATGTGCTGAGGCAGAAGAATGAGATGTCTGGACACAGCTGTTTTCGTTACTTGCCGGCTCCGTGAAGGGTCTCCCCGGATCAGACTGTTCCATGAGGTTACGCCACAGGCCTCCCACTGTTTTGTAATTCTAACAGCTCCATCGGGGCAAGTAGATGCCTCCTGGGCTAAATGAAATGTCCAAGCAGAGGGCTCCGCTGTAGACATTCCTCGGCTCTGAACACGCAGCTTTTCACCTTGATAGTGTTTGTTTACCGTGGGGGCCAGCCCGGGAGTGGCGGTGATGTTAACGCATTTACAAGCATTTCTGTCTGTGTTACGTAACGTAACGCCCTGTTTACATTCTAGTGGGTGGTGGTGTGTCTGTGTGGAGGAGGATGGCGAGTCCAACACAATCCGAGACAGATTCCGATCTCAGGGGCCTCGATCCATCTTAGACACAACACCCACACATGACACAACCTGCAAACAACCACAAGTCAACGGCAGAGTAAACTAAACATGCATGTGCTGAGGGCAAGAACTAGGGTGGGTGGGAGGCTGACAGCAGGATGCTTGCTGCAAATACAGCTTGAGAGGAGTCTGGGAGCATGCCAGACCCACGGACGGAGGCCTTCTGGGCGCTGGAGCGATGTCAAGGAGGAAGCCAGCATCTACCCAGCTTTGGAGACACAACCATTATTCCCCACAGCATGGAGGCCCACCTGGACCGCCTCTGAATGTTGCGCCCTTGCCAAAGACCCCACAGGCCTTCCACCATCCCTCTGCCCACCACTGGGCTGCCCGTGATCAAACAGGAACCACACGGTCAAACACCACCAGGGCCCTAGCTGGTTTCGCTCAGTGGATAGAGCATCGGACTGCGGAGTGAAGGGTCCCAGGTTCGATTCCGGGTTGCAGGTTTGATCCCCAGTAGGGGGCGTGCAGGAGGCAGCTGATCCATGATTCTCATCATTGATATTTCTATATCTCTCTCCCTCTCCCTTCCTCTCTGAAATCAATAAAAATATATATAAAAAAATAACAACATACAAACAATAAACATTACTGGGGATACGGGGCCCACTTGTACACCTCTCACTGCCCCTAGCAGACCTAAGGCTGTACGTGGGGGCATCCGGGTACCCCTTGCCAGTACAACCTTGGTTGAGGTACTACTGGTTACGCCTCTGTCCAGGCCCTGCCTGCATATCAGAAGGGAGCAGACCAAGTCCTTCGGATCCATACAGTGGGGAAGGCTCCCAATTCCAGAAGCCAGGAATTCTCCCTGTCACTGAGCAGAGAACACTTAGGCAGGGTTGGCGCACACGTGCCCACAGATGGGGCTGCAGCACACACACGTGCCAGCCGTCCACTCTGACTGGGACTAGCCTGGAAGGCAGTCCCGGTCAGTCCCGGGGTGCAGCACAGAGGGCACGGACGCGGAGCTGCAGGACCGGAGCCGTGTGGCTGGAGGGCAGGAGGAGTCAGCTGTCTTTAACCACATCTCAGACAAGAAAGGTTATTAGTGAGGAATGTTGGGCGTGGGGATACGGAGTTCCTCTGGGCCTGTCGATGCTCCGCTAGCGATTATTCGAAAGACAAACAGAAGGCCAGTTTACTCAGTGACAGTGGGATATGAGGGAACCAGGAAGGTGCCCGTGAGAAAGAAATTCAACTGAAGACAATCAGATGCACCAAACAGCTGGAAACATCAGGACAGCAGGTGAAGAAACGAGAGGGGCAGGAATAGAATACTGGGGACTGGCTAGAATTGTAAGAAATGTGAATCATGCTCTGTTAACTGTGATTGCTTTGTTCTGATTAAAGAGGGCACATTCTAACCTGGCTGCGAGTTGCATGTGGGATCTGGGAGCTCACCTGGAAATGCAGCCCATCCTCTCCATCCAGGAGCTGCCTATGATCATGGAAAGATTAATAACCTTGTTGCAGAAACCAGAGCCGCCAGCCCTTTGAAGACCCCCAGCCTTTGCGTACGCAGGCCTTTGACAATCTCCAGATTGTCATGTTGATCCTAATACCATTCCAGCCACCAAACCCAATATAAGCACTGGCTTAAGGTGAGGGGTAGAGCAGATGTTTGTGGATGGCCTGCTGCTCTCCCATTCGGCGGCATTCTTGGAATACATGCTCATGGATGAATCAACCCTGTCTCTGCTTCATTGGCTCAGATAGTGACAGGCAGCCCCTGTTGTCCAGTTACAGGAAGAACAAGCCACCTTCTTACCAGCCCATTTCTAACTCCTTGGCTCATCTCTGCATTTGGATTCCCCCAGGACTTCGAACCACTCAGAGGCAGCCCCCTCTCATGACTATAGGATTAGGGTCACCCTGGGCAGGGCACACCCACTGTTTCTGGAATGGGCTTGGCTCAAGGCCAGGTCACGGGGAGAGCTTGCCCTTAGGGATGACCTCAGCGTTCGGACCTGGACCTGCTTGGATTTGGCTCCTCACTAAATGACCCAGGAAGATTCTGTGATCTGGCTTCTAGACAGAACCTCTTGGCTGCTGAGCTTGGCTGGCGGGGGGCGGGGGGCAGTGGGGGGAGACAGGGATATTATTTGGTTCTAGGTAACAGAAACCCTGCGGAATCTGGCTTAGCCAGTGAGGACATTTATTGCCAGAAGCCCCAGGGGAGGGTGGGCTTTCAGGTCTGTGGATACGGCATCCCGCTGGGGACATAAAGTGTCCTTTAGGGACTGTGCCATTTTCCCTTCTCGCACGAGGCCGCCTGCTTCCCCACCGTCTTACCAACAGAATGTGCTGTCAGACATTTGGATTTTTGCCAATCTGATAGGTGCAAAGCGGTATCACCGTGTTATTTCCATTTTAATTGCTCCCATTGTGAGAGAAGTTGAGCATTTTTCCACCTGCTTAAGGGCTACTAGTGTTGCCTTTTCTGAGAAATCGGTCTCTACCATCTGGGTTGCTGGTCTTGGGTGCAGGTTCTGTCTGTCTATCTTGCTGGCGCGGGAACCAAGGTGACAGCCGCCGGCCCGGACACTGAGAGGTGGAGGAATCAGGAGGGCTGCGTCCTGTCGGTGGCTAATTTCATCCTAGTTCCCAACCCCAGGCTCCCTTTCCTGCTTCTTCCATAGATAGGAAGAGCTGCCCTAGCCATTTGGCTCAGTGGGTAGAGCATCAGCTTTCGGACTGAAGGGTCCTGGGATTGATTCTGGTCAAGGGCACGTACTTCGGTCGCAGGCTCCTTCCCAGCCCTGGACCCTAGTTGGGGCATGTGCAGGAGGCAACCAATCAATGTGTTTCAATCGATAGTCTCTCTGTCTTTCCCTCTCTCTTCCACTCTCTCTAAAAATCCATGGAAAAATATCCTCAGGTGAGGATTAAAAAAAAAAAAGAATTAGAGCTAAAAACTCACATTCCATCCGGCCAGTGTGACTCAGCGATTGAGTGTTGACCCATGAACCAGGAGGTCAGGGTTTGATTCCCGGTCAGGGCACATGCCCGGGTTATGGGCTCCATCCCCAGTAGGAGGTGAGCAGGAGGCAGCTGATGAATGATTCTCTTATCATTGATGTTTCTCCCTTTCTGTCTCTGAAATCAATAAAAATATATTTAAACAAACAAACAAAAAACACCTCACGTTCCTAATCTGCCTTACATCTTGGGGCGGCCACATGACACTGGGTTGCTCGGTCAGATGAAAGTGGAAGGGTGCTAGGGAATTTCTGGGAAACCTCTGGTTAGGAAAAGGACTGGGGTCACTGGCATAGCCCCTTTCCTCCTGCCTCACACTGGATGGAATGGCTGCCTTCTTGACACCATAAACGAAAGACAGAGAGAACCAAAGACATGTTGATCCTAATACCATTCCAGCCACCAAACCAAGGCCAGGAACTGCCTCCCTCCAGACTTGTGCACTGAGCTCATTAAATATCTTCACTCTTCAACCACCACTTGTGCCCTGGCTGGTTTGGCTCAGTGGATACAGGGTCGGCCTGGGGACTGAAGAGTCCCGGGTTTGATTCCGGTCGGGGGGCACATGCCTGGGTTGCGGGCTCGGTGCAGCCGATCAATGATTCTCTCTCATCATTGATGTTTCTATCTCTCTCTCCCTCTCCCTTCCTTTCTCTCTAAAAAATCAATAAAGGGAAAAAAATACATGAACAGACTACACCAGGGGTGGGCAAACTTTTTGACTCGAGGGCCACAATGGGTTCTTAAACTGGACCAGAGGGCCGGAACAAAAGCATGGATGGAGTGTTTGTGTGAACTAATATAAATTCAAAGTAAAGGAGCAGAGGGGAGAGCAAGAGAACCCTCTGCTCTTTTGGCTCCGCGGGCCGGATAGAACAGCCGAACGAGCCGGATCCGGCCCGCGGGCCGTAGTTTGCCCTCGGCTGGACTACACTCTCTTATACACTCCACAAAGGCAGGGGTATCCCTGATCCCCAGCAATTGATGAAAAACGTTGGCCAGGACAGAGCCCTTCAACGTCAACCGGAGGCCTGCCTGCACCTTGGCATGAATCCCCTGAGTTGGGGGCTGCCCTTGGACCTACTTGCACTGGTACCTGCTCTATATTTCCCCGTTGCGACCACAAGAAACCCGTGTCACCCTAACTGGTTTGGCTCAGCGTATAGAGCATTGGCCTGCAGAATGAAGGGTCCTGGGTTCGATTCCAGCCAAGGGCACATACCTGGGTTTTGGGCTTGATCCCCAGTAGGGGGCGTGCAGGAGGCAACTGATCAATGATTCTCTCTCATCATTGATGTTTCTCTCTCTCCCTCTCCTTTCTTCTCTGAAATCAATAAAAACATTTTTTTAAAAAATTAAAAAGACACCAGTGTTGCGAAGATCACGAGGTGGGCCCGGAGCTGGGCTGCTGAGCCCATTTGGGTTCCCAGGCATCATCCCTTCCTTTTCTGGGGCCGCCCACGTCACCCCTCTCCTCTGGCTCAGCCCTCTGGCCCAGCATCCGGAAGTCTCTCTGCTTTCTTCTCTTTCCAGAGCAGGAATGGCCTTTTCACCCTCTTCAACCTTCCCTCTCATTTTCCATTTGTAATTTTGCAAAGGCCGCTGGCAATGATTCAGCATCCTCCTCAGCAGCCAGGATATAATTAGTCCAGGCCAAGGGGCCTTACTTCACAGAGCCAGGAGCTCACTGGCAAACGCTCCAACCCACCCAGGACTCGGTAAGTGCTAGCTCCTTCCTGCTGATGCTCACTCGCCAGCCAGTCTCCTCCGCCAGGTCTGAACGGCAAAGCCCCATTGCCTTCGGGTTCCCATCTTCTGTGGCCTCCGCCCGTGTCCCCCCTCTCGGCTCCTAGCAACAGGCCTGCTCTGTCTTTCATCATCTCTCTCTGAACCGAACAAAGAGCTCCTTTCAGTGGTCCTCCATGGCAGTGTTCTATAACAGTTAGGTCTGCTTCCCCCATTATAACAAGTAATATACGCTCATTAAAGAAAATGTGGAAAAACCCAGTTAGGTAGGAAGATGGAATAAGGGAAAATAACTCCCTGCCCCATGACCTAAACCCAGCTTAGTTAACATCGCAGTGCCTTCTGGGAGGTGTTATGACTTGTTCATCTTTGAGTGCTTTCTTCTACTAGGTGTACCAGTTAATAATGCGGCTTTTTTTTCAATTGTTCGAGTTACACATATGTTGATATATATGCGATTTGATATGTATGCTATTTTGTTGTATTGACAGCAAGCTTCAAAACTTCATTTGTCAAATTTGCTGAAGGTGTTAACATCATAGATATTTTTACGCTTAAAAATGTCGAATTTCGGAGAAACCAAGATGGCGGCATAGGTAAGCACCTAAACTGCTGCCTCACACAACAATTTCAAAACTACAACTAAAAGACAGAACGGACACCATCCAGAACCACAGGAAAGCTGGCTGAATGAAAATTCTGCAACTAGAAGGAAAGAGAAAAGCTCACAGAGAATTGGAGGTACGGCAAAGGGTCTTTGTGCGCGCAGAGAGGAAGGGCGGCTGAGAGCCTGGCTGACTTTCTCTGGCGGAATGGGGAAGGAAGCCCCCAACCGCACTGAACCCCAGTCCTGACTGCACTGAACCCCAGTCCCGGGCGAAACTCCGTGGACCCAGGCTCATACAGGGGGAGTCTGGACTGTCAGGTAGAGAGAAAGGCACCCGGAGACTCAGAGACCCGGGGGAGACCCGGGGGAGTCCTGGCAGGCAGGGTTCTGGAGGGCGCGCGCCAGTGTGCACAAAGGCTGTGGAGGTTGCCACAGGCTTTCCCTAGCAGAAGGGAGTCCGAAGCTCCTGACTGCACTGAACCCCAATTCTGACTGCACTGAACCCCAGTTCCAGGCGAGCCCCTGGGGACCCACGCTCTTGTGGGGGGAATCTGGACTCTCTGGCGGAGACTCGGGAGCCGGGGAAGGTCTGCACGCACGCGCGCAAGGGCAAGGCTGACTGGAAGCCAAGACTGTCTGCTCCGCCCTGAGACTCCACCCCATCCAAGCTGAGCACAGAGGCTATTGCAATTTGGCAAGTCTAATCCTATAAGGCTGTCTCCAGCACCGAACTTCTCCCAGCGTAGACACAGCTGATCCTTACAGCCAACTGGCCTGGAGGTCAATTCCTCCCAGTGATACCAACAACAATCAAGACTTAACTACAACAAGGCTGTACACACAGTCCACAAAGGGGTGCACCAAGAGTGTCCACCTCAGGTTAACTGGGGAGGCCAACCCACTGGGCCATATAGGAAACCTAGCACACAAATCTACCCTACCAACTCAGGAAAGCAGTGAAAATGCGGCGTCAAAGAAACAGATCACAAATGAAAGAAATGAGGAAAACAAACGACTGGATATAGAATTCAAAACCACGATTATAAGGCTTTTCAAGAGTATCCTAGAAAAGGCCGATAAATATAACGAGACCCTCGAAGATATGAAAAAGGACCAACTAGAAATTAAACATACACTGACTGAAATAAAAAATATTATACAGAGACCCAACAACAGACTAGAGGAACACAAGAATCAAGTCAAAGAATTGAAATACAAAGAAGCAAAAAACACTCAACCGAAAAAGCAAAAAGAAAAAAAATCCAAAAAGTTGAAGATAGTGTAAGAAGACTCTGGGACAACTTCAAGCGTACCAACATCAGAATTATGGGGGTGCCAGAAGAAGAGAGAGAGCAAGATACTGAAAACCTATTGGAAGAAATAATGACAGAAAACTTCTCCCACCTGGTGAAAGAAATAGACTTACAAGTCCAGGAAGCACACAGAACCCCAAACAAAAGGAATCCAAAGAGGACCACACCAAGACACATCATAATTAAAATGCCAAGAGCAAAAGACAAAGAGAGAATATTAAAAGCAGCAAGAGAAAAACAGTTAGTTACCTACAAGGGAGCACCCATACGATTGTCAGCTGATTTCTCAACAGAAACTATGCAGGCCAGATGGGAGTGGCAAGAAATATTCAAAGTGATGAATAGCAAGAACCTGCAACCAAGATTACTCTACCCAGCAAAGCTATCATTCAGAATTGAAGGTCAGATAAAGAGCTTCACAGATAAGAAAAAGCTAAAGGAGTTCATCGCCACCAAACCAGTATTATATGAAATGCTGAAAGGTATTCTTAAAGAAGAGGAAGAAGAAAAAAGTAAAGATAAAAATTATGAACAACAAATACATATCTATCAACAAGTGAACCTAAAAATCAAGTGAATTAAAAACCTGAGGAACAGAATAATCTGGTGAATATAATAGAATCAGGGGCATAGAAAGGGAGTGGGCTGATAATTCTCAGGGGGAAAGGGGTATGGGGGGGGTTCAGGAAGAGACCGGACAAAAATCATACACCCATGGATGAGGACAGTGGAGGGGAGGTAAGGGAAGAAGGTGGGGTGGGAACCGGGTGGAGGGGAGCTATGGGGGGGAAAAGGAGAAACAATTGTAATAATCTGAATAAAGATTTATTAAAAAAAATGTCGAATTTCATGGCAAAAAAAGAGTATTTGCAGGAAGTTTTAATTCATTACTTTATTTTGAAGAAAAAGTTACCGTATATTTCAGGAAACTTATGGTGAACATGCTCCATCTCAAGATACTTGTGAACGCTGGTTTAAATGCTTTAAAAGTGATTATTTCGATGTGAAAGACAAAGAATGTCCAGGTCAAACGAAAAAGTTTGAAGACCAGCAATTACAAGCATTATTGGGTGAAGATGCATGTCAAACTCAAAAACAACTTGCAGAAAGACTAAACGTTGCTCAACAAACTATTTCCGATCGTTTACAAACAATGGAAAAGATGTTAAAGGAAGGAAAATGGGTGCCCCATCAACTGAACGAAAGACAAATGGAAAACCGGAAAGTCATCAGGAAAATGTTGCTTCAACGGCACGAAAGGAAGTCTTTTTTGCATCGAATTGTGACTGGTGATGACAAGTGGATTTATTTTGAGAATGCCAAACACACAAAACATGGGTTGATCCAGGTCAACCATCAACATTGACTGCAAGGCCAAATTGCTTCGGAAAGAAGACAATGCTCTGCGTTTGGTAGGATCAGGAAGGTGTGGTGCATTATGAGCTTCTAAAACCATGTGAAACCGTTAATACTGATCACTACCGACAACAAATAATCAATTTGAACCACACTTTGATTGCGAAATGACCAGAATGTGCCAGAAGACACGGCAAAGTAATTTTGCTTCATGATGACACACCATCACACACTTCAAAACCAGTTAAAGACACGTTAAAAGATCTTGCCTGGGAAGTATTAACCCACCCGCTGTATTCACCAGACCTTGCTCCTTCAGATGACCACTTGTTCCGATCAATGGCACACGCACTTTCTGAGCAGCACTTCAAAACATACGAAGAAGTGGAAAATTGGGTCTCTGAATGGTTTGCCTCAAAACAAGAAAAGTTCTATTGGGACGGTACCCACAAATTACCTGAAAGATGGAGGCAATGTGTAGCTAGTGATGGACATTACTTTGAATAAAGCACTTTTGATGTTTCTCTTAAAATTATTGTGTTTTCTTTGATTACAAAACCCACCATTATTAACCAGAACACCTGGTAAAAATTTCCTTCTAGCCCCACCCAGTTTGCCTCAGTGGATAAAGTGTTGCCTGTGGACTGAAGGGTCCTGAGTTCGATTCTGGTCAAGGGTACATGCCCGGGTTGTAGGTTCGATCCCCAGTGGGGGGGGGGGGTGGGCAGGAGGCAACCAATCCATGATTCTCTCTCATCACTGATGTTTCTATCTCTCTCTCCCTCCCGCTTCCTTTCTGAAATCAATAAAAATATATTTTTAAAAATTTCCTTCTAAATCTGAGCTCTCACTGCTAACCTTTGTAGACCCTTTGACAAAACAATCAATGCAATTTCTGCAGAGCTTCTAACCTTAGTGCCTTCATTTCTGAAGTTTCCAAATTTTCTATGGGGGACCTATGTTGCTTTGTTAATCACAAAAATGTAACCTCTGTGTTGTGGGCTGAATTGCATCCCCCCCAAATTCCCATGTGGAAATCCTAACCCCCAGCACCTCAGAATATGACTGTACTTGGAGGGAGATAGGGTCTTGAGACAGTTTGGGAGACCTGATTCTGGACCCACACTTACCTGAGTTTGGCGGTTCAGATCCCGGCTCAGCTGTTTTCTTCCTGTGTTTAACATTTCTCATCTGTAAAATGAGGATCACAAAAGCATGGGGATGGGGACTCAATGAATGAATGTAGCCAAAGTGATATGTTTGAATGAATGTATCTAAACTACTCTGTCCAGTAGAGTAGCCACCAGCTGCACACACCTGCTGAACATCTGAAATGCTCATTTTAAAAAATAATTTTTATTTTTACCACTGAGCCACACCAGTTGGGCCTATTTAATTAAAAAAAAAAAAAATTTAGCCCTAGCCAGTTTGGCTCAGTGGATAGAGCATTGGCCTGTGGACTGAAGGGTCCTGGGTTCAATTCCTGGTCAGGGCACAGGCCCGGGTTGCGGCTTGATCCCCAGTAGGGGGTATGCAGGAGGCAGCCAATCAATGATTCTTTCTGATTCTTTCTCTCCCTCTCTCTTCCTCTCTGAAATCAATAAAATTTAAAAATAACTAAATAATTTTTATTTTTTAGTTACAGTTGACGCACATTATATTAGTTTCATGTGTACAACTATGTGCTTAGACATTGATATAACTTACGAAGTGATCACCCCAATACATCTCGTACCCACCTGACACTATATAAGCTATTACAATATTGCTGACTATATTCCCTATGCAGTACTTTACATCCCCTTGGCTATCCTTGTTTCCTTTTTAAAAATGAAATAGCCCTAGTGGGTTTGGCTCAGTGGATAGAGCATCGGCCTGTGGACTGAAGGGTCCTGGGTTTGATTCCGGTCAAGGGCATGTACCTTGGTTGCAAGCTTGATCCCAGGCCCCAGTCAGGGCACATGCAGGAGGCAACCAATTGATGTGTCTCTCTCACATTGATGTTTTTCCCTCTTCATCTCTTCCCCTCCTTTTTTTTTAATTTTTTACATTTTATTTTTTATTGATTTCAGAGAGGAAGCGGGGGAGAGAGAGAGAAATAGAAACATCAATGATGAGAGAGAATCATTGATCGGCTGTCTCCTGCACGCCCCACAGTAGGGATCGAGCCCACAACCCGAGCATGTACCCTTGACCGGAAATCGAATCGTGACCTGGTTCATAGGTCGATGCTCAACCACTGAGCCACACCGGTTTGGGCTCCCACTCTTTTCCAGTCTCTAAGCATCAATGGGAAAATACCATTGGGTGAGGATTAACGGGAAAAGAAAATAACATGTAGCTAGTAGAATGCGTACAGTGGCCCGTGGTTTGCCTTGTATCACTGTGGGTCTATCAGACAGTGCTGGCTTGAAACGATGCCTGGCACGGAGCGATCGCCATTGTGGCTGCTGTCACTGTCCAGTGCCTGGCACACGGTCAGTGCTTTCCAAGTGGCAGTTTTTGTTCTGAAGACTCTCAGCGTGCCCTCTGCCCCCGTTTTGGAGATCTGTGCCTGGAACACATTGTCTGATTCCCTGCCCAGCTTGTCCTATCCACCCACCATAAGGGCTTTTGGTCTTTCCTTTCATCTTTCATTTTCATCCCCCTTTCCCCCCCCCCCCCCCGGACCTCTCCAGGGGCATCTACACACACACACACACACACACACACACACACACACACACACACACACACACACATCCCACTCTTGCCCATCATGGATCTGTTTCCTTCCCAGACCCCGCACATCCGAGGCCTGGTCTGTGATGCTCAGACAGATGGAGCGTTGCCAGCAGGGGCTGTTGGCAGGCTGCCAAGGGGCTGCCCAAAGCAGCCTTTCCCCTGACAGATCCACTCCCGGGGCTCCCAGGCCCACCCGCAGCCTGGCAGCTGGTGGAGCGGAGCGCGGAGGCTCCGCTGCGGACTTGGACGGCTGGCCTCTCGGGAGAGCAATGCGCACAGCAGATGGCAATCCTGGGCACAGCCCACAGGGTGAGAACAGTTTCATGTAAAAAGAAAATATCTCCATCAGCCACTTTGGTTGAGGAAGCGGAGGTGCCAGGCACATCGCTGAAGGGAGGTGGTTAGCCGCGAGGAAATAAACACCTTAACAGGGTTTGTTAACAGGGACTTGGAGAAAGGGACCCCCCAAAAAGAGAGAATACAAGGGAGACGTTGAAAGAAATGAAGGAGGGTGGAGTGGGACAAAAGGGCAGGAGTCGCAGCCTGGGAGAAATTCCAATGAGAAGTTCCCAGTGGCAGGGACACCTACATTTTACTGTGTGTTATGTATATACTAGAGGCCCGATGCACGAAATTCGTGCAAGAGTAGGCCTTCGCAGCCCCGGCTGCCTCGTGGCCCTGCCCCCGCCCACTGGTCATTCTGGAAAGTTGTTCCGCCCTCTGGTCTAATTAGCATATTAGCTCTTTATTATATAGGATGATGTCAGATGGGTACTAGGTTTATTGGGGTGATCACTTTGTAAGTTATATCAATGTCTAATCATGCGGTTGTACGTCTGAAATTAATATAATAGTGTACATCAACTGCAATTGAAAAATATATATATACTAGTGGCCTGGTGCAGGAAATTCATGCACGGGAGAGGCGGGGAAGGCTTGTCCCTCAGCCTGGCCTGTACCCTCTCCAATCTGGGACCCCTCAGGGGATGTCTGACTGCCACAGGGATCGGGCCTAAACCGGCAGTCAGACATCCCTTTTGCAATTGGGACTGCTGGCTCCTAACTGCTCACCTGCCTGCCTGCTTGATCACCCCTAACCACTCTGCCTCCTGGCCTGATCGCCCCCAACTGCCCCCCCTATTGGCCTGATTGCCCCTGACTGCCCCCCCCTGCCAGCCTGATTGCCCCCAACTGCCCTCCCCTGCCGGCCTGATCACCCCTAACCGCCTCTGCCTCAGCCCCGCCACCATGGCTTTGTCTGGAAGGATGTTGGGAAGGTCTCCTGGTCTAATTAGCATATTACCCTTTTATTAGTATAGATCTTTTTGTCAATCCTCACCTGAGGATATTTTTCCGTTTTTTTTTTTTTTTTTTTTTTTTTTTTTTTTTTAGAGACAGTGGAAGGGAGAGGGGAGAGACACAGAGAGAAAAACATCGATGTGAGAGAGACACATCGATTGGTTGCCTCCCTACAACCAAAGTACAACCCTTGACCGGAATAAAACTGGGACCCTTCAGCCCGTGGCCCAATGCTCTATCCACTGAGCCAAACTGGTTAGGGATAAAAAAATATTTTTAAAAAAATGACACAATTGTATTATGTGGTAAAATACACATAACACCACTGACCCTCTTTTTTAAAAAAAAATATTTTTATTGATTTCAAAGAGGAATGGAGAGGGAGAAAGATAGAAACATCAATGATGAGAGAGAATCACTGATCAGCTGCCTCCTGCACAACCCCTACTGGGGATTGAGCCTGCATCCGGGCATGTGCCCTTGACCGGAATTAAACCCAGGACTCTTCAGTCTGCAGGCTGATGCTCTAGCCACTGAGCCAAACTGGCTAGGGCACCAATGACCCTCTTAACCATTTCTAGGTGTGCAGTTCAGTGGTGTTCAGCACATTCACATTACTGTGCAGCCATCACCACCATCCACCTCTAGAGCTATTCCACCTTCCCACACAGGAGCTCTTGATCCATTAAAGACTAACTCTCCATTCTCCCCGCCCCTGGCAACCACCATTCTACTTTCTGTCTCTGAATCTGACTCCTCCAGGCGCCTCACAGAAGTAGAATCAGGCAGTATTGGTCCTCTGGAGCCTGGCTCACTTCACTTGGCATAATCTATGCTGCAGCCACAGTCTCCCACAGCGTCTGCACCATTTTTGTTCTCACCAACAATGTGCCCGAGTTCCAGCTTCACGTCCTCACCAACATTTGCTGTTTTACTTTCCTTTTTTTTTTGTTGTTTTGTTTTGTTAATCTTCACCCAAGGATATTTTTCCATTGCTTTTTAGAGTGGAAGGGAAGGGGAAAGACAGAGAGAAACATGGACTGGTTGCCTCCTACACCAGGCAGGGATTGAGCCTGCAACCGAGGTACATGCCCTTGACCAGAATCAAACCCAGGACCCTTCAGTCCACAGGCTGACACTCTATTCACTGAGCCAAACCGGCTAGGACTTCCTTCCTTCCTTCCTTCCTTTCTTTCTTTCTTTCTTTCTTTCTTTCTTTCTTTCTTTCTTTCTTTCTTTCATCTTTCTT
Source organism: Plecotus auritus (assembly GCF_963455305.1). Lineage (NCBI taxonomy): Eukaryota > Metazoa > Chordata > Mammalia > Chiroptera > Vespertilionidae > Plecotus > Plecotus auritus. The sequence continues at coordinate 11,672,965 of NC_137781.1, read as the reverse complement.
TTTTTAACGTTTTTATTCATTTTAGCGAGAGAGGAGGGGAGAGGGAGAGAGAAACATTGATGGGAGAGAACCAGCAATTGGTTGCCTCCTGCACGCCCTCTACTGGGGATCGAGCCCGCAGCCCAGGCCTGGGCCCTGACCGGAATTGACACCCAACCAACTGAGCCACACCGCCAGGGTTATGTGTCTCTCTTTACAGCAGTAACACATTGCTTAGATTACTGTAAGCTTTGTACGAAGTGTGCGGGTTCCAACCTTGGCCTTCTTTTTCAAGATTGTTTTGGCTATGCAAAACCCCTTGAGATTCCATATGAATTGTAGGATGGATTTCTCTCTCTTTTTTAAAAATTTATTTTATTGATTTTTTACAGAGAGGAAGGGAGAGGGGTAGAGAGTAAGAAACATCGATCAGCTGTCTCCTGCACACTCCCCACTGGGTATGTGCCTGCAATCAAGGTACATGCCCTTGACCGGAACCGAACCTGGACCCTTGAGTTTGGCTCTATCCATTGAGCCAAACCGGTTAGGGCGGATTTTTCTCTTTCTGAAAAAAAGTCATTGGGGTTTTGATTCCATGGACTTTCATTTATTTATTTTTAAATATATTTTTATTGATTTCAGAGAGGAAGGGGAAGGGAGAGAGAGAGAAACATCAATGATGAGAGAGAATCATGGATTGGCTGCCTTCTGAAGGCCTCACACTGGGGATCAAGCCTGCAACCCAGGCATGTGCCCTTGACTGGAATCGAACCTGGAACCCTTCAGTCCTCAGGCTGACGCTCTATCCACTGAGCCACACCGGCTGGGCTCCATAGGACTTTTAAAGACGAGGACCAATAATACTCCAGTCTAAACTGTTTGTTTCCCCAAGCTGTATCTTCTGCAAGGAGAAGTCCTGGCTAAGAGACTGACTTTCAGTTCAGGCGCATGGCAGAGGGAAGAGACGGACCAGGCAGTGAAGAGGCAGGGGCTAGGTCAGCAGCACAGCACTCGGCTGGGGGACTAGGTAACAAGCCCTCTTTATTTATTTTTAAATATATATTTATTGATTTCAAAGAGGAAGGGAGAGGGAGAGAGAGAGAAACATCAATGATGAGAGGGAATCATTGATCAGCTGCCTCCTGCACGCCCCACACTGGGGATCGAGCCTGCAACCCAGGCATGTACCTGACCGGGAATCGAACTGTGACCTCTTGGTTTATAGGTCAACGCTCAACCACTGAGCCATGACGGCCAGGCAATAAGCCCTCTTGAACCCTGGAAACAGTGAGGAGGATGCTGGGGGTCCCATTGCCTGTGAGATGGGAGTGGGAGAGGATTCTATTTAAATCTCAGAGGCCAGGGCCTCCCCAGCTGTCATACAGGTCACCGACGAGGCACTTTGTCATGGGCCCACCAAGTCGGGGACCAGGCCATGGGAGAGAGGCCCGGCAGGCGTGGCGCATGGTGAGGGCCAATGGGGCTGCCCCTTCTGGTGACCAGCTGTGGTGGGTAAAGGACACTTCCTCAGCCAGGGGCCCTACCCTACGCCCCTCCCTGGGTAGACACTGCCACCTTCTGGCTCTTTGTTGACTGACTGCTCTACCCCATCTTTTTTTTTTAATTTAAAAAATATATTTTTTAATTGATTTCAGAGAGGAAGGGAGAGGGAGAGATAGATACAAACATCAATGATGAGAAAGAATCACTGATCAGCTGCCTCCTGCATGTCCCCAACCAGAGATCGAGCCCACAACGCAGGCATGTGCCCTCCGGGTTCATAGGTCGATGCTCAACCACTGAGCTATGCTGGCCAGGTTTAATTGATTTTTTTATAGAGAGAAAGGAAGGGGAGGGAGGGAGAGAGAGAGAGAGGAAGGGGAGAGAGAGAAAGAGAGAGAGAGAAAGAGAGAAACATTGACTTGTTGTTCCACTTATTTATGCACTCATTGGTTGATTCTTGGAGATCAAACTGGAAACCTTGGCGTATTGGGACGACACTAACCAACTGAGCTACCTGGCCTTGCCATGTCTCATCTTAAGAAGAGCTTTCTCCTGACCAGGAACTTTCTCCTTTACCTGCTTATACTCCTATCATCCTGGGGCCCCACCAAGTGGCCTTTGATAGTCCGCCTGATCCCAACCATTTCAATGTTTTGGTCTCCACCCACTGATGGTTTAACACTACTGTCACCCTAATCCAGGGGTGGGCAAACTTTTTGACTGGAGGGCCACAATGGGTTCTTAAACTGGACCGGAGGGCCGGAACAAAAGCATGGATGGAGTGTTTGTGTGAACTAATATAAATTCAAAGTAAAGGAATGGAGGGGAGAGCAAGAGAACCCTCCGCTCTTTTGGCTCCAAGGGCTGGATAGAGCAGCCCAACGGGCCGGATCCGGCCCGTGGGCTGTAGTTTGCCCACGGCGGCTCCCTCTCCCAAGATAGCTTTGTTTGCCTTCCTCTCCAGCTGGCTGGGGGCAGGGCCTCACTGTGGACAGCCACGGCCCTGGGATAATGACATGCAGGCCACAGGGCTGCTTCCAGTCCTTGTCCATTGTTTCTTTGTTTGATGGTTGGTTGGCTTTTTTTTTTCTTCTGGGAATCCTCTGCCCCTCCCAACTATTGTTCCCTCTTAAGCAAGCTTGCCCCGGACTGACGGACGGATGTCCAAAATATCACAGTGGTTTTCTCCCTTCCCTTCTGCAGGGTGTTACTTCTCTCTTTCTCTCTCTCATTACCTGAACGGTGAGCAACACCTTCCTGCCACCCTTCGGCCCCGCCCCTGAGAATCACTCTGACCTGGCCCAAGGCCCTTTGTTAGAGTCTCAGACTCAGTGCTGGAACCCACATTTCCTGCACCCGCCAGCAGGCACCCCCGGTGACCCAGCGCTTCAACGTGTGATCTTCCCGCACCCAAGGCCCAAGCACGGAAGTGAACTGGCGTCGATTGGTGTCTTGCCTTCGGCTCTAAAGATGCTGTCCTGGCCTTGTCCAGGGAGGCCCTTCGTCCTGGTGGGTTCACCTGGGGGGGTGGGGCTGGGAGAGAGGCTGGGCTCCTGGGTGCAGTCCATCCATGTCTGCTGCTTGTCCTCCCAGGCCCCCCTCCCTGGCTTGAAGGCCCTCTCAACCACTTTCCCCCTCTCCACAGGCAGACCCAGTCATTGGGCACCCCAGCAATGCAGTCCCTCCTTCCTTGTCTACGCTGACCTTGACCCCCAGTCCCTTGCTTCTTGCTTGGGTCGGAGCACCATAGAGGCTCCCGTAAGATCACTGCCTGCTGGGGGCCCAGGGCCACACAGCTGAGCCAGAGGATGGGTGGCAGGGCGCTCAGAGGGCTCACCTTCCTTTCCACCCAAACGTGGCCATCAGACAGTCTGGAAAGGGGTGCTCACCTCTGGACCCCTGGGGTTGCTAAGGGCCCCTGACACTGACCCAGGACTTCCGAAGCTGCCCATACCCACAAATCCCAGCGGCATGGGTAGGCAGGAGCTCTTTTGTTCTCAACGTGCTCTGGGGGGTGGGCGTGAGTAACGGGGAGGCCTAGCAGAGGGGGCCTCCATGGGAGTTGGGAGGAGCGACCCCTCTGTCGTGACTGTCCCCTGACTGTCAGACTTGCAAGGACCAGGTCCTGCCAATACCCCTTCCCCCGCAACTGCCTCCACTTGCCACCCTCTTTTTGGAATTGTGTGCGAGCCATTCTCCACACACCACTCTGTTACCCCTTTCACAGAGAGCCAGCCTCACTGAAAAGCCTGCGATGGTTTCCCACGGATCCCGGAATAATGGCGTCCTTGCCAGGCCTCCAAGACCCGGAAACCAGCCCTGCCTGCTCCTGAGCCCAGCACGTCTCCCTCTGCCCTGGCTCACCACACTCCAGGCACACGGATCTTGCCCTGGCTCACCACACTCCAGGCACACGGATCTTGCCCTGGCTCACCACACTCCAGGCACACGGATCTTCTCCGGCGTCTGGCATCAAGCCTGTTTCTGCCTCAGGCCCTTTGCACGTGCTGCTCCTTCTGCTCAGAAAGCTCTTCACGCAGATGTCCCCTCGGCCAGCTCCTTGTCATTTGGTTGGCAGCTCAGAAGTCAACCTCCCCGGTCTATTCCGATCTGGAGTAGCTTCCCCTGTCCTTGATGCTCTATCCATCTTTGCGCCATTTTATTTTCTTCTCCACACAGATCCCTTTCTGAGGCTTCAGGGCCCGTCCCTGGCATGGGCCCCTTCCAAGGCTCAGTACCTAATTCTGTATTCTTTTCTTTACATGGAACCCCCTGCCTGGCCAACCCAACTGTGTGAGCTACAGGCCCCACAGAATCGAAAACCATTTGTACCCAGAGCACAGGACCAGGCTGCCTCTGGTACGTCCTGTGCCCGCCTCTGGCAGGAAGACTCAGCGTTCCTCCCACCAGGCTATTTTGACAGGCCCCTGGCCTCCCCGTCGCTTCAGGTCTGGGTGCCAAGAGGCAGCCTTGGCCAGAAATCTTGGTAACTGCTCTGCTCGCTGTGCCCGGAATTCAACACGGGGCGGGGGATGTACGGACCCCGAGAGCCGCTGTTTGTCCTTCGCCCTTCCGCATGCCCCCTGCCTTGATTTCCCCAAATAGACATAAACATTCCCAGTCAACAGTTGTGGCACCTAAAACTACTCATTGAGGGACCTGGCCAGGTAGCTCAGTTGGTTAGAATGTCATCCCAATACACCAAAGTTTTGGGTTTGATCCCTGGTCAGGGCACATACAAGAATCCACCAGTGAGCCCTGAGCAGTGTGACTCAGTGGATTAGAGCATCAACCCATACACCAAAGGTCAGGGGTTCGATTCCCAGTCAGAGCACATGCCTGGGTTTCGGGTCCAATCCCCAGTAGGGGCACAAAGAAGAGGCAATCAATGTTTCTCTCTCTCTCTCTCTCTTCCTCTCTCTCTCTCTCTCCCCCCCACCCCCTCTCTCTTCCTCTCTCTCTGAAATCAATTAAAAAAACATACACACATATCCTTGGGTGATGATTATAAAAAAAAAAGGAATCAACCAGTGAATGCATGAATAAGTGAAACAACAAATAAATGTTTCTCTCTTTCTATCTCTCTAAAATCAATCAATAAATATTAGCCCGGCCAGTGTTGCTCAGTGGTTGAGCATCAACCTATGAACCAGGAGGTCATGGTTCGATTCCTGATCAGGGCACCTGCCCGGGTTGCCGGCTCGATGCCCAGTGTGGGGCATGCAGGAGGCAGCCGATCAAAGATTCTCTCTCATCATTGATGTTTCTATCTCTCTCTCTCTCCCTTCCTCTCTGAAATCAATAAAAATATATATTAAAATAAATAAATAAATAAATATTTTAATAAAAAGAAACTACTCGGTGAAGAAACTGAAAAACCAAGGTTTCTGTAGAATCTTCCATCTCTTCTCTTTCCCAGCTTTTCTACAAAGCTCCTCCTTATGCCTAGCACCTACCTTAGGCCTGACCAGCTTGGGCAAGTATTGAGCACCGAGGGTTAACTCTCGCACTGCCTTACCCTTGGCAGGCCTGGCTAAGTGGTCACAGAACTCTTTCTAGGCGGCTCCTGTGTAACCACTACCAGAGGTCAGAGAGGAAACCTGCTTGCCTCCTCGTGAGACTCGGGTCTAAATTATTGAAGAGCTAAATCAGGTTCCAAGGCAGAGGGCCAATGTTTGCAACGAATTCCTACAACTAGGCTGAGTCCAGGGAGGCCAATGCCAAAGCTGTATTTTCTGTTTGACCAAGTAAGGGGAGGCCTTAGGAGACCACGGCACCTTGTGGTGCAGCCCGTGACACAGCGGAAAAATCGCTGACCTGGCTCTGGAAGTCCGAGACGGAGGGCTGGCCGACGCCGTGTCTGGTGAGAGCCCTTTCCCAGGCTGCGGGCAACTGACATCTCTGTGTAACCTTCCAGGCTGGGAAGAAATCTAGTCACCTCCATGTAGCTTTTCTTGGGGGGCCATGGGGAGCTGTCCTTTGAAACTGGAACGAGTGTCCCCTCCTGGTGGCAAAAGCAATAAAGAAAGGAGAGGATGAGTGAGCTTAATGGCTAAAGGTATAACGAGCCAAAGACATCTAAGGATTTGGCTTCTGGGCAATGATACCAGAGAGGACTGTCGCACTCTCTTGTATTACTTCCTTCTTCAGCTGCTGGCTTGGCAACCTCCTTGTCCTGTTCTCCCAAACTGGGCGTTACAAACTCTGCCAAGCTACTCCATCCCGGCCACTCTCCGCCCCCAACTTATCAGAGGCCACAGAGGTCACCAGGCTGCCACCATCTCAGCCCCCTCAGCCCCGGAGAGGGGGTGAGTGTTCTCATCCTGCAGCTTGGACCCCTCAGCGTGTGGGCTCAGCCAGCTCCCTCCATCACCCTCCTCTCTCACTGGCACCTTCAGCCTCACCTCTGCCAGCTCCCTTTCCTCAGCATATCAATTTGCTAAGGGTATTCCCAGCTTATCAAAACGAAACAAGACAAAAACCCACCCTGGCCAGGTGGCTCAGGTCTCAGGTTGTTGGAGTGTCATCTTGTACGCCAAAAGGTTGTGGGTCTCTCTCTCTCTCTCTCTCCCCTAAATAAAAAAAATCAATAAAAGACCAGCCGGGTGTGGCTCAGTGGTTGAGTGTTGACCCAGGAACCCAGAGGTCACCAGTTGGACTCCCGGTCAGGGCACATGCCCAGGTTGGGGGCTTGAGCTCAGTAGGGGGCGTGCAGGAGGCAGCCAATGGATGTTTCTCTCTCATCGAAGTTTCTATCTCTCTCCCTCTCACTTCCTCTCTCTCTAAAATCAATAAAAACATTAAAAAAAAAATAGTACCTACTTTGCCCTGGCCAGGTAGCTCAGTTGGTTAGAGCATGGTCCTGCTACACCAGGGTTGTGGGTTTGATCCCTGGTCAGAACACATACAAGAATCAACCAATGCATAACTAAGTAGAACAATGAATCAATGTTTCTCTCTCTCAAAAAAGAAAAAAGAATAGTACATACTTCATAGGGCTGTTATGACACCGAAGTGGGTTAATTCTAGAGCAAGTACCCCGTGCATGTCACCCTCAACATTACCACTGTCTCTGTTTGCAAGGGTAGAGCAGCAATGGGAAGAAGTGAGGTTACACGGAGGAGCGGTCATTTGGATCCCGGTCTGAAACATGTGAGGGCAGAGGACTGTGGGGTCCCTCCTAACCCGAGACCACAGATGTCCTGGGGCTAAGAGCCCAGGAGCAGGCCACTCCTCCCTGGCGGCGGCCGCTCTCCTCTGGCCACACGGATGCCCTTGGGAGCACCTGACGTGGCCCAGCACTGGCTGCGCTGGCTGCTGTGGGTGCACGTCCTGGGCATTCCTGACATAGTCCGTCCTGAAGTGGGGGCAGGTGCCGGTGGCTCAGCATGAAAACAGCTTAGAGCCAGGGAGGGGAAAGGTCACCTTTTGGGCTGTGTCCAGAGGGAGGGGACACAGTTACCAAGGGAACAAGCGCTGGTCCTTACGAAGGACACTGAACCCGTCCTGAGCACCTGTCCAGTGGCCGGGCCCTAAACCAAACGTGAAGGCCGTTGGTGCGTCGGGACGGGCCCTGGGAGAGGACCGATAGGCTAACTCAGCGGCTTGTCCAGGTTCATGGAGCCAATTGTTGTTACACTGTCAGGAATTTTGCAAGCCAGCTGTTAGACACAGCCGTTATTCTAATTAAAAAAAACAAAACCCCACAAAAGTTATATAAACTTACAATTAAATACATTATATTAAAAGGCTCAAAAGTCATCATTTCCAGGTAAAAAAGGTGTTGGGATTAAGCAGAAAAAACAAACAAGCAAACTCATATGGTGATTACCAGAGGAGAATGGGGGGGCGGTGAATGTATTTGTGTATGTATTTGTGTGTGTGTGTGTGTGTGTGTGTGTGTGTATTATAATTCAGTAAAAGGTTAAAAAAAAAAAAGTGAAGGTAAAATTGAGCAATTTGAGACGGAGAAACTTGATTCCTCAGTCCTTTGTTGAAAGACCTGTTAGGCGATGCCCTGCAGTTATTAGGAAGTTGCACCCAGGAGGCGGGAGGGGAATGCGAGGCATGATGCTGAGCTAAGCAAGGGCGAGGGCGAACATCTTGATAAACAAATGAAGGGCCTCAGAAAATCCAGGGGAACTAAATCACTGTGGAATAACATGAAAGCTCAGAGAATAGAAATGGGAGAGAAGAAATGGGAGAGAAGTTATCTAAGTTTCATATATATATATATATATATATATATATATATACACACACACACACATATACACACTAGAGGCCCAGTGCATGAAATTTGTGCACTGGTAGGGTTCCTACCGGCTGCCGGCTGCCAGCTGGGTACTCCCTCCCTTCCCCTGGCCAGCCCCGCCCCCTGGTTGAACTCCCGGACAAGGGGACAATTTGCATACTACACTTTTATTATATAGGATTTTAAAATATATTTTTATTTATTTCAGAGAGGAAGGGAGAGGGGAGAGAGAGATAGAAACAGCAACGATACGAGAGAATCGTGGATCGGCTGCCTCCTGCACGCCCTCCACTGGGGATTGAACCCACAACCTGGGCATGTGCCCTTGACCAGAATTGAACCCAGGACTCTTCAGTCCGTGGGCTGACGCTCTAACCACTGAGAAAAACCAGCTAGGGCAAAGTTTCTCATATTTTTAAGAGCTTTTAACTTTGTAAAGTCAAGCTGAGAATGTCATTTCTAAACAAGCAGAAATAGAATGGATAATTTCCAGCTCACCCCCTCTCCCAGGAACAGGCCCCTGCCTTTCCCTTCTCCCTCTTCTTCGCTCTCAGGCGTGCATCCCCTAAACTCTAAGTGTCCCCACCAGACTTGCAATCACGGGAGCAATGGGCTAACCCCCAAACCTGTCTCCAAGGCCCCCTTTTCTCTGACGTCTCAGTGAGCCAAAGCAGCCCCACCTAGGCTCTCTCCTGTAGCTTCTTCTACCCTAAGCACTTCCTTGTTACACTGTCCCCAGCTTTAATAATAAATGTACTCTCAAAGAAAGAAAGAGAGAGAGAGAGAGAGAGAGAGAGAGAGAGAGAGAGAGAGAGAGAGAGAAAGAAAGAAAGAAAAGAAAGAAAGAAAAGAAAGAAAGAAAGAATAATTTCCAAATCACTAAACAGGGTGAGGGAGATTAAAGACATCTTAATTGCTCCAATACAAAACCAAAAAGGGGCCCTGGCCAGGTAGCTCAGCTGGTTAGAGCATCATCCTGATACACCACGGTTGCAGGTTCGATTCCAGACAGCGCATATACATTGACCCATGAATGCATGAATAGGTGGAACAACAAATCGATACTTCTCTCTCTCTCTTCCCCTCTCTCTAAAATCAAGAAACATATCCTTGAGTGAGGAATAAATAAAATAAACACAAATATTCTGATTTTAAAAATCTTGCAAAGAAAAGAAACCTAGCTTCAAGCCTACATTATAAAAGCAAAGAGACCCCTGACCGGTTTGGCTCAGTGGATAGAGCGTTGGCCTGAGAACTGAAAGGTCCCAGGTTCGATTCCTGTCAGGGGCACATGCCCGGGTGCAGGCTTGATCCCCAGTGGGGAGCATGCAGGAGTTAGCCAATCAGTGATTCTCTCTCATCACTGGTGTTTCTACTTCTCTCTCCCTCTCTCTCTCTGAAATCAATAAAATATATATATATATATATATATATATATATATATATATATATTTTTTTTTTTTTTTTTTAAAAAGCAAAGAGAAAATTGATTGGTTTTCTGCTCACTTATCATGTTTGGGATCATTACAAGAATGTGGCAGCCATCGGCCTGCAGACCAAAGGGTCCTGGGTTCGATTCTGGTCAAGGGCACGTACCTTGGTTTCAGGCTCCTCCCCGGCCTGGGCCCTGGTCAGGGCGCATGCAGGAGGCAACCAATCGATGTGTTTCTCTCACATCCAAGTTTCTCTGCCTCTCACTCTCTCTCCCACACTCTCTAAAAGCAATGGAAAAATGTCCTCGGGTGAGGATTAACAAAAAGAGTGTGTCAGCTCCCAGGAGCACAGCTATGCTCTCTCTCTGTGCCAAACATTTCACGCACTGTCCTTGTGGAAATAGCTGGCTGACTGTATGTGCCCCACTCAGGTTCTCCCACAAACAGCCACATGGCTGTCACCCTGTTCTTTCCTCCCGTGTGAAGCAGTGATGCATTTTTTAAAAATATATTTTATTGATTTTTTACAGAGAGGAAGGGAGAAGGATAGAGAGTTAGAAACATCGATGAGAGAGAAACATCGATCAGCTGCCTCCTGCACACCTCCTACTGGGGATGTGCCCGCAACCAAGGTACATGTCCTTGACCGAAATCGAACCTGGGACCCTTCAGTCCACAGGCCGACACTCTATCCACTGAGCCAAACCAGTTAGGGGAGTGATGCATTCTTGCAGGAAGTTACCATGTCTCCTTCCCTCACAGAGATCCGGACCCACTATTCCTCTTTATCTCTTACGTCGAAGCAGCCACTGCCACCCAAGACGCAGCAAATCTTACATCCACGGGTAAGTGCACCTCGCAAAACATCTTAATCTTATCTTTAGTTGGGCAGTTTATCTTTGCCCAAGGTTATTAGGTCCATTCAGGAGCAGTTTCTCTTTTTGGAACTTTTCTAATTCTGGATCATTCTCATGTTTGTCAGTTTCCAGGAAAGGACTCTGAGCCTGAGCAGCAGCTCCAGGTGGAGAGGGCAGTCAGCTCTGGGCCATGGGGCCACCTCAGGTCGTCCTGGGACTTGTCCACGTACCAGGCCTGCACCATGGCCCGGGCCAGCGGTGCATCTGGGCAAGGTGGGCACTGCAAGCTCAGGGGCACCTGATCTGCATGAGTGTGGGCCCAGATGGCCTTTTTATCCTGGGCCTCAAGGTGGCTCTGACCAGCACACCATTCCCTGGCCTCTGTTTCCTGGTTGCTGAGACTTAGGTGTGGTCCTATCCAGGCTATTATTTTTTAAAATATATTTTTATTGATTTCAGAGAGGAAGGGAGAGGGAGAGAGAGATAGAAACATCAATGATGAGAGAGAATCATTGATTGGAGGCCTCCTGCAATCCCCTACTGGCAATCGAGCCCACAACTGGGACATGAGCCCTGACCAGGAATCGAACTGTGACCTCCTGGTCCATGGGTCGACACTCACACCACCAAGCAACACGAGCCAAGGTGGGCTATTCTTTTAGTACTAGAGACCCGGTGCACGACATTCGTGCAAGGCTGGGGGGTGTCCCTCAGCCTGGCCTGCGCCCTTTCACAGTCCAGGAGCCCTCGAGGGATGTCTGACTGATGGCTTAGGCCCGCTGGAGTGGGCTTAAGCCCCAGTCAGACATCCTTAGTGCTGTCGCGGAGTCGGGCTGCTGCACTCACCAGCTGTCAGCCCGGCTTGTGCTGAGCAGTGTTCCTCCTGTGGGAGTGTACTGACCACCAGGGGACAGCTCCTGCATTGAGCATCTGCCCCCTGGTGGTCAGTGTGCAACACAGCGACCAGTCATTCCACTGTCCGGTCAATTTGCATATTACCCTTTTATAAGATAGGATAACAAAACGAACAAGTGATAGGTTCCCAAAGGTTAATTATGTTGTGGGATCTGAAACATCAATGTGCCTTTCCTACTCTGTTCCATTCAAATCTATTCTTTTTTAAAAAATGTTATTATCGCCAAAACCGGTTTGGCTCAGTGGAAGAGCGTCAGCCTGCGGACTGAAAGGTCCCAGGTTCGATTCCGGTCAAGGGCATGTAACTTGGTTGCGGGCACATCCGCAGTAGGAGGTGTGCAGGAGGCAGCTGATCGATGTTTCTCTCTCATCGATGTTTCTGACTATCTATCACTCTTCCTTCCTCTCTGTAAAAAATCAATAAAATATTTTAAAAAAATGTTATTATTGATTTTAGAAAGAGAAGAAGGGAGAAGGAGAGAGAGAAATACATAGAAACATCGATTGGCTGCCTCATACATGCACCCTGACCCGGGCTCCAAACCCACAACCTGAGTATGTGCCCTGACCGGGAATTGAACCAGTGACCTTTCGGTGCATGGGATGACGCTCAACCAACTGAGCCACACCGCCCATGTGTATGTCTGCAGAGTAAGATGGGATATTTCTCTGCAACTTTCCCTTTTCACTGACTATATCTCAGAATATTTTTCTTTCACCCATGCAAACATTTTAATGCCACGCATTGGTCATTTGAAAAATATTGGATTCACGGAGTTATCCACATTTCCTTATACAATGTGAGAAAACACACACCCGTGTTTGGTAATACCACTAATCTCATTAGAAACATCTTTAAGATTCAGAATGCTCTCACCCTAGCTGTTTTAGCTCAGTGGATAGAGTGTTAGCCTGCAGACTAAAGGGTCCCAGGTTCTATTCCGGTCAAGGGCACATACCTCAGTTGCAGGGTCCTTCCAGGCCTGGGCCCTGGTCAGGGCGCGTACAGGAGGCACAGGAGGCAATCAATAGATGTGTTATTCTCAAATCAGTGTTTCTTTCTGTCTTTCCCTCTCTCTTCCACTTTCTCTAAAAAAAGAAAAATCAATGGAAAAATATCCTCGGGTGAGGATTAAAACATGAATAGGGATGCTCTCAGACTCAGGGTAGTATACACAAGTTGTTTTAAATGTTAGTTTTCCCTTGAAAGCTTGAATTTTATCATTGGCAACAAATACTGTCAGTTATTTCCTTGAAGTGATTGGTTCATTTAAATCAGTTTTATTCCAGAAAAAAACAACACTACCTAATATTTAAGTCTGAGTAACTATGCGTTCTCTATAAGCTGTTCTTGCCATTTAAAATGTTCTTTCTAGGGTGACACCTGTAATACTTTCAACAATAAGATACCTTTTTAAAAATATATATTTTTATTGATTTTTTACAGAGAGGAAGCGAGAGGGATAGAGAGTTAGAAACATCAATGAGAGAGAAACATCGATCAGCTGCCTCCTGCACACCTCCTACTGGGGATGTGCCCGCAACCAAGGTACATGCCCTTGACCGGAATCGAACCTGGGACCCTTCGGTCCGCAGGCCGACGCTCTATCCACTGAGCCAAACCGGTTAGGGCAAAGATACATTTTTTAAAAAGTTCTTCCAGGAAAAAGCTTCTGCTCACAAAGTTAATAAGCCTCAGTGCTTTCCTAGGAGCTGACCATGGGACAAGGGCTTTATTCGCACTTCCCATTTTTATTACATAGGCTATTAGAGAGATATACGTATACCCAAGAGTTAAGATCTAACAACATTATCTATTTTCATGGCTTCGTTAAGGGTATCATACTAACAGACTTTTTGTTTTTTAAAAGCTGGGGAGTTGTTTTCACAAATGTTAACACAGTGAAAAAGGCTGGTGGCTTCTTAGCATTATCATGAAAATGGTTTTGACCTTGGAGATGCCCTCCCCTTTCCCACCTCCTCCAGGGTGCAGACCAGGCTTTGAGAACCATCCTGTCCTAATCTCCACCTACGTTTACATTATGTTTGGATCTTTCATCCTCCTGTGTCCCCAGGAACAGCCCAATGGTGGTGGCTGCTTCCAGCCAGTAGCAGGGGAGGGAGGGTACTGCAGCCAGGGCCCCTCACCCCTCTTTCCCTGACCTCACTTCCTCTTCCCGCCTTTTAACCCTTTGCTTCCCCCAACGATGAAAACAATGCCAGAGGAAAAGCCTCAATGTAAAGGAATTGTGCTGGGGACAGTCTGAACAGCACATAAGTTACTGCAGTGATTTGTTTAAAAAATTTAAAAATTATGTATCTTCATTGTTCTTTTTCTGGTTACAAAAATAACAGATGCTTGCTATGTAATATTCAAATCCCACAGAATTGTATAAAGTAGAAACTGAGAGTCGCCCATAATTCTATCTCCCCATACACTCCTTGGTTTATATGCCTTCAATTTTTCATGCATATATCTATATATATAAAAGCCTAAGCCACAAACGAACTACTGGACGACAGGTCACTATGACGTGCACTGACCACAGGGGGCAGGTGCTCAATGCAGGAGCTGCCCCCTGGTGGTCAGTGCACTCCCATAGCTAACCTCCTGCAGCTGGCCAACCTCCCATGGCCCCTCCCCCCAGCCGGCTAGCCCTGATCAGCCCAATCAGAACTGGGTGAGATGGCCCGATCTGCCCTGATTGGCCCTGATCACCAGCCAAGCCGAGGGACCCCACCTGTGCATGAATTCATGCACTGGGCCTCTAGTTTTCGTACATATGTATGCATAGTAAGATGGGATATTTCTCTGCAACTTTCCCTTTTCACTTACTATATCTCAGAATATTTTTCTATATCAGCAAATATCTACTTCATTCTCTTTTTAAAAATGTTTTTTAAAATTGATTTTTCTAGAGAGAGGAAGGGAGAGGGAGAAACATCAATGTGAAAGAGATAAATATCAATTGGTTGCCTCCCATACACATACCAACTGGGGATGGAACTCATAACCTGGGCATGTGCCCTGACTGGGAATCGAACCAGGGACCTTTTGGTGCATGGGACGAGGCCCAATCCACTGATCCACCAGGCCAGGGCTTGAGTGGGTAATTTTAACACCACCACCATGTGTCTCAATGTATGCCAGGTACCATTCTAAGCATTTTATCAGCATGAATCTATTCAAGCCTAATAATTAGTAGGAGTAGGTGTTACTACATCCATTTGCAGATGAAGAAATTGAGGTTCAGAGAAGTGAAATGATTTGCCAGGGCAATGAGACAATCATAACAAATGACTTCAGCATTGCAGAGCAACCTTTAAGCTCCTGAAAGGTGATGTTACCTTTCAATCATTTTCCTCTTGCTCCAACTTTGAATTTCTGGTTTCATTAGGAATTTTTAGGATTAACTTAAGCAACCTGTGAGGAAATTTCATAAAATTAAATCATATTTTATAACCTTCCAAATTTGTTTCTGGACCCTGCCTGTTATTGTCCATAGATTTATTTTACAAAGTTAAAATCAGAGTTGTTTTTTGTCTCTTTCACTAGGAGGAGGTCTGGGGGATTGTTTACCTTGTGTGATAACTTAGGTGTAAATGAATGCTGCTGCCCCCCATTTCTCCTCTCTACCTCCCCCCGACTCCCCCACCTCCAGTTAAAGGGTGAAGAAACTGGGCTTGGCCACCAAGGATGAGTTGGATTTGGCCACAGGGAATGGAAAAGGGTCCACTGGGTGAAAGGAAGGGACAGTGCAAAGACTCAGAGGCAGGGACGATTCCGGGCAATGGCTGAAGTTTGCATTCTTGGGGAGAGATGTAGATGAGAAGGATGGTGAGGAAGGTGAAAGCGAAGAAATGGTATAAGCTATTTAGATTTTATTGTATGAGGCCTCTGAGAACTACTGCAAATATTTGACTGTGAAGTAACTGCTCGGACCTGCAAGCAGAGCACAGATGGGGAGGCGGGAGGGAGCACAGACTGCTGGCAGAGAAATCGCTTTAGAGATGACCATAAATAGCTCTGCTTTCGGCACCTCCCCCACAGCCCTCCCCTTCCTCTATGTTCTGATTTCTAATAATGGCATCGCCATTCTTTCTGCTCCAGGGATGCCCATCTGAGTCACTCTGACTCCTCCACTGGCTGCAGGTCTAGGGGTTGCCCATTCTATCTCGATACCATCTCTGGAGTCTTGCCCTTCTCCGGGTCCTTCCAGGACCCTGCCCTGGTTCAGGCACCCTGGCCTTCCTTCCTTCCTTCCCCAGGCCTGATCCCCTATCATCCTCTTACTACTGCTGCCAGATGTCCCCTCTGCCTACAAACACACCACAAAACAAATGCCCTGGGTGAACTGCCTGTCCAGCTTCCCCTCAGATCTTAAATATCCTTGAGGAGCCAGCTTGATGGGTGACTTTCTCTCTGCCAGATGCCGCCTGTGTCATCTAAACTCCTCTTGGGGACGCTTCTCTCTGTGCCTGCTTTGGGGTGATTGCAGAGATGTGTGTCTTGCTCCCGAAGGATAGGGACTGAGTGACAGGCATTTTTGTGCCTCCGCAGGGAACTTGCACATGACCTAGATTCAATCATTAATTGGGATTTGATTACAGTGTGCAAGGGAGGAACTTTCCAGTTCTGCTGACCAAACTGGAGGATCTAAGCACCTTTTCTTGGAATTCCAAAGTCTATAATAAATAGCGGCTCTGCCTTTCCTATTTTTTTCCTCCTTAAAAGAGCAACGAACCCTAGCCATTTTGGCTCAGTGGATAGAGCCTTCGCCGGCGGAATGAAGGGCACGTACCTCGGTTGCAGGCTCCTCCCCGGCCCGGGCCCTGGTCTGGGCGCTGCAGGAGGCAACCAATCGATGTGTTTCTCTCACATTGATATTTCTTTGTCTTTCCCTCTCTCTTCCACTCTCTAAAAATCAATGAACTGGGGGGAAGGGGAGGCCGGGGGGGAGGTCAATGGGGGGGAAAAAAAAGGAGACATATGTACTACTATTTGTAATACTTCAAACAATTAAAAAAATAAATAAATAATGATTAAAAAAATCAATGGAAAAATATCCTTAGGTGAGATATCTGGCATATGGCATATGGATATGAACTAGAGATCTACTACTTCCCAGCTGTGTGACTTTGCGCAAGTGTCCAGACCTCTCTGAGCCAATGCAGCTGATAGCAGCTGCCTCTCAGGCACTGTCTAAGGAAGACTAGCTTGGATCTGGAGCCCTGGGAGGCAGGCAGTGAGAGGCAGTTTAACCTGAAGATCTTACCTCTATTGCCCTGGGCTTCTGCTGTGCTTGCAAGGGACACATGTGCCCCTCTCTGATCCCTCTGCAGGCAAAGGCCAGACTCTGGAACACACTTGAGGCTTCAGTACTGCCTTGTACCAGGCCTCTGACACACTGGTCCACCATGTAGACCAGTAGTTCCCAACGGGGGGCACACGCCCCACAGGGGGGCAATTTGATGCTGAAGGGGGGCAATTCGAGAATGAGTAATTAACCGTGAATCTTTTGCATGTCTTATGGTTCTAGGGGCCTCATGTACAGTCTATAAATATATATTGTGACACATTTATGCATTTCAGTTCTCTGTTTTATGTTTTGAAACTTTATGTGCTATTTTTTCATATCACTTCATATTATTATTATTTTCTTTTTAGCAATTTCCTAGTGATTTCTTCCTCAGAACTTCCATTGTCCTTTCGTTCTTTTATTTTTCTTTCATGGATGCCATGTTCTTTGGAAGCTTCTTTAGACCAAATTCATGGCCTTTGAGACTTCCTCCATGTGAATAGGAGCTCACAGTATGGCACACTGATAACTGAATCAGAATATCTGGGTCCCAAGGATCTCCGGGGTGGGGGTGGGGGGTGCATTCTCCCGGTTTACAGGTGTGGAGGCCCAGGTGCTGCAAGGTAATACCAGGATGGCATGAGAGCCACATACCAGAGGCTTCCACAGTCTCTGTTTGTGTGTTTTTATTGTTTTTATTTTTATTGATTTCAGAGAGAGGAAGGGAGCAGGAGAGAGAGATAGAAACATTCAATGATGAGAATCATTGATTAGCTGCCTCCTGCACGCCCCCTACTGGGGTGGGGCGAGTTGTGCCCTTGAGGGGAATCGAACCCAGGACCCTTCAGTCCGCAGGCCGAGGCTCTATCCACTGAGCCAAACTGGATAGGGCTCTGCTTGTGTTTTGAGCAAAAGAATTGGGAACAGAGTGAACGGGTTGTCATGGGTCATTCTGGGACATGCTGGCCCAAGAACAGGCATTTGACCGACGCCTCCGATTTTGGGGGGCCCAAAAACAGCCTACCCTGGGGCTCAGTCTGTGGACCTCAGGGCCAGAGCGTTATTAGCTCTGCCTGGCCGGGTCCGGGAGAAGGAAGTTGTGAAGTTAGTAATTCAAGGTCGCTTTCCTGGCCCGGCTCCATCTGGCAATGTCACTGGGAAGCGGGAACAGAGCAGAGAGACTGAGTGCATTTGGAGTGAGTTGTGACTGGAAAAGTGGGGGGTGAGGGTTAGATTTTTTTTTTTTCTACATAAAACCCCAGTCCTGTTGGTGACTCATTTCAAGAAAATGGGTGAAAAGAGAGGGGGGGAGGGGCGGGCAGTAAAAAGAGGGTGGGGAACCTTGGTTGTTTTTGACAGAACCAACCAGTATGGTCTTTTCTATGAAAACAGGCAAAAATGGGGCTATTTACCTGGGTAAACTCGAGTTTATTCGGCGCAGGCTGAGTGCTGGACACCCATCGGGAAGCGGCGGGGTGTCCTTGAGGACAGCGCGCGCCTGGGAGCAGGCCTGCTGCCTCGAGGACTCCCCTCTGCGGCCACGCTGAGTGCCTTCGGGGACCAGCAGCTTGACCTTCGGGTGAGACGCAGTGGGGGGCTCCAGTCAGTCCGCACCGCCCGTGGAGGGGGGACGAGGAGCTGAGCGCGACCCTGAGGAGACCTGAGGTGCCCGCGGTCTTAGTTCAAGAGCGCTCACCGCGCGCTGGGCTCACGCGCCTCAGGGCTTCAGCGCAGCGAACGCGAAGGACGCAGGTGTTTTCTCAGATTTGCCTTTTTGGGCTTAAGCTGTGTCGGCAGTTGACACCCTGCTTTTAACGAGGAGACCTGGAGAGAGGGGCGCCCCTCATCCTCCAGCGCCGACCCCCGCGCGCGTGTGCGGGGCGGTCTCACCCGCCTCTGGCGCGGGTCCAACTGGGCTTCCCGCGACGCTGGTGCAGCGCCGGCTGCGTGAGGGGGCGTGTCCCGCCGGCTGGCCCCGCCCCCTCCCGGCGCGGCCCAATGGGACGGCGCCCCCGGCAGCCCCGCCCCGGCCGTGCCCTCGCGCCGGGAGCCCAGGTCTGGGCAGCCCGCCGCAAGGCAGCGGAGCAGCGGCCGGCGCTCTGGTCTCGCCTGCGGGGTTGGTTTCCTCTGCTCGGCATGGCTGGCTACCTGCGGGTCGTGCGATCGCTTGGCAAGGCGTCGGGTTCCGGGCCGGCGTGGGCGCCAGCCTCCCTGACGGGCCCCAACTTGCAAGAGCAGCCGCGGCGCCACTGTGAGTGCCAGAGGGTTCGGGCGGGTGCGCTCCGGGCTCCGCGACGTGGCGGCCTCCGGGCGGGGGCCGGGGAGCGCGACCGGGCCGCTCGCAGGCCGGGGACCGCGGGTTTGGGCACACAAAGAGCGGGGGGGGGGGGGCGGCCTCGCTCCGCGGCCCCCTGCCCCGAGTTCCCAGGCCGCGCCAGGCGCAGTGGTGGGGACTTGAAGGACGGTGGCAACTGGTGGCCCGGGCGATGCCAGCCCTGCGGCCCTGCGCGTGGGGGTTGAGGGGGGGGAGCTCGGGGCTGCTTCGCACACCCGATATAACTGTACGGAGGCGCTGGGGGTGTCCCGGACCAGGAGGGGATCCCACCGCGCTGGCGGGAGACGAGCAACCGAGTGGGGGCCGGAGCACCCCGCGAGCTGTTTCTGCTCAGACAAAGGCGGGAGGGAGGAGGCATCCACTTCCCGTTCCTTTTCAGCCAAGCGCGCTGTAACCCCTCCTGGCTGCCAGGCCCTCGTCAGCTATTTTTGGAGCCTTTTATGCGACAGCTGGAGAAGCGTGCTTTGCATTTCCCCCTTTGTTTGGACTCCCCCCTTCTCCTTGTCGCTGCACTTGAGGCTCCATCCCAGGCCCTGTCCTTGGCTGGATTTGCCTTTTCTCGCGGGCCGGCTCCTGTCCTGCTCTCTGGCCCAGCCTGGGTCACCCATGCGGAGACTTTATTCACAGCTAATGTGGTGGTACCCTTAGCTCCCGGCTCAGCAGAGGAGACAGCGGTTGGGTCATGGGAAGCAGGACGTAGCCTGAACCTCCATGATCAATGTAGGCTGCCCCTGCTGGTATGTGGGCACTGCCTGCACCCTGGCTCTCCATCGCCCGCTACAAATGGCAGGGAACAATGTAGGTCCCTTGGCCCTGTCTGATGCCTGTTGTCACGGAAACCCCTATCCTCACCTGGCCAGGAGCCCCTTGGGGTGAGCCCGGAGAGTGAGGAAGAGGGGGTGGGGCTCAGGCAGCCTGGCTCTACTGCCAGTGCAGGTAATCTTTAACCCGGTGTGGGAGCAGCTGACTAGTGTTGAGGCCCCAGCACCCCCCCAACTTGCCAAGGAGAATGGGGCATTTTTGCTTTTGAACTTCTAGGATTTGTATCTAAAGGGTCAGCCCCCCAATCCCAAGGTTCCAGGTGCCCCCAAACCAAGTTTCCCATAGGCACCACCTTCAGCAAAAGATGGTGCAAGTTATATACCGACTCCAATTCTCCTTTTTATTCTGCATTGATGATAATTTTTTTTTTTTTTTTTTTTTTTTTTTTACTTTTTAAAAAGAAAGAAAGAAAGAAAAAAAGAAAAGCCTGGCCTGTGTGGCTCAGTTGGTTGGGCATGATCCATCTCGTCACCAAAAGGTTTGGGTTCGATTCCCCATCAGGCAGGGGTTTCAGGCTCAATTTGCCAGTAGGGGGCGTGCAGGAGGTAGCCAGCCGATGTTTCACTCTCACATCGATGTTTGCCTCTCTCTCCCTTCCTCTCTTTTTGAAAAATCAATACGATAAATATTTTTAAAAAGAACCCCACCCCCTCCGCACACAAACAAGAAAACAAAGCACCTTAGTGGCCTGAATTTTGGTTACACATCAAAAGAACAGGCAGTTGCAGGTCCTTCCGGAAGTTGGTTATTCATGGGAAGAATGCCTGGTATTTGAGTTGGACATGAGAGTATACGATTCTGACCTCTGCTAGCTTAGTAACTGGCAACGCTGGCAGAGACAAGATAGTTGGCATTCCCTTGATGACATAGAGTATTTTTGGGCTAAAACACCTGTGTCTTTGCTGCCTGGTGAGGGAAAAGGGGTGGGGCTCAGGCAGCCTGACTCTATGGCCACTGTAGGTAATCTGACAGATTCCCACACGTGTCTCTTTCTAGCTTTACAACTCATAGGCCTTCAGCGACTGCTCCTGTGTTTCTGATTAGAGTTTGGGGATGTGATGGTGGGCTGTTGGGGGAATTACTCATCTAGCCTTCCTCTGCTCCACTCCTAGTGGGGGAACTTCTTAATTTTCTCAGCTGCCTTTTAACACTTCAGATCTTGGTGACTTGCCTGTGCTCAGAGATTCGAGGGAAATTTATTTAATGACAGTTCAAGGTTTTGCAAACCTAGTAATGTTCTTTTTTTAAAAAAAAATACATTTTTATTGATTTCAGAGAGGAAGGGAGAGGGAGAAAGAGATAGAAAGAGATGAGAGAATCATTGATTGGCTGCCTCCTGCAGGCCCCCTCCTTGGGGTTGAGCCTGCAACCCTGGCATGTGCCCTGACCAGGAATCGAACCCTGACCTCCTGGTTCATAGGTCCATGCTTAACCATTGAGCCATGCCGGCCTGGCTCAGTGGAGTTCTTACGTGCTCTCCACTGAGCCATGTTTCAGCCACATCACGTAAGGTCACAGCTGTCCCTTCAGAACTGTTTTGGGTGATTGTGTTTAGGTCCAGTAGGTTTTGAAGAAAAGCCTCAGGAAAACCCGGGGCCTGTCTTCAAATCCTATCTGTGAGGCTGAGGCCTCGTGTGCTGATTCCATTTAGGGGATGAGCTGGAAACTCCTGCACCCCGATTCCTGGAAGTTGGACTGTGGCCTGCCCTGGACTTTCCTCTTCTGTAAACCCAGGTGGAAATGCCAGCCGGTTGCAAATATTAACACACTATGAATTGTGAGCTTCTCCATGGCTTGGCAGCATTTCCACTGTGTACATTTTTGATGGTCTGGTGCAGCCCGATGGTGAGAACTCGCCGGCCGCTGTGTGGCAATGCATCCCAGGAGGGGGGGCGGGGGAAGCACATTCTATCCAAACAGGGGGTGAGGGCAGGGCAGCAGACCGAACTGACGAGACCTTGACATTCATTCATGCCTTCAGCAAATACTGTGCTTCTACTGTGTGTGCCAGGGACTGTGCAAGGCTCTAGGGACAGAGCTGGGAATAAGAGGCCCAAATTCCTGCCCTTCATGGCGCTTAACTTCTAATGTGGAGACAGTAAACAAGATAGAAGTCGGCTACCGTGACATATGCTAACAGGAGAACAAGTACGCAAGGAAAGTGTGTGTGAAAGTTTGGGTAGAAGAAACGGTGTTTCGTTATCTAAGGAAGAGTGAACTGCAGTGGTCAAGGTCTCAGTGGATGGAGTTCTATACCATCGCCTGTGGGAGAAGCAGAGAGGAAAGCGTTTGTGCATGAGGGTGGCTCAGAGTCCATGATGGTGAGCAACAGATGGGCCAGGTGGTGGGGGCTAGGAGGGGCTTGCAGGCCATTTTTGAGGACCTCGGACTGAAAGGAGACACTTTGCAGGATTTTGAGAGGCGTGTCATGACCTGCTTTGTTTTTTTAAAAAAATATATATATTTTTATTGATTTCAGAAAGGGAGGGAGAGGGAGAGAGACAGAAACATCAATGATGAGAGAGAATCATTGATGGGCTTCCTCCTAGATACCCCTACTGGGGATCGAGCCCACAACCTGAGCATGTGCCCTTCACTGGAATCGAACCTGGGACGCTCCAGTCTGCAGGCCGACGCTCTATCCACTGAGCCAAACCAGCCAGGGCTCCTGCTTTGCATTTTAGCAGGAGCATTCTGGCCTCAGGGACCTGGTAGGAGATATAACCTGGCAAGAGAGGATGGTGGCTGGGAGCTGAGTGGTGGCTCTGGGGGGAGGTGAGAAGTAGTTGGATTCTGGAGGTATTTTTTTTTTTTAAATATATTTTATTGATATTTTACAGAGAGGAAGGGAGAGGGATAGAGAGCTAGAAACACCGATGAGAGAGAGACATTGATCAGCTGCCTCCTGCACACATCCCACTGGAGATGTGCCCGCAACCAAGGTACATGCCCTTGACCGGAATCGAACCCGGGACCCTTCAGTCCGCAGGCCGACGCTCTATCCACTGAGCCAAACCGGTTTCGGCTCTGGAGGTATTTTGAAGGAAGAGCCAGTAGGGCCTTTTGATGGTTTGACTGTGGGTGTGAGAGAAAGGGAGGAAAATACTAGAATGTCTTCCAAAATTGCTCCCGGAATTGGGGCTCCTTGTTCTGCTGGCCATGCTGGCTGAGCATGGGTAGGGATGCCATAGAAGCAGTTGTCTTGGGGGGTGGCTGTCATTCCGGGTACCTTGAGCCCTGAGCTTGCAGCAGCAGGCAGATCCTGAAAACAGGGGATGGGTTTGAAATCCTTACTTGGGCCCGGCGGGTGTGGGTCAGCTGCCGTTGAGTGTCAACCCAGGAACCAAGAGGTCGCAGGTTCGATCCTCAGTCAGGGCACATGCCTGAGCTGCAACTCGATCCCCAGTAGGGGGCGTGCAGGAGGCAGCCAATCAGTGATTCTCATCGTTGATGTTTCTATCTCTCCCTCTCCCTTCCTCTCTGAAATCAATAAAAATATATTAAAAAGAAATCCTTGCTTGTGTTGGGTGCTGGGAGCCCCACACGGGGAGGACAGTTGGCCTAATGGACCTCCTGGGACTGCTGTCATTCCATCCCCACACCCTGGCCAAGAGGACAATGTTTGTGCAACGTCTCAGCTGAAGATTTCATGGTGTCCCTTGGAGGCATTCAGGGAGGCCCAGCCTCTGTTCCTTGGATTTCAGGTTGCTTGTTGCCGCTTGTCTCCCATGGGGGCAGATGATGGGAGTGTCTCCATCATATTTGGCTGAACAACAGAAGAGGTCTTCAACTCCCATGCCTTGGGGCACTCTGAGGGACACGTGGTAGGCCTGGCGTGGAGAGAGAGGCCGCCTCAGCCCAGCCCAGCCCATCCGGGCCTTGAGCCAGCACGGGCTCAGCATGTGGAAGCAACTCATTCTTCAAGAGAGGTTGGATTTTTTTTCTATTCTTAATTTATTTTACTTTACTTTTTTAAATTAAAAACTTTATTATTATTATTTTTTTAAAATATATTTTATTGATATTTTACAGAGAGGAAGGGAGAGGGATAGAGAGTTAGAAACATCGATGAGAGAGAAACATCGATCAGCTGCCTCCTGCACACCTCCTACTGGGGATGTGCCTGCAACCAAGGTACGTGCCCTTGACCGGAATCGAACCCGGGACCTTTCAGTCCGCAGGCCGACGCTCTATCCACTGAGCCAAGCCGGTTTCGGCTATTTTCTTTTTTTTTAAATATTTTTTTATTGATTTCCAGAGAGGAACGGAGAGGGAGAGAGAGAGAGAAACATCAATGATGAGAGAGAGGCCCTAGCTGGTTTGGCTCAGTGGATAGAGCGTCGGCCTGCAGACTGGAAGGTCCCAGGTTCGATTCCCGTTGAGGGCACATGCCCGGGTTGCGGGTTTGATCCCCAGTAGGGGGTGTGGAGGAGGAAGCCGATCAATGATTCTCTCTCAACATTGATGTTTCTCTCTCTCTCTTTCTCTCTCTCTCCCTCTCCCTTCCTCTTTGAAATCAATAAAAATCTATATTTTAAAAAAATGATGAGAGAGAGAATCATTGACCGGCTGCCTCCTGCACGCCCCTTACCGGGGATCGGACCTGTAACATGGGCATGTGCCCTTGGCCGGAATTGAACCTGGGACCCTTCAGTCAGCAGGCCGACACTCTATCTCCTGAGCCAAACTAGCTAGGGCTAAAAACTTTATTTTCAAATTAGTTTGCATTCAATGTTATTTTGTATTTGTTTCAGGTGGACACAACATAGTTGTTAGACAATCATATACTTTACAAAGTGTGCCCCCTATTTCCAGTCCCCACCTGGCACCATACATAATTACAATATTATTGACTACATTCCCCAAGCTGTACTTTATTTTATATCCCTGTGGCTATTCTGTAACTACCAACCTGTACTTCTCAGTCCCGTCACCAGAGAGGCTGGATTTTTATGTAAAAACTTCTAAAGTGTTTATTTTTTATTTTTGGACTGGTTTAATTTTTTTAATTGAATCTTTATTTCTGATGTTTTACTAGAGGCCCGGTTCATGAAATTCATGAACAGGCAGGGTCCCTAGGCTTGGCCAGCAATCAGGTCAGGGCTGATCGGGGCCTTCCTTAGTTCCGTGCCGCCCCCTGGTGGTCAGCACACACCATAGGGAGTGATCGGTCTCCCGGTTGAACTCCCGTGCGGACAATTTGCATATTAGCCATATTATAGATTGTACAAATGCATAACAAAAATTTCCATTTTACACATTTTTAAGTCTGCAGTTCAGTAGTGTTCAGTATATTTACATTATTATACAACCAATATCCAGAGCTTTTTCATCTTGCAAAGCTAAAACTTTATACCCGTTAAACAATAACTCCCCATTCCCCTCACCCCAGCCCCTGGCAACCACCATTCTACTTTCTGTTTCTGTGACTTTGATTTCTTTAGGCACCTCATATGAGGCGAATCTGTCTTTCTGTGACTGGCTTGTTTCACTTACCATAATGTCCTTAAGGTTCATCTGTGTTGTGGCATGTGCGACAAGATTGTCTTCCTTTCCAAGGCTGAATAATATTCCATTGCATGTACGTTCTGACTTAAAAATATCATGTTAGCCCTAACCGGTTTGGCTCAGTGGATAGAGCATCGGCCTGCGGACTCAAGGGTCCCAGGTTCAATTCTGGTCAAGGGCGTGTACCTTGGTTGCGGGCACATCTCCAGTAGGGGGTGTGCAGGAGACAGCTGATTGATGTTTCTCTCTCATCGATGTTTCTAACTCTCTCTCCCTTCCTCTCTGTAAAAAAATCAATAAAAAAAAAAATATATATTTTAAAATATATTTTATTGATTTTTTACAGAGAGGAAGGAAGAGGGATAGATAGTCAGAAACATCGATGAGAGAGAAACATCGATCAGTTGCCTCTTGCACACCTCCTACTGTGGATGTGCCCGCAACCAAGTTACATGCCCTTGACCGGAATCGAACCCGGGACCCTTCAGTCCGCAGGCCGACGCTCTATCCACTGAGCCAAACCGGTTTTGGCTAAAATATATTTTTAAAAAATATCATGTTAAAGCTTATTGACCTTCTAAGGTACAGGAATTGTAAAAAGCTTAGTTATTAAATCCTTACATATTTAATACTGCTTCTAATTTATCATAGGAGTTGCTTCCCAAAAATGTTAAACGCAGCTGGATTGAAAGAGTGTTTGGGAAATAGGGCAATGTTTTTTTAGAGAGAAAGAAACATCGATTTGTTGTTCCACTTATTTATGCATTCATTGGTAGATTCTTGTATGTGCCCTGACTGGGGGTTGAACCTGAAACCTTGGAGTATCTGGATGACACTTTAACTAACTGAGCTACCTGGCCAGGCCTGCAATGGTAAGAGATACAAAGTGAATTTGCCTTTGTGCAATTTGAAACAAAAGAACAAGTAGCAAAAGCTGTGGGGGTAGGTCCCGGATCACTAACACGTGGAGTCACTTCCCTTTTTAGTTTTAAAGCAGGTCCATCCATGGTTAAGGGGTGAGGAGCCCAGTCTTAAAAACTTGGAATCATGAACATTGTTCAACCTTGAGGAGGAAAGTTTTGCTCAACTTTCCTGTATTAGCTTCCGAGTCCTGTTCTCCTTTTTTTTTTTTTTTTTTTAAATGTTTTTTATTGATTTTAGAGAGGGAGAGAGAGAGAAACATCAATGATGAGTGAGAATCATTAATTGGCTGCCTCCTGCATGCCCCCTACTGGGGATCGAGCCCGAGAAACCTGGACATGTGACCTGACAGGGAACTGTGACTTCCTGGTTCATAGGTCGACAGTCAACCACTGAGCCACACCAGCCGGGCCTGTTCTCCTCCTGAAGGTCCATGCCACATTTGGTTTGTTCATTCATCCCTTCATGGACACTTGAGTTGCTCCCCACTCTTGGCTATTGTGCGTAATGCTGCTATGAGTATGGGTGGGCAAGACCCCGCTTTCACTTCTTCCAGATATATATCCAGAAGTAGGACTGGTGGGCCACATGGTGATTCTAGATTTTGTTTTTAAATATATTTTTATTGATTTCAGAGAGGAAGGGAGAGGGAGAGAGAGAAACATCTCAGAGAGTCATTGACCCACTGCCTCCTGCATGCCCCACACTGGGGATTGAGCCCGCAACCCGGGCGTGTGCCCTGACCAGGAATCAAACCGTGACTCTTGGTTCACAGGTCAATGCTGAGCCTCTGAGCCACGCCAGCCAGGCTCTAGTTTTTAATTCGCAGATCAAATGGCACAGTATGGAATTGTTTTCTGTAGCAGCTGCACCAGTTCACATTCTCACCAGCAGTGCACAGGGTTCCAGTTTCTCCACATCCTGCTTTGGTTCTCATCACTGCTCCCAGCTCCTTGACCTTGATAAAGGTGCTGCTTGCTCTCTCCTCATGACCCGTAGGTCTTCCTTCCCATCCTCGCTCCGTGGGGGCGGGCACGGTTGTGTTTTAGGTGTTTCGGGAAGAGGCGCTTAGCATCTGGTTGTAAGTAAGTGGGCCCTGTGGTCTGTGAGGGTTGGACTCCCACGTGCACTGCTGTGACCTTGACATTCAACTCCCGCACGGAGGAAGCGTGGTGTCCACGGCTCACGAGCTGCCGGCATGAGCCCACCACGTGTTGACTTGTTTTCTGTTTGTGTGTTTGTTTTTTATAGTAGCCATTCTAAGGGGTGTCACGTGGTATCTCATTGTGGTTTTGATTTGAATTGCCTGAATAATTAGGGATGTTGAGCATGTTTTCACGAGCTTGTTGGCTTTTTATCTATCACTTTGGAGAACTATCTATTCAAGTCCTTTGCCCGCTGGTTTTTTGGGATCATTTTGTTGTTACAATCTCCTGGTGTTAAACTGTGGCCACCAATTAATACTTCAGAAAAACACGACGTGGGTCAAACAGAATGAGCCTGCTGCTTTGGCTCTCACCACTGTTCCCAGCCCCTTGACCTTGATAAAAGCGCTGCTTGCTCTCCCCTCATGACCCGTAGGTCTTCCTTCCCATCCTCGCTCCGTGGGGGCGGGCACGGTTGTGTTCAGGTGTTTCAGGAAGAGGCGCTTAGCATCTGGTTGTAAATAAGCGGACCCTGTGGTCTCTGAGGGTTTGACTCCCATGTGCACAGCTGAGCCCTTGACATTCAACTCCCTCACGAAGGAAGCGTGGTGGCCACAGCCCACGAGCTGCCAGCACGAAGCCCAAAACTTGAATGGAGCTCAAGTGTGCAACCTTTAGGACTGGCCCCTCCATGAAACTCTCCGTAGGGATCCTGATTAGGGTTCAATATATTCTTCAAACATTGGGTTGGCTCTCCTCAAATTAACTCATAGGAAGAGTTCCTAAAAATCAAGGTCGCCCTGTCACAGCGCAGTAGACTTTCTGCAGGTCCTAAAACCTGTTCCGTTCAAGCTTTAGACCAGAAAAGGTGAAGGAATGCTGTAGCCTGGGCCCCAAATCCCTTGTTCTCCTGAGAGTGAAGTATTTCTAGTCTGTGTTGCTTTCTGCTTTTTCATGTCTGACTCACAAGGGCATCCGAGGCTGCACTTGAGCAAGGGATCTGCATTCCCTCCTGTCTCTGAATAATCTCCACACTCTTTTTTTTTTGAGAAGGAGGGAGGGAGAGAGGGAAGAAACATCAATTTGTTGTTCCACTTATTTATGCTTTCATTGGTTGCTTCTCGTATGTGCCCTGACCAGGGATCGAACCCACAACCTTGGCGTATCAGGACCACACTCTAACCAGCTGAGCTCCCACCCGGCTGCAGGTTTTGCATGGATGTGATCGTCCTGCTGGGCAGTCACTGATTCCTCCAGGCTGCGGGCGGAGGGATGTTCTGGTGCTTGGGTGCCCCTCTCAGAGGGTCAGTAAGCCTTCTCCAAGGCAGCCTGCACTGATGAATTAGATGGGCCATTTTATTTTCTTTTTTTAAAAAATATGTTTTTATTTTTAAAATATATTTTATTGATTTTTTACAGAGAGGAGGGGAGAGGGATAGAGAGTTAGAAACATCGATGAGAGAGAAACATCAATCAGCCGCCTCCTGCACACCCCCTACTGGTGATGTGCCCGCAGCCAAGGTACATGCCCTTGTCCGGAATCGAACCTGGGACCCTTGAGTCTGCAGGCCGATGCTCTATCCACTGAGCCAAACCGGTTAGGGCAAAATATGTTTTTATTTATCTCAGAGAGGAAAGGAAAGGTAGAGAGAGAAACCTCAATGATAAGAGAATCATTGATCGGCTGCCTCCTGCACGCCCCCTACTTGGGGATCGAGCCCGCAACCCCGGGCATGTGCCCTTGACCGGAATCGAACCCGGGACCTGTCAGTCCGCAGGCCGACGCTCTCTATCCACTGAGCCAAACCAGCGGGGGCTGGGCCATTTTCTTGAGTTTTCCTTGGAATGCACTTCCCAGACTGTTGGTTTTTCTCAAGTCAGAATTTCCTTGAAGAGCTTCCCTGGCTCCGGTTCCCCCCCGCCCCCCGCCCGCCCCCCTCGTCCAGTCTTGTGATGCTTCTCTGGCAGGACTGGCCGACCTGAGCCACTCAGACCAGTTCTGAGTTCCCTTCCCAGGTGCCCTCAGCCCGTGTTTCCTCTCCTGCAAGGTGCGAATCCTCCTGTTTTCAAACTGTAAGCCGGGAGCCTCAGCCTCCCCACATTTAAAGTGGAGGTGATGATACTCCCTTGGGGAGGAGTGAATGGAATCGTGTAAACGGTGGGGGACACTGTCCGGCCCGGAGGAGGTGTTAATACAATCCCTCCTCATCAGGTTCTCAGGTTGCAAGCAACAGACCGAGTGAGTGACAGGCCGAGTGTGAGAGGATGTTATTAGAAGGACACAGGGAAGCCCTAGCTGGTTTGGCTCAGTGGATAGAGCGTCAGAACTGCGGACCGAAGGGTCCCGGGGTTTGATTCCGGTCAAGGGCACGTATCTCGGTTGCAGGCTCCTCCCTGTCCGGGCTCGTGCAGGAGGCAACCAATCGATGTGTTTGTCTCACATCGATATTTCTCTCTGTCTTTCCCTCTCTCTTTCACTCTCTCTAAGAGTCAATGAAAAAAATATCCTCGGGTGAGAATTAAAAAAAATAAAAGAAGGGCACAGGGTAGCTCGTAGAACTGCGTGGATTGGACTAGAGGGGATCCTGGGCCGCCCTGGGGAACCAGGTGGCAGCAGACCCCGGGCCAGCCTCTCCTGATGGGCTGCTGGACAGGGCGGCCCCGGCTGGCTCGGGTTCTCCGCCTTCAGATCCCCGGGGAGGAGATCTCACTGGCCAGGCTGGCCATGCTCAGTGGGGGTTCAGGTCCCCGAGCTGTCCGAGAGCTGTTCCTGGGTGTGAACGCTGGGCAGCTGGGCCTGGCTGACCACTGCTCTCCCCTTGGGGGGGCCCCCCTCACCTCCCTCCCCAGGGGCCTCATGCAGTGTCTGTGCCCCGTTCTAGATGCCGACAAGAGGATCAAGGTGGCCAAGCCGGTGGTGGAGATGGATGGCGATGAGATGACCCGTATTATCTGGCAATTCATCAAGGACAAGGTAGTTCCTGCCGGAGTGGGTGGCAGCTCTCCCCGTGGCGGGCCAGGCTCAGCGCTCCGCCCCAGCACAGGTCTCCTGCCCCGCTTCAGGCCCCCCCATCACCTGATGCCCCTGTCCCCTGGGGGGTGGCTGCAGTCCTGTTCCCCTCCTCCCAGCCATCCTTCCGCTGTGTCCAGACCACTCGTGTGTGGTTCTTGGGACGTCTGGCAGCGGCCTGGGCCTCCTGCTGGTGCCGAAGCCTGCGTGTCTCAATCTGTGTGCAGATTCAGGGCTGCCCCTGTATCCTGTCCATCTCACCCCCTCTGTCCCGACGTGCTGCCTCAAGGGGCTGAAGGAGCGCAGGGCTGGTGTGGGTGCAGCTGTGCCTGGAGTCACCTTTTCTTTTAATTTATTATTTATTTATTTTTTTATTGACTTCAGAGAGGAAGGGAGAGGGAGAGAGAAATAGAAACATCAATGATGAGAATTATTGATTGGCTGCCTCCTGCACGCCCCCTACTGGGGATCGAGCCCGCAACCTGGGCATGTGCCCTGACCAGAATCGAACTGAGATAGATCTCCTGGTTCATAGGTCAATGTTCAACCACTGAGCCACACCGGCCAGGCTGGAGGTCACCTTTTCTGCGTGGTTCGGGGATGTCATCCTGAGTGGTGGCTATGTGTGCTCTGTAGGGCAGGGACTTGTTTGAGCCGCCACTGCACGTGGTTCCCAGGGTGGCTTCTTGGCTTCTCCAAGTCACTGGGTTCTGCCTGGGAGAGTGTGTTGTCCACGTGAAGACCCTACAGTTTATCTGTGTTCCCAAGGAGAAGGTTGAGAAGCGCCATTTCTGATGGGGGAGACGAGGGAACCCACTGTTGTAGGGGTGGGGAACCTTTGTTCTGCCAAGGGCCATTTGGATGTTTATAACATCATTCATGGGCCATACAGAATTATCAACTTAAAAATTGTCCTGCTGTGTTTGGTCAAACATTTAATTAAATCACCCCTAATGTCTTGGCAGAGGCAGACCAAATGATTCTGTGGGCCTTTTACAGCCTGCAGGCCAGATGCTCCCCATCCCTTGTTTGTTGTTTATTTGTTTATTTATTTCAAATATATTTTGTTGATTTCAGAGAGGAAGGGGGAAGGGAGAGGGAGAGAGAGAAACATCAATGATGAGAGAGAATCACTGATCGGCTGCCTCCTGCACACCCCCTACTGGGAATGGAGCCCGCAACCCGGGCATGAGCCCTGACCGGGAATCGAACTGTGACCTCCTGGTTCATAGGTCAATGCTCAACTACTGAGCCACGCCAGCCGGGCCCCACCCCTGGTTTAGAGAATAGCGATGCACTTGGAGTTTGGGGTTTGGCTGAGTGGATGGGCCACAGCAGGGGCATATGGTCCATGCTAGGGGATGAGCCCTCTGAGGGGCTGCCAGCCTCTCTCCAGAGCCCCCGCCTCCAGCCAGCTTTATCCAGGCCCCACCCAGGAATGGCTGACTCTCGCCTTCTGCTGCACTGCCCCTCCATCTGCTGGCCTTTCCTCATCCCTGCCCCGACTGAGTGTCTCCTGCCGCAGCCTGCACATGCCCCTGAGTCATAGTATCTGGGCTGATGCCTTGTCCTGGCCTCTGTCTCTAGCTCATCCTGCCCCACGTGGATGTCCAGCTCAAGTATTTCGACCTGGGGCTCCCAAACCGTGACAAGACTGACGACCAGGTCACCATCGACTCTGCATTGGCCACCCAGAAGTACAGTGTGGCTGTCAAGTGCGCCACCATCACTCCTGATGAGGCCCGGGTGGAAGGTATGGGGGCATGAGGGGTGGGTGGGCTGGGACGTCACCCCAGTCTCCCTGGGAATGCCTGGGGGACAGTGGTCCCTGTAGATGGGGTTGGGGAGGGGCAGTTAAGGGGCTGGCTTCAGCTTCCACAGTCAGGGTGTGATAGAGCAGAGACCAGAATCCATTCCCTGCTCCCAGGCCAGTGGGGTTTCTGCTGTGATGTGTGGCTCTGGCCAGTGGAGGTGCCATTGGTGACAGGGAGTAGGAGGAGGAAGCTGATGCTGATGCTGTTACAGTGAGAATGGCTCTTGGGGTGGCTGTCCCTCTGGCCTCCTGGACTGTTTTGCAGGCAGGTGGACAGAGGCCTGGGCCACCTCCGTCCAGAGGAGGACTGTGTGCCAGGCCTGTATTCTTCAGAGCCTTGGGGGCTCCGGGGAACGTTACTAGCGTCCTGCCACAGTCTTGGCATTGCAGGTCTACCCCTGCCCCTGTGGCCATACAGGGGCCTCAGCAAGGTGCCCCCAGCCAGGCTTGACTGGCTGCTGTCCCTGGTCCTGACTGCCAGTCCCTGGTCCTGAGGGCTGCTCTTGAGGCTTCCATGAAATGACAATGGTATGTGGATAGAGGGGCCAGGTTTGGAAAGGCCAAGAAAGGGTGGTGTAGCCCTAACCGGTTTGGCTCAGTGCATAGAGCGTCGGCCTGTGGACTGAAGGGTCCCAGGTTCGATTCCGGTCAAGAGCATGTACCTTTGTTGCAGGCACATTCCCAGTAGGGGGTGTGCAGGAGGCAGCTGATCTATGTTTCTAACTCTCCCTCTCCTTTCCTCTCTGTAAAAAATCAATAAAAAATATATTAAAAAAAAAAAAAGGGGTGGTGTAGGAGTTTGCAGAGTTCTGTCCCCCTAATTCCGGCAGAATCAGGGACCTAGAAGGAAGCATTTGAGACACCCCCGGCCAGGCCTCCTCCTGTCTTTGGGATGTACTGACCTTAAGGTATTGGAATAATTTTATTTAGTTTTCAATTTTATTTTAATATATTTTTTATTTATTTTAGAGAGGAAGGAAGAGAGAGATAGAAACTTCAATGATGAGAGAGAATCATTGATTGGCTGCCTCCTGCATCCCTCACACTGGGAATCGAGCCTGCAACCTGGTCATGTGCCCTGACCGGGAATTGAAACGTGACCTCTTGGTTCATAGGTTGATGCTCAACCACTGAGCCATGCTGGCCAGGTGGAATCATTTTAGTGCTAAGCTCTTCTCACAAGTTTTTCTTTTTTTCCCTCCTGAACCCTGGGATGTATATATCCCCATTTTCTGGATAAGGATGTTGAAGGTCACAGTCTTGATAACTCAGGCCTGGCCCTGCGATTAGTGGCAGTCCTTGGGCCAGAACCAGAGCACCCGGGGTGAGGCCGTGTGCTGCCAGGGTTCATCCGACTAAGCTACACGTCCCAGTATTATGTGGGAGTAACAATAGTCAGACCACGTGTCAGGCACTGTTCTAGGCACTTCATGTATGAGTTCATTTAATCCTCACAGCGATCCAAAAGATTAGGCATTTTATCACTACTTTCTTTTCTTTTTGAAAATATTTTTTTATTTTAGAGAGGAAGGGAGAGGGAAATAAAAACATCAATGATGAGAGAGAATCATGAATCAGCTGCCTCCTGCACGCCCCCTACTGGGGATCGAGCCTGCAACCTGGGCATGTGCCCTTGACCAGAATCAAACCTGGGACCCTTCAGTCCACAGGCCAACGCTCTATCCACTGAGCCAGGCCAGCTAAGGCTTTATGACTACTTTCATTTTGTAGCTTGGGTTAGACCTCCTCACGAAACTCACAGCCAGAGGTGGTGGAGTGGACCCTGAAGCCAGGCACTGTGGTTCCAGGGCCCACACATTCACACTCTAGACCAGGGGTCCTCACACTTTTTAAACAGGGGGCCAGTTCACTGTCCCTCAGACAGTTGGAGGGCCGGACTATAGTTAAAAAAAAAAACTATGAACAAATTCCTATGCGCACTGCGGGCCCGGGACGAGTCGGCTGCTAAGCAGGACAGGCAGCAGCACCCAACGGACCGGATAAATGTCCTTGGCGGGCCGCCTGTGGCCCGCGGGCCGTAGTTTGTGGACCCCTGCGACTCTTCCCCGGAATCATTTGTAGGACCCTCCCCTGGCTGCACTCTTGCTCGGGTTTCAGATTCTGGCTGGAAGGTGGGGGCTATGGTGAAACCACTTCATCTCTGCTCTCCTAGAGTTCAAGCTGAAGAAAATGTGGAAGAGTCCCAACGGAACCATCCGGAACATCCTTGGTGGGACTGTCTTCCGGGAGCCCATTATCTGCAAGAACATCCCCCGCCTTGTCCCTGGCTGGACCATGCCCATCACCATTGGCAGGCACGCCCATGGCGACCAGGTGGGCCGAGGCGGGAGTTGGGCTCTGCTGGCCCGGACCCCCCATCTGGAGCCGCAGCCTGAGCCACCCTCTCGTCTCTGCAGTACAAGGCCACGGACTTTGTGGCTGACCGGGCCGGCACGTTCAAGATGGTGTTCACCCCAAAGGATGGCAGCAGTGCCAAGGAGTGGGAGGTGTTCAACTTCCCTGCTGGCGGCGTGGGCATGGGCATGTACAACACTGACGAGGTGAGGCCAGCATGAGGTGAGGCAGGCATGGAGCCTGAGCTCCTCTCCCCCAGCCTGGCCTCTCTGATCCAGGCTTACCTCTGCCAGCTTGACTGGTTCCCGCCAAAGTTCTAGCCCGAATCACATTATCACCTCTGAGCCAATCACAGAGGCCCCGAGAGAGAGGAGGCGCTCTGATTGGATAAGCCAGACACATGGAGTCTAGAGACAGATCCCATCCCAGCCATATGGTCTAAGAATTGCTGAGGGGGAGGTAGCTTTCCAAAGCAAAGCTGGAGGACTGTATCCTCCCAGAAGTTGGGAGGGGAAGGCTGGGCCAGCAGAAACAACAGATGCTTGCTGAAGGTGGCTGGATGAACCCAGATTGCACGAGAGGGTCATGTGGAGGGAAGGGGTGCCGTCCTGGGTGGGGCCTGGCCCTGGGGGACCATGCCAGAAACCCGTCTTTCTCCCTGCAGTCCATCTCAGGTTTTGCGCACAGCTGCTTCCAGTACGCCATCCAGAAGAAGTGGCCGCTGTACATGAGCACAAAGAACACCATTCTGAAAGCCTATGACGGGCGCTTCAAGGACATCTTCCAGGAGATCTATGAGAAGTAACAGCCGCTCCCTTTATAAGATGCCCCAGCCCTCTCTCCTGGTCCCCCGACCCCAGCCCTCATCCTACCTGGAAAGGGTGCTGTCCCCATGCATTTGGCTCAGGAAGGGATCCCCAATCTGTCAGCCTCCCGCCTTCCTCCCCACAACAGGCCCCTTTGCTTCCAGGCATTATAAGACCGAGTTCGAGAAGAATAAGATCTGGTACGAGCACCGGCTCATTGATGACATGGTGGCTCAGGTCCTCAAGTCTTCAGGCGGCTTTGTGTGGGCCTGCAAGAACTATGATGGAGACGTGCAATCGGACATCCTGGCCCAGGGTACGCTGGGAGCACCCTGGCTCCCTGTGGGGATGGGTCCTTCGGCCTCTCTGGCCGAGGTCATTTTTAGACCCTTTGGGTAGAAAAGGTCCTGCAGTGTGTAGCAGCAGCATCCAGGCTTGCCGGCTGGTTGCAAGGTCCCCTGTGGACAGCAGGGGGCAGGAGCTCCCTGGGAGCTGAGGGAGGAAGGATCGCAAATTTGGTTTGGACCCGTGTATTACTAAGGCTGTGGTTGAAGAGAAAGGAGGACATGGGACTTCAAGTTCTCAGGGGCTAGGCGTGTAGATCCTGAGGTTCCTGTCCAGGGAGGGGCCGAGTGACTAGGTTTGGCTCCAATGGAACCAAATGGGATTGAGCAAACTGGGTGCTCTTTATTATTATTTTAAAATATATTTTTATTGATTTCAGAGAAGGAGGGAGAGGGATAGATAGATAGATACATCAATGATGAGAGAGAATCATGGATCGGCTGCCTCCTGCATGCCCTCTACTGGGGATTGAGCCCGCAACCCGGGCATGTACCCTTGACCAGAATCGAACCCGGGACCCTTCAGTCCGCAGGCCGACACTTTATCCATTGAGCCAAACCGGCTAGGGCGGGTGCTCTTTAAATTGCAGAGAATTTGTTTTGCGCAGTAAACCTTTTATTTATTTATTTAATCCTCACTCGAGGATATTTTTACATTGATTTTTAGAGAGAGGGAAAGACAGAGAGAAATATCGATGTGAGAGAAACACATCGATTGGTTGCCTCCTGCACGAGCCCCGACCAGGGCCTGGGCCAGAGAGGAGCCTGCGACCATGGTATGTGCCCTTGACTGGAATTGAACCTGGGACCCTTCGGTCTGCAGGCTGACGCTCCATCCACTGAGCCAAACCGGCTAGGGCGTGCTCAGTAAACCTTTCAGATGTAGGAGGATATCAGGGAAGATGGAAAAACCCTCAGCCCTAGAGTGTAAATCAGATTCCAGCAGAGAGGAACCGTAAGAAATCGCCCAATGGGTTTACAAAGCTTTGAGACCTTCTGCCTTTTCATCGCAGCCTGGCCTTCGGCTTTATTTTGCAAAGTTCAGTGGTGATCCTCTCAGTAGAACGATTCCCACCTGGGCTGGAAGGATGAAAAGCCACAGCAGGCAAGAGAAAGGCATGGCAGTGACCCCTAAATAGATAAGGAATTGGTGAGTGGGAAGGTCCAGGTAACCGTGGAGAAGGGACCCCCTGCCCCTGCGTCAACAGCGAAACTTCGTAGACAGAGCATTTCCCTAGAGCAGTGGTCGGCAAACTCATTAGTCCACAGAGCGGCAAACCGCGGCTCGCGAGCCACATGCGGCTCTTTGGCCCCTTGAGTGTGGCTCTTCCACAAAATACCACGGCCTGGGAGAGTATTTTGAAGAAGTGGCGTTAGAAGAAGTTTAAGTTTAAAAAATTTGGATCTCAAAATAAATTTCGATCGTTGTACTGCTGATATTTGGCTCTGTTGACTAATGAGTTTGCCGACCACTGCCCTAGAGGACTTGCCCACTTTTCCTTCCTTGGGACTTGACAGTTCTTACTTGGGGCTGTGGGGACCTTGGCAACAGAAAAGCTTCACACGTGGACTTGGGAAGCATCGGAAACATCACAAAGCTTGCCAGTAGCCGGAAAGAGCAGCCGATAAAGCGGTCTCTGGGAAGTGCTGCCAGCAGGCTTTCTTCCTTCTGCTCCAATGTGCCTCCTGGCCATGGGCCAGGCTGGGTGCACAGAACTCTGTGGGCTCTTGGGCCCCGGGGGCCACGGGCTGTGGGACACCTGGAGGTGGAGTCCCACGACCAGGGTGGACAAACCAGAAACAGTGCCTGCCCTCCCAGGGTGGGCGGAGTCTTAAGTTGAGTGACAGCCAGAAGGCAGGGGGGCTGGATCCAGGTTACCTGAGGAGAGGCGCCCACACTCAGAGGAGGTTCTTCCCACCCTTCAGGCTTTGGCTCCCTGGGCCTGATGACGTCCGTGCTGGTCTGCCCCGACGGAAAGACCATCGAGGCTGAGGCTGCTCACGGGACAGTCACGCGCCACTATCGGGAGCACCAGAAGGTAAGCGTGGGGAGCGTGCCACACAGGTTGGGAGGATAGGCCTGGCCCTGTTGGTCTAGGGCTGGGAAGCTGTCTCCAGGTTGCCCCCTTTGTTGGCTTTTTGGCTCTTAATT
This sequence comes from Plecotus auritus, assembly GCF_963455305.1. Classification (NCBI taxonomy): domain Eukaryota; kingdom Metazoa; phylum Chordata; class Mammalia; order Chiroptera; family Vespertilionidae; genus Plecotus; species Plecotus auritus. The sequence continues at coordinate 11,635,013 of NC_137781.1, read as the reverse complement.
CCCCTGTGCCCCCTGCCCCCAGGGCCGGCCTACCAGCACCAACCCCATCGCCAGCATCTTCGCCTGGACGCGAGGCCTGGAGCACCGGGGAAAGCTGGACGGGAACCAGGACCTCATCAGGTGAGCCCAGAAGAGGGGCTGCGCTGGCCCAGGGGCAGGTTCTGGGCCGGAAGCTGCCCGGCCAAGGTCTCACTCTGCCCCGCCCCCGGCAGGTTTTCCCAGACCCTGGAGAAGGTGTGCGTGCAGACAGTGGAGAGCGGAGCCATGACCAAGGACCTGGCGGGCTGCATCCACGGTCTCAGCAAGTGCGTGGCCGGGGTGGAGGGCAGGGCTGGCCTTCTGGGGCCTCGGGGGCCAGTGGGCAGAAGCTGAGGGACCCTTCTTAGAGGCCCCCGTCTTTTTTTAATTTTTATTGATTTCAGAGAGGAAGGGAGAGAGAGAAAGAGAGAAACATCAATGATGAGAGATAATCATTGATCGGCCTCCTGCACGCCCCCTACTGGGGATCGAGCCCGCAACCTGGGCATGTGCCCTTGACTGGAATTGAACCTGGGACCCTTCAGTCTGCAGGCTGACGCTCTATCCATTGAGCCACACCAGCTGGGGCGTGTCTTTGGTCAGCTTTGCCACCAGGAGCCTGGGGCAGGACAGGTCCACAGCCCTGAGGGATGGCTCTGGCCAAGCTTCCCAGACCAGGCCCACTGAGTTGGTCCCCATCCACCCACTCCGGTACCCATCTCCCAGCATCTCCCAGGAGACCTTGTACCCAGCGGCCCATTCACCTGCAAAAGAACAGGCAGACCTTCCCAGCCTCCCGCTGACTTTGCTGTGGCCCCTGGGCGGTGGGCTGCGGGGGCCCTGTGACCTGCAGGTGGCCTGGCCACGCCTCCCCACGGGGGCTGCCATCAAGATGCCCAGGCTCGGGCTCTGCCCCTCACGCGAGTGGTGTTCTCTCGGCAGCGTGAAGCTCAACGAACACTTCCTGAACACCTCGGACTTCCTGGACACCATCAAGAACAACCTGGACAAAGCCCTGGGCCAGAAGTAGGGGGCGGCGAGCGCGCCCGGCCGCGGCGGCGGGCCCCGGTCCCGGACTCACGGAGGGTGAGCCTCAGCCCTCTCAGGAGGCCTTTCTAGGGGACATTTTTTATAAGCGACATGTTTTTCCCAGTCTCTGCGTTGCCCCTGGCGGAGGCGACGTGAGGCAGAGCGGTGTGTTTTACCTCAGCCCGTCAGTATGTTCCGCATACTGTAATTTATATCACCTTGGAACACGTGGTGCCATATTTAGCTACTAAAACCTCTTCACAAAGCTGTCTGCTGTGTTTGTCCCTCGGGAGGAGGCAGCTGGGGCCCGGAGGCCTTGGCCATCAGCGGGCGGGGGCTCCCCAGGGACAGCCGGGAGCGGCTCAGGCCACAGGAGGTCTGTCCCAGGCTCCATCCAGTCGGGGGGGTCCCGTGGGGGGACGGGACCGAGCAGGATTCTACAAGGAGCTTCCCGAATAGCCGCTGTGACTCGGGTCGCAGGCCTGTGGGTTCCCTGGAATTCCCTAGCATGGTTCCTGTATCGCTTGGGGGTCATCACTTCTCCATAGATTCAGATTGTATTTTCCTTTTGCTGCCCGGTTTTCACCTTCTAGACATCTCCAGACCGCTTGCCCTTTTCTTGGTACTGAAAACAGGCCCCCCTTGGCAGCCGACTCTGGTTCTCCACTCACAGCGGCTGTGGGCTGGGTGCTGGGGGTATGAACAGGGCCCCCGTGGGGTCCAGGACACTGAGCCCCAGACTTGAGTTCATCTCCTCAATTCTTTTTCTTTTTTTCTGTTTTACATGTATGTTTTTATTGATTTCAGAAAGACAGAGAGGGAGAGATAGAGGCATCTATGATGAGAGAGAATCATTGATCACCTGCCTCCTGCACGCCCCCTACTGGGGATCGAGCCCACAATCCCGGCATGTGCCCTGACCTGGAATCCAGCCGTGACCTCCTGGTTCATGGGTCGATGCTTAAACACTGAGCCACGCCGGCCGGGTCACCTCCTCCCTTCTTTAGCAAAACTAGAAAAATAAAGTTAGCACCTTTCTATAAAGGGAAATAGATCCCACTTACAGGCTGTCCTTATAGTACACTTTCGGTGTTAAAATGTCTGGGGAAAAGTTGTACCATGTTCACTTGATAATCAAATACTTGGCAATCCTAAGTCCATTTCCCACGTGTTGGGGGGACTCTCAGAGCTCCTGAAACCCAACAGTTGGGGACCTTGGTAGCTTTGAGATGGGCTGTAGCCACACACACACATACACACACACACACACACACACACACACACACACACTGGCGCCCCCTTCTGTCCCAAGGACCATCTTCCTAGGTCAGTGGTCGGCAAACTGCGGCTGTTGACAAATGAGTTTGCCGACTACTGACCTAGACTCTCGATTCCAACAATTACAGGCTGTTGTTGTTCCTTGTGATTAAGCCCCTATCCCAGTGGTCGGCAAACTCATTAGTCAACAGAGCGGCAAACCGCGGCTCGCGAGCCGCAGTTTGCCGACCACTGTCCTAGGTCATCGCCCTGGGCTCTCAGGGCAGTGGGAAAAAAGGCTGGCATGCTCCCTCTGCTAGGCCCAGCTCCTGGGGGGAAGCTTGGGGTTTCCGGCCCCGTGTGCCCATCGGTAGCAAAGGGCTGGCAGCTCCCCAGAACGCAGAGCCTCGGAAGCCCAGCTTGGCATGGTGAGCTGGCTTCTGTCCTGGGCCCTGCTGGTGGGCAAGGAGGGGAAGCCGCTTCTCTGCAAGTGGTGGGAATTCTGGGGCCTTGGTCTGCCTCCTCCCCGCTCCCCCCTCCCCCGGCTTGGGCTTGGAGCGGCTCCCTGGGGGTGCCTGGCTCTGCCGGGGGTTCACTCTGGTAGGTGCGAAGGATGGTGTGGGTCTCCTCCGGCCCCCAGAGAGCAATGCCCTGCTGGGTAGGGCTGCAAAGCTTTTTTTTAAATAATATATATTTACTGATTTCAGGGAGGAAGGGAAAGGGAGAGATAGAAACATCATGAGAGAGAATCATTGATCGGCTGCCTCCTGCACGCCCCCTACTGGGGATGGAGCCCACAACCTGGGCATGTGCCTTGACTGGGAATCGAACCGTGACCTCCTGGTTTATAGGTCGACGCTCAACCGCTGAGTCACACCCACTGAGCAGGCTGCAAAGCTTTGTTCCGGGGGAGTGGGGAGGACCAGGTCCCCGAGAACCACGGGAAGAAGCACCCGCAGTCGCCTCACTAAAGAATATTCATTTATTTATAATTATTGCTAAGTAAACTTCTCTTTTAAACAGGAACATAAAAACACAGTAGGGCTTTGCACAAGTGGGATTTCTAAACAGTTGGTTTGTATACACGTCAAAATAAGTTAGAATGGACTTATCCAGGAGTTTCCACGTCCCCCGAGAGGCCTCACGCCTCCTTTGCAAAGGTTGGGGGCGAGGGGTGAGGACAGGAGCCTTGCCAAGACCACCCCCGCCCCCCGCCCCCCCAGCTCAGACCGTGAGTTGTGCTGTCCCCTTCTCTTAGCTTCACCCAGGTCCAAGGCACAGGGCCTGGGCGTTCAAGTATCGCACTCACAGAGGGCCGGCTGCCGGCGGGGCTGCGGGCGGGAAGGAGAGCCCCACCCCGGGGCCCAGCCCCTCTCCCTTGGGTTTCCAAGGCCACTGCGCTGGCAGAGGGAGGGGGAGGAGGAGGGAGGAGGTGGAGGAAGAGGGAGGAGGAGGGGGAGGAAGAGGAGGAGGGGGGAGGGAGGAATAGAGAGGGGGAGGAGGGAGGAGGAGGAAGAGGGAGGAGGAGGGGGAGGAGGAAGAGAAAGAAGGAGGGGGAGGAGGGAGGGAAGAGGAGGAGAAGGAGGAGGGGGAGGAGGAAGAGAAAGAAGGAGAAGAAGGAGGGGGAGGAGGGAGTGAGGAGGAGAAGAAGGAGGGGGAGGAGGGAGTGAGGAGGAGGAGAAGGAAGAGAAGGAGGAGGGGAGGAGGGGGAGGAGGGAGTGAGGAGGAGGAGGAGGAGGAGGGGGAGGAGGAGGAGGAGGAGGAGGAGGAGGAGGAGGTGGAGGTGGAGGTACAGGGTTCTTTTTGGTACCAGGGGAGAAAGACGTCATGGGAAGAGGTAGTTTGCAGGGATGATGCGTCTCAGCAGGAGAAAATGTCTTCTACAGTGATGGGGTCACTGCCACCTGAGGGTCATTGTGGCGGGCACCTGGGCGCCAGGGAGCGGGGTTCTGGAGAGCCACACTTGGGGAGAGGCCCCCATGGCCCCCAACTTCTCATCTGTTGCTTAGTGTGAGCTGCAGCAGAAGGAGGGGCCCCTGGCTGCCTGATCCGGAGGCTGCTGTGTGCTCCCCTCAGACCTGATCACAGCCACCCTGAGGCCGGGCTTGGCCCCTCCTCTAAGGTACAGCCTTGGAGGGGCTGCATTGCAAAGTGGCCCCCCACCCCCAGCTGTCCCCCCACCTATTTCCTGGGCTGAAGTTGGTGGCTTCACCTCCTCTGGGCCTTCGGGGACAGCCCTGCCCGCCCCTCCCCACGGAGGCCTCCGGAGGCCGTGGGCAGGGCTCTGGGTGTCCTGGTTCCTGAATGTGCTAGTTCCCTGCCTGGGGCCTGCAGCCCCCAGTTCCAGGGGCAGGAGCCGGCTGGGGACAGGGCTGGGGAGGGAGCCAGCTGCTGACCGAGCTCTGGCCTCTGGTGGGTGATGCAGAGCGAGTCACTGGCGAGGGGCTGGGTGGGGGTGGAGGGCCTGCCCCGTGCCTCCTCCTGCCTCCCACCCGCCTCCTGAGCCTCCCTGCCAGCAGCTGGGCCCCCAGGGCCGGAGCACAGCCCCCCGAGTTTCGCCAGGCCAGGCGGCTCTAGGGTGGGGGCACCGAGCGCACACAGCACACAAGAAAGCTTCCGTTGGGAAAAAGAAAACGGTCTCCATCAGAAAGGTTATAGGCGACACAGAGTTGAAAAGGAAAAGCATAAAATAAATTACCTTCCAAATACCCCATTTGCTCAAAAAAAAAAAAAAAAAATCTTTTTTCTCTCTATGGTCTTCATTTTCCTTTTTAAATGTTGCTGTTCCCGGGAGCCTGCAGACTCGGCTGTCCCCTCCTCAGCATGGATACTGTTACACCTTAAATAGACAAATGCTCCGGCCCCACCCGGACAGCTCCCGTGGGTCCCAGGGACCTTTCACGGGGCCCCGCCCCCTCGCTCCAGGGGCCTCGGCCTGTCCCTGTTAGTGTGGCCTGGCATGGCGTGGCCCGGCTCAGTTCGCATTGGGGACCCTGAGCTGGGACACTGTGTGGTGCCCCAGCTAAGACAACTGGGTGACTAAACCCACCTTAGGGCGGTAAGAGGGGGGCCTGCCGGGGGTTGACTCGAGAAGGCGTTCGCTGGGGGTGGGCTACACCCTGCTGTCCCGCCGGCCAAGTTGGGGCCGCATGTGCACCTGGCTCCAGGGAGAGCTGGGGAGGCACCGGGAGGTAGAAAGCGGGGCCCTGCCTGGCTGTCCGTGGGCAGGGTGGGGAAGACGGCTCTGGGCCTGGGCTGTTCCCAGCCCGGGGGCTCATGGGTAGGGGTGGGCAGTGCTGGCCAGCTGGGAGCCCCAACATCCCTAGAGGCAGGCAGGGCGGAAACCAGGCCTGGCTCCAGCGATCCCTTTTCCCAGTGTCAGGACCCCTGAGGAGCCGTCAGCTTGGCCCTGCACACCCTGGCTGCCCCAGCGCTGCTGGGCCTGGGGACACCTGAGAACCTGTGCCCTGTGACCTGTCCCTTTCCCCGACCCTCCCACGGCAGCAGGCCCAGGAGACGCAGACCTGGGTCCCTGTTACCCTTCCTTCCCTTCCCCGCGGGGCCTGGGGCCCGGGCCCGGTTCACAGCTGAGGCCAGTGGTACAGTCCATTTGGTCTACAAGTCCCTAGTGGTGCCAACGACTCCGTGTCGGGGGAGGGCTCCGGACAGTGGGGCAGTAGCTCGTTTCTCCGCTGCAGGAGCGCAGCCCGCAGCCCGCGGGTCTCACCCCCACGCCCAGGCCCTCCTCACCCGGTTCCGGGCGGCCCGGTTCGCTATAGCACGTTGTAGTAGGCCATCTCCTTCATGGCCTGCTCGGTGAGGACGCTGGCCTCGGCGCTGCCGTCCACGCCCGCGTACGCGTAGGCATTCTCCTCAAAGTCCTCCATCTCCTGCTGGCTGTCCAGCTCCGAGGGGTCGGTGCCCGCCAGCTCCATCATGGGGTCTGCAAGACAGGGGCATAGTTAGCCCCGATGCCACCTCTCCCGGGAGGAGCCTGTCGCCCCACGTAGGAAGCGCATGGCCTTTGTAAAGGAAGAACTTCCCAGGCACTGTTCCCACAGGATTCGGGGCTGCCCCAGCCTTGCCCCTCGGGGAGGCCCCAGGCACTGGTGGCTACTCTGATGGGTCATCAGATCGGAGCCCTGTGTGTGTGTGTGGCGGGGGGGTGGGAGGGGCGGCCGGGGCAGGGTGCAGGCCTGGCTTTGGCCTCTTGGTCCTGCCTCTACTGTCTCTCCTGTCACTAAACTTATTTCCTTTCTGCAGTGTTTCCCATCGGTCCCCTTTGCGGCACTGTGTCCCGTCTGGGCATCACCACTCATTTAGCGCCTTCTGATGCCAGGCACTGCACACACATCAGCCGTGAGTGCTCACAGCGACCCCAGTTAGGCGGCCAAAGGGCAGGTCAGAGGGGTGCATCAGCTTGTCAAGGGGACCCAGCAAGTGCTGCTGATTTCATCCACTGGGGGGTGGGGTGGGGGCATCCTCTCTGACCTCCTGTAGCATGGATGCTTTTTTTTTTTTTTAATTTTATTGATTTGAGAGGGAGAGAAACATCGATGTGTTGTTCCACTTATTCATGGGTTACTTCTTACATGTGCCCTGACTGGGGTTTGAACCCGCCACCTTGGGGTCGGGATGATGCTCTAAGCAGCTGAGCTGCCCGGCCAGGGCCAGCATTTGTGCCTGAAGCCAGCGCTACCCAGTGGTCTCCCCGGGCCTTGCTCTCCAAGGACAAACACACACCCAGGAGAGGTTAACACAGAGGAGGAGGCAAAAACTCCAAGAGGCCTCCTGTAATTTTATCCACCTGAAATCTTACTCTAATGCTCTTACTGTCAGAACAAGAGCCAGACAGAAAACTCCACAGAGGAGGCCCGGGCTGTCTTCCAGTGAGTCATGGAGGTGGGGTGGGGGAGGGGGAGAGAAGGGGGAAGTCCGGGGGATGATCTGGGGACCCTGGGAGGTGGCCCCCAGGGCTGGGGCTAAGCCTCAGTGTGCATTCTGCCCCTGCCCACCTCGGACATGTAAGTGTTTTGGGGAGACGTGGATCCCAGACTGGGGTACCCTGATAAGTCTAAGGCAGGGCTTTCAACCCTAGCTCCACTAACATTTGGGGCCCTAAATGTTTATTGGGGGGCCCGTCCTGTGCACTGTAGGGTGTTTAGCGGCATCCCCGGCCTCTGTCAGCTCCATGCCAGTAGCATCACCCCAGTTGTGACCAAACACGGGCCAAACATCCCTTGGGGGCTAACTCCCCGCTCTGTTGAGAACCTCAGGTCTAAGGGCAAACCCCACCCACCCTTGCCCAATGAGTGGCTCAGGGTGAAGCATGGGACCCTGCTGGCCTGAGAATTCTTAGAATGTTCTTGTTGGCTTCACAGAGCAAAGGCGAGCAGGCTCTTCCTCTCCCACTGGGTGTGAACGAGGAATCGCACTGCCCTGAAGGCCACGGGCAGCCATCCTGGGCCCGGGAGGACCATCACTTTTTGCCTTGGCTGCTGGGAAGCTCAGAGCTCCCTTCTGCATGCCCGTCAGGCTTCCCATGGTGGATGTGGAGCTGGGACCGCCCCTGGCTTTCCCTTCTCTCTCCAGTTGCCATTTTCCCATTTGATAATTCCTTCCCCATCTCTTTATTTTACGTCATCTCTCAGTAATGAGATCAAGTATCGTTCCTGTGTGTTGTGATTTGACACGAGTTACCTAACGTCTCTGTCCTTGAGTTTCCGCATCTGTAAAACGGCGATAACAGAGCCAACCTCACCTTCAGGGTCACGTGAGTTAATAAAGGCCTGGCACACAGGTAGCACTCAGTAAACGGTATTCTTTTTATTATATTTTTACGTGAGCCCACTTAGATCCTTGGAAGAATACATGAACATCCCGTCATCACCTCGCTGGCCCTCCAGGGGGCCCCCTCTCCAGACCTGAGCCCACCCCAGCGAGGTCTCAGGCCTGGCCAGCCTCCCGCCTCCCCTGACCGGACAGGAGGCTCCAGCGTGTGCCATGAGAGTACCGCTCCTGGTCCGTCCACTGCGCGTGGCCCACCCACCTTGGCTGTCCAGGCCGATGTCCATGACGCCGTGCTTGACCTTCATGTGCCGGCTCAGGTTGCCCTTGAGGTTAAACTTGCTGGAGCAGTAGGGGCACTTGAAGGGCTTGCTGCCCGCGTGCAGGTGCATGTGGCCCAGCAGGTTGTACATGCGGTTGAAGGACTTCCCGCACACCTGGAACACACCACGGGCACCGTCAGCCCACAGGGGTCCGCCCTCCAGAAGCCCCGCCCCTGCCCACCTCTGTGGCCAGGCTGTAGTCCCACCCACTACGGCCAGCCCTGGTTTCATTCTTTCCTATGTGACCCCAGAGGCCTGAGAGGCAGAGACCTAAGCCTCCTTGCCGGTCATTGCTCCTGAGCTGGGTGGTCAGACACCCAGAGTTTGGATCTCCTACTGCACCAAGTCCCCGGCCTGGGCTCTCTCCCTGTGGCTGCACCTTGACCTTCACCCCCCCACTCCCCAACTCTCAGAAAACATAACTTCAGCAGCTTGTAAGATCTGAACTGCACCACCCACTCCATCTCCCCAAAGCCCGGGCAGTTTCACCCAACCAGCGCCAACTGTACGCACTGCACACAGACGTGCCCGCCCTAGCCAGGCCACCCAGGGGACAGGCCCGCCTTGGGGCCTGCTGGCGGGTACCTTGCATTTGAATGGCTTCACCGGCGAGTGTACAATCATGTGGGTCTTGAGGGTCTGCTTCTGCACGAAGGTCTTGAAGCAGATGTGGCACTGGTAGGGCCGGACGCTGGTGTGGATCAGCATGTGCCGCTTCATGTTCGCCTGCAGCGTGAACTCCCGGCCACACACCTCGCACTTGAACTCCTTCACACCCTGTGAGGCGGGGGAGAGGAGGGCAATGGTCAGGGCCACATGATGGGCACAGCCTCTGTGTGGACCAGAGAGGGTCAGAGCATCTGTACAGCTTCTGGGAAATGGCTTCCTGGGGGTGTTCCAAACAGGCACACTTGTTTAGAATGCCGGGCAGGGCCACTGCCTCCAGGAAGCCTTCCAGTGTTAACTAGGCAGAGACCGGCTGGGCCTTATTATTATTTATTTTTTATTAGTCCTCACCCAAGAATTTTTTTAAACATATTTTTATTGATTTCAGAATATATTTTTATTGATTTCAGAGAGGAAGGGAGAGGGAGAGGGAGAGAGATAAAAACATCAATGATGAGAGAGAATCATTGATCGGCTGCCTCCTGCACACCCCACATTGGGGATCAAGCCCGAAACCTGGGCATGTGCCCCAACCAGGCATTGAACCGTGACCTCCTGGTCCAAAGGTTGACGCTCAACCACTGAGCCACGCCGGCTGGCCCCTAGGATATTTTTCAATTGATTTTTAGAGCAAGTGCAATGGAGGGGGAGAGACAGAGAGGAACATCGATGTGAGAGAGACACATCGATTGGTTGCCTCCTGCATGCGCCCCGACCAGGGCCGGGATCTAGCCTGCAACCGAGGTACATGCCCTTGACCGAAATCAAACCCGGCACCCTTCAGTCCACTGGCTGACGCTCTATCCACTGAGCCAACCAGCTAGGGCTGGCTGGGCCTTACTGTTCCTACGTGCACACCTGCTGTCTCCTGCTCTCCAGGCAGATGTTTTAGTTCATTCATTGATTCATTGATTCATTGAGCAGCCATTTACCAGGCACCTCCTACAAACCAGCATCACACCAGGCATCCGGGGCCTTTGGCCAAGAAGACACAGCCGTAGCCTGGTGGCCGTGGTCTATTTCCTCGGATCCAGGATGTGTAAATGTGTTTTTCTCCTAAATGCATCTCTCAGAGTGGTCTTTTGAGGCCACTTCACAGACCCCTTTGAGAATATGATTAAAGGTATGGACGCCTCAGGAAAAGTGACGCTTGGGTCTGTGTAGAATTTAGACCCTTCAAACTTTCACTGACCTCATCACTGACCCCGAGAGAGTTTCCCATTCAGTGGGAGTTTTAGTCCCAACAGGTTCCCAATGCAATTCTTACTGATGGCGTTTGGAACAAAGACTCCAGTGAACCCCTCTGGTTTGGGCTGCCACCTTGCTTTGCCAGGGTCTGGAAATGGCCCCAGAGCAGAACAGGGTGCTGAGGGCACGGGGGATCCACTTCACTGTCTAGGGAGAAATGTTGGGACAAAACTTGGGGGCCAATCTCTTTGCTAGAACCCCAGCAGGACAGACACGTTTCTGTGGTTACGGCTGCGATCCCAACGGCTGTTCCGTACGAAGTTTCCTACCATAATTGAATGGTTCCTGTGTATTTCTCTTAGCAGGCAGGGGCGTGTCTCCCGTCTTATAGGCTCGCTGGAGACTCAGACGATGTGTATGACCACCAGGGGGCCCTGCCCTTTGGGAACTCGGTCTGCAAGTGCTGTATACATTTAGGCTGATGGGAGGAACGTTTCCAATTGGATTTGCCTTTGATTTTTTGCTCTCAGCTCATCTTCGCTGTATTATTTATCTCTTAACACTCTGCAGACAGGTGGGGACTTTCGGGAGAAGAGAAAAATGGCAACTATATCATCCATGAACTTAACCACTCTTCACTCCCTCCCCCACGCCCCAGACACTAATAACCAGTCATCTGGTTTTCACGTGGGGCATATTCCCCGTTTATGGCCGATTCAGCTTCAGTATCCTTAACATTATGCTCTTGGCAGCTACACCAACCAACTGCAGGAGCACCTGCATTGAAACCTACAAGTCATTTTTGCTGTTGGAAAAGCTTCCCAGGGCTGGGGTGGGGGTGGGGGGGTAGGGGGCTGGGCTCCTGACCCGGCAAGCTGTTGCTCCCCCCTCACTGTCATGTCCACTGTGAGAACTCTAAGGCCACCATTATGAGGAGGGAAGCTCTATGCACAGCAGCTTCAATGTATGCAGTTGGCTAATTTGGGGTGGAAACCACGGCCGGCCCTGGCTGGTTTGGCTCAGTGGATGGAGCGTCAGCCTGCGGACTGAAGGGTCCAGGGTTCGATTCCGGTCAAGGGCACATGCCCAGGTTGTGGGCTCCATCCCCAGTGGGGGGGCATGCAAGAGGCAGCCGGTCCATGATTCTCTCATCATTGATGTTTCTCTCTCTCTCTCCCTCTTCCTTCCTCTATGAAATCAATAAAAATCTATATATTTAAAAAAATAAATAAGAACTGTTCATCTGTGAACCAACTCTATTACGACCTCAAGGAAGCCCTGGGTGAAGGACAGGAGAGGGCGGAGCCAGGGGGAGGCGGAGGGAGACACAGGGGGCGGCGTACCTTGTGGGTGAGGGAGTGCTGCTTGAGGTGGTGGACCTGGCTGAACTCCATGCCGCACTCGGTGCACACGAAGGGCCGCACGTTCTGGTGCTTGAGCATGTGGTTCTGCAGCTGGCTGCGGTAGTGGAAGGACTTGTCGCACTCGAGGCACTGGTAGAGGGTGGGGCCCTGGTGGGAGGCCAGGTGGCGCTTGAGCTGCGTCAGCGTGGAGAAGTCCAGGCCGCACTCCACGCACACGTGGCAGCGGCCGCTCTCGTGCTTTACCTCGTGGGCCTTGAGCTCGCTGGGGTAGGCGAAGCCGCGGCCGCAGAAGTGGCAGCTGTAGGGCTTGACCTCGGAGTGCAGCAGCATGTGGCGCTTGAGGTGGCTGGTCTGCGTGAAGGCCTTGTGGCACACTTGGCACTTGTGGGGCCGCGTGCCCTGGTGCGTGAGCAGGTGCGTCTGCAGGTGGCTGGGCTGCTTGAAGAGCTTGCTGCAGTGCGGGCAGGAGTGCGGCTTGATGCCGTTGTGGCCCAGGATGTGCGTCACCAGGTTGTACTTGGACGTGTAGGACTTCTCGCACATGCGGCACTGCCAGCGCTTCTGCCGGTCGCCCGCCTCCACCAGGTACGAGTCGTCGATCTGCACGTTGATGTCCAGCCGGTCCAGCTGCGCCTTCTTGTGCCGCTCGGCCGTGGAGCCGGCCGCGTCCGCCTCCAGCTCGCCCGCCTCCTGCCACACGAAGCCCTCCGGCTTCAGGGGCTCCGGGGACCCCACGGCGGGCGCCTCGGGGTCGCTCAGCGGGGCCAGGTGCGGCGGCTCGAAGCCACACTCCGCGGGCAAGGCCTCGGGCCCGGGCAGCGCCATGCTGGGCTCCGGGAAGACATCCCGGGCGGGATCGGGGAAGTGGGGGTCGTAGGGGGCCAGGTCCACCTCTGGCCGCGGGGCTCGGGGCAGGGGCCGCAGCGGCCGGGGCTTGCGGCTGAAGGCGCTGAGGTCAATCATCTTGACGGCGCTGCTCTGCACCAGGGACTCGCAGCCGCCGCCGCCGGCCACCTCGGCGGGGACCTCGGCGGGGCCCGCATCCTTGTCATCGCCGGGCACGGACACCTCATAGACTTCCTGCTCCTCCTCCTCCTCTATCTTCTCAAACTTGACCTTGGGCACCAGGCGCACCGGCGGCCGCGTCTTCCGCCGCGTGTGCTTCTCGAAGGCCGCCTCCACCTCCAGCACCTCCTCCTCCGCAGGCTCCTCCAGGGCGCGCCCGTTGCAGGCGAGCTGGTAGACATCGGGGTCCGGGGGGCCCGGCTCCCCCAGGGAAGCCGCGGACAGCTCGGGGCCCAGGTCCGGGTAGAAGGCCTCGGCGCTTATGGTGGCTCCAAAGAGCTCATTTTCCGAGACCAGGCCCAGCACGGCCGCCTGGGCCAAGGACAGCACCACCACCGCGTCCGTCTGTGTCCCTGAGTCCATAAAGCCCTCCATCCCTGGGCGGGGCTAGGAGGGCATCGCTGTGGGGGAGGGAGAAGGAGGCGTTAGTGCTGCGGGCTCACCGCGGCTCGGCTCGGAGGACAGACAGATACACAGCCAGCAAGGGATGGGCTAACTCGGGGTGTGTCGGTCTCTGACCTCTTTCTACTCCTGCCTTGGGAACAGGGCACATAATTATGGGGAGCACTGACACCCTCCGCGTATCCGCCCATCGCCACCTCCCCGTGGGATTCTGGGTAAGCCCCGCCCCCTGGCGGGCCTCAGTCTTCCCATCTGTAAAATAGGAAGGCTGGGTTTCCTCAGCGATTTTCAAAACTATGCTTTGCGTGTCCCTTTGGGAGCCCTGCAGAAAGCACACTCAAAACTCGCAGAAACTAAAGATTCTTCTGTTTTTAAAAGCCGATTTTAGAAAAAACCCACTGACTCAATGGTACACACAGTGGTACACCCCACTCCAACCCTCGGCGGCCCCACCGGCTTTGTTGCCAAGGCGATTCATTTCGCACGGACCTTGGGACTACAGTGAGGTGTTAAACCACTGTCACCGTTCGCAGCGGCTTGTCCATATGAATGAGGGGTTTTGGTTTGGCAGGGAATACATATTGGGCAAAAACAAGGCAACACACAAAAATAAATGAGGTGCCAAGGCCGACCGCCAATCACCCCTCAGGCTCAATGACGTGTCCCTCCCAGCAGTAGCTAAACGTTAACACATTTAAATATCTACATGTATACCGATGAAAACGATCGCTTTTTTCCTGATTTGCACACTGGAATTCCACGCAAGATCCGAGTTGAAAGAAGCACTCAGCAGAAGCTGAGTTACAAGCCCGTGAAGGGTAGTAACTCAGGCCAAGGGGCTCGGCTCCTTGCAAAGCCCTCCGCGGATATAAAGAATCCCTCTGAAATGAAGGCACCGGCTCCCAGCGTCACAGCCACACTCACGCATCTAACAGGTTCTTTAAAAAAATCAATGTGGCTCTAACCGGTTTGGCTCAGTGGATAGAGCCTCGGCCTGCAGACTCAAGGGTCCCAGGTTCGATTTCTGGTCAAGGGCATGTACCTTGGTTGCGGGCACATCCCCAGTGGGGGGTGTGCAGGAGGCAGCTGACTGATGTTTCTCAATCTCATCGATGTTTCTAACTCTCTCTCCCTCTCCCTTCCTCTCTGTAAAAAATCAATAAAATACATTAAAAAAAAAAAAATCAATGTGGCCCTAGCTGGTGTGGCTCAGTGGATAGAGCCTCAGCCTGCGGACTGAAGGGTCCCGGGTTCGATCCCGGTCAAGGGCACATGCCTGGGTTGTGAGCTTGATCTCCAGTAGGGGGTGTGCAGGAGGCAGCCGATCCATGATTCTCTCTCATCATTGATGTTTCTCTCTCTCCCTCTTCCTTCCTCTCTGAAATCAATAAAAATATAGTAAAAAAAAAAAAAAAAATGTGCCCCAAACCCCAGGTGCAGGGCGTCCTATCTTCCCATGGCCCTGCTCTGCATGCGGGCGGGGCGGGGCCTCCCACCCTTGGTGCCCTTCTCCCAAACCTGCTGAGCTCCTGGCTCCTCCCAGCCTCCCAGGCTTCTGTCAAATTCCACCTGTTCCTGGGTTTCCCTGCCCTCCCCGCCAGGCCAGTGCCCTCTCCCAGCCTCTCCAGTGGTGGGCGCGCGGGGAGCAGTGCCCAGATGTGGGAGGGCCTCCCCCGGGGCCTGAGCTTGATCCCCATGAATTAACCCCCCACCCGCAGCTCAGAGCCTGGTACACGGGAGGCACGCCATAGGAAGGAGAAAGACAATACTGGGGTGGCTCGTGCCCGCCTCGCCTGCTCCCCTCCCACCGCCACGGTTGGCGGGTTGGCGCCTGGCCCATCAGAGGCCCTTCCTCAGGAAACGGGCTCCGGCCGGGTGTCTCCCTCCCCCCACAGGCCAGCGGAGCCACCCCTTCCTGAATCGGCTAAAAATAAAACGCCCCAGACAGGAACGTAGCCTCCTTGAAATGGACACTAAAGACTAAACCATTAAGCGTGAAGTGGGGCTCTTGTGGAAGGGGGGCCCGAGGGAACAAAGCTCAGGCTCGGGGCTCAGGGTCCACCCCCCAGCCCCTGCTGGAAAGTCAGGCAGCTCAGCCTCAAGTCTAAGCTGCCACTTACAAGTGACTGGGCAGTGTCATTTCAGTCACTTCGGTGCCTCAGTCTCCCCATCTAAAAATGGGGATGAAAATCCTACCCACGAAGGGTTGTGACTCAGGTGAAGGGGCTCAGCTCTTGGCAAAGCCCTCAGCAGATATAAAGAATCCCTCTTGCCTGGCCAGCGTGGCTCAGTGGTTGAGCGTCAAACTATGAACCAGGAGGTTCGATTCCCAGTCAGGGCACATGCCTGGGTTGCGGGCACATCCCCCATAGGGAGGCAGCCAGTCAATGATTTTCTCTCATTATTGATGTTTCTCTCTCTCTCTCACTCTCCCTCTCTGAAACCAATAAAAACATTTAAGAAAAACCAACAACTATCACTCTTACTGTCTGCCTTTTGATGGAGCCTTTTCTTTTTTTCTTTTTTGTCAATCCTCACCTGAGGATATTTTTCCATTGATTTTTAGAGAGAGTGGAAGAGCGAGGGAAAGACAGAGAGGAAGATCGATGTGAGAGAAAGACATCGATTGGTTGCCTCCTACACGAGCCCCAACCAGGGCCCAGGCCAGGGAGAAGCCTGCAACGGAGTTCCATGCCCTTGACCGGAATCGAACCCGGGACCCTTTGGTCCGCAGGCCAACACTCTATCCACTGAGCCAAACCTGTTAGGGTTAGAAGGAGCCTTTTCTGATGAAGACCACAGAGCTGAGAAGACCACTTCTCCACTCTGGGGCCCCAAGTCCAGCAAAGGTTTGGGGGACTCTTCAGACAACCTCTAGAACAGAGAACCCACTCGTCCATTCGTGCAACAAATACCATTTGCTAAGTCCCTGCTCTGGGTCTGGCCCTGTGCCTGGAGATGCAGGCGGTGAGACCGGGGAGGGAGAGAGGGAAGGGGGCGTTCTCCCTGAGTCCACAGAGGAGACCCCGGTGCCACCACAGCCCCTCTGCGGGGCGCATCACTGCCTCCGGCCACAGCGACCCGTCTGACACAGCACCAGCTGCACCTGGACAGCACCCAGCTGCCCAAGCCTTCGTGTCTGCTGTGGGTTTGGACAGACCACGAGCTCAGCAGTTTTTCTAGACTTCCCCAATGCAAGGCCAGTGGGGGGAGGGGGAGGCGGCAAGGAAGGAACTGACCCTCCATAGCAGATCCCATGCTGGGGATTCGGCCCTGAGATCTGAGTTTGAATCCGGACTTTGCCCTTTTGTAGCCCGGACATGCCATTGCATCTCGAGCCTCAGTTTGCTCATCTCTATGGACCGGGGTCTCCGTTCTGTCTCTAAGGATGGAGGTCTCTATTCCGTCTCTATGGACCAAGGTCCCTATTCTGTCTCTATGGACTAAAGTCGCTATTCCGTCTCTATGGATCAAGGTCCCTATTCCGTCTCTATGGACTAAAGTCGCTATTCCGTCTCTACGAGATGCCTGACTTCTAGGGAAATGAGGAAATCAGAGTAAATATCAGTCCCCTTCCCTGTCCTTGCCTCCTGGGCCCCTCTCCTGGCAGCCACCTCAAGGCAATGGAAGCAGAGAAACTATTAACATCGCTCTATCGGCAGACGAGCCTGTGAAAAAGTCAGCCAGCACCTGCCCGTGGGCCCGGGAACCCATGTCTGGGACGGTCCCTCCAGGGAGGGTAGTAGTGTACTTTACTGTCCCTGTTAGGAGGGACCTTCTAAGAGTGAGAGGGGTCACTCCTAACGAGGACCCCAGGGCCCCAGGCACAAGCCAAGCCTCCTTCCCAGCACCCCCCGCCTCCGGCCGCCAACCAGGTATCCCCTTCCTATAGTAACTTTGGGGCTGAGGATCAGAGGTGTTTCTGTGTTAGGAGCCTGTACCTGGGTGTAAGGGGACCTGCCCAAGGCCTCGCTCTTGAGGGATTCATGTCCAAGTCAGTGGAGGGGGTGGGGGTGTGGGGTGAGACCCAGGTGCAGAAGAGCTGGCTTTGCATTACCGAGCGTTCACCCAGGTGAGCCATCCTATATAATAAAAGGCTAATATGCAAATTGGCCCGCCAGGAGTTCGACTGACCGGGAGTTGGACTGCTTGCTATGAGGTGTGCTGACCACTGGGGGTGGGGTGGGGCAGAACGAAGGAAGGCCCCAGCCGGCAGCCGGCGGAAGGAAGGCCCCAATCAGCCCT
This sequence comes from Plecotus auritus, assembly GCF_963455305.1. NCBI lineage: Eukaryota > Metazoa > Chordata > Mammalia > Chiroptera > Vespertilionidae > Plecotus > Plecotus auritus. Next base: position 11,617,669 of record NC_137781.1, on the reverse strand, counting down.
GATTGCAGGCCAGGCCTAGGGACCCTACCAGTGCACGAATTTCATGCACCAGGCCTCTAGTTTAATCATAAAACACCTGCATGGGTGGGGGTGAGGGTGGTGTGCACCTATTTCACAGCCCAGGGACCAGGGGTCTATTAATGCTCTCCAGGGGGCCCTGTCCCTGCAGGTGGAGTGGGCTCTGCACGGGGTGGGCCCCATCACTGTGCAAGCTGGGAGGTCAGGTCCGGTTCTGAGCCCAGCCTCAGCCCCAGGTCCCCCAGGTGCTGCCCTGCTCCCTGCAGGTGGGGAGAAGCCAGCGGGCCCACCCCGCATGCATGTCCATGCTACCCTGCTTGCTGGTGCAGCTGGCAGGCTGTGTGTGCGTGTGTGTGTGTGTGTGTGTGTGTGTGTGTGTGCGCACGCGTGTAGGAAGGGCTCTGTTTGTTGAGACAGAGGCCAAGAGAAAGAAGACTGGGGGAATCTAATTTGCCTGCATTCCGCATGCATGTTGTCTGTCGCACATGGAAATGAAGAGCGGGAAGCTGGGGGCTCTGCAGCCCTGATGTCCCTCTTTCCCCCCCTCCTGGGCCATCCTTTTGGTCCCCAAATCCCCCCGCATCTGGTTCCTTCTCACAGGCTACAACCCTCCTATTTTGGGCCCTGGTACAGGGCTGCCCAGGGCAGGAGGTGAGCCTGCCAGGCTCTCACCCACTGCGTGCCAGGGCAGGCCCGTTTGTCCCCCGCCCGGGGCCCCCTTGTGGCACCTCCCTTCTGGGGTGAGGCCTCTCCTCACCACTGGTGCTTGGGGCTCAGAGCAAAACTGGGCACGGTGTGCAAGGGGGAGAGGAGATCGGCCTGCCCTTGGCTTTGAGACCGGGTGTCCATCGGATGCAGAATGCAGTTCGGCTGCCTCCCCGGGCCCCAGGGCCCCAGGGCCCAGAAAAAGGAAATGGCAAAGGCAGGGAAATAGAGGAAATGGAATAGCTGCCTGATTATAGTTTAAAGACTTGCACAGGGAGTGGGGGAAGGGAGGCCACAGCAGAGGGAGAGGGAAGAGAGAGAGAGAGAGAGAATGAAGAGACAGGGGAGGGGGAGGGGGCAGCCTCAGTAAGAGGGGAGGCGGAAAGGAGGGAGGGAGGGAGGAAGGGAGGGAGAGAGGGAGGGAGGGAGAGAAAAAGAGAGAAAGGGGCTGTGGAGGCCAAGAAACAAAAGCAGAGGGGGCAGGGGAAGGAGGATGGAGAGGAAATGGCGGTGTGGTGACACCAGAGCCCAGGGCTGCCCCATTTCTCAGGGTTCAGCATCACCCCTTCTTGGGCCTGAGCGCCAGGCCAGCCCCAGGGGAGGGACCAGAGTCTCAGGGTTGAGGCCCAACAGAAAGCCTTCCCTCCCCCAGGCAGGCCCCAGAATCTCAGGGGCTGCTTCACCCACTGCTACAAACACCCACCCCCACTTCTCAAGTGAATGAATGACTGACCTGCTGGGTGACTCTGGACAAGCCCATTGGGGTCTTTTTAAAAAATATATATATTTCTTTATTGATTTCAGAGAGGAAGGGAGAGAGAGATAGAAACATCAATGATGAGAGAGAATCACTGATCAGCTGCCTCCTGCACGCGCCCCACTGGAGATCGAGCCCACAACCCAGGCATGTGCCCTTGACTGGAATCGAACCTGGGACCCTTCAGTCCGCAGGCCAACGCTCTATCCACTGAGCCAAGCCAGCCAGGGCCCCATCGGGGTCTTGATTTCCTCATCTGTAAAGTGAGCACAAGAAGCTTCTTGGACCCTTGAGGGAGGATTAATCCCTGGCCTTGTTGCCTGTCAGGGGTCCCCTCCCCAGGATGCCACTGCACCTCCTTGTCCCTTCATTGGGACCCCGCCAGGCACCCCTGCTCTGACAGCAGGGGAGGGTGGGGAACTCGGGCGGCCAGTGTCCCTGGACCACAGACACAGATGGTGGGGCAGAGCTCGGTGGACGGCACTCGGGGCCTGGTCTGGCTGGCGGGATGGGAGCTATTTTGAAGGAAGAACCTACAGGACCTGCCTATTCTCTTTGTTGTTGTTAATCCTCACCGAGGATATTTTCCCATTGATTTTTAAGGAGAGGGAAAAGAGAGCGGGAAAGACAGAGAGAAACATCGATGTGAGAGAAACACATCGATTGGTTGCCTCCCGCACGCGCCCCAACCAGGGCCCAGCCGGGGAGGAGCCTGCAACCGAGGTTTGTGCCCTTGACTGGACTTGAACCCGGGACCCATTGGTCCACAGGCCGACGCTCTATCCACTGAGCTACACCGGCCAGGGTGGGTAGGGCCTGCCTTTTCTTTGATTCACTTCCACCACCAACATCTCAAAAACCAACTGAAGGCATAGGAAGTCTTGGGGGGGCTCCTGCCAACCCAGGCTGGAGATGTCCCCAAGCACTGCCATTGATCGATGTACTTAGGTGGCTATTTTGGAGGTTCTAGCAGGTGCCAGCTGCTGCTGGGAGGAAGGGGTTGCCCCTGGGCCCCCCATCTGGGCTTTGAACCCCCAAGCAGCTCAGAGACTGTGATCTCGTTCTGCAACCGAATCACTGATTTAACCCACGATGGCTGGGTGCCTCCCAGGTGCTGGTCCTGGTCTGGGTCGTGAGGATACAGTGGGGGAAACAAAAGAAGTTTCCAAATTTAGGGAGCTACCTGGATTCATTGAAGCACAAGGATGGTTGGGAGGTGCAGGCGGGTGGGGTGGGCTGGGGCCTGGCCGAGGTGAGGGCCCAACAGGGCAACAGAGGGTCCGACTCCTTGGCCTGGCGCTCGGGGCCTCTGGGATCTGGCCAAGCTTCACTTCCTGCCCTGTCACCAGCTGTCCTGTTGGGGTGTGTGTGTGGCGGGGGGGGGGGGGGGTCCTTTGTCCCTCAGGAGCACCAGGCTCCCAGAGAAGGTGAAGGTGACGCTGCAGGGGGCAGGGCGGGGAGCTGGGCCCAGAGAGGGAAAGGGAAGCCCCAGGGATGGACATGGCTGTGAAGAACACTCGTGGGCTCCCACGTGTAGCTAAGCCACCCTGTCTCCTCTGCTGCCTGCCTCACCGTAGACCTGGCCGGCTTGGCTCAGTGGATAGAGCGGCGGCCTGTGGACTGAAGGGTCCCGGGTTCGATTCCGGTCAAAGCCACATGCCCGGGTTGCCAGCTCGATTCCCCAGTGTGGGGCGTGCAGGAGGCAGCCGATCCATGATTCTTTCTCATCATTGATATTTTTATCTCTTTCTCCCTCCCTTCCTCTCTGAAATCAATAAATATATACATATATATATGTGTGTGTGTTTTTTTTAAAGGTAAACTCTGCTCACATCCCCAGAAAGGAAGAGGAAGCAAAAGCAAAACCCGGAGGCTTGTGCAAACCTCAGGCTCCTGCACAGTCTCACTTCTGCAAGGGATGGGGCAGTCCCGGGGAGGGGGGGTGGGGTGGCCAGGGGAAGTGTGGGAATCCCTTTCTGAGAGGATTCTCTCTGCCTCAGCTTCCCCTTTTCTCCGTGGACAGATCTGCTGAGCCACCAGTGCAGGACCAACCCACAGGGAGCCAGCCTGATGTTCGCTGTGCCAGCCACTTCTTTTTATAGACAAGGACACTGCGGCGTAAGGGTAGGAAGGGCCAGGTCCAAGGCCACACAGGATAGAATCAGGTGGCTGGCCTACAAGCAGACCCTCAGCCACGTGTCCCGTAGGGCTAAGCTCCACCTCCTCTCTCCCCTCCCATGGCTGCTTCCTGCCTCAGGGCCTTTGCACAGGCTGATCCCTCTGCCAGGACTGCCCTTCCCTGCACTGGGTGAATATCGCCATCCTGTAGATTCGGTGTAGCCTCTCGGGCAGGGCGAGGGCCTCTTGCACAGCCTCAGAACGGCAGGTTCATTTTATGTGCGACTTGGCTGGGCCGTGGTACACAGCTATTTAGTCAAACACTAACATCGCTGTTGCTGTGAGCTGTTTGTAGATTATTACCCTTCTTCTTTGTTTTGTTTTTTTAATCCTCACTTGAGGATGTTTCTTCTATTGACTTTTAGAGAGAGTGGAAGGGACAGAGAAGGAGGGGGGAGAGAGAGAAACATTGATGTGAGAGACACACATCAATTGGTTGCCTCCCACATGCACCCTGACCCAGGCCAGGGATTAAGCTTGCAAGGGAGGTACGTGACCTTGACCGGGAGTCGAACCTGTGACCCTTGGGTCTGAGGGCCAACACTAACCACTGAGCCAAATGGGCTAAAGCTATTACCCTTCTTTTTTAAAAAAATACTTTTATTGATTTCAGAGAGAGGAAGGGAGAGGGAGAGAGATAGAAACTTTAATGATGCAAGAGAATCATCGATCGGCTGCCTCCCACACGCCCCCCACTGGGGGTTTCTAGCCCGCAACCGCAGAATGTGCCCAGGGACCTCTTGGTTCATGGGTTGACGCTCAACCACTGAGCCACACTGGCTGGGCTGTCCCTTCTTAGAGTGGGCAGGTCTCATCCAATCAGTTGCAGCCTTTGGAGGAAAGCTGAGGTTTGCCAGAGAAGGAGAGGTTCTGCCTCAAGACCGCATCTCAGAAGCTCCGCCTGAGTCGCCAGCCCGCCCTGCAGATTTCGGCCTCGCCAGCCCCCACAATCGCGTGAGCCAATTCCTTAAATAAATCTCCCTCTCTCTCTGTATGTACATATCCTACTGGTTCTATTTCTCTGGAGAACCCCGATACAATCACACGGATTCAAAATCGCATCTGTCTACAGGTCATAGGGGAGCAAAGTGGGCCCTAAGAGAAAGAAAGGGGTCTAGAATGAATGAATGAATGAATGAATGAATGAATGAAGGCGGGAAATCCTTGCAAATGTGCTCACCTCCCCCAGACCTGCCTCCTCCCCAGGGCGACCTCCAGGCTGCACGGGAGACCCTTCCAAGTCCGGTCCGGACAACTGGTCGACCAGAGCCATCAGGCAACCGCGCCTGGCAGAGGCCTCACGGCGGTTTTAGGAGTGCGGACTGCCCAAGGCTCGGCCTAGAGCTCCGGCTCTCCCCACCCCACACCCTCTGGGCAGCCTCGCCCTGAGCTTCAGGGCCAGCGCAGGTTCCCAGGGGCAGGGAGAGCGGGCCTTGTGTTTCAGGAAGGCTCCGCCTCTTCCCTCCAATTCTTCTTTTTTTTTTTTTTTAAATATATTTTATTGGTTTTTTACCGAGAGGAAGAGAGAGGGATAGAGAGCTAGAAACATCGATGAGAGAGAAACATCCATCAGCTGCCTCCTGCACACCTCCTACTGGGGATGTGCCCGCAACCAAGGTACATGCCCTTGACCGGAATCGAACCTGGGACCCTTCAGTCTGTAGGCCGACGCTCTACCACTGAGCCAAACCGGTTAGGGCTCTTGCCTCCAATTCTACGAGCAAAAACCCTGCATCTGGGTCCCATGCAGGTTGACTACGCTGAGCCCAAAGGTCACCAGCTCGCTCCAACAGGGAAAAACCAATCAAATGTGGGCTCCCAAGTTCACGGACACCAGTAAGCAGCGCAGTGAAGGGAGGAACACCAGGGCGTTTGTAGGGCTTGAAGTGACGGGGCCTGTGACGAGCACACACCATTTCTAGGGTTCCAGGCAGCCCTCTGGACTGGGGAGCACCTCTTCTAAGTTTCAGGCGTGGAAACTGAGGCTCGCAGAGAGGCGGGCCCTGCAGGCAGTGGAGCAGATCCCGGCTGGGTCAGCCCAGGGCCCGGGCCCACCTGCCTCCACCCTGCCAGGTCCGGGTGGGCACGAGCTTTGTGGGTCGTGTCTCTATCCCCTGCGGACCTCAGTTTCCCCACATTGGGCCTGATTCCGCCCTGGGAGCCGCTCATGGCTTCCCTTCCTGCTCAGCCTCCTCCATCCCGTCTTCCTCTCCCTCCATCTCTCCCCTCCTCCCGTTTCCGTGGCAACCCCATCCTCCGCTCTGCTGCTCAGTCCTGTGTCCCCATCTTTTCCCTCTTTCATCTATTCCCTCATCACAGTGTACGGTCCCAGGCCCCCTCTGTCCTTTGCTGCTGGTCTCTCGCTTCCTTTTACTCTCTTTTTATCTCCTTCAATGTTCTCTTGTCATCTCGGGGCGACATTTATTTATCTTTTGCTTAAAAAATAAAAGAAAGGAAGGAGGGAAAAGAAACCCCATTTTAGCAACCCTGCTTCTACAGCCTTCTTTCTCTTGGGGCATCTCCAAGGGTCAACTTGGAAATCCCAGAATGGACCCCCTGCCTGCCACCAGACAGGCCCTCTATTGATGTCACCTCCAGGGGCAGGGCTCACTGGAACGGGGGCACCCTGGGGGGCAGAGGACCCCCAGATGGAGACCCCTCAGGATGAAGCCAGGGCAGGACCTTGATGGTGGGTGAGCCGGGCCCGGACTCCTTCCTCAGTGAGGCCCCAGCAGGAATGCCCACAGTCCAGGGGCCACCCACCCACCCACCCACGGCCCTCCGGGGCCCACCCGCCTGGTGGAATGAAACATAGCGGCTGCTCAGTGTACCCAGCACCTCTCACTCCAATCAGGATGGTGAGATCCATCCACTCTTCAAAATTCACTCTTGCCCTAGCCAGTTTAGCTCAGTGGATAGAGCGTCGGCCTGCGGACTGAAGGGTCCCGGGTTCGATTCGGTCAAGGGCATGTACCTCGGTTGCGGGCTCCTTCCCAGCCTGGGCCCTGGTTGGAGTGTGTGCAGGGGGCAACCAATCGATGTGTTTCTCAACATCCCTCTGTCTCTCCCTCTCTCTTCCACTCTCTCTAAAAATCAATGGAAAAATATCCTCGGGTGAGGATTAAAAAAAATAATTCACTTTTTACCATGACCCTGAGTAAATTACTGAATTGCCTCTGAGTAAAGGAAGCACCCACGTCTACCCTGAAGTCCTGGGGCCCAAAGGACCCCCAGAACAGCTCCCACCTGCCAGCCAGATGCAGCGCGGCCAGGGTCCAGGCCCGCTGAGCCCAGAGGCACCAATGATTCAACAGTTCTGCTTCTCCCCTAAGGGGCTGGCTTAGCACCTCAGGGACCCCAGGAGCAGGACCCCAGGAGGTAGAGACGGGAGGCAGAGGAGGGGGAGGGGAGTGGGGAAGGACAGCCCCCCCCTTCAAGCCCCCACTGCCACTTTGACCTGAACGACCTTAGGCAAATCCCTCAACCTCCTCGGGACTCGGTTTCCTTGTCTGTGAGCTGGGGTGGGAGGGAGTGAGATGAAAAGGATCCGCCACGAACTGCGCTCATCCTTCAGGCCCGCTTGTATCCGACGAGACCACGGATATAAAGCATGGGACACGGGACACAAAACCCACTTTCCAGAGCAGGCAGGGAAAACGGGGCACAGAGGCGTGTGACCTGCCCGAGGCCACAGACACACCAGGGAACTGGTGGAGTTCTTGGCTCTAACTTCAATGCTTGGCTTTTAACACAAAGGCGATACGGGAAAAATCAAGGCTGGCCGGCTGGCGTGGCTCAGTGGTTGAGCATTGGCTTATGAACCAGGAGGTCACGGTTTGATTCCCGGTCAGGGCACAGGCCCGGGTTGTGGGCTCCATCCCCAGTGTGGGGCGTGCAGGAGGCAGCCGATCCATGATTCTCTCTCATCATTGATGTTTCTATCTCTCCCTCTTCTTCCTCTCTGAAATCAATAAAATATATATATTTTTTAAAAGGCTGGTGCCTAGTAAGGACTCTGTTACTGGGAGTTATTATTATTTTTTTGTTTTGGTTAATCCTCACCCCAGGATATTTCTCCATTGATTTTTAGGAAGAGTGCAAGAGAGAGGGAAAGATGAGAGAAACATCGATGTGAGAGAAACACATCGACTGGCTGCCTCCTGCACACCCCCGACCAGGGAGGAGCCTGCAACCAAGGAATTGAATTGGAATTGAACTGGAATTGAACCCGGGACCCATTGGTCCGCAGGCTGACACTCTATCCACTGAGCCAAACTAGGGCGGGAGTTGTTATTATTATTATTATTAATTATTATTAACTATTATTATTATTCCCATCACCACCCACTCCATGGGCCAGGCTGGTGCTGGCTGCTGGTGGGACGCCAAGACCCCCCATTCTCAGGGACCTCACTGTCTGGTTAGAGAGACAAGACCGAGAACCAAGGAACAGCAGCGCAAAGTCCAGACAGGAAGTCAGCACCAAACACGCGGGTAGCGCAGGAGGACAAGGGGGTCGGGAGCGTTCTTCCCCGTAAACTGGCACCTGGGAGCCAACAGAGGCTCAGCGCCTGGGCTGTCGCGTCTGGCCCCACCCCCGCCCATTGCTTTGTGCGTGCCTCAGTTTCCCCATCTGGGGTAAGGGACCATGGTTCCCACTTCCCAGAGTTGCTGGGAGGTTTAACTGAGCCCATGAGCCCAGGGAGTGTGATCCGTGGTGTTCAGTATCCCAAGGTCGGGGGGAGAGACAGGGAGGCCGAGCGATGGGAGAGCCTGGCTAGGACCCGCGCCCCCACCCATGCAGGGAGAGATGATGGGGGCCTGTCCCGGCTGGAGACACAGGAGGGAGGCGGGAACCCAGGAAAGCAGTGGGCAGAGGAGGTGCCGGGACAGCCGGCAAGGAGTGTGGCCTGGGCACAGAGCCCTCGCCCCTCTCGGCAGCCGGCGTGAATCCATCCCAGCCGAGCCCTGGCAGCCGCCACCTCCCGAAGCTGCCGCCGTGGCGATCAACATTTATTTTGCAGTCACCCACACACCCGTCTCGGGTACGGCCTGATGCCAGGAGAGGCGTCAGAATGCCTCTCTCATTCACGTTAAGGCCTCCCTGGCTCTCCTGCGGGGACGGACAGCTGGTGGGACGTTTGGGCTGACAGTGCACACACACACACATCACACCACACACACATACACATACACATCACACACACACACATCACGCCACACACACACACACACACACACACACACACACACACACACACTGCAACCAGCCACAAGCAGGAGCGACGCGATACTTCAGACAGCGAGTAGAGGGACGGGACCCACGTGAGGGGCAGGAGCTCTGTACGCATACCCGGGTGGCGGCAAGGGCTGGCGGCAGTGCCCTGGCCCAGGAGCACCCAGGGCCCGCATCCGGGTGCCCAAGTGCAGGATGAAACACAGTCCCTCTGGGACTCAGAGAGACGGGCCTGGCAGGGAAATGAAAATGAGTCCGCCCGCTCACCGGGGCACAGCCCCCTACAGCGTACAGAGCCCTTCCCCGCACGGTGCCACCAAGTGGGCAGTACTCATTCCCGCTCCACAGATCGCCAAATCCAAAGGCAGTGCCAGCCGGTGCCAACTCTACCTGCGCCGGGCAGGGTTGATAGAATATTGGTCTGCAAGGATTAGAAGTAATAATTTAAGCAACAGGATGAGCCCGGCCGGCGTGGCTCAGTGGTTGAGCATCAACCTAGGAACCAGGAGGTCACGGTTCGATTCCCGGTCAGGGCACATGCCCGGGTTGTTGGCTCGATCCCCAGAGTGGGGCGTGCAGGAGGCAGCCGTTCAATGATCCTCTCTCATCGTTGATATTTCCATCTCTCTCTCCCTCTCCCTTCCTCTATGAAATCAATAAAAATATATATATATTTAAAAATAAAATAAATTTGCCGAAACCGGTTTGGCTCAGTGGATAGAGCGTCGGCCTGCGGACTGAAGGGTCCCGGGTTCGATCCCGGTCAAGGGCATGTGCCTTGGTTGCGGGCACCTCCCCAGTGGGAGGTGTGCAGGAGGCAGCTGATCGATGTTTCTCTCTCATTGATGTTTCTAGCTCTCTATCCCTCTCCCTTCCTCTCTGTAAAATATCAATAAAATACATTAAAAAAAATTAAAATAAAATAAAATAAATTTAAAAAAGAGAGAAACAGGATGAGAAGCGCTGGTTGGGGGCCCCGACGCTGGAATCCGAAGGCCCGCAGTTCGAATCCCGCCTCTGCTGCTTTGCCACGGCGAGACTTTTCTCCTCACTCCGCGCGGGCGATGCCAAGTGCAGCTGGCAAGAGCCTTACTCACGAAACTATGCCAAGTGCTCACAGCAGAACCTGGCAGCATTCAGCGACGTGCCCGGGCCACACAGCTCGTTACTGGAGGAGCCAGGCTCCGGGATGCCCGTTCTTAAAGCGGGACTGACCCCCGGTCCTCTGCCGCCCAGGACCCCCAAAACACTCCTGCCTCCAAAGCCTGTTCCCAAAGGCAGCCGGCTCCCCATCCAGGAGGGAGCCGCCCTAAGGGAGGGGCCTCCCTTTCATCTAGGGGCCAGGGTGGCTGCGGGCGACTTAATGGGGTGGAAGGAGTTATTCTTGCCCAAACCGGAAAAACCTGCCGGGCAGCCGGGCCCAGGTCTGCGAGCAGGTGCCAGGGAGAGCCCGGTGGCCTTCCCACCTGGCCCAGGAGGGCTCTGCCAGGCGGCACCTGCTCCTGGCCGCCTCCGTCCCGTCCCTGGAGAACGGATCCCCTGGAAGCCAAGCACACGGCCTGCGGCCCTTCCCCACAGCTCACCTCGTCTCTGGCACCCGGACCAGAGGGCCCCACAGCCCCCTTCCAGCCCTTCCAGCCCCAGGCTGTCCTCTGAGGAGCGTGTCAGCCTCCAAACTGGCGCCCAGTAGGTGCTCAACAGGTGCCCCCGTCTACACCACTCCTCACGGGGCTTCAGATCCACTTCCCTGACAGTCTTCCTCCCCCCGGTCCCCAGCCTCCACCTGTGAGCCTGCACACCGTCCGCCTGTGGTGTCTGGCTCGGTCATGGCCCCTCTGAGCTTGTGCCCCCCCCCTTTTCCTTGGGGGGGGGGTATCGTCCCCCACCCTCTGTGCCCTGTGCTCTGAGGGGCAGGGAATGTCCCCCCAGTTCCCATGGGGCTTCCACCCCTTTGTACTGGGCTGGGTGCTGTGCTATCGGTACCTAAGGACAAATTCCACACCTGCTAAGGACACTCAGTTCACACTGGGACACTACTATGGCAGGGCTTGCCCCGGAGGCTCCCGCCAGCCCAGCCAGCCACTCACCCAGGCCACTCACCCCCAGCCCTCCTGCCCAGCGATGCCTGGGTCTTTCCCAGCGATGCCTGGCCCTCCCTGGGGCCCCTGGGCAATTCTGGGCTGGACAGGGGCCCCCGTGGCCGGGTGCCTGGACGTGCAGACCTGCCCTTGGTCCTGTGCTAGGAGAAGGTGCGGAGGGTCTTCCAGATCCGCAGCCTAAGGTCCCTCCCTTCCCCCCAGCCACCCCCCCAAGAGAGTAAATGGGCCCCCAGAACGGGACCCCTCTCCTCCAGGCCTGCCCTGCTCTGTTCCGCTCCCGCCCCAGGGGCGGCCCTGGCACTGCCGGAGTTCTTGCCTTCTCTCCATCCCCCTGAATAGGGGGTCCAGTGCCACGTCCATCGCCTCCTCGACCCCTGCTCCCCACCCCCCACTAAGCTCCACTGTCCTCTCTGAAGGTCACAGAGGCTCAGGCCCCAGCCTTCTCCTTGACCTGCCAGTAGCCCTGCCCCCTCCCTCAGCCCCGGCTCCCAGCTGCCTTCTCCCTGCCCCTCCTCTGCCTCCTTCATCCCACAGGCTGGAGGGGCGGGGGGGCGCGGGACTTGGCCCCTGTTTTCTTGTCCTGTGAGGGGGGTCCCTCGAAGGGCCCTCTCTCTTCCTGGGGCGTCCTCTCACCTCCGTACGGATGTCGCCAGACCCACGGCGCTACCCAGGCCCTGCCGATTCCTACATGCCAAACCTTCCATCCATCATCAATCATCATCCGTCTAAACTCCAAGCCCGGGCCTCCTTGGAGCCATCGCCACTCCTGCTTCCTCCCTCCTGCTGAGCCAGCACTCCAGTGTCATCCTGGGACTCAGGTCCAGCGAGTGTGGGGCCCGTCACCCCCACCTCCCCACCGTCACCCCACTGCAGGGGCCGTGCGGACCAGCCCAGCGCTGCGTGTGACCCCGGCCTTCTTCCTGGAGCTCAGCCCCTGTGCGATGTTCCCACGTCCTGAAGGGAGGGAGGTTTGGGGGACCCGCAACCCCTTCCAACCCTTGCCCTCACATTAAGGCCACCCTGAGCCCAGGCAGAAACGTCTGAATCCTGCGGGCGGCGGCCCAGGCCTTGCACCAGCTGTCCTGGTGACCCGTTTGGGATTTCTCCGCGAGAGCCACCGACTGGGGATGAACAAGCCCCTCTTTTTTTTTTTTTTTTAATATATTTTTATTGACTTCAGAGAGGAAGGGAGAGGGAGAGAGAGACAGAAACATCAACGATGAGAGAGAGTCACTGATTGGCTGCCTCCTGCACGCCCCACACTGGGGATCGAGCCCACAACCCAGGCATGTGCCCTGACCGGGAATCGAACCCTGACCTCCTGGTTCACAAGTTGATGCTCAACCCCTGCGCCACACCGGCCGGGCAGTTCCCTTCTCTCTCAACAGCCAGGGGCCCAAAGGAAGCCAGCATTCTGCGTGGTGATTTCTCTTCTTCTTAGCACATGGAGAGCAACGGAGAAAAATGCAAACATTCACATTCTCCCTTCCTCAAATAAACCAACTTCTCCACTCGCCCAGGCCCTTGAAAACAGAAGCACTATTCAAAACGGAAAAGAAAAAAGAAGTGGAAAAAAAAAAAAAGAGGCAAGAAGAAGAAGAAGAAGAAGAAGAAAAGGAACTGAATAGAAGAAGAAAGGGGGGGGGAGGAGAGAGGACAGGAGTAGTCCCCCAGGAGGAGAGGGTGAGAGCGGGGAATGAAAGGCAGGAGAGGGAAGGGACAGAAAGCACAGATACAAAGGGAGAGAAAGACAAGAGCCGGGAGAGGGAGCGCTCCGGAGGGACGCGGGGCAGGGGAGCGAGGGGAGAGGAGGGCTTGAAAGGGAGCAGCCGGCGCAGGGACCCCCCATTCACAGGAGGTGCCAATCACAGCAACAAAGCACACCCTCTCTCCTTTTCTCCTTCTCTCCTTTCCGGGGAGAGAGGGAGGGAGGGGCAGGCTGAGAATGGCGAGTTAATTCCGAAAAGTACAGAAAAGAAATTCGGTTCCACGGGAGAAGCATCAAAGAGCGGCTCTCAAGGCTCGCCCTGAAACCCACAGAAGGGCTCCCTCCGGGGGGCGGGGCCAGGGGGCATGGGCTGGCGGCCATCGGCTTCATGTCCGGGTCGGCGCCCCTGCCCTGGCTCCGGCCGCCTGCGGATGGCTGCCTGCCACGGGCCCTGGGTGAGCCCCGGTGGGGACGCTGTGGGGAAGGCCTGGTCCCCAGGCCTGTGCACAGCAGCTGTTCTGGCTGCAGGTGGCCTGGGCCATGTCACTCGGGGCCCGTGCAGGGGGCACTGGGTACACGTGGAATGGATGACACGGGCCTGGGGTGGGCTGCCCTGTCCAGTGACTGCTCCCAGGAAGCCTGGCTGCCGGCCCTCGGCCCAGGAGGGTGACAGGCTGGACGGGTCCTTTTCGCTGTGGACACGGAGGCTTGTTATCATCCCAGATCAGCATGTTCCCGAGTTAGCTGAGACCCAACGACGAGACACACGGTTTTCTCAGAGAAACCCCAAGCCCCTGTTGGAGAACAGGCCTGGCTTTACGTCCATCCCCACCTCCCTCCTTCAGACATCAGTCACTACTGGGTGCCCCCGGGGGCTGGGGCCGGAGCACAGGACAGCCCTGCCTACACGTGGCCCTCGGTCTAGTGACCGAATGGCTCCCAAGACATCCCTCTGAGATCCCAGGGGAACCACCCCTGGTCCCCTTTGACTTATTTATTTATTTTTTAAAAATATATTTTTAAAGGTTTCAGAGAGGAAGGGAGAGGGGGAGATAGAGAGAGAGAGAGAGAGAATCATTGACTGGCTGCCTCCTGCACGCCCCCTACTGGGTATCGAGCCTGCAACCTGGGCATGTGCCCTTGACCGGAATCGAACCCGGGATCCTTCAGTCCACAGGCCGACGCTCTATCCACTGAGCCACACCAGCTGGGGTCCCTTTGTCTTTCCTTCTCTTGCTCCTCCTGCCTTTCAATACTCAGCGAGTTGAGGTGAGCCCTAACGCGGGGTCACCTTTCCGCAGAGCTTTCTTCTTCCTTCTGATCGTCCGAGCGCTGGGTAATGAGAAGTGCCTGGGACCAGAGCGGCTGCGTGGAGGGAGGCTGACGGGCTCGTTGATTGATGACTGAATTGATGATTGATTGAGTGAACGAGCCTCAGCCTCACTCATCTATGGAGCAATCAGTCTGCGCCGAGCTCAGCGGCCTGGGCTGGGGTTATAAAGTGACAAGGAACCTTGGCCAGTGTTGCTCAGTGGGTAGAGCGCCGGCCTGCGGACTGAAGGGTCCCAGGTTCCATTCCGGTCAAGGGCACGTGCCCGGGTTGCGGGTTCAATCCCCAGATGTTTCTATCACTCTCCCTCTCCCTTCCTCTCTGAAAAAAAACAAAAAGTGACCAGGACCAGTCCAAAGCCCTGAGATGCTCTGGTGCAGGGTGCAGGGTGCAGGGGCCTCACAGATCCGGGGAAGGAACACCGCCTTCGCCGCCTCTGGGAAAGGCTGCTATGAAGTTGGAACAGGACCCAAAGGGCCTCCAAACGCAATCAGGAAGCCAGACAAGGGACACATGGAACATGCAAAACGTCTGAGCGGCCGGGAGCACAGCACTCCCGCATTTCCACACAGCGCATGCCAATGCCAGCCAACGTCCATGGGGCGCCTGCTCCGCGCATTTCCAGGCGCGCGCTGTGGGGGGAGCGACAGGCAAGCAAACAAGCGTGACAATTTAGTGCTCTCAGGGCTGTGTGAGGCGAGGGCGGGGGGCCGGGGCCCGGAGGAGGGGCCGTGGGGAGTCAGTGAAGCCTCTCCGAGGAGGCACATGGCGTTATTTTAACACAGTTGATCCTGAACATCACAGGGATTAGAGGCACCAAACCCCACCCCCCCATACAGTACAAACCCCACAGATAACTTTTGAATCTGCCAAAATGTAACTTCTAATCGCCTACTGTTGACCAGAAACCTTACCAATAACATAAATACTCAAGCCCTAGCAGCTAGGGCCTAGCTGGTGTGGCTCAGTAGATAGAGCGTCAGCCTGTGGACTGAAGGGTCCCGGGTTCGATTCCAGTCGAGGGCACATGCCCAGGTTGCAGGCTTGATCCCCAGTAGGGGGCGTGCAGGAGGCAGCTGATTGATGATTCTCTTTCATCATTGATGTTTCTATCTCTCTCACCCTCTCCCTTCCTCGCTGAAATCAATAAAAATATATTTTTTAAAAATAATAAATTTTAAAAAATAAAAAAGAATCGACCAGTGAACTGATAGATAAAATATCGGATAGATCTTTTCTTGATCTTTAGTAGTGTTGGGAAGAATCAGAGATAGACATTAAGCCAGTGAGAACCACAATGAACTCTTTTTTTTATTTTTATTTTTTAATATATCTTTTATTGATTTCAGAGAGGAAGGGAGAGGGAGAGAGAGAGAGAAACATCAATGATGAGAGAATCATTGATTGGCTGCCTCTTGCACATCCCCCACTGGGGATAAAGCCCACAACCCAGGCACATGCCCTTGGCTGGAACCGAACCTGGGACCCTTCAGTCCACAGGCTGACGCTCTATCCACTGAGCCAAACCAGCTAGGGCCACAATGAACTCTTTTTAAAGAAATAATAGTTCAGTGCTAGGCTCAGCAGCAAACAGTACTTAGAGTGTGGATTTAACCCCACGTCGTGATAGAACAATATTTGCAGGAAAGGCCGGAATACGGAGGCAATAGATAACATCCAAAACTTGGCAGATGGAGAAGTAATAGGATCAACATAGTCTTTCAAAGTATGGAGGCGAATGACAGACAAAAGGAGCTAAAAATCTGGAGGGCAGGAGTGGGGGGGATTGAGGTGGGCGGGCCTGCTTCTCTACCCTGACAACTCCTCCAGTATTTATTTTTTTTTTAACATTTTAATGATTTCAGAGAGGATGGGAGAGGGAGAGAGAGAGAAACATCAAAGAAGAGAGAGAATCATTGATCGGCTGCCTCCTGCACGCTCCACACTGGGGATCAAGCCCACAACCCGGGCATGTGCCCCGACCGAGAATCGAACCGTGACCTCCTGGTTCCTAGGCTGACACTCAACCACGGAGCCACACAGGCCGGGCAGCCCTCCAGTATTGTTTGAGGTAAAGAAAAGATACCTATTGGTTACTCTGATAAAAACAACAACAACAACACCAAAAGCAAAAAAGCAGAAAGGGCTTGGCACAGGGGTCACGGCAGGTCAGGCCGGGGTGGCTCTGACCCCGTGGAGCACTCAGCCAGCAGAGCAAGGGGCCACACGTGCACCTTTATGAGGACAGACGTTTCTCAGGGAAAGAAAGACCTGGCCAGGGACCACGACGACGGGGACAGAACGGAGGGAACGCACCTTGGGGAGAAGCCTGCAGAGTCTCCGCATGTGGCTTCCACCACCACATCGGAAGCACTAGGGACCTCTCCCCGGGGGGCCGGGGATGAGAGACGTCCAGAGCTCTCAGGCAAGGGCCCAGGCCCTCAGCAATCCTGGGCGGGGGGGTGGGGGGCTATTAATCCAGCCTCATCTATGCACAGCAAGGGGGGTGGTGGGAGTGCGCCGGCCTGAGCCCTGGGACCCCTCCCTCGACCCAGGCCCCAGCTCCAGTACCAGGCCCAGCCATAGCCCCAGCCCCAGCCCCAGCCCCAGCCCCAGCCATAGCCCCAACCCCAGCCCCAGTCTCAGCCCCAGCCCCAGCCATAGCCATAGCCCCAGCCCCAGCCATAGCCCCAACCCCAACCCCAGTCCCAGCCCCAGCCCCAGCCCCAGCCCCAGCCCCAGCCCCAGCCCCAGCCCTAGCCCCAGCCCAGCCTGCGGGGCCACTCAGCATGGTGGTCACGGGGCTCAGAGTGCCCTTGAGCTCTGGCACTCACATGCACACACATACGCTCCCACGGTGACTTCTCCTGGGCATTAAGATTTTTTCTAGCCCTAATTGGTTTGGCTCTGTGGATAGAGCATCGGCCTGCAGACTGAAGGGTCCCGGGTTCGATTCTGGTCAAGGGCACGTACCACGATTGCAGGCTCCTCCCCGGCCCAGGCCCTGGTCAGGGCGAGTGCAGGAGGCAACCAATCAATGTGTTTCTTTCTCATTGATGTTTCTTTCTGTCTTTCCCTCTCTCTAAAAATCAGTGGGCCCTAGCCGGTTTGGCTCTGTGGATAGAGCATTGGCCTGCAAACAGAAGGGTCCCGGATTCGATTCCAGCCAAGGGTACATGCCCAGGTTGTGATCTCAAACCCCAGTAGGGGGCGTGCAGGAGGCAGCTGATCCATGATTCTCTCTCATCATTGATGTTTCTATCTCTCTCTCCCTCTCCCTTCCTCTCTGAAATCAATAAAGAAATATATTTTTAAAAAATAAAGAAAAGTAGGAGAAACCAAGATGGCGGCATAGGTAAACACCTAAACTGCTGCCTCGCACAACAATTTCAAAACTACAACTAAAAGACAAAACGGACACCATCCAGAACCACAGGAAAGCTGGCTGAGTGGAAATTCTACAACTAGAAGAAAAGAGGAAAGCATATTGAGACTCGGAGGAGCTGCAAAAGGCTGAGGCACGGAGACTCGCACGCAGAGAGGATGGGCGGCTGAGTGCGCGGCTGGCTTTCTAAAGCAGGAGGGAGAAGGAAGCTCCTGACTGCACTGAACTCCAGTCCTGGGCGAGACGCTGGGAAACCAGACTCATTCGGGGGGAATCTGGACTGTCAGGAAAAGAGAAAGCACACTGAGACTCGGGAGCTGCGGAAGGCAGAGGTCCGGAGGTGCGCGCACAGAGAGGACTGACTGCTGAATGCATGGGAGGCTGAGTGCGCGGCTGGCTTTCTAAAGCAGGAGGGAGAAGGAAGCTCCCAATTGCACTGAACTCCAGTTCCGGGCAAGTTTCTGAGAACCCCGACTCATTCGGGGAGAAACTGGACTGTCTGACAGCGGGTGAAACTCAAGGGCGGCTTTTTCTCAGAGGTGCTTGCAGCGATTACCGAGGGACACTGAGACCCAGGGGCCTATTAGGGAAGGCTGACAGGAAACCAAGGCTGTCTGCTCCGCTCTGAAACTCTGCCCCATCCAAGCTGAGCACAGAGGCTTTTGCAAGTCTTATCTCATAAGGGTGTCTCCAGCACATAAGTTCTCCCAGGGTAGCCACAGCTGATCCTCACAGCCAATTGGCTGTGAGGAATTGACCTCCAGGCCACAGCTGATCCTCACAGCCAATTGGCCTGGAGGTCAATTCCTCCCAGTGATACCAACAACAATCAATACTTAACTACAACAAGGCTGTGCACACAGTCCACAAAGGGGTGCACCAAGAGTGTCCACCTCAGGTAACTGGGGAGGCTGAGCCACTGTGCCCTAGAGGACACCTACCACACAAAGCTACTCTACCAACTCAGGGAAGCAGTGAAAATGCAGAGACAAAGAAACAGATCACAAATGAAAGAAATGGAGGAAAACAAACGATTGGATATAGAGTTCAAAACCACAGTTATAAGGTTTTTCAAGAATTTCCTAGAAAAGGCCGATAAATTTAGCGAGACCCTCAAGGATATGAAAAAGGACCAACTAGAAATTAAACATACACTGACTGAAATAAAAAATATTATACAGAGACCTAACACACACTAAAGGACCGCAAGAATCAAGTCAAAGAGTTGAAATACAAAGAAGCAAAAAACACTCAGCCAGAAAAGCAAAAAGAAAAAAGAATCCAAAAACTTGAAGATAGTGTAAGGAGCATCTGGGACAACCTCAAGTGTACCAACATCCGAATTATGTTGGTACTGAAGAGAGAGAGCAAGATACTGAAAACCTATTTGAAGAAATAATGACCGAAAACTTCCCCCACCTGGTGAAAGAAATAGACTTACAAGTCCAGGAAGCTCACAGAACCCCAAACCAAAGGAATCCAAAGAGGACCACACCAAGACACATCATAATTAAAATGCTAAGAGCAAAAGACAAAGAGAGAATATTAAAAGCAGCAAGAGAAAAACAATTAGTTACCTACAAGGGAACACCCATACGACTGTCAGCTGATTTCTCAACAGACTATGCAGGCCAGACGGGAGTGGCAAGAAATATTCAAAGTGATGAATAGCAAGAACCTACAACCAAGATTACTCTACCCAGCAAAACTATCATTCAGAATTGAAGGGCAGATAAAGAGCTTCACAGACAAGAAAAAGCTAAAGGTGTTCATCACCACCAAACCAGTATTATATGAAATGCTGAAAGTTATTCTTTAAGAAGAGGAAGAAGAAGAAAAAGGTAAAGATAAAAATTATGAACAACATATACATATCTATCAACAAGTGAATCTAAAAATCAAGTGAATAAAAAATCTGATGAACAGAATAAACTGGTGAATATAATAGAATCAGGGGCATAGAAAGGGAGTGGACTGACAATTCTCAGGGGGAAAGGGGTGTGGGAGGTGCGGGAAGAGACTGGACAAAAAGCGTACACCTATGGATGAGGACAGTGGGGGGGAGGTAAGGGCAGAGGATGGGGTGGGAACCGGGTGGAGGGGAGCTATGGGGGGAAAAAGAGGAAAAATTGTAATAATTTGAACAATAAAGATTTATTAAATTAAAAAAAAAGGTATCCTCGGTGGGGATTAAAAAGAAAAAGATTTTTTTCTAGGAATTCTGAACTTGGAAAATGTCACAGCCACACCCCACTTGTGCAGCGGGGGCCTGGTGTCACCCTCACGCTCCCCTCCAGGGACAGAGCCCCTTGCTCTGAGCCTTCGGCCTCAGTTCTGACAAGCTTGCTTCTCCCCAGCCCACAGCAGATGCGAGATGCAAATTCAAAGGAGGCAGAGGGAGGTGGGAGGGTGCTGGAGGCGGTGACAGCTGACAGCGAGGGTGCAGGATGAAAAATGACCCAGGGGCGGCCTGGGAGCCTTCGGGGTGGGGCCAGCCATGCCGAAACCTCAGTCCACAGTTCAGTGACTAAACCCAGAACCGTGGCGCGGAGACATCAGGACGAGTTAGGTCACGTTCGAGAACATTCCACATCCCCAGCCCAGCACTCAGGGACGCAGGGCCACGGTGGCGGGTCCAGGGCTGATGTTCGGCGACACCACCCTGTAACTTAGCCTGTCCCAGTGCAAGCACAGCAAAGGCATCAATTCTGCCCCGTCTCCCAGCTGCCACTGCAGAGTGGTGGCTGCCGGGAGCCCCATCCAGGGTCAGAAGGGCCGGGCTCTGAGCTGCTTCTAATGCCACGGACCTGCCGGGCCAGCATGGCTCAGTGGTTGAGCATCGATCTATGAACAGTTCAATTCCTGGTCAGGGCATATGCTCGGGTTGTGAGCTCGATCCTCAGTGTGGGGCGTGCAGGAGGCAGCTGATCAATGATTCTCTCTCATCATGGATGTTTCTATCTCTCTCTCCCTCTCCCTTCCTCTCTGAAATCAATTAAAAAATATATATTAATGCCATGGACCTGGGCACAAGCTCAGCCTCCCAGAACCCCATCCACCCACCGAACAAAGAATACCCTACCCAAGCGGGCTAGGCTCGCTGCAGATCACGTGGAATATTTAGTGCCGAAACGTTTATAAATATAATGTTACTAGGCCCGGCTGGCGTGGCTCAGTGGTCCAGGAGATCACGGTTCGATTCCAGGTTGGGCCATATGCCCGGGTTGCAGGCTTGAGCAAGAAGCAGCCAAGCAATAATTCTCTCTCATCATTGATGTTTCTTCTATCTCTCTCTCCCTCTCCCTTCCTCTCACAAATCAATTATATATATATAATGTTACTAAAGCCACCTCTTTTTCTTGGTGGCTGGACAGGACATCCTATAACTCAGTCAGGGCTAGGGGACAAAGGAGATACCCGTATGTTCTGCCTTAGGATGTTTTTAAACATAATGAAGCAATTATCAGGGGAGTTTCACAACTATGCAAACTTGAAGGCACTCAGTCAAAGCCAGAGTCCATTCTAGAAGACAGCTGGCCAGCTCAACTCTTCAAAGCCAATGTCACACACACACACACACACGCATACACACACTCACTGCACACACACAGCAGGGGGACTGTTCTAGATCAGAAGAAGCTAGGAAACACAACAGCCAGATGCAAATGCATGAGCCTTTTTGCATCAGGCGAAGAGCTTGAAAAACATTTTTGGAAGGGAACTGGGGAGATTTGAATAGGACCATGTTTGGTTTACATGAGATTATTAAATAATGGTGGTATTTTAGGCGCCATGATAGAATTACAGCTCCGTAGGGGAAGTCCTTGCCCCAAGTATGTAGGGGGTGAACCATGATGCTGCCCCCAACTCACTTTCAAATGATTCAGCCAACCTGTTGGAAAGAGCGAGATCAAGCAAAGGCGGCAAAATGGTACCAGCTGTAGAACGTAGACGAAGGTTCCTGGCTTTGCTGTTACACCTGATGTTTTCTTTGCCTTTTTTAAAAAATTGATTCTAGAGATAGACGGGAGAGAGAAAGAGAGAAACATCGATCGGTTGCCCTCCACGGGGGTCAAACCCGCAACCTGAGCATGTCCCTTTGACCAGGAATCACAGGATGAAGCTCCAACCAACTGAGCCACAGCGGCCAGGGGTACACTTGACATTGTCGAAATAACAAGTTATGAGAAGACGGACCATGCAAACGGGCTGTGACTTGTTTTTGCACTGGGTGGGCCGGTGCTTGGTTTGTCAGCAGCCTGCCCAGTATGAGAAGTGACGTGCTCCCTGGAGATCGGGCCTCAGTTTCCTCTCTCTCTCTCTCTCTCTTTATTTTTAATAAATATATTTTATTGATTTTTTACAGAGAGGAAGGGAGAGGGAGAGAGAGTTAGAAACATTGATGAGAGAGAAACATCAATCAGCTGCCTCCTGCACACCTCCCACTGGGGATGAGCCTGCAACCGAGGTACATGCCCTTGACCGGAATCGAACCTGGGACCCTTGAGTCCGCAGGCCGACGCTCTATCCACTGAGCCAAACCGGTTCGGGCTCTCTTTTTCTTTTTTTAATAATTAATCGATTCATTCACATTGATAGATTTATTTATTTTCTTGTTAATCCTCACCCGAGAATAGTTTTCCATTGAAAATTAGGGAGAGTGGAAGGGAGAGGGAAAGACAGAGAGAACCATCCATGTGAGAGAAACACATTGATGGATTGCCTTGCCTCCAGCAGGAGCCCTGACCAGGGCCCAGGCTGGGGAGGAGCCTGCAACCAAGATACGAGCCCTTGACCAGAATCGAACCCGGGACCCTTTGGTCTACAGGCAGACGCTCTATCCACTGAGCAACACCGGCTGGGGCCAGTTTCCTCTTTTGAGCAGGTCCCTTCCAGCTCCCTCTCCAGGGGCCCTATCTCTGCTTCGTGCTCACTTAGCTCATCTGGGCCGGGGGCTCGGCGCTGACCCAGCAAGACAGCTGCCCGTCAACAGAGAAGAGTCGGAAAAGGACCAATAGCTAGTTTCTGCCCCAGGGGATCCCCCGTCTGGTGGCCCTGGGGGAACAGACGCAAACACTCATGACAGGCTCACCCCCAGAGGCTTTTAATATTTAAAAGCCCCTCGGGTGATCAGAAGGTGCATCAGGGATGAGTACCATCTCCCAGGGGCCGGGTCCTCCAGACGCTCCCGGGTCACGCTGCCCCTCCTCCCAGCCACTCCTGATGTCCACTGGGCCATCCCTTCGTCACGCTCCCCTCGCCTTCTCTCCACCTTCCAAACGGCTTGCATTCTTCAAGGTGGGACTCAAGGGTCTTTTCTTTTTTAAGTATTTTTATTGATTTCAGAGAGGAAGGGAGAGGGGGAGAGAGAGAGAAACACCAACGATGAGAGAGAATCATGGATTGGCTGCTGCCTCCTGCACGCCCCACATTGGGGATCGAGCCCGCAACCCGGGCGTGTGCGCTGACTGGGAATCAAACCGTGACTTCCTGGTTCATAGGTCAATGCGCAACCACTGAGCCACACTGGCTGGGCTCAAGGGTCTTTTCAGCAAGCCCACGCCAGCCTCTCCTCAGGAGGGCAGGGCCTTGAAGGCCACACCCAGGGTCTGGGTGCCATTGTCGGGCAGCAGGAAACCAGAGGAGGGTTTTACTAGCAGGCAAGGCGGAGGGTGGGGGTGGGTGGGGGGGTGGGAAGTGTCAGGATCCCATGACTGCTCTGAAAATCCTCGGGTGACAATGTGAAGAGAGTGAGGGAAGACAGGACAGTGCCCCACTGGGCTTATCTAGTTAACCCCTTCACCCCCCCAGCCCCAGCCCAGGCTTTTACAGAAGCCACTATCTTGAGAATGACAGCCAGGTCTGTCACCAGGGCTCAGGAGGTGTCACAGGGAAGAATGAAGCCGGCTTTCTTCCCACTGCGGCCAGTAGGGCTGACAGCTGAATGTGGGGAGGAGGTGGGGAGTGACGAACGCTAACAATGAGATTCATTCCAGGCTCCCGAAGGCCAGAGACCATCTGGACTGAGCCAGAGGCCGCCGAAGGGATGAAGGGACGTCCCTGGGTGGGGGAAGGCGCCGGCTCGAGCCACTCCAGGGAGAGGCCTTGGTATCCAAGGAGGGACGTGAAACTCAAACAGGACCAAATGGACGGCTGAGACACGTCACAACAGCAAACACGGGAAGGGCTTTCCTCCAATAAACGCAATGGCAAGAGGAAGAGAGGAATGGAGGTGGAGGGGGTGGGGAGGGCAGCAAGGATGGAGGGGAAGGAAGACAGAAGGAATGGGAGGGAGGGCCGGGTAGGAGGCTTCCTGAGTTTACAGAGAAAGGGAGAGACAGGGGCGAGAAGGGCGAAAGGAGAAGCTGCCGCAGAAGTCACTCCAACCCTCAACAAAAGTGCCGTGGGACAGGGTGGGGGGGACATATCTGGGGACTCAGTGGGTCTGGATGTAAAGTCCCTCTTCGACCAAAAAGAAGCCCAATTTTTTTTTTTAATTGACTTCAGAGAGGAAGGAAGAGGGAGAGAGAGATAGAAACATCAATGATGAGAATCATGGATCAGCTGTCTCCTGCAAGTCCCCCACTTGGGATCGAGCCCACAACCCAGGCATGTGCCCTTGACCGGAATCGAACCTGGGACCTTTGAGTTCCCAGGCCGATGCTCTATCCACTGACCCAAACTGGCTAGGGCGAAGCCCAATTTTTTAAAAAATGGTTTTTTTTATTGATTTCAGAGAAGGGAGAGGGAGAGATAGAAACATCATTGATCGGCTGCCTCCTACACGCCCCCTTCTGGGGAGCAAGCCCGCAACCCAGGCATGTGCCCTTGACCGGAATCCAATCCAGGACCCTTCAGTCTGCAGCCAATGCTCTATCCACTGAACCAAACCAGCTAGGGCTAATTTTTTTAAAAATAATTTTTAAAAATTCTCACCCAAGGATATTTTCCCATTGATTTCTAGAGAGAGTGGAAGAGAGAAGGAAAGACAGAGAGAAACATCGCTGTGAGAGAGACACATCGATTGGTTGCCTCCTGCACGTGCCCCGACCAGGGTCTGGGCCGGGGAGAAGCCTGCATCCGAGGTATGTGCCCTTGATCGGAATCGAACCCAGGACCCTTAGGTCTGCAGGCCGATGCTCTACCCACTGAGCCGAACCGGCTAGGGCCAGGGTGCCTGGGTCTCATGGCTGTGCCTTCGCCATCTTGAAATTCGTACTCCTTTTCCACCAGGGGCCTCATGTTCATTGCGCACCAGGCCCTGCACGCCAAGCAGCCGGTCCGGGCTGACCTTTCAGAGGACGTTTGCTAGAAGGAGAGCAGGAAGGCAGGGGCGGCTCTGTGGCTGCTCCCTGTTTGCTGACCAAACACAGGTCCCCGGCATTGTTGACTCAGCCATTAGGTCTGAGCAAGCACAGGGCTTCCCTCCCAGCCGAAGAGCCAGCCCGGCTCGGATGGAATGCGTGAGGAGCCCTGGCCGGTGTGGCTCACTGGATAGAGCATCAGCCTGGGGACTGAAGGGTCCCCGGTTCGATTCCGGTCAAGGGCACATGCCGGGGTTGCAGGCTCGATTCCCAGGAGGGGGCGTGCAGGAGGCAGCCGATCCATGATTCTCTCTCAACATGGATGTTTCTATCTTTCTCTCCCTTTCCCTTCCTCTCTGAAATCAATAAAAAATAAAAAATAAATACGTGAGGAGCTGTGTGGGGACTGTAATCGCTGGAGAAGCCGTGCGGGTACACACGTACACACACACACACACACACACACACACACACACACACACGGCACAATATGGCCCTGGCTCTGGCCCTGCATGCAAGAAGCATGGGTCGTGCTGAGGCCCGAGAGCCAGCACGCTGACACCTGCCCAGTTCTGGGAGACCTGGAGGCGCCAGGGTCCACGTCCCCGAGTGGCAGAGAGGAGATGCCACTTCTGTGGGAGCCGAGGGGTCCGAGCAGCCAGCCTCAGCTCATCACTGACACCCCGAAGTCAGAGTGGGTGTGACCAAGAACACAGCCTCATGGCCATGCCCAGCCCAGCCCCTCCCCTGAGCATGCACCCCTTCTCTGCTGGTCCTTCACTGCAGGGCCCAGGTGCAGGCCAGGGACCCCAAATCCCAACACCATACTGGGCTCTCCACCCACCAGAACCTTCCTTCTGAAGACCAAAGACAGGTCCTCAGACTCCCCACCACCAGCAGGGAGATCTTGGGGTGTGCGGGTCACAGGCATGAAGAAGGGAAGTGAGTGGGCCAGGCCACAGGCTGGAAGTGCCCAAATATTCACCTCTTTTTATTATTATTATTATTATTTCAGAGTGGAAAGAAGAGGGAGAGAGAGATAGAAACATCCATGATGAGAGAGAATCATTGATCGGCTGCCTCCTGCGCGCCTCCTACTGGGGTTCGAGCCCGCAACCGGGGCATGTGCCTTTGACCTGAATGGAACCGGTACCGTTCAGTCCCCAGGCCGATGCTCTATCCACTGAGCCAAATCAGCCAGGGGCTGAGGCCATCTCTTAAACCAGTGATCGGCAAACTGCGGCTCGCAAGCCACATGCGGCTCACGAGCCGCGGTTTGCCACTCTGTTGACTAATGAGTTTGCCGACCCGACCACTGTCTTAAACTATCTCGCTCCACCGTGGACCAACGATTTTCTCCTGCCTGCCACCAAGCCTCCTCTGAAGGGGCAGGGGACCTGACAGCATCATGTCCAAGGTCAGATGATCGAAACCTCTTAGGCCCAACCTGTGGGTGACTTGGAAGAGGCCCAAATCCTCACAGGTGCCAAGTGTGCAAAGGACACGCACCTGCAGGCAACACCCGAGGAAGGAACCGGGGGGGCCAGAACAAAGCCAGGCGCGGAGTCCTGCAAGGGTGTCCTGGCCCCTGGGCAGCGGGAGGGAGGGCAGGCCTCCGTGAAGGGCGCAGGCCTCCTCGCTGCTGGGGGGGACCCTGCAGGAACTGAGTGAATCAGCAGGAAACCAATGGCTGTTTCCTGACAACCCCACCGGCAGCGCGCGCGCACACACACACACACACACACACACACACATACACACACACAGGAATTCGGAAATGGGAGGGCAGCTGGCAATTTCCTGGAGACCCACAATGCAATCCACTCTTTCAAATAACATAGACAAAGCAACCCCAAGAAGCCTGCTTTCCCCGTGCACACGTGTGCGGGCCCTTAGGAGTGTTATTTCCCGCCCATCTCGCACGAGAGCCCTTCCAGGAGGGACCGCTGTTCCCTGTTGGCTAGATTCTGAGGCGTGAAGAAGGCAAGTGATGCTCGGCCAGTGTGGCTCAGTGGTTGAGCGTCGACCTATGAACCAGGAGGTCACAGTTCGATTCCTGTTCAGGGCACTTGCCCAGGTTGCAGGCTCAATCCCCAGTGTGGGGCGTGCAGGAGGCAGCCGATCCATGGTTCTCTCTCATCATTGATGTTTCTCTCTCTCCCTCCCTCACCCTTCCTCTCTAAAATCAATTAAAAATATTTATTAAAAGAAGAAGAAGAAGAAGAAGGAGAAGAAGAAGAAGGAGGAGGAGGAGGAAAGTGAGTGGACCAGGCTACATACAGGCTGGAAGTGTCTAAGTTTTCAAATCCAGGTCTGGCCAGACCCTGAGGCCACTTCTTAAACCATCTCGCTCTACCGTGGACCAACGAGTCCCTCCCACAGGCTGCACAACCAGTGTTCAGACGGGTCCTGTGGGACAAGCTGAGGGGCTCAAAACAGTGGCAGCTGGCGTGGCGGCCGGCCCCTTCTGCATGCACTGGCCTGTTGGGATTGAGGGTGAGGGTGCGAATTTTCCCACCTCTCCCCTCCCTCTTCCACCTCTCAAACTCTCACCGCTTGTAACATGCCCTGCGCTTCTCAAACTCCCTGGGGTGGAGGGTCAGGGTCATTCGAATCCCTCTACACAACCAACACTAACAGGCAGCTCCTGATCCTGGGACTGGCCACATGAGGTCCAGGACGCCCACGCTGGCCCATACCCTGTTTAAGATGCGGCTGCCAATCACCCACCGGGGTGTCGTCATGGCATCGTCACACTATAAAAGTCTCTAAGCATCACTCTCCATTTCCACACTTAGCTCCTCCTGGCCGGGCAACACCACAGAGCAGCTTCGGTCCATGACCTGTACTTTTGTGTGCTACTGGCCTAGGGTTGTATGGTAGTGTTTGTACATTTAAGAAGTTTAGTTGCAGCCCTAACCGGTTTGGCTCAGTGGACAGAGCGTCAGCCTGCGGACTGAAGGGTCCAGGGTTCGATTCCAGTCAAGGCCCTCCCTGGTCAGGGCACATGCGGGAGGCAACCAATCGATGTGTCTCTCTCACACATCGATGTTTCTCTCTGTCTCTCCCCCTCCTTTCCATTCTCTCTAAAAACCAATGGAAAAATACCCTCGGGCGAGGATTACTCAAAAATTTAAAAAATAATAATAAAGTAAAATCAATAAACATACCTTTATAAAAAGAATTTTAAATGCAGACATATATGTTTCCTCTTGGATGTAAATTCTACTCGTGGGTAAGAGAACCTCAAATTTGCCTATTCTTAATATTCCAAACATGCATTCTTCCTTAATTGCCACCTTTGGGGGGGGGGCGGGGGGGCGTTTAATTTTCCACAGGTCGTCTCGCCTGCTTCTCCTCTCTCGTAAAAACAGAAAATAATACATTTAAGTTTCTGGAGTGTTCTTGGAATTTACATTCAGCTACATGTGGCCTGCTGAGCTCCACGGAGCGGATGACGGTCTGCCAATGAGAAACTCCCAGGTGCTCAGGATAGAGTACAAAGCTTGCAATCCTCCTCCGCCTTCCTAACTCTGCTGGGTTCCCCCAGATGGAAACGGGCTTCCACGGATCCCAGCCCAGGCACTTGCAGGTTTAATCGGAAGAAAAAGGCCACGGCCACAGTTCCGGATCGGCCCAAGGTGGCCACTAAGACGCCGAGTCTTGGGCCCTTCCCAAATCCCGGGGAGTTGGGGCTGGACACAGGGAACTGCATTTGGACGATTTCTCCCCAGCAGGAAAGAACAAACGGCGTGGCCACTACAAAATGCCCCTGCTCACAGGAACCAGGAGTAATGGGGTTTGCCCAGGGGCTCCCAGTTTTGGTCTTGGAAAAGCAAAACGAAACCAACTGGGTTTCTTCCAGGCGGACAAGTGCTCTGCGAAGCCCTGGCATCGGAAGACTAAATCCAGTTTGCTTACTGGTTCCTCCACTCAGCACTCAGCTGGGCCTGGTCACAAACACTCGGCTAACGTCAACTGTCATTGTTCTAGAGGAGGAAGTGAAAGCCCAGAGGCGTGTGACTGGCCGAGTCAAATGCTTAGCGAAACCAAGACGTGCCCTGGAACGCATGCCTCCTGCCTCTGTGCCTGCCTCCTCGGTGGAGATCATAGTGGCTAATTCCTGTGGTTGCTGAGAAAATTGACTGAGGGGACGGTGTTGTAAAGGCACTTAGCCTGCGCTCTAGTAAGCACTCAATCAATAATAACTTCATATAACCACGATCAACTTTGAAAGTCTGACGAGGACATAAACCCATTTCCACATGAGCTGGAGTTTATCTACTCTGCGTGGTTCTTTTTTTTTTTTTTAAGTATATATATATTTTTTAAATATATTTTTATTTATTTCAGAGGAAGGGAGAGAGAGATAGAAACATCAATGATGACAGAATCATTGGTCAGCTGCTTCCTGCACACCCCTTACTGGGGACTGCCCAGGCATATGCCCTTGACCAGAATCGAACCCAGGACCCTTCAGTCTATAGGCTGATGCTCTATCCACTGAGCCAAACTGGCTAGGGTTTAAGTATACTTTTATTGATTTCAGAAAGGAAGGGAGAGAGAGAGAGAAACATCAATGATGAGAATCATGGATCGGCTGCCTCCTGCACGCCCCACACTGGGGATGGAGCCCGCAACTCAGGCATGTGCCCTGACCGGGAATGGAACCGTGACCTCCCGGCTCCTAGGTTGACGCTCAACCACTGAGCCACGCCAGTCGGGCTCCGTCATGGCTCTTATTAGCACTAAATGCCCTGGTGATGCTAAATGGTCAGAATGGCCCTTACACGTTGATGGGGCCGTTCAGGTTGGACCGGGAGAGCTGACAATCTTCCGGATACTCCACCCATGACACACACCTGGCCAGCTTTTGCTCGGGTGGCACAGCTGACGGAGGCTCTCCGCCAACACGCTCCTGGGCCAAGCCTCTCTGAGAGGTTCCCCGGTGGCACTTGTCCAGCACATTTATTATGTCCATTATATGCCAGGCCTGGGGCTGGGCAATGACAAATAGAAAGCCCTGGCTGGGTAGCTCAGTTGATTAGAGCATCATCCTCATATGCCAAGGTTGAGGGTTCAATCCCTGGCCAGGGCACATACAGGAAACAACCAATGAATGCATCAATAAGTGGAACAACAAATCGATGTCTGTCTGTCTCTCTCTCTCTCTAAAAATCAATCTATAAAAAAAGAAAAATGGAGCAGCAATAAACAGCGCAAAGCCTTTCCCCCACCACAAGCTTATAAAACTGAAAATTTGGTATAAAGTACTTTTCTTTTAAAAACCATATTGGTATTGATTTGAGAGAGAGAGGAAGGGAAAGGGATAGAGAGATAGAAACATCAATGAGAAGCATCGATCGGTTGCCTCATGCACGCCCCCTACCGGGGATCAAGCCCACAACCAGGGCATGTGCTCTGACTGGGAATCGAACCGGCGACCTGTTGGTTCATGGGTCAATGTTCAACTCCTGAGCCATGCGGGCCAGGCTAAAGTACTTTTCTTAATTAACAATTTCTATTACAAAGTAAGTAAAGCCACCCAGGGCAATGAGTTTGAAAAAAGATAAAAAGGGGGCGGGGTGCGGGGGGAAAAAATACTCCTTCTCACCCTAACCCAGTGGTCGGCAAACTGCGGCTCGCGAGCCACATGCGGCTCTTTGAATTTTTAGCAAAGGCCAGCTTAGGAGTACCCTAATTAAGTTAATAACATTGTACCTACCTATATAGTTTAAGTTTAAAAAATTTGGCTCTCCAAAGAAATTTCAATCATTGTACTGTTGATATTTGGCTCTGTTGACTAATGAGTTTGCCGACCACTGCCCTAACCCAACCAACTTCTTGTGAGTTTCTCCCTGGCGGTTTTGCGTGGTTTTGATCACGGTGTGTACAATCTGACGTCGCACCGGACGACACAAGCAACCTTCCGTGTTGCTGGTTCATAAGCAAGAATCCATGTTCTTAAACACAGAGGCTCCTGTGAGCGTACAGAGCACCATTTGCCTGCCCATCCTGGCGATGACGAACATTCCGATTGCTTCTAATGTGTCCACCCTTGCCCACGAAATGCCTTCATGCATTCATGCAGAGAGAAGATGAAGGGAAGAAACAAATCTTGTGTAATCCGATGGTGTCAGCTGGGTTGAACAATGCCATTGTGTGAACCTGGGCATGTTACTCAACCTCTTTGAACTTCAACTCCCCGCCAACATGGGCATACGGCTTCTTTCATTGCAGAAAGGGTTAAATAGGAGACCGTAGAAAAGCCACCCAACACAGGGCCTGATACGCCATAAATGCACACTTTCTTTTCTCTTACGTGACAGGCGGCCATGACTTTGACCCCTGAATGCCTTCTCCAGGGTGAAGACAATCTGCAGAGATACCCTTGGGGCCCAGGGCAGTGGCTTCCCAGACCCTCTGCACGGATTGCTAAATTCTGGGAGATTGAGGATTCTCAAGCTCAAGAATTCAGGGAAGAAGTGGTATGTGTTCTGCAACTTCAAAATGAGTCCGGACAACCCTAACCGGTTTGGCTCAGTGGATAGAGCGTCGGCCTGTGGACTGAAGGGTCCCAGGTTCGATTCCGGTCAAGGGCATGTACCTTGGTTGCGGGCACATCCCCAGTAGGGGGTGTGCAGGAGGCAGCTGATGGATGTTTCTCTCTCATCGATGTTTCTAACTCTCTATCCCTCTCCCTTCCTCTCTGTAAAAAATCAATAAAAATATATATTAAAAAAAATGAGTCCGGACAAAAATATATACATGGACAGATGAGACACTTACGGCAAATGCTAGTCTCTGCTATAGCTAGTCATGGGTGTGTGCGTATTTACGGTAGCGTTCTTTCAACTTTCTAACGTATTTGAAATTTTTCAGAATGAAACCTTGACAAAAACTTTTGCTAATTTAAAAGGTAAAAAAGAAAAGTGGCATCGTACTCTGAAAGCTTGCACTGCATTTACCCATGTGTTCAACAAATCTTAATTCTGAAAAGTGTCCATCATGCAGTGCGTTGAGCTGGTCTTGAACTTCATGGAACTCACTTTTACCTTCAAGTTTAAATCTTCTTTTAAAAATATATTTTTATTGATTTTAAAAGAGAGAGGAAGGGAGAGGGAGAAGGAGAAAGGGAGAGAGAGAGAGAGAGAAACATCAATTGGCCGCCTCCTGTACGCACCCCAACCGGGGATTGAACCTACAACCTGGGTATGTGCCCTGACCAGGAATCAAACGGGCGACCTTTGGTGCATGGGGTGACACTTGACCGACTGAGCCATACCAGCCAGGCCACAGATCTTACTTTTATCTTCAAGTTTCAATCTTGATTGTTCAAACCAATATATTTATAGGGTCTTGGTGGAATTAAAATATTAACCCTATAGGGGTCTTATAAGATCTTTCTCCCAGCCTCTCAATTGCTTTGTAGAATTCACACAGCACTTACAACGTAGTCAAAAATCTCGAATTTTTTTATGACTTTTCCTAATTTCTAAACTTTGGAAATCAACCCCTAGTTCAAGGGTTGGTATGCAGGCGTCCTCAAACTACGGGCCGCGGGCCACATGAGGCCCGCTGAGGACATTTATCCGGCCCTCCGGGTGCCGCTGCCTGTCCTGCTTAGCAGCCGACTCATCCCGCAGTGCGCATAGGAATTTGTTCATAGTTTTTTTTTAAAACTATAGTCCGGCCCTCCAACGGTCTGAGGGACAGTGAACTGGCCCCTTGTTTAAAAAGTTTGAGGACCCCTGGTAGAGTAAATTATACATATGGCTGCACTTACTCCTTCTTTATACTATATTTCTGTTTCAGTATTATCATGTTGACTAGTATTTAAAAAGCAATGTTAGCCCAGCCGGTGTGGCTCAATGGTTGAGCATCCACCTATGAACCAGGAGGTCACGGTTCAATTCCCAGTCAGGGCACATGCCCAGGTTGCAGGCTCCATCCCCAGTAGGGGGCGTGCAGGAGGCAGCCGATCCATGATTCTCTCTCATCATTGATGTTTCTGTCTCTCTCCCTCTCCCTTCTTCTCTGAAATCAATAAAAATATTTAAAACAATAATAATAAAAATAAAATAAATAAAAAGCAGTGTTAAATAGTGAAGGGGCTGGCAGGCCTTCTTATTTTGTTACTGGTTTCAACAAGAATGCTTCTACTGTTTCAGTTAATTATAACATTGGCTATTGGTTTGAAATAGATATTCTTTTTTTAAAATATTTTTTATTAATTTCAGAGAGGAAGGATAGGGAGAGATAGAAACATCAATGATGAGAATCATTAATTGGCTGCCTCCTGCACATCCCCATCCCCTACTGGGGATCGAGCCCGCAACCTGGGCATGTGCCCTTGTCTGGAATCGAACCTGGGACCCTTCAGTCCACAGGTCGACGCTCTATCCACTGAGCCAAACCAGCTAAGGCTGAAATAGATATTCTTAATCATGCTAAGAATGCACCCTTCTGTTCCTTTTCCTTATTCGATTTTAATCAATTTTCCCCTGCATACATTGGAATCAATCGGTTTTGCTTCTGTAACCCATTAGTAATGACGTAGTTACTATATTAAGCTTTCCTAACATCGACGCCCTCCCCCCCTTGCCCCACGGGGTTATGGTGGATGACTTGTTTAATATAGTATTGAATTCTGTTTCCGACATAGCATTTTCATTCTTTAATATGGTCTCTTTATCATGTTTTAATATCAGGCTTATTTTGCTTTGTAGGATGAATTGGTGAGCTCTCTGCCTTTTGCTAAGCCATGGAATAGCTCATCGTTATTAGTAGGATCAAAATGGACATAATTACCTGGCAAAACCACTTGGGACCAGTGTTTTTGGGTAGAGGCAGTAATGCTTTGATAATGTTCTCAACTTTTTTCTCCACTGGCAACATATGCATTTTCAGAAAAGTATTCATTTCATGGGGGTTTCCAAATTGGAGCATACTGTGCATACATTTTTATTTTTTAAAATCTCTGCAAACGGCGGGCTCGATCCCCAGTGTGGGGCATGCAGGAGGCAGCCGACCCATGATTCTCTCTCATCATAGATGTTTCTATCTCTCCCTCTCCCTTCCTCCCTGAAATCAATAAAAAATACATACATATTTAAAACCTCTTGCAATGTCTCATTCCTATTTTTTCCTTTCTCTCTTTTAATTCTCAGAAAGATTTGCCAGGTTAGTCTATTTTATTGCTGGTTTAAAAACACAGTCAGCTCTCGGATGTATTTGGGAATGTCACGGTGTTTCTGTTTCCTAATTCGCTTATTTCTGCTTTTATCTTTACTATTTTTTTTCTTCCTGTTTTCCTTAGGGGCTGTTTTTATTCTTTTTTGTTTTTTTTCTTCCCTAAGATCTCAGGCTAAATGCTTGATTTATTCTCTTTTTCTCTCTCTCCTTAATGATAAAAGCATTTAAGGCGATGAGAATAGTGCCAGATGTCTTCCATAGGTTTGGTTATATGGCATTCTGGTTTTCCATGCTTTCTATATATTCGTCCCTGTACACTTTATTTCTTCCAATAGCAATTTAGAAGAGTCTCTTAAACTTTTTCAAGTGCTTGGGGTTTTCTTTTTTTTTTTTAATTCTCACCTGAGGATATTTTTCCATTGATTTTTAGAGAGAGTGGGAGAGAGGGAAAGACAGAGAGAAACGTCGATGTGAGAGAAACACATTGATTGGTTGCCTCCTGCACGAGCCTCGACCAGGGCCCAGGCCAGGGAGGAGCCTGCAACTGAGGTACACGCCCTTGACCGGAATCGAACCCAGGACCCTTTGGTTCACAGGCTGATGTGCTATCCACTGAGCCAAATCGGCTATGGCGGGGGTTTTCTTTTAGTCTGTTTAAATGTACAATAGTTTGGTTTTCTGCTGGCGATCAGAGGACTCCTTGGTTGGCACCATTTCTGTTTGGGGTAGAATATACATTCTTGCACTTGCTTACTGGTGGCTGGCAGAAATGTTTGCAAAGCATAAGCTCACTTGCAAAACCCAAATGCTTTTTAAAAATGTTTGCTTGTACCCAGCCATCGTGGCTTAGTGGTTGAGCGCCAACCTATGAACCGGAGGTCACGGTTCAATTCCCGATCAGGCCACATGCCCGGGTTTCGGGCTCGATCCCCAGTGTGGGGTGTGAGGAGGTGAAAGAACTAAGATTCTCTTTCATCACTGATGTTTCTATCTTTACCGCCCTCTCCCTTCCTCTCTGAAATCAATAAAAATATATTTAAAATTAAAAGTAAAAGTGTTTGCTTGCCATAATGCTATGGCAATTGAAAAAGAAAAAAGATATAAAGTTCAATGTGCTTGTAACCAGGTTTAAAATACCAGGTCATATTTACATATGAGCATTCAAATAGACTGTTGAGGAGATACATAAAGGTACTAAGCAGTGTGGGTGAGCTTATGGGCACTTTTTACTTTCTTTACATTTCCCTGTATTTTCAAATTTTCCATAGAAGCCTAAGATTTACTACTTCAATAATAAGATTTCTTGAAATGTGTATTTACCTAGAGTTTGATAAGAGACATGCTCTGCTCCGAGCTTTGTCTTTGCAAAGATTCTCCCTGGCCAGAAAGTTAAGGGCGTCACCAAGAAGAACTTGAGAAATAACTAGATTTGGGCCCTAAACGCGTGGCCCTATTTCCCCAAAGCTGCCCGGTCAGCGTATGTGATGGAAAACTCCGGAGAGATCGACAAGCCTGGTCCCTGACTGCCCACCCTGAGAAGCAAGCAGGGATGTGGAAGGACAAGAGAGAGGGGAGGTGTGATGGGAAGCCGGGGGGCGGTGGGCGGGGGGGGCGGGGGTGAGGGTTTGGCTCCACGTGGTTCCTGGGAGACCCATCACTTCATTAGCTGTGACTGGCGGATGCACTGCGCAGGCGCGGCACTTAGTGGCCTCACTCCGCTCCGGCGTTTATGCCCATAATCAGGAGTCAGCTCGCCCGGGGCTCTGTCCTGTTTCCCTGCCCTCCATCCTCACTGACCCGCATCCTCTGTGCGGGGAGACAGAGGCAGAGAGGAGGGAGGAAGGGGCACAGGTGGGCCTTCAGATGTCTCCCCGCAGCCTGCTGGGGGGCCTGGGGCCGCTGAGTCCGAGGGAAGAAGAGACACTTAGGAAGTCTTGGAAGCCCTGGCGGGTAGCTCAGTTAGTTAGAGCGTCGTCCTGATACCCCAAGATTGCGGGTTCGCCAAGGTTGCAGATTTGCAAAGGTTGTGGGTTCGATCCCCAGTCAGGGCCCATACAAAAGGCAACAATGAACGCATAAATAAGTGGAACAACAGCCCCAGCCGGTTTGGCTCAGTGGATAGAGCGTCGACCTGCAGACTAAAGAGTCCAGGGTTCGATTCCAGTCAAGGGCACATGCCTGGGTTGCGGGCTTGATTCCCAGTAGGGGGCTTGCAGGAGGCAGTCGATCAGTGATTCTCTCTCATCATTGTTTCTATCTCTTCCTTCTCTCGAAAATCAATAAAAAAATATTTTTAAAAAATAAGTGGAGCCCTAACTGGTTTGGCTCAGTGGATAGAGCGTCCGCCTGCGGACTGAAGGGCCCCAGGTTCGATTCCGGTCAAGGGCATGTACCTTGGTTGCGGGCACATCCCCAGTGGGGAGTGTGCAGGAGGCAGCTGATCGATGTTTCTCTTTCATTGATGTTTCTAATTCTCTATCCCTCTCCCTTCCTCTCTGTAAAAAAATCAATAAAATATATTTAAAAAAAAAATAAGTGGAACAACAAATTGATGTCTCTCTCCTCTCTCTCAAATCCAGTAAGAAACAAAAAGCAGAAAACACATCCTGGTGGGAACATTTCAGTTGGGTTATTTCTTGGGGAGTTTGAGGAAACACAACCAAGCATAGAGGACGTGCCTTTGCAAATCATCTGCAAAAAGCTGGTGCAAAGCAGGCAGTTTAGTTGAAATGAGAAGGAATTCAAGCGAGTGTTACGCTTACTCCTCTAAAGCAGTGGTTCTCAACCTTCCTAATGCCGCGACCCTTTAATACAGTTCCTCATGTTGTGGTGACCCCCAACCATAACATTATTTTCGTTGCTACTTCATAACTGTCATTTTGCTACTGTTAATGAATCGTAATGTAAATATCTGTGTTTTCTGATGGTCTTAGGCTCTACAGCAGCGGTTCTCACAGGTTGAGAACCGCTAGCAGGGTCGCGACCCACAGGTTGAGAACCACTAGCAGGGTCGCCGAAGACCATCAGAAAACACAGATACTTACATTACGATTCATAACAGGTAGCAAAATTACAGTTATGAAGCAGCAATGAAAATAATTTTATGGTTGGGGGTCACCACAACATGAGGAACTGTATTAAAGGGTCGCGGCATTAGAAAGGTTGAGAACCACTGCTAGGGTTTCTCAACTCTCAGATCAACAATTCCAAGGGGATTTCCCCCAGTGGATTCGACAACAACCCGAGCCCCAAGGCCCCTGGTTTATGCCAGAGTGAGCTGTCACATCGCTTCTTTGCTCAGAACCCACTGGCGGCTCCCACAGGGGACTTCTGGATGGAGTCCAGGCCTTTGGACACATTCCCAGATCAGCCCCTACCGACCCCTCCAGCTTCGTCTTCTGCCATCCTCCCTACACATCCTATCAAACCACCACTGACTCTTCAAATGCATCTCTTCTTTCTGCCTTCGCTTCCTTTGTCGGCTGAGACTCAGCTAAACGCCACCTCCACCAGGCAGCCCTCCCTGCCTGCACGCCTCCCTGCCCTCACCATGTTCCGAGAGCTAACTTCCCGTGCTCTTGTTAACACATCCAATATCCCCCTCTGGGGACAGAGGCCACGTCGTTCCCCTTTATGTCACGGAGCTTAGCACATACTGGGTGCTTGAAAAATGTTTGCTGACTGAATAGAGGAATAAAGAAATGACTAAGGGAGACATGAGAAAAAGGAGGATGCAGGATGGCGTGGGCCTCTCCCCTGACTTCGCAGGCAATAATGAGAACCACGTATTACACAGCACAGAGCACAGCGACAGCAAATGGCTCATGAACCCATTTCACAGGCAGTGAAACCAAGGCTCGATGGGAGGGAGGGCTGTGGCTCGTTTGGGCTAGGAGACGGAAAGCCTCTGGGCCAGGGGTGGGCAAACTTTTTGACTCGAGGGCCACAATGGGTTCTTAAACTGGACCGGAGGGCCGGAACAAAAGCATGGATGGAGTGTTTGTGTGAACTAATATAAATTCAAAGTAAAGGAGCGGAGGGGAGAGCAAGAGAACCAGATAGAACAGCCGGATCCGGCCCGCGGGCCGTAGTTTGCCCAAGGCTGCTCTGGGCCCACTTCATGGGGAGCAATCTTCTCCATCCTCCTGCCTTTGGGGAGAAGGGGAGCTGTGTTTCTGGGTTTAGTGCACTTTTCACACTGCACAAGTGCCCACGGCCAGCTCCCCAGGTCAGAAGCTGGACACCCAGGGAGCCAACACTCAACTCCACCTCAGGGCACCCGGACCCGACGCCCTCACCCTGGGACCCAACGCTCCTCACACTGCTAGGAGCGGTGCCATGCCTCTCACGGGACACCAGGGTTTTCCACTATTTGTGCCCTCGTGGGTCCAACACCAGTAAAAGTGCACCCCGGCCTAACCTGTGTGGCTCAGTGGTTGAGCGTCAGCCTATGAACCAGGAGATCACGGTTCGATTCCTGGTCAGGGCACATGCCTGGGTTGTGGGCTCAATCCCTAGTGTGGGGCGTGCAGGAGGCAGCCGATCAATGATTCTCTCTCCTGATAGATGTTTCTCTCTCTCCCTCTCCCTTCCTCTCTGAAATCAATAAAATTATAACAACAACAATAATAAAGTGCACCCCCTCTTCCCCCAAATCTTAATGGCCCAGAAAGGGAAGTGACAAGTTTCACGGGAATCTAAGGTTGCAGGAGGGAATTGATAACATCGCTGTCCTAAATGGGGAGGCCTGGGATGGGGACGGGTCACCCAGGGAAGAGAGGCGGGACCGGGCAGATAAGGGATCTCACCCACCAGACAGATAACGGGGCTAAAATGACAAAGCAGCTAGAAGCCGGCGCTGTGTGTTGAGAGAAAGGAAGAGCATATTAAATTTTAAACAAACCCCACCCCAGGGGAGCCTCCAGCCTCCTCTGCTCCCCCCGCCCCCCCCCGTGCCTCTCGTTTCCAACACACAAGTCGTCTGGTTCATAGAAACCGAAACGACCCTCATCTCCAGGGGCTGGGTTCTGTGTTTTTGTTGTCTGTAACCCAACGGGCAGCAGCTGGCACGCCGTGTCTCTGGGGGCAGGCAGCCCGTGGCCTTCCCGCCAGGGCTGAGAAAGCCGCGAAGGCTGGGACCCGGCCCCTGGGACAGGAGGGGGTCGGGGGCTGGGAGCCAGAGCAGGGTGGGTGCAGGGAGAGTAGTGACACACTAGGATGTGCCAGGTCCGGAAGGTGGGCACCAGCCTGCGTGTCACCAGGAGCGAAGAGGAAAGACGGTGGCTAAGAAGTAGGGGAGGTCCCTAGCCAGTTTGGCTCAGTGGATAGAGCATCGGCCTGCAGACTGAAGGGTCCCGGGATCGATTCTGGTCAAGGGCACATGCCCAGGTTGCGGGCTCAATCCCCAATGGGAGGCGTGCAGAAGGCAGCTGATCAATGATTCTCTTTCATCTTTTTTTTTTTTTTAATATATTTTATTGATATTTTACAGAGAGGAAGGGAGAGGGATAGAGAGTTAGAAACATCGATGAGAGAGAAACATCCATCAGCTGCCTCCTGCACACCTCCTACTGGGGATGTGCCTGCAACCAAGGTACATGCCCTTGACTGGAATCGAACCCGGGACCCTTCAGTCTGCAGGCCGACGCTCTATCCACTGAGCCAAACCGGTTTCGGCTCTCTTTCATCACTGATGTTTCTATCTCTCCCTCTCCCTTCCTCTATGAAATCAATAAAAATATATATATACATATATATATATATATATATATATTTTTTTTTTAAAGAAAGAAATAGAAGAAGTCCTCGGAGGCCTCACCCACTACCACGGAGCACGTGCGGGGAGGAAGAACCATTCAGCCTAAGCAATGTGACTGCCCTGGTAATGCCATCAAACCGCCCTCCTGTCCCCCCACCTGCCCAAGGTGGCACCTGAGGAACTGGGCTGCAAGGGCTGAAGGCATGGGCAGAGGCACTGCCCTGGCCAGGACCTGGGGGACAGAGCTTGAGGTCTCCACAGGAAACCCTCCGTTCCCCCACCACCCCCTACAAATACCAGCACAGCCAGGGAGAACCAACTCTGGTGTCTAGAGTTGGGGCCACGTGCTTGTGTGTTTTTTTTTTATATTTTTATTCATTTCAGAGAGGAAGGGAGAGGGGGAGAGAGAGAGAGAGAAACATCAATGATGAAAGAGAATCATTGATCAGCTGCTTCCTGCACGTCCCACATTGGGGACCGAGCCTGCAACCCGGGCATGTGCCCTGACTGGGAATCAAACCGGTGACCTCTTGGTTCCTGGGTCAATGCTCAACCATTGAGCCACACCCGGCTGGGCCCCATCAGTTACTCTTTTAAAGTTATATGTATATATATGTATATATATATATGTATATGTGTATATATATGTGTATATATGTATATATATGTGTGTGTATATATATATGTACATATATATAAAATATTGATTTTTTACAGAGAGGACGGGAGAGGGATAGAGTTAGAAACATTGATGAGAAACATCGATCAGCTGCCTCCTGCACACCCGCTACTGGGGATGTGCCTGCAACCAAGGTATATGCCCTTGACCGGAATCGAACCTGGGACCCTTCAGTCCACAGGCTGACGCTCTATCCACTGAGGCACACCCGGCTGGGCCCCATCAGTTACTCTTAACTAACACAAGAGAAACATTTGGAAAGCGATGTCTTAAGAACGTACAACCAGGTTTTTTTAAAAGAATAAGACTTGGTAGTCACCCCAAGGGAAGCAAAAATATGAGACAATATTTCTGGAAGGCGATTTAACGCTCTATATCCAGAGCCTTTAGAATGTGTCCTTGGCCCAGGGATTCCCTTCTGGAAATGCATCAGGCTGTGGGCACAAATGGGCAAGGACGTCCCAAGACAAAGGACACAGCCTACATATGGGAGGCTGCTGAGATATATATGGTCCATCTGTTCAAAAGAACACCAAAGCGACCCTCTACAGGAACTTGCAGGAGAATGTTTAACCCAATGGAATATTTTCTTAGAATCCTCACCCAAGGATATTTTTTTCGATTGCTTTTCAAAGAGAGTGGAAGAGAGGAAGGAGAGAGGTAGCAGAGAGACAGAGAGAGAGAAACATTGATGTGAGAGAGACACATCAACCGGTTGCCTCCCGTACGAGCCGCCACTAGGGGCAGGGAAGCGAACCCATAACCCAGGTATGTCCCTCGACTGAGAATTGAACCGGCAACCCTTTGGTGTAAGGGCCAACGCTCTAACCACTGAACATGCTGGTCAGGGCCCAAAGGAATTTTTAATAACATATTTAAGTAAAAGCAAAAAAAGGTAACAAGATGGTACATTCATTATGATCTCATGTTTTAAAATTAAAAAAATATAGCCGGGCCGGTGTGGCTCAGTGGTTGAATAAAGTCACGGTTCGATTCCCGGTCAGGGCACATGCCCAGGTTGTGGGCTCGA
The DNA here is from genome assembly GCF_963455305.1 of Plecotus auritus. Classification (NCBI taxonomy): domain Eukaryota; kingdom Metazoa; phylum Chordata; class Mammalia; order Chiroptera; family Vespertilionidae; genus Plecotus; species Plecotus auritus. The sequence goes on along the minus strand of NC_137781.1, from coordinate 11,576,287 downwards.
TCCCTAGGAGGGGCGTGCAGGAGGCAGCCGATTGATGATTCTCCCTCCTCATTGATGTTTCCATCCTCTTTCCCTCTCCTTTCCTCTCTGAAATCAATAAAAATATATTTTAAAAATTAAAAAAAATGTATCCTAGAAGTATATATATAGTATACTAAAATATTAATAATTATAGGTGGTTTTTATTTTCTCCTTTTTGCTTGTTTTCTAAATTTTCTGCAACCATCATAAATCTCTTTGTAACAAGAAAAAAAAATCAATAAAAGCTATTTTCTAAAAAACAAAAGGAAGAAGATTCGAGATCCAAGAGACTGTTCATTCCTTGGACATTCGGAGCTGAACTCGATCTGGAAAGAAACGGAACTGGACAGACACATCTTAAAACCACTGCAGACTACTTCAAGGACTAAGAGGTGGTTTCCAGGGATGAGGAAGTGAGATCTGGAAGAAGGCTCATGTCCGTGCAAAGAGGGTGACAGACCCAGGAGGGGGCCACGTCCCCAGGACACCCAGCACCCCACTTTCTGTCCCTGGGGAGGCGGCGGGGGAGATGGCAGCCAGCAGAGGGGTCCAGGTGTGAAAAGGCAAAACAAACGTTACATCTGTCCTGGATCAACAAGAGGACAATGGCCATCTCTTCCGACAATGAATTCAAAGGGGAGGGAAAAAAAGGGGGACCAGTTCCTGAGGCGAGATGGTTGATCTACCTGGAGAGAGGGAATACATTTTTACAACTAAGGCATAAAGGCCCCAAACTAGATGTTTGACAGAGAAATCCTGACGAGTTCTACAACTGAAGCCAAAGAACTCAGCTGAGCCCAGCGGCGTGGCTCAGGGGTTGGGCATCAACCCATGAAACAGGAGGTCAGGGTTCGATTCCCAGTCAGTGCTTATGCCCGCAGTGGGGGGCGTGCAGGAGGCAGCCAATCATGATTCTCTCTCATCAGTGATGTTTCTATCTCTCTCTCCCTGAAATCAATAAAAATATATTTTAAAAAAAAAAAACACACACACACACAAAACGCGGCGAATGTGACTGGGAAGTTTTTCCGGGTAACGAGCTAGAACACAAGTCAGTGATGGAGTGGAACGCACGGGAGAGCGTTAAGATCCTCAGAATGTGCCATTTACAGAAGCTGGGCTGTGCCGAGAGAGGGCCTGGAGCCCAAGGAAGGAAAAACTCCACGGGGCATGCCCTTAATTATTCAAGTGACGGGAAAGCCGAGGAGCAACGGGAGATGCCTGCATCTCTCCAGTCGTCTTTCTGATCGAAAGCCTTAAGGTCTGTCTCAAACACCAAAATTCCTCCACGTGGCAAACGGTTCCTGGGTGTCTCCTATCTACTCGCGCACTCAGCAAAGAGCTGGGTGCAAAGTCTGTGACGTGCAAGCATTTCCACTCCCATCGGCCAGACAATGCAAACGGACAGGGTGGGTCATTAGGGCACAGGAACCAGCGGTACAGGCGACAGGGTATTGGACGTGCCAGCTCCGGCCACAGATCCCAGGATCTTCCTACCCCACGAGCATTCCTGCCTCAGCCCCAAAGGTCGCTGCCTCTGTCTTTCTAATTCTTTTTTTTTTTTTTTTTAATCCTCACCCAAGGATACTTTTATTGATTTTAAGAAAGAGAGAGAGAGAGACATTGATGAGAGAGAGAAACATTGATGTGAGAGAAACATCAATTGGTTGCCTCTTGAACATGCCCTGACTGGGAATCGAACCCGCAACCTAGGAATGTGTCCTGAGCTGCAATCAAGCTCCCAACCTTTTGGTGTACAGGACAATACTCCAACCAACTGAACCACCCAGCCTTTTTGTTGTTGTTGTTAATCCTCAACCAAGGATATTTTTCCTTGAGAGTGGAAGAGAGAAGAAAAGACAGAGAGAAACATCGATGTGAGAGAAACACATCAATTGGTTGCCTCCTGCACCAGGCCCCAACCAGGGCCTGGGCCGGGGAGGAGCCCGCAACCAAGGTACATGCCCTTGACCGGAATTGAACCCGGGACCGTTGGGTCCCCAGGCCAATGCTCTATCCACTGAGCTAAACCAGCTAGGGCAACCCTGCCTTTCTTAAGAGATGACTCCAACTTAGAAACTAAGTATGACACTGCGCCATAACCGGTTTGGCTCAGTGGATAGAGCGTCGGCCTGCGGACTGAAGGGTCCCAGGTTCGATTCCGGTCAAGGGCATGTACCTTGGTTGCGGGCACATCCCCAGTAGGGGGTGTGCAGGAGGCAGCTGATCAATGTTTCTCTCTCATCGATGTTTCTAACTCCCTATCCCTCTCCCTTCCTCTCTGTGAAAAATCAATAAAATATGTCTTTAAAAAAATAAAAATAAATATGACACCGCACCTGAGGACAGGTGGTGCTGGGTGATTCTGTCTCTTAAAGACACCAGATTCTTCCCCCGGTGAAGCTATACCATGTAAATGCCGGCCTCGTGTTATGTATGCCAACACCTTCAGCTTTGTTCTCCATACCGCACTGCGCTTCAGCAAAGAGGAAGCAGTCAATATCCTACTTTGAAAACAGCACAGGTGTTTCTGTGAGACAAAAAAACACAACACACAAAAAACACATCTCCCTTCCTTTAATTAAAGAGATGCTATCTGATTGCAGCTGTGGGTAGAAAGAGAGAAGAAGTCACTGTGGCCCTAGCCAGTTTGGCTCAGTGGATAGAGCATCGGCCTGTGGACCGAAGGGTCCCGGGTTCAATTCCGGTCAAGGGCATGTACCTTGGTTGCAGGCTTCTCCCTGGCCCGGGACCTGGTTGGGGCTCGTGCAGGAGGCAACCAATGGATGTGCTTCCCTCACATCGATGTTTCTGTCTGTCTTTCCCTCTCTCTTCTACTCTCCCTAAAAATCAATGGAAAAATACCCTTGGATGAGGATTAACAAAAAAAAAAGAAGAAAAAGTGACTCTTCCACAATCTTCCAAGTACCAAGCGCCATGAGCCCCGAAAAGCCCTCCACCATAAAGCAAAGCGAAGGCACCAGAAGTGAAGGCTCCCTGTGCAGCGGGCAGCAGCTGCGACCTACCTGAGGCCAGTTCACAGGCAGCAATAAAAGCTCCCTTGAAATGATATTAAGGTTCAGACACTCCGATAAAAGCTGGGAACTTCAAATGTAGGACTCAAAGCCCATCCCTAATCCCCCTCATTGTGTCTGATGTGGCGGCCCGGGTTCTGGGCTGCTTCCCCGCCTGCTGCCTCGGCTTTGCCCTGTAGGCACCGTCCAGCCAGCAAGCCAGCTGGCGGAGCCAGATGAAACTCTACACTCACTTCCCGGAGGGGGACGGGCCTGGGCCACGCTGTACCGCCACCGGCCCTTAACCTCTGAGATGTCAGCCGAAAATGAGAGAAGGAAACGAGAAAATGCTGATGTCCAGTGGCAGCTTCCCGGGCTCTCCGCGTAAACCTGGGCAATCATTTCAGACCTCAGACCGTCGGTGTCTGGGTCTCCAGAAATGGTAAGCCCTCAAAGGGTTACAGAGGAGAACGCCCAAAATAGCCCGTGTGAAAACAGAGAGCCAAGGTGAGAGTCTTCTTCCCACCTTTCCGCCCTAACCTCCTTTCCTTCTTTAAGGACTTTTTTGGTCCTGGCCGGTGTGGCTCAGTGGACAGAGAGAGCGTCAGCCTGTGGACTGAAGGGTCCTGGGCTCAATTCTGGTCAAGGGCACATACCCAGGTTGCGGGCTCAGTCCCCAGTGGGGGGCGTGCAGGAGGCAGCCGATCAATGCTTCTCTCTGTCATCATTGATGTTTCTATCTCTCTCTTTCTCTCCCTTACTCTCTGAAATTAAAAAATATATATATTTTTTAAAAGAAAAACCTATTATTAAAATTAATTTTTTTAAAGAATTTTTTTGTACTAGATAATACATGCATAAAGTACAAAAAAAATGTAGAAAGAGATACCGGAATAGTCATTCCCGCTATGGGGAAACCCGTTACTAGTCTCCTAGGTATCTTGGCAGAGGTACTGGATAGCCAGGGGAACTTAATGTCCTTATTTTCTCACTAAAGGAAATAGCTCAGTGACCACATAGGTAGGTTCACATTCTGTTTTTGTTTTTTTTTAATATATTTTTATTAATTTCAGGGAGGAAGGGAGAGGGAGAGAGAGATATCAATGATGAGAATCATTGACTGGCTGCCTTCTGCACGCCGCCCACTGGGGATCAAGTCCACAACCCGGGCATGTGCCCTTGACTGGAATCGAACCCAGGACCCTTCAGTCTGCAGGCCGACGCTCTATCCACTGAGCCACACCAGCCAGGGCTCACATTCTGTTTTGCGACTGCACAGAATCATACTGTGTGGTCGCAGCACAATTCGTTTGCCGATTCTCCACCAATGGCCATTAAATCTGTTCCCTCTTTCCTTTTCCAAGCAATGACTTATCTTGAAAAATGCATCACGTCACACGTGTGCAACGTATCTGTGAGAGGAATTTCCAAAACGACTTAGGTGCTTTTAATTTTAATCAGTATTATCAAAATCCTCTGTGATTGACGCTCTATCAACAATCATGAGTATCTGTTCCTGTTGTCACTTCTTCATTGCAGAGTTAACTTGCATTTCTCTTATTACCAGTGGGCTGAGCACATTCTTATGTGATAAAAAAAAAATTTTATTTCCCTTTCTGTGAACTGTCCATGTTCGTACCCATTTTAAAAATGGAGTCGATGGTCTTTTTCTTATTGATTTGTAGAAACTCTTTACATATTAAGGAAATTAGCTCTATCTCTGCTATGGGCTGCAAAAATGTACTCCTAGTTTTAAAAGCTAGGAGACTCTCTGTTTATGATGAATTTTGACTTGTGTTGGGTCTATTATATTAATCTTCTCTTTTATGGCTTCTGGGATGTCAGTCAAACTTAGAATTTTCTCGAGGTCATTTTTTTATATTTGCCATCTTTAACCCATCTCAAATTTATTTTGTGATAACGTGTTCATTATTTTTTTGAGACAGTCAATCAAGTTGTCCCTTGTCACAAATTTTACTATTTTTCTTTTTTTTTTTTTTTCCAGAGAGGAAGGAAGAGGGAGAGACAGAAACATCAGTGATGAGAGAGGACCACTAACTGGCTGCCTCCTGCATGCCCCCAATGGGGACCGACCCCGCGACGCGGGCATGCACCCCTGACTGAAATCGAACCCAGGACCCTTCAGTCCACAGGCTGATGCTCTATCCACTGAGCCAAACCAGCCAGGACCAGGTCACAAATTTTAAGTGCCATCTTTATTTCATATTAATTTCCCTTTGAGTCCCTTCTCTTTCCTCTCTTCCCAATCATGCCCAGTTACTGCAGAATCATGCTCTCTCTCTCCACGGCCCCCTCAATCCTTCATTCCACTTGGGACTCAAGAGTTGATCCATGTTCTCATGACCGACAGTCACACAAGTTACACCGAATCTCCGTGTGTTAGAGCAAGTGTAGATCGCAGAAGCAGCCTGTCATTTTTCAGCGAAGGACGCTGAGATCCGAGAAGGTGAAGCGGGCTTGTCCCAAGTCATGGGGCGTGTTAGTGCTTGTGATTTTTAAAAAATGACTGTACGAGAAGAAGAGAGTATTGATTTTGGCATAGATTCTGTTCAATCGATAAATATCTATTAAGCAACTACTCTGCCCAGGCATTGGGGCTCCAGAAATAAATGACACAGCTTTGAGCTTTTAAGTCGCTCAGGGTCCAGTGTGGGGTCTGAACATGTACAGCTACAGACTAAGAGGTGAGGTGACAATGGCCGTGAATGTGGAAGGGAAGGCTAATTCTGCAAGGGGTGGGCTGGGGAAGGCTTGGGCCTGGCAGGACTAGGACTTTGTCCGAAGATGGACAGAAGGCATTTGGCAACAAGGAAACAATGGGCCAACGCAAGGTATCTGGTGGTATGGAGGCAGGAAGGAAGCAATCTGGGTTAGCTGGCCGTGGATGGAGTTGTTTTTTTTTTTTTTTAAATATATTTTATTGATTTTTTACAGAGAGGAAGGGAGAGGGATAGAGAGTTAGAGACATCGATGAGAGAGAAACATCAATCAGCTGCCTCCTGCATACCTCCTACTGGGGATGTGCCCGCAACCAAGGTACGTGCCCTTGACTGGAATCGAACCCGGGACCCTTCAGTCCGCAGGTCGATGCTCTATCCACTGAGCCAAACCAGTCAGGGCAGTTGTTTTTTTTAAAGTTCACCCTGGCCAGTGTGGCTCAATGGTTGGGCTTCGTCCTGAGCAGGGAAAGGTATGGGTTTCATTCTGGGTCAGGGCACATGCCCAGGTTGTGGGCTCGATCCCCAGTAGGGGGCGTTGCAGGAGGCAGCTGATGGATGCTTCTCACATTGATGTTTCTCTCTCTCTCCCTCTCCCTCTTTCTCTAAAATCAATAAAAGTATTTCAAAACAAGGCCTGATTTGTAGAGGTAAAGAGAGAAAGATGGTGTAGCTAACCCACTGTATGGGAACTGAACATGAGCAAGGACGACGGTGACTCTAAGTAAAGCATTCCGAGGTTCTCAAGTTATCTCAAAAAAGATATATAGCCCTAACCGGTTTGGCTCAGTGGATAGAGCGTCGGCCTGCGGACTCAGGGGTCCCAGGTTCGATTCCGGTCAAGGGCATGTACCTTGGTTGCGGGCACATCCCCAGTGGGAAGTGTGCAGGAGGCAGCTGATCGATGTTTCTCTCTCATCGATGTTTCTAGCTCTCTATCTCTCTCCCTTCCGCTCTGTAAAAAATCAATAAAATATATTTTTAAAAAAAGATATATAGACACCAACCGACTTTAAACCCTATGTATTCTGCATGCATGAAGAGAACAGAAATAGTGTGTAAGTTCCGAAGCAGTACAGAAAAAAAAAAAAAGAGCACAAAAAGAAGAAAGCATAAAATAAGACGGTAGAAAGAAACCCCAGGTGTAGCCAAAGCTGTAACAACTGTAATCCCAGCTCTAAGCTGCTTTCAGGGGACGTGAGGACAGGGATATAGGCCAGGAGTCCTGGCCGAGCAGGCTGCACCATAGTCACGGGAAGAGAGCGAGTTGCAGGGGGCCATGGCCCCGGCCCCCAAGTGCAACCAGGAGAGGAGGGGGTGGTAGAAAAAGCAGGACCAGAAAGATCTAAGGAGGACCCAGAACCCAGCGGGGGGAGACTCCCCACAACAGTACCTGCCATGGAAGAGTCAGGTAAGACCTAGCAGGTGTGGCTCAGTGGATAGAGCATCAGCCTGGGGACTGAAGGGTCCCGGGTTCGATTCTGGTCAAGGACACGTACCTCGGTTGCAGGCTCCTCCCCAGTCTGGGCCCTGGTCAGGGAGCGTGCAGGAGGCAACCAATCGATGTGTTTCTCTCACATCGATGTTTCTCTGTCTCTCCCTCTCCCTTCCGCACTCTCTAAAAATCCATGGAAGAATATCCTTGGGGGAGGATTAAAAACAAAATTTAGGTAAGAAAAGGCCACAAAACAGGCCACTGGGTGTGCTCAGGAGGTGGCCACAGACCTCTGGGGGTGCAGGTCAGGAGTGGGGGGTGGAATCCTCTCTGGAGAGGAGGGGAGGACAGGGCGTAGGGACAGGCAGGGGGACTCTTTGCTGTGAAGTCCTAGCATGCAGAGAAGTGACATGGGAGGGCTGGGGAGAAGCAGGGACAAAGGAGAAAGTGACAGGTGTGTTGCACCCGTGGTGGGGACCTGGGGTATAAGAGGACGTGGGGTGCTCAGTCCTAGGGAGGACTCTGGAAGGGGGGCTGGGGTTGATGGTGGGCACAAGGCCCAGGGGAGCAGGGACAGGCCTCCCAGGGCCGGGCAGCGGAGGGCACGGATACTTCAAGCGGGGCTGTGCAGTGGGGGGAGAATCCAGAATTATGGAGGGACCTGCTTCCGGGTCATGGCAAGTCCTCCATGGTCTTTGGTCTGCAGCTAGTGAATGGCTGCGAGGGAAGGCCGTGGGGCGGGGCTTCCAGGCTGGGACACCACAGGGTGGGGCTCACCAACCAGCACGCCAGCCCCAAAGGGCACCTGATGCTTCATGAGGGGCCGGCTAGGAGGGGGTCCTTGTGAGGACAGCTGGAGGGACACATGAAATCACCGTTAACATCTGGCGACTGTTTTGTGTGTGTTTTTAAATATATTTTTATTGATGTCAGAGAGCAAGGGAGAGGGAGAGAAAGGAACATCAATGATGAGAGAGAACCATGGATCGGCTGCCTCCTGCAGGCCCCGCACAGCGGGGTGGAGCCCACAACCCAGGCATGTGCCCCGACCAGGAATCGAACCTTGACCTCCCGGTACATAGGTCAACGCTCAACCACCAAACCACACTGGCCGGGCTGGCAACTGCTTTTTACCAAACACGTGCACCCAGAAGCCCGCTCCCTTGCTGCCCCCCCGGGAATGGGATGGGGTCTGGGGTGCATTCAGGCGCCGTCCACAAGACAAACCACAGGTAACCAAGCGTCATTAACGAAGCTCCAGTTTCCCGTGTACACCCCCAAGGTGGACATGCCTGCTTTCCGAAGTGATCATTCCTACCTGGCTTTGATTCCCTGTTTATCACCTACCCAGGATTTGGGGGTTGGGGCTGGGGGCGCGGGGGAGCGGAGAAGGGAAGGCAGTGGGTCTACAATGTGATCCTTTCTTCTCAGCTTCCGACTGCACTGAAAACCCTCACAGATCCTACAGCTCTCTGCAAACTCCCAAAATACACACACAATAGAGCATATATATTTAATATCAGAAACTCCTTTATGATGACGGTGACCGGAGACGGAGCCCAACCCCTTCCAGAGGTCACCCCACTTCTCATAGTCCTCTCGCTCCATTTACAAATACATAGATTTTACAGATAATGCCTACGGATAAAGATTCAAATAGCACACAAATGAATAAAAGAAAGACAAAAGGCCTCTGTACTTGGGGGAAGGCCCGGGCTGGGGGAAGGGTCAGGTCTGTGAGCTATACACATTCATTAGCGGGTAATAAAAACCTGTGTGATTTTACCATTTTTTTAAAAAAAATGAGATTTATTAATCTTTTTTTAAAAATATATTCTTATTGATTTCAGAGAGGAAGGAAGAGGGAGAGAGAGATAGAAACATCAATGATGAGAGAGAATCATTGATCAGCTGCCGCCTGCACGCCCCTCACTGGGGATCGAGCCCGCAACTTGGGCAGGTGCCGTGGATGGGAATCGAACCCGGGACCCTTCAGTCCGCAGGCCGATGCTCTATCCACTGAGCCAAACCGGCCAGGGCTGACTTGACGTTTTGAAGCTGCTGATCCGACATACATTTGGCCCTGCTTGGGCCTCTAACCTCCTTTAATCCCCTCTTTCAGAATCTACACAATTTCCTACTACCACCTCCCCTCCCCTTATTTGACAGTGCAATTCTTCCAGCCCCTTCTATCCGATTCTAGAATATTACGTGTAGCATGCAGCGCCGCACCAGGCTCATTTCCTCGTTGTTTTCCTTTGCAAGCATGAGTTGGGTCCGATCTGACACAGGCTCTCACGGGCTAGCCTGGAACCCGGTGCTACTCATAACACACGTTTCCCTGGCGAAGTCCTTCCTGTCCCCTGTGAAGCAGGGACCTTTGCAATCTCATTTCTTGTTCGACCAACCAGAGCTTCCCCCTCGCTGCCCCCGTCCCACCTGCCCAGTTACTAAGGTCAGCTCACGGGAGCCGGGACGCTGGGGCCCAACTGCCTGGGTACCATCATGGTCCTGACACTTTCTAGGTGTGTGACTTCTGGAAAGTTATTCAAGGCAAATGAGCGAATACATGGGAAGTGCTCAGAATGGTACCTGGCCCATAGTAAGTGCTGGGGGAGTTCAGCCAAGAAAGGCATTGGCCCCCAGTTCTTTTTTAAAAATATATTTTATTAATTTCAGAGAGGAAGGGAGAAGGAGACAGAGATAGAAACATCAATGATGAGAGAGAAGCATGGAGCGGCTGCCTCCTGCTCGCCCCTCACTGGGGACCGAGCCCAAAACTTGGGCAAGTGCCCTTGACGGGAATTGAACCCAGGACCCTGCAGTCCGCAGGGCAACGCTCTATCCACTGAGCCAAACCAGCTAGGATCCGTGGCAACTCGTGAAGTATCGTGTCCCCATGCACCACTGTTAAACAGCTTTCTCCCGCCCTCGTTTTGGGTTCCCCTTTGGGCAGAAATGTTATACTTTTCTTCAAGGCCCTGTGACCCCGGCTAGTTTCTCTCTCACCTCAGACCCAGTCCTCCCGAGTCGCCTTAAGACAACCTCCCTGTGTGCAAAAAAGCCCCACACGCTTTTTGTGAATTATTCTGTTCCTTCTTCTAAGCTCTGATGGCCTGGCCCAGTGGTTCCCAACCTTTTTGTGGCCACGCCCCACCCAAGCACCTCTAACATCCTGATTCTCCCCGCTCCCCGCCCCGTGACATACAATTCTTTTTTTTTTTTTTTAATATATTTTATTGATTTTTTACAGAGAGGAAGGGAGAAGGATAGAGAGTTAGAAACATCGATGAGAGAGAAACATCGATCAGCTGCCTCCTGCACACCTCCTACTGGGGATGTGCCCGCAACCAAGTTACGTGCCCTTGACCGGAATCGAACCTGGGACCCTTCAGTCCGCAGGCTGACGCTCTATCCACTGAGCCAAACCGGTTTCGGCCATACAATTCTTATTATTCAAAAAGTAAACTCCTATTCATGTGGAGGAAGCCTCAAAGGCCATGAACTTGGTCTAAACAAGCTTCCAAAGAACATGGCATCCATGAGAGAGGAAAATAAAAGAACGGAAGGACAGTTGAAGTACTGAGGAAGAAATCGCTAAGAAATGGTTAAAAAAAATAATACTAATATGAAGTGATAGGAAAAGATAGCACATAGCTCTAGCTGGTTTGGCTCAGTGGATAGAGCGTCGGCCTGGGGACTGAAGGGTCCTGGATTCGATTCCGGTCAAGGGCGCATGCTGGGTTGCAGGCTCCATCCCCAGTAGGGGGCGTGCAGGAGGCAGCCAATCAATGATTCTCTCATCATTGATATTTCTATCTCTCCCTCTCCATTCCTGTCTGAATTCAATAAAAAATATATTTTTAAAAAATAGCACAAAGTTTCAAAACATAGAATAGAGAACTGAAATGCATAAATATGGCACAATATGTATTTATAGACTGTATATGAGGCCCCTAGAACCAGAAGAAATGCAAAAATATCACTGTTAATAACTCATTCTCAAATTGACCCTCTTAAACATCAAACTGGCCTCCTGTGGGCGTGTGCCCCACGTGGGGAACCACTGCTCTAGCCTCTTCATTGCTTCCTGAAGTCAGACCAGAGCGTGGACGAGACTGCCGGGCCCCCACCAAAGGCAGCTCAGAGGTGGGTGCTGTGTAAACAGGGGACCTCAATACACTTGGAGGCAGCACCAGAGAAGCCCGGGGGGAACGTGTGAGTTGCTCTGATCCCCTCGTTACCCAGAGAAGTGACCTGCCCGAGGTCACCCAACTCCGTCGCAGCAAAGCCCAGAACCTCAATTCAGTGCTTCGATTCCATCAGCATTTCTCAGACTTTATCCTGCACTGGAATCTTGTTCAAATGCAGACTCAGCCCTAGCCGGTTTGGCTCAGTGGATAGAGCGCCGGCCCGGGGACCGAAGGGTCCCGGGTTCGATTCTGGTCAAGGGCACGTGCCTTGGTCGCAGGCTCCTCCCTGGCCCGGGCCCTGGTTGGGGCCGTGTGCAGGAGGCAACCAATCGATGTGTTTCTCTCACATCAATGTTTCTCTCGGTCTTTCCCTTTCTCTTCCAGTCTCTCTAGAAAGCAACGGAAAAATAGCCTAGGGTGAGGATTAAAAAAAAAAAAAGCAGACTCAGCATGTCTGCTCAGCAGCCTGAGATTCTGCATTTCCAACAAGCGTCCAGGAAATGGTGATGCTACTGGGGCACGGACCAGGAAGAGCAGCAAGGGTTTATGTCAAGGTCAATGGACTGTCCCACCCTGGGGAAGGCCTCCCCGCCCACCCTGCACGGGGCTGTTTAAAGGCTCTGTCTTCAGGACCGCCTCCCTTCCCCGGCCTCCCTGCCTGTCAGCCCTCATGCCCTCTGTACTTCTTCCTTTGAAGCATTTGTAACCACTGTAATTAAAGAGTATTTGGGTAATTATTAGTTTAATGTCTGTCTCCCAGGGAGACTGCAAGCTGCACGCGGACGGGACCAGCTCAGCAACTGGGAAATCTCACGCTGTCAGTCAAAGGGTAGCTGGTGGGGTCTGGAATAGCCTGGACCAGCGCCCTGGAGAGGAGGGAATGGCTCACACGCGTGGAAGACGCCTTCTATTGGCCTCAAGGACAAGAGCGACACATCTAGCTTTAACATTCCCACCAGTTTCAAATACGTGACAACCATTAATTTAAGTTGAAGTGCACATACCGCCCTAGCCGGTTTGGCTCAGTGGATAGAGCATCAGCCTACAGACTGAAGGGTCCCAGGTTCGATTCCCGTCAAGGGCACATGCCCAGGTTGTGGGCTCGATCCCCAGTGTGGGACGGGCAGGAGGCAGCCGATCCATGATTCTCTCTCATCACGGATATTTCTATTTCTCCCTCTCTCTTCCTCTCTGAAATCAACAAAAATATATCACAAAAAGTAAAATTCTGACTAGTTTCAAATACATGACAACCATAATTTAAGTTGAAAAGCATACCCTACCTCCCCCACCAGCCCCCCAAAAAAGTCTCCCAGATCTTTATCAAGTGGAAAATAGTCCCAACCTGGTACTAACCACTCAGCCTGGGGAATAGTTAAGCCCCCCCAAATCCCCATCCCCTCATAGCCTTCACTGGGTAGATACATGGTCTTCAGGCACTGTGAGGGGCCGGGCAAAGAAAAGAGGGGGCACATCCCCTGACCAGCCTCCCTCCCCACAGACCAACAATTTCCTTTTTTTTCTCCTATCATCCTTTTTTTTTTTTTTTTTAATATATATTTATATTGATTTCGGAGTGGAAGGAAGAGGGAGAGACAGAAACGTCAATGATGAGAGAGAATCATTGATCAGCTGTTGAGCCCGGAACCCGGGCATGTGCCCTTGACCGGAACCGAACCCGGGACCCTTCAGTCCGCAGGCCAACGCTCTATCCACTGAGCCAAACCGGCTAGGGCTCTACTGCCATCCTTTCGAGGAACGAGAATGCTCTGAATGCCAGCTCCTTGCTGTGGGCAGAGATGTCTGACCTCATTGCCATTCCAGGGAGGCAAAGTTTGACGTCAGTCTGCCTGGGTTCAGATGCCAGCTGTGTGCTCCTGGTTTCCCAACCTGTGCCCCCATTTCCCAACCTGCCAAGTGGGGTGACACTGGCGTAGCTAGCACCTTCGAAGACGAAGGCAGATGATATTCGTAAAGCACTTAGCCAAGCCTGGCCCGAGATATCTAATTATGATTATTCTCCCACATCCAGTCCAATCTGAGGCCTCACTATTGTTTTGTGCAAGTCTCCACCCAGCGGCCCCACCCCATTCAAGGTTCTCGCTTCCCAGCCCCTCCCGCATTACCTGCCCGGAGCGTGCACGAAGCAATGTGTCACTGCAAAACTCTGCAGTTCCCATCCATCACCGCCGGGCCCCGCCTCCTTGTATCATTCTCTGACTCCTTCTGCGAGGAAAATCTTTGGCCTAATGTCCAATACATTGATTCAACAAGCATTTATCGAGGGCTCTCTACGTGCCAGACCCTGTTTTAGGCACAGGGGCTTCGCCAGGAACAAAAGGACCTCGACCCTCATGAAATGATGTTGAACAAGGAGATCTATTCCACCAAGAGAGTTCGGGTCTCTGGCCCTTACGTCCCCATCTTCTCCCCAGACCAAACCTAAATAAATCGCAAGTACCAAAGCATGAAGAAAGCATCACAGATCAAAAAGTGCTAAGTGTGGCCCTAGCCAGTTTGGCTCAGTGGACAGAGCGTTGGCCTGTGGACTGAAGGGTCCCGGGTTTGGTTCCAGTCCAGGGCACGTGCCTGGGTTGCGGGCTTGATCCCCAGTAGGGGGCGTGCAGGAGGCAGCTGATCCATGATTCTCTCTCATCACTGATGTTTCTATCTCTCCCTCTCCCTTCCTCCCTGAAATCAATAAAAATATATATTTTTTAAAATAAAGTGCTAAGTGTGGCTTGGGAACAGCCCGCTGACCTGGTGGACTCTGAAGAAGTCCATGTGAAAACAGCCAGAAGCCCCCCGTCCCCTAGCAGTCACACGGGCCGGTCAAACCCTCAGGACAGTATGTGTGACACAGCGGGAAAATGAGGCTCCTTTACCCGTCTCATGCGCACAGCATACGCCCGTGGTCTCATGTTCTCAGAGCCATGATCTTCGGAACGCTCCCCAGCAGGAATAGAGGCGGCAGCCTTGTGGAAAGAGCACGCACGGGACATGAACTCTGAAAGCTCAGGGTCAAGGGCTGACCCTGCCACTCACTGTGGGGCCCCAGGTATGGAGCCTGTCTCACGCCTGGGTTCCTTTTACTGCTTTAATTTTTACTTATTTGCTTTTGTTAACCCTCACCCGAGGATATTTTTCCATGGATCTTTTAGAGAGAGTGGAAGAGAGAGGGAAAGACAGAGAGAAACATCGATGTGAGAGAAACACATCGATTGGTTGCCTCCTGCCCACACCCTGACCAGGGCCCCGGCCGGGGAAGAGCCTGCAACCAAGGTACATGCCCTTGACTGGAAGGAATCGAACGGGGGACCCTTTGGTCCGCAGGACAGCGCTCTATCCACAGAGCCAAAACGGCTGCAGCCGTGGGCAAACTACGGCCCGCGGGCCGGATCCGGCCCGTTCGGCTGTTCTATCCGGCCCGCAGAGCCAAAAGAGCGGAGGGTTCTCTTGCTCTCCCCTCCGCTCCTTTACTTTGAATTTATATTAGTTCACACAAACACTCCATCCATGCTTTTGTTCCGGCCCTCCGGTCCAGTTTAAGAACCCATTGTGGCCCTCGAGTCAAAAAGTTTGCCCACCCCTGGGCTAGAGCATGCCTGGGTTTCTTTCAGACAACCTCTCAGGTCCTCTCGGGCTTTGAAGTCCAAGGGCTGGGATCAACCACCATTCACATGAGATCCAGCAGATTCCCAGAACCTTTCATTCCACAAAATGAGCCCCTGCCCTGGGATTGGGAGGCGGGTCAGCAAGCCAGACGGGCATCCTCCCAGATGCACCGGACTCCAACTGTACTTCTGTCCCCCCCACTGACGTCAAACTCAAGCTTTCCAGGCGCAACTCCGACAGAAATATCTCTGGGCCAGGAGGCAAAGCTACAAGAGAAGTCGTTGCACAAAATCTCGGGGGGTCCCATTCGTTTCCCTTCCTCCGACTTGAAAACCATTCCAGATCTTTCCTGGCTCCTTGTCTCCAGAAAGGGAGCCTAAAAATAAACCTCACTGGTTGTGAGAAGTGACCCACGCACACAACCAAGTGACCTGCTGGCCACACACCACAGGACAAAGGCTCACCCAGGAAAAGAGCGAGACTTTCCCGTCAACTCACTGCATCCCTCCACCCGCACACAGAGGAGCCTGGCGGAAAGAAAATGTGGCCCAAATGTCCAACGCCCCCTTCCCCAAGGCAAAGCAGCTCCACGCCACTGCCCACAGGCAGGACAGCCAGGCCCTGCAGGTTACTGGAGCACGAATCCAGCTGGAACTACAGGTGACCAATTAAGAGGTCCTGTTCCAAGACGGGCAGGTGCCTGGCGCAGGGTGACACGTGGCCAGAGGGCCACCTGACGAAACCACCAGAAAACAACCTTCACTTGAAAACAAATGAGAAAGGGACAGCCACGCCGTGTCTCCCAAATCAAAACCAGACAGGCCCGCGGCTTTGATCACAGACACCAAGGATCCGTTTTCTACCGTCTAATGACAGTTGGGGGTGGTTTCTCTGGCCCTCCCCACCTGGCCCAGCAGGTCCTTTGAAGGCCTTCTTCTTGGCAGACATGAACTCTGATTTTACTTACATGTACTCAAAGGCAGGGTTGAAAAGAGTAGCTTCAAAGGTGGCTGGGTGACCCTCAAGGGTGCAAAGTCCTTCTCCGAACACCTGTGGGGAAATTTTGTACATTTCCCAGGCGCCCACTGGAACTGGTCATGCCCCCCTCACATCGACGCCGGCTGGGAGTCCCCATTTTGGCACAGTTAGGGCACTCAGCAGCAGCTCCAGGGAGGCCCAGGAGGATGGCCCCTCACTGGAAGGACCAGCACCCCATAGTGTCCTCGTGAAAACGCACTAAGGCTAAGGCTGCGCCTTCCCCGCACCATCGCGGAGCTTAGAGAGACATTAATGACCGTTTGGGGTTAGTTAAGCAAGCACCTCCCTGGCCTCTTAAATCTTCCCAAACTACTGCTCAGACTGGAGGCATGCAGTGGCAGCGACCATAAAAGTCATCTTAAAAGGCAAGTTGGAAAAAAAAAAAAAAACCGATACGCACGAGTTAGCAAGTCCGCGGTTTGGGGGTGCGGTGGCAGGGGGGCCAGATCTATGGGATCTCCGAGCCCGGCATGGAGAACAGGCTGCCCTAACGGTCCCCGGGCCCCCGCGCCCACCCGCAGCCTCGAGACCCCCCGATCTGACGCCGCCGATCACACCCACCAGCGCCGTCCAATTAGGAAAATGACCGCGAGGAGACGTGGAGAGTAGATGACGAGGAAGGGGGGACTGGGGCTCGGGAGACTCAGGACAGGCCATGGGGACCTGGCCAGCCGGCGAGCGTCTTCAACAGGTCCCGGCTGGGCGCCCCGACGCCGACCCGGCGGGGGTCCCGTGGCGCACGGCGGCCCTCGGGGACAGCCCACCCCCCAGAGGCGCGCTCCTCCCTCCCCCACCCCGAGTGGCGGGGACGCACGGCTGCCCCACCCGCTCGGAGAATAAAGTTTGTGGGCAGCCGAGGGGCGGGGCAGCGCGGCGAGGGGGCGAAACTTTGAGTCCCGGGCGGGCGGCGGGGGGAGCGCACCGGCGCCGGGACACCCACGTGCGGGCCCCCGAGCCGCCGCCGCCGCCGCCACCGCCCGGGCCTCCCGCGCCACCGCCACCGCGTTGCTTTCCTTTCATTTCTGCTTCTCTCTCTCTCTCTCTCTCTCTCTCTCTCTCTCTCTCTCTCTCTTCCCCTCTCTCCCTCTTCCTCTCAGTCTCTCATTCGCGCGCTCTCCTCCCTCCCTTCCCCCTCTCACCCCCGCCCCCCCCCCCCCCAGACGCCATCTCTCCGTCTTTCCCCGCTCTCCCTCTCTCCCTCCAGCTCGCCGGCATGCGGGAATGTGGAAGTGAAAGGGAAAGGCGACATGTTTGCAGCGCGGCGCGGGCCTGCGCGCGACCGTCCCCGGGGAGAGGCGGGGGGCGGGCCGGCCGCGGCCGCAGCGACCCACCCCCGCGCCCCCCGCGCCCCCGCCGCCGCCCGCCTGCCCGCCCGTCCGCCCGCCCGCCCGGGGCTGCGGGGCCGGGGCCGCGCGGACACTCACCCTGGTCCGGGCGCGGCTGCTGCGCTGGGGCCCTCGCGGGCCGGGGGCTCGGGTGCCCACCGCCGGCTGCTGCTGCGCGCCCGCCGCCTCCACGCGCGCCCGCCGCCTGCTCCGCGCCCGCCCTCCGCTCCTCTCTTTCTCTCTCTCCCTCTGCCTCTTGCTCCCTCTCTCTCCTCCTCTCTCCCTCTCTCCTCCTCTCTCTCCCTCTCTCCTCTCGCTCTCTCTCTCTCCCTCCCAGGAAGAAGGGAGTGAGGCAGGGCTGACGTGAAGGGATGCAAAACAGCTCCTCCTAAGCCAGCTCGCAGAGGAAGAGAGACAGAAAGCAGCCCTTTTATCTCTCTTTTGTTTTCTCACTTCCTTCCACCCCCCACCCCCTCCTGTCAGCCCAAGTTTTCTTTTCTCTTTCCACCGCAGACAGGATTTTTTTCTTCCTCTCTTTCTCTGCCTTTCGCTTCAACTCTCCCACTCAAATGGAAAGCCTGCCGGGTGTTCGCTCCCCCCCCCCTCCCCGCCCGGGTTTTTCTTTCTTCCCTCTTTTCTTCCTTCTTCCTCCTTTCTTATTTCTCTAAAGGGGTTTTGTTTGCTGTGGGAGTTTCGTTTGAAAATCAAGTCACGCCTTTTTTCCTCCTTTCTCTCTCTCTCTCTCTCTCTCTCTCTCTCTCTCTCTCTCTCTCTCTCTCCTGCTCTCAGAAAAGGGGAACAAAGATGAAGTGAAGCGGGGGAGAGGGGCAGCGGCAGCGCCTCACATGGAAATGGGGGGCCCGGCCCGGCACAAAGGGGCCCGGGGACTGCGCGCCCCCCGGCCCCGGGGGAGCCTGAGGCGCCCTGGAGAAGGGGAACCAGTGGGGTGGGAGGCGCGGCTCGGGGTGCCGCCCAGCCGCCCCTCCCCGGCCCGAGGTGGAAGCTGGGTGTGTTCTTTACTCCTGTATTTTTAAAGTAGGCAGATGGGCTCGGAACTGGCGTCCCTGCGCCGCGCTCAACTGCAAAAGAGCCTGGAAACAGCTGTTTGCAGCGCCCTGGACAGCCAGGCTCGAGGGCGCGGCGCGGGCTGCGAGCGCGCGCGGGCAGGGGCTGGAGGAGCGGGGGTCGGCCCCCGTGGGCCCTCCAATCCCAGGGCCCGGCCTCGGCTCCGCTGACACTGCTGGGGGCGTCGAGGCGTGGCCATTCGCCGCGCAGGGTCAGGCCCTGGCGCCTCCCTGCGGGGGGCTTGGCACGGCCTGGCTTCCCCCCAGCTCCGGGGCAGGCCGGACCCTGGGCCTCCAACCTCCTGGAAGCCGGCCACTCGGAGCCGCGTCTCCACTCCGACGCTGTCCCCGGGCAGAGCCGCCACGGAGGGTCAATTATTCATGGGGCGCCTGGGCGTGCTCCCAAGACCTGCTCTGCCCTCGGCTTCTCTGGCGAAGTGGGGAGAGGACAGGGGAAAAGTTCCCAGAGTAAAGTTGGCCACATTTCTCATTTCCCCAAGTAAGTATTGAGCACCTGCTGGATGCCTGGGACTTGGACCGGGGCTGCTGCCAGGGCCTGCAGGGAAACGTGAGGTCTCCGTGGGCCCCCAGAGTTTCCGCAGGAAACAATGCCTGAGGAGGCTGGCGCTCCAGACCAGGTCAGGGAGGAGAAGGAAAGCCTGCGCCTGCCGCCTCTCTTCCTTCCCCTTCTCTTCCTTCCTCCCGGCTGCATCTCCTTGGCTCCACCCCTTCTCATCAATTCCTCCCACACTTCCCTGCTTTCCCCGGCTTTTCAGTGGAGGGTCCCTTCTCCCAGCGAGGAGCAGATGTTGAGCCCCATTGTCTCTTCCCCCAAGTAACTGCAGCCTCCCCGGACCGACCTGCTACTCGGCACCCCTCCCCCCCCCCAGCCAGGAGGCCTGGGCCTTCAGAGACTGGAGCCCCAAGGCCACTGCCCCTCACCCCACCCTGAACCAGCTCCTGGTGATGTGAGCAATGACTGCAGTCACTCAGAACATGATTTGTTTCTGACTGGGAGTGAGAAAACAGTAGCCGTAGACTTGGCTTGGGCAAGGAGGACACCATCGTTTTAATACCAGCACACTGAGCCCCCGAAGACCCCAGAGCCTGCGACCACTATGCCCCCTTAATAGGATGACACATTTCTGTCATTTTCTTTCCTCCAGATTCATGCACCTGAGTCGTATCCTTCAAACAAAGCAAAGCACAGCTCGGATGGTGAAGCATTCATTGAACAAATGCTTACTGAGTACCAGAGTGCCTGCTATTGAGCTGGGTGCTAAGGTCCTCCTCAGTTAGGCCTTGCAGACCCGCAGGGAAATAAGCAAGAAGACAGCAGCAACCACAGTGCCAGGTGCTGCATGCAAAGAACGAGGAAGCACCTAAGAGGGGACTCTCAACGAAGGTGGTCAGGGAGGGCTTCCCGGAAGAGGCTGCATCTAGATGAGTAGGCCTGTGCCAGGCAAATGCATGGGAAGGCACAGCCTGTCCAAAGCCCCCAGGGCAAGAGAGCACATTCTTACAGATTCTTGGAACTGCCACAAGTATGTGCCGCCTGGTGGAGTGCACGCGGGGGAGTGGGGAACGGGTGCAGTGTCAGGGCACACGTGGGGGAGGCGAGAGCATGGAGTGTGACAGGGCGAAGGAGAGGAGGGCAGCGGGTATCAGGGAGATTGTCAGATTTTTAGCCCCCCCCCTTGCTAACTTCATGAACTTGGGTGAATAACAGCCTCAGGAAAGAACTTAGACTCAGTTTCCCCACTTATAAATGGGGGGGTAAGACGATCTGGGGGCTGCAGAGATAGCATCTTATGTTTAAGGGCCCAGGCTTACTTGCTGCAAATCTCTGGGCAAGTTGACGTCTCTGTCTTCCCATCTGTAAAATGGGGGTCAAAACACCTGTCTCACAGGCTTAAAACATGAGCCGGTGCAGAGCATGGTACACGGTAGCTTCTATTCATTAGTGTGTCTTTTTGGGTTTTGTTTGTTTGCTTCTTTGTTTAGTTAATCCTCACCCGAGGATATTTTTCCATCGATTTTTAGGGACAGTGGAAGAGACAGAGAGAAACATCGATGTTAGAGCAACACATTGATTGTTTGCTTCCTGCACAGGCCCCGACCAGGGCCCAGGCCAGGGAGGAACCTACAACCGAGGTACGAGCCTTTGACCAGAATCGAACTCAGGACTCTTTGGTCCCCAGGCCGACAGTCTATCCACTGAGCCAAACCAGCTAAGGCTATTCACTAGTTTTATAAAACAGGGAGGTGCCCTTAAATGAGATCCTGTTCCAAATGACTCACCAGAGCCAGAAACTCGATGAGCTAGCTGTGGAGGAACATTCATTGAAAGATGCCCTGTGTCCCAACAGGTGGCCTGGATCGGGGACACCTACGTCTCATCAAGGTGGCCAAGGCGTTCTCTCAGGAGCATGTCTGGCATGCGGAGACTGGCTACCAAGGCCAGGCCTCATCAGGGGAGGGTAGCCTGCCGAAGAGAGTGGGCCCGAGGAGCAGGTACCAGGCTGAGTTTGCTCAGTGGAGAGAGAAGCAGACAGAGACATTCACAGGGTGGAGGAGGGCGGGGCAGAGGGGATTATAGACTCCTTTGCAGTCTGCTTTAAATCTTAGTTCTTTGCTTGGGTTCCTCATTCTCTAAGCAACATGCAGATGAACTTGGCACCAGCAAAATGCCCCCGGGATCCAGGCGCACCAGTGTTCCAGTTTCTGCATTGTAAACATTTTACACTTCTATTATTTCTTTAGGACACAAGTTCATTGTGAAATAGTTTGAAAATCAGCTAAGCAAAACTGAAAAGGAAACTCCCGTGGAGCCATTATAGTTTGGTATACATCCTTGGACATTTTATATCCACATATTTACGTGGAAAGGCACATAATAATAAAACTATACAAAGTAAATATTGTTGCCCGGCCGACGTGGCTCAGTGGTTGAGCGTTGACCCATGACCCAGGAGGTCATGATTCGATTCCCGGTCAGGGCACATGCCCGGATTGCGAGCTCAGATCCCCACGGTGGGGCGTGCAGGAGGCAGCCGATCCGTGATTCTCTCTCATCATTGATGTTTCTACCTCTCTCTCCCTCTCCCTTCCTCTCTGAAATCAATAAAATAGATATTAGAAAAATGTTAAATTGTTCAACAAATGAGTGACTATACATGTTAATATGTTATTTTTACAAAATTAACAAAAATGACATAACCCTATACCTATTGAATTGCAACCACTTTCGCCCAGTGATAAGTCACAGATATCTTTCCCTCTCTGTAAACATCCACATTATCATTCTTTTTAAAATATATATATATTTCTTTTATTGATTTCAGAGAGGAAGGGAGAGGGAGAGATAGAAACATCAATGATGAGAGAGAATCATTGATTGGCTGCCTCCTGCACGCCCCCCACTGGGGATTGAGCCCGCAACCCGGGCATGTGCCCTTGGCCAGAATTGAACTTGGGAACCTTCAGTCCGCAGGCAGACGCTCTATCCACTGAGCCAAACCGGCCAGGGCCACATTATCATTCTTAACAGGTGATATTATTCCATGGCACACACATGTCGTAACTTATCTAAATAAATAGTTGTACTTGTGGGATGTTTTCAGTATTTTATTTTTATGGACCCACTGTGATAAACAGTCACCTTTGTGCCAGGTGGATGTCATATTCTAATTATCATTTTCCAGATGAGACTGAGGCACAGAAAACTAAAAAAACTTCCCAAGGTCACACCTATGGTGTCACCAAGCCAGAATTCATGGCCAGTTTCCAGATGGGAATTCCTTCAGCATCTCTGTTTTCTCTTTCCTTTAGAGGGATGGTCCTCTCTCCCTCCCCATTATCTTTTTTATTATAATTATTGATTTTAGAGAGGAAGGGGGAGAGAGAGAAACATCAATGATGAGAGAGAATCATTGATCGGCTGCCTCCTACACGCCCCCCTACTGGGGATCAAGCCTGCAACCCGGGCATGTACCCTGACCGGGAATCGAACCCGGGACCCTTGAGTTCGCAGGCCAACCCTCTATCCACTGAGCCAAACCAGCGAGGGCCCCATTATCTTTTTCTCTTACAGATGGCTGCCCTGGGACAACCTGTCTGGGCAGGTGACCCACTTCCTTCTCTGACACCTTTTTAACTTCGCTAATGTCCACTAACGTCCTGGGGTTCAGAGGAATAAAGGCAGGTAATATGACATGTATGAGGGCGTATTGCATACATTGTGAACCTGGTGCAAACGTTAGGCCTACAGTCACGATCAGGCACCACCAAGGTTTAGCCAAATCCCCAAGGTTTAGCTCAAACCCAGGAAGGGAGGCCCCAGATTCATACTAGAAAGAAATGGAGATCTTCCTGGGCATCTCAGAAGCCCCGACGTTGTCCCCCCGCCCTCCCCCGCCCCCAGAGCTGAAATGGGAAGGAAGGTTTGCTATTATAAGGTTTATTAATCCTCAGGATTTCCCCGGGAGAGGGGGGGATGCATTCATGCTGCAGACTTTCCAGAATGTTCATATCCATCTCTGAAAATCTGGGGAGTCTTGAAAGCTGAGAATAGGGATGAGACACAGCTCTTCAGCGTCTCAATTGATGTGTTCCCCCGAGTAACTGCTGGGAGATTAGCAGGTGATTATTAAGATCTGTTTCTCTCATTGACAGACCAGACAGACATTTTAAGAAGCACCAGTGGCTCCTGCAATATTTCATGTTCGATGTTTCGTGCTAAATCTCCCAACTGGAATCGGCCAATGGAAAGGGCAGGACCCCAGGGTTGAACTAAGAGGGACTGCAGAAAGCAGATATTTCACAGATGGCTTTCCCCCTCTAGAAACAGTCACATTATCCTTATTTTTTTTTTATTAATTAAGTGTTTTTTAAAAATATCTTTTTATTGATTTCAGAGAGGAAAGGAGAGGGAGAGAGAGGTAGAAACATCAATGATGAGAGAGAATCATTGATGGGCTGCCTCCTGCACGCCCCCTACTGGGGATCGAGCCCACAGCCCAGACATGGGCCCCGACCAGGAATTGAACCCCGACCACCTGGGTCATATGTTGACGCTCACCCACAGCCACACCAGCCGGGCCACATTATAATAAAAATATATTAAAAAGATAATATACTCACTATAGAAATTTGGCAAATATGCTAAGGAAGAAAGAAGAAAATAAAAATCACCTGTAATTCAAAAAAACAAATAGCTTTTAACTTGTTTGTATTTCCTTCTAAGTATTTTATATGTATTTTTCGGGATAAATATACAAACATATATATAATTGTGCAGAAACAGCCCTGACCACCCATGTAGCCCTGTTGAGGATTGTCCCATGCACCAAAAAGCCATAGGTTTGATTCCCACCCACAATGGGCTCGATCCCCACAGGGGGTTTAGGGCGGCAGCCAAACAATCAATCTCTCTCTCTCTCTCTCTCTCTCTCTCTCTCTCTCCCAATCAGTCAATAAAAATATATCCTGCCCTGGCCGGTGTGGTTCAGTGGGTTGAGCATGCATACTGTGTGCCAAAAGGTCGCCAGTTCGGTTCCCGGTCAGGGCACATACCCAGGTTGCAGGTTCAACCCCCAGTCAGGATGCTTGCAGGAGGCAGCCAATCATTGTTTATCTCTCTCCTTCTCCCTTCCTCTCTCTCTAAAAATATCAATAAAAACATTATTTTTAAAAATAAATAAAAACATATCCTTGGGTGAGGATTAAAAGAGAACTAAAAAATATAATTCTGATGCATATGCAATTTTGTATCTCAGTGTATTACAAACACTTCCCAATTCATTAAATATTCTTCAAAAACATGTTTTTTAAATAGCTATATAGTATTATATCAAATATGCACACCACTACTTCCTTAACCATTTCCTCTGGTTTTTTCTTCTTTCCTTCCTTTTCCTTTTTTTTATTTGTAATTTTGCCAACATAGAGGCACTGATGTGCCTTTGATAAACACCCTTCACACACATCTTTGTCCACATTACTGATTCTTTCAAATACGTTTCTAGAACTGAAGTTTCAGAACTAAAGGGTATACACTTTTAAGCTTTTTTTTAATATATAAAATAAGCAAAGACATAGCTTCATTTTGTTTCTATTGATTTCAGAGAGGAAGGGAGAGGGAGAGAGAGATAGAAACATCAATGATGAGAGAGAATCATCGATCAGCAACGTCAAGCCCGCCACCTGGGCATGTACCCTGACCGAGAATCGAACCTTGACCTCCTGGTTCATAGGTCGATGCTCAGCCACTGAGCCATGCTGGCCAGGCCTTTTAAGTGTTTCTTGATCGCTAACATGAAATTGTATTCCAGGCTTTTTACCAGTGAGCTCTTCCACAGCAATAGGGTCATAGTTGTGATAACCCCTAAATATTGCGTATTTGTTGGTTTTGAACTGGTGAAGCTGGCAGTTTCCTGTTTATGGTCCGTGGCCTAGGTTTCTTTTGGCATATTTTTAGTCTTATATTTATGCAAATAAGGCTGATTAAGTTACTAGGAATAAAGCAATGCAAATATCCACCCATGGTCACAGGCGGGGTCATTAGAGGGAGACAATTTGATGCACCTGTCATTACTCCTGGGAAAATAACTTGCAAATGTCAGATGTCGGCCACACACAGATTTTTGCTTTTCTTTGGGTTTCCCCCTAAATCCTGGATGATTCCTAAATTTTCCTTTTCTTTAAAATATATATATTTTTCTCTCTCTCCGCCATCGAGGTGCGTGCGTTCGCTTCTCCTTCCCCATGTCTTCCCACAAGACTTGCAGGATCAAGAGGTTCCTGGCCAAGAAACAAGAGCAGAATCGGCCCATTCCCCAATGGATTCGGAGGAAAACTGGTCATAAAATCAGGTACAACTCGAAGAGGAGACATTGGAGAAGAACCAAACTGGTTCCTATGAGAAGTCACACATGAGAGATGACTCACATATTTATGCTGTATCCGGGTTGCCTACACCTTTAAATGATTGAAAAGATGCTACTGTCTGGACAGTTGGGGCATTTTAATTGGAGAATTAATGGACTTGAGATTTTGCTCTGTTGATTTTTCCCCCCTGCAATAGTAGGATGGTTCAGTAATAAATGTGTGAGACCTTTAAAATAAATAAATAAATAAATAAATAAATAAATAAATAAATAAAATTTTTATTGATTTCAGAGAAGTGAGAGAGAGAGATAGAAACATCAATGATGAGAGAGGATCATTGGTCGGCTGTCTCCTGCATGCCCCACACTGGGGATGGATCCCTCAACCCGGCCATGTGTCCCTGACTGGAATCAAACCTGGGACCCTTCAATCCATAGGCCGATGTTCTATCCACTGAGCCAAACTGGCTAAGGCTGACCTGGATCTTTTTTACTGTGGAGTGAATGAAAAGCCTGTTCTCTAACTATATGTTATTGCTTAAAAATTATATACTAGCCCTAGCCGGCGTGGCTCAGTGGATAGAGTATCAGCCTGCAGACTGAAGGGTCCCCGGTTCGATTCTGGTCAAGGGCACATGCCTGGGTTGCAGTATCGATCCCTAGTGGGGAGCATGCAGGAAGCAGCCAATCAATGATTCTTTCTCATCATTGATGTTTCTATCTCTCCCTCTTTCTTCCCCTCTGAAATCAATACAAATTTTAAAAAAGAAAAGAAACTATCACTCTAGAGAAAAAAAAAAAAAAAAGATCCAAGTCAGGCCTTCAAGGTGCTTACAGTCCAAAATAGCCAGGCAAACCGGAAGTTATGTGGCAGAATGCAGTTATTTCTCCTGCCCTGGAGATGCTTGAAGATCTAGGAGGAAAGAGGAAGCAGTGTTCTGGTTGCTGACGATTTGGGCTCTGGGGTGAATAGACTATTGTGAAAGTGTATTGTGCAAAAAGAGAATGGGGCTTTTTGTGAAGGGAGATAAAGGGTTGTGGGGTGAGAACTGGGAGGGCAGGGGAGGGGGAGGCAGGCCTGGGTGCCGTGGGTGGACTGTGGGCAGGGCCGCCCTGAAGGTCTCCTACAGTGTCCCCCAAGCCTGCACCTAGGTTGCTGTGTCCAGGGCCAGCCCAATACGGAGGGAGGGGGGCGGTGCTCAGTAAGTGTGGAGGGAGGGGGGCGGTGCTCAGTAAATGTGGAGTGGGGGAGGCGGTGCTCAGTAAATGTGTATTGTTCCTAAGAACAGATGAATGAATCAGCATGTAACCTTAGGGATCACTCTCATGAATTTCCTTTAAGGCATTAATTAAGCACGCTGTCTGGGGGAAAAAGACACCATTGCGAAGCCATGATGATGAGCAAGACCAGAGGAGCGAGGTAGGTGTGTGTCTGCGTGTATCTGCTTTAACCACAGGAGGGACCTGGGTTCAAGTTTCAATGTGGCAATGTCTGGAGTCTAAGGAGCTCTTGGCTGTGTCGACTCACCAGCCGTGTGACCTTGGCCACACTCAGTCTCAGCGCTTCCCTCCCTAGAGCCGTGGTCGGCAAACTGCGGCTCGCGAGCCACATGCGGCTCTTTGGCCCCTGGAGTGTGGCTCTTCCGCAAAATACCACGGCCTGGGCGAGTCTATTTTGAAGAAGTGGCGTTAGAAGAAGTTTAAGTTTAAAAAATGTGGCTCTCCAAAGGAATTTCCATCGTTGTCCTGTTGATATTTGGCTCTGTGGACTAATGAGTTTGCCGACCACTGCCCTAGAGCAAGCATGTCAAACTCGCAGTTGGCGGGCCGGCCTTGAGTTTGACATGCTTGTTGGACTCTGGAGACTGGGCTCAGGGCCACCTGTGTTGTTGAGGAGATCAGATGAGATAATACATTGCTGCCCTGGCCGGTTTGGCCCAGTGGATAGAGCATCGCCTGTGGACCGAAGGGTCCCGGGTTCGATTCCGTTCAAGGACAGGTACCTCCGTTGCAGGCTCCTCCCCAGCCCAGGCCCTGGTCTGGGCGCGTGCAGGAGGCAATCACATCGGTATTTCTCCCTGTCTTTCCCTCTCTCTCTTCCACTCTCCCTAAAAGTCAATGGAAAAATATCCTTGGGTGAGGATTAACAAAAATCAAAATAATAAAAATAAAATGGGTCTTGAGCACTGCTGGCGTAGCTCAGTGGTTGAGCGTCGACCTATGAACCAGGAGGTCACAGGTTCAATTCCCGGTCAGGGCACATGCCCTGGTTGCGGGCTCCATCCCCAGTGTGGGGCGTGCAGGAGGCAGCCGATCCATGATTCTCTCTCATCATTGATGTTTCTCTCTCTCTCCCTCTCCCTTCCTCTCTGAAATCAATTTAAAAAATATATTTTTTTAAATGGCTCTCAAAAGCAAAGTGGGAACCTGCTCAGCAAAGCAAGGGGGCCAGGGCTTTGCGCAGGGCACAGAGTGTAGGGCGCTCCCTGACCCCTCGGAGCCTTGGTTTCCTGCTCTGAAGAAGCCTCTCTGACCGCCGAGTGAGGTAACACATGCCCAGAGCCCAGGGAGGTGCCCGGCCTGGAGTGGGTGCTGACAGAAGCCAGTTCTTCGTCCCTCTCTCAAAATCACTTCCTCTTTGAGGCTTCCTTCCTGTTCACTTTCGTCCCGTCCCCCAGCTCCTGGGGACACAGCGGCTGCTGCTTGGGCTGTGAGTTACTCAGCCTACTTTCCAGGATCCGCAAAATCATTTGAAAAAGCGGGTCATATTTTCCGCCGTACAGAAAGCCCCAATACACGTGAAATGCAGATGTCATAGGGCCCACATTCTTTGTTCACGATATGCTAAAATTAGAAATTCACATTAGAGCAGTGGCTCTCAACCTTTCTGATGCCGCGACCCTTTAGTACAGTTCCTCATGTTGCGATGACCCTGCTAGTGGTTCTCAACCTGTGGGTCGCGACCCTGCTAGCAGTTCTCATCCTGTGGGTCGAGAACCGCTGCGGTAGAGCCTAAGACCATCGGAAAACACAGATATTTACATTACGATTCATAACAGTAGTAAAATTACAGTTATGAAGTAGCAACGAAAATAATTTTATGGTTGGGAGTCACCACAACATGAGGAACTGTATTAAAGGGTCGCGGCATTAGAAAGGTTGAGAACCACTGTATTAGAGATTGACAAGTGAAAAAAATCATTCTCCGAAACAGGCCGTGGCCGAGTGGCTCAGTCGGCTAGAACGTCTTCCCAATACACCAAGGTTGCAGGTTCGGCCTGGTAAGGGCACATACAAGAATCAAAACAATGGATGCAGTCCTAGCCGGTGTGGCTCAGTGGATAGAGCGTAGGCCTGTGGACCAAAGGGTCCCAGGTTTGATTGCGGTCAAGGGCACGTACTTCGTTTGCAGGCTCCTCCCTGGCCCAGGCCCTGATCAGGGCCCTTGCAGGAGGCAACCAATCGATGTGTCTCTCTCACATCGATGTTTCTCTCTGTCTTTCCCTCTCCCTTCCACTGTCCCTAAAAATCAATGGAAAAATATCCTCGGGTGAGGATTAAAAACAAACAAACAAACAAACAAAAGAGAAACAATGAATGCATAAATAAGTGGAACAACAAATTGATGTTTCTTTCTTTCCCCCTTCCTCTCTCTCTAAAATCAATAAATAAAAATAATTTTTAAAATTCTCCAAAATAGCTTTTGAGTAAAGGAGGAAATCAAGAATCAGGTGTTAATTAAGAAAATAACACAGCCCTAGCCAATTTGGCTCAGTGGATAGAGCGTCGGCCTGCAAACTGAAGGGTCGCTGGTTCAATTCCGGTCAAGGACACATATCCAGGTTGTGGACTCGATCCCCAGTAGGGGGCGTGCAGGAGGCAGCCGATCAATGATTCTCTCACCATTGTTATTTCTCTCTCCCTCTCCTTTCCCCTCTGAAATGAATAAAAATATAAATATTTTTAAAAAGAAAATAACACAAAGAATTGTACTTATGAAAACCAGCAGGACACATGCAAAACTTTACCCAAAAAGTTTTGTTGCTTTTATAATGGTGTTATTATTCAACCCATGAAAAGTTAAAATATTCATAAAATCATTTAGAAATATTAAAAACAACACCCCAAATAAAGATGAAGAAGGAAGGAATCAGTAAAAAAAAAAAAACAGAAAAGAATAAATTAGAAATGAGAAAAACAGTCAAAGATCCTTGAACTGGTTCCTTTAGTTAAAACAGAGACTAAGTCATCCTATATAATAAAGAGCTAATATGCTAATTAGAGTGAACAGCAGAACATCTGGACTGACCTTCCAGATGAAGCCGGGGCAGAGAGGGCCGAGCCCCTTGCACGAATTTCGTGCACCGGGCCTCTAATACAATATAATAAAGAAAGAAAGAAAACAGAAATGAACCCAACTTAAAGCGAAGTGAATGGTGGCAATCACAAGAGAACTAAGCTAAAAATATGAAAGGATATTATGTGAAATTGCTGACAAATTTGAAAACGAGTGAAATAGTTTTCTGGGGTTAAAAAAAACAACAAACACCCAGAAATTTCCTCTATGTGAGAAAATCAGAAGTAGAAAATGCAGACTACCTCTTTGGGTTTCTGCTCAAATGTTCTCTGGACAGAAACTCTCCTGATCAACTTTTTGCTTTTTTTTTTTAAATTCATCTGAGAGAGAGAGAAACATCAATTTGTCATTCCACTCATTGATGCACTCATTGGTTGATTCTTGTATGTGGCCTGACCTGGGATGGAACTTGCAACCTTGTTGTATCAGGACAATGCTCTAACCCACTGTACTACCCGGCCAGGGCTACATTACATATTTTAAAAGCCATTCTTTTATGACCTAAAGAGCTCATATAAATGTGGTTTTTTTTTTCTACTGTAAAATCCCAATAAGTAAATGGTCAAAAGACACTGAGTCGGGTCACTGAAGAGAAAATGCCAGAACACAAAACTACAAGAAAATGTTCGCGGTCACAGCCATTTAAATAAACCCAAAGTTGCCCTCGCTGCTTTGGCCCAGTGGTAGCGCATCAGCCTGCAGATTGAAGGTTCGATTCCGGTCAAGGGCACATGCCTGAGTTGCAGGCATGAGCTGCAGTAGGGGGTGTGCAGGAGGTAGCCAATCAATGATTCTCTCTCATCATTGATGTTTCTCTCTCTCTTTCCCTCTCCCTTCCTCCCTGAAATCAATACAAATATATTTAAAACCAAAACAAAAACAAAGTGGAAGGTAGCCCTGGGGATTAGGATCCAACTTCCCTTCTGGGCCTCAGCACCAACTCAGTCTTGGGAAAAGAGTGCCTTGGGGAACCTGCAGCAGAGGGAAGGTCAGTATGGGAAGTGCAGAAGGAGGCCCATGGCCCAATCCTCTGAGATCTGGGGACCTGGGCTGCCTCCCCCGTCCTGTGGGGTCAGTGGTCCTCTCCTGTACCTACACTGAGTGGCCAGATTATTATGATCTCTGAACGCATAATAATCTGGCCACTCAGTGTATATCCTATATAATAAAAGGCTAATATGCAAATTGTCCCCTCAACCAGGAGTTCGACCAGCAGGCAGGCCAGCCAACTGCCCATGTCGCCTCCCCCTGGTCAGGCTGGCCAGACCCCACCCATGCACGAGTTCATGCACCGGGCCTCTAAAATACACACACACACACACACACACACACACACACACACACACACACTGAGTGGCCAGATTATTATGCGTTCAGAGATCATCATAATCTGGCCACTCAGTGTACTTCACATCCCTGCCCCGTTCTGCAGTGATTCCTAAAGTGTGTTTGTTAACTGAATGCATAAGAAAGATTTCTATGTCAAGTGAAGTTAAGAATTAACGGTGTAGCTGGGCCAGCGTGGCTCAGTGATTGAGTATAGACCAGTGGTCGGCAAACTGCGGCTCGCGAGCCACATGCGGCTCTTTGGCCCCTTGAGTGTGGCTCTTCCACAAAATACCACGTGTGGGCGGGCACGTACAGTGCAACTGAAACTTCGTGGCCCATGCGCAGAAGTCGGTTTTCGGCTCTCCAAAGAAATTTCAATCGTTGTACTGTTGATATTTGGCTCTGTTGACTAATGAGTTTGCCGACCACTGGTATAGACCTATGATTCCTGGTCAGGGCACATGCCAGGGTTTTGGGCTCGATCCTCAGTGTGGGGCGTGCAGGAGGCAGCTGATCGGTGATTCTCTCTCATCATTGATGTTTCTATCTCCCCCTCTCCTTTCCTTTCTGAAATCAATAACAATATATTAAAAACAAAACCATGATCTAAGCATATATTTACAAAAAGAAATAACAGAGTAAAAGAGTGAAATAGGTCCTTTACTGAAAGACGCCTTGGAGCCCTTAATTTGTCATTTTGTGTTGGGGTTCTCATTTTGTGTTGAGAATGAGTGTAGTAGAGTCTTTCTTAAACGTTTTAAACTACAGAACAGGGTTCGAAGGAATATACTTGGAGAAATGCTGTGTAGGCACTGGGCAACCCCAAGAGGTTTTAAGGGGGGTGCAGAGTGATGGGATCAGATTCATGTTTCTGGCAAAGACAGTTTGTGATGCAGTTGCCAGTCTGGAAGAGGCACAGGAAAAAGGAGAGGGAAGCATCTATACTAATAAAAGGGTAATATGCTAATTATACCGGGAGACCTTCCGGAAGTCCTTCCGGACACAGCCATGGTGGCGGGGCCGAGGCAGAGGCGGTTAGGTTAGGGACGAGCAGGCTGGCGGGGGGGGGGGGGGTAGTTGGGGGTGAGCAGTTCTGCAGGGAGGGCAGTTCGCGGGGTGAGCAGGCCAGCGGGGGAGCAGTTGGGGGGACGAGCAGGCAGGCAGGCAGAGTGGTTAGGAGCCAGTAGGCCCGGATTGTGAGAGAGATGTCCGACTGCTGGTTTAGGCCTGATCCCACTAAACCGGCAGTCGGACATCCCCCGAGGGTCCCAGATTGGAGAGGGAGCAGGCGGGGGTGTGCACCGGGCCACTAGTGTGTATTTAGTAGACTTGGCTGAGGGAGAGGGAAGCACCCACCTGTGTCAGAGCATTGCCCTCCACGCCAGCAGGGGGAGCCTCAGCCTCCGCTCAGCTCGGTTGCTGTCCCCACACAGAACTTGTATGGTCCGAGAGGGAGCTGAATGCTCCCTGGGGGTGATAAATTAGGGGAGAATGGTGGTAGCTCTCTCACCCACTCCCTCCCGCAGGTGATTTCCTCTCACCTTCGCTTTAGGCAGCTTTTCCCCACCCCCGCCTCAATCCTGCCCCTCTGCTTCCCTTGTGGGTCCAAAATGACTGGAATGATGGTGGAGATGCAAAGACTCACATCTTCCTTGTCCACTTGTCAAAGGAGGTGTAAGTGGGGTGCTCTTTTTTTTTTTTTTTAAATATATTTTTTTTATTGATTTTTTACAGAGAGGAAGGAAGGAGGATAGATAGTCAGAAACATCGATCAGCTGCCTCTTGCACACCTCCTACTGGGGATGTGCCTGCAACCAAGTTACATGCCCTTGACCGGAATCGAACCCGGGACCTTTCAGTCCGCAGGCTGACGCTCTATCCACTGAGCCAAACCGGTTTTGGCGGATGCTCTTTTTAATATATATATATCTATCTATCTATATAGATAGATAGATAGATATTTTTAATTGATTCCAGAGAGGAAGGGAGAGGGAGAGAAACATCAATGATGAGAATCACCTATCAGCTGCCTCCTGCACGCCCCCTACTGGAGATCAAGCATGTAACCCAGGGAATGTGCCCTGACTGGGAATCACACTGTGATCTCCTGGTTCCTAGGGCTAAGAGGGATGTTCTCGACACACTTATATCACCAAAGAGGAAAACCTGCCCTAGCCGGTTTGGCTCAGTGGATAGAGCGTCAGCCTGCGGACTGGAGGGTCCCGGAATCGATTCCAGTCAAGGGCACCTGCCCGAGTTGCAGGCTCAGTCCCCAGTGGGGGTCGTGCAGGAGGCAGCCGATCTATGATTCTCTCTCATCATTGATGTTTCTCTCTCTCTCTCCCTCTCCCTTCCTCTCTGAAATCAATAAAAATATAGATTAAAAAAAGAGGAAAACCATAGCATGTAACAGGAAATTCATATAACAGAGAGCCCCTCTGTCAACCTCCTGAGATGCCCAGGCGCCCCCTCCGATCTCCACTGGCACCTCCATCTGGTTGTCAGTAATGAAACCTGTGTCTTCTCCAAACATTCAGCCCTCACAACAACTACGGACAAAGGCTTCAGATTCAAAATCTTTTTTATTTATCACCCACGGTTGTACGTTGTGGTTTCTTTTTCATGGCAAACATCCAAGCATTTCCACTCTATCATGGATTAAATGAAAATTCTCAGCTAGTTTTGGAACTTAACAACGAAAAACTGCCCACTTCTTTTCCCCCTTCCCCCTCTCCCTACACGGAACCCTGCGCTCTGCAGCTGCCTCAGTGCCACGAAGGCCCAGTAGGACGGGTCCCAAGGGTTTGCTGCTCAAAGAGGTTTGCAAACGCCAAAGCTCAATGCATGAATCCATAATGGCATTCCTGGTGTGAGTGAGGCTGAGGCCCTACTTGGAAGAATCCTGTAACAGTAGACTCCACTACGTTTCTTTTTTTTTTTTTTTTTAATATATTTTTATTGATTTTTTACAGAGAGGAAGGGAGAGGGATAGAGAGTTAGAAACATCGATGAGAGAGAAACATCGAGCAGCTGCCTCCTGCACACCCCCCACTGGGGATGTGCCCGCAACCAAGGTACATGCCCTTGACCGGAATCGAACCCGGGACCCTTCAGTCCGCAGGCCAACGCTCCATCCACTGAGCCAAACCGGCTAGGGCCCCACTACGTTTCTTTATTGGAGCAGGAATCTGTGTGTAGCTTTTAGATCAGATTTCTAGAATTCTCCATTCTTGTTTGTTTTGTTAATCCTCATCTGAGGATATTTTCTCATTGATTTTTAGAGAGGGTAGAAGAGAGGGGGAGAGACTGAGAAAAATCTGTGTGAGAGAGACACATTGATTGGTTGCAAACCTGCAACTGAGGTACGTGCCCTTGACCTGAATCGAACCCAGGACCCTTCAGTCTGAGGGCTGATGCTCTATCCACTGAGCCAAACCAGCCAGGGCTAGAATTCTCCATTCTTAAGGAGCAGTTTCCAGAATAACCAGGTTCTCCCTGATTGGCCGTCCTGAGGAGGGAATGAAGGCTCATGCTGACCAGCGGAAGGTGGAGGGAGCCCAGAATCTTTGCGAAGTCAGTCCTTTTGGGGGCGAATTCTGGGGACCAGATGCCTCTGGGACAGAGAGCTCCGTCCTCTGTGAAACCTTAGGTTGTTATACAACAGGCTGTAATTAATATCACCCAGGCTTGGAGAGACATCCCATCACCATAATGAAAAATGAAAGCCACCTGGGCTCAGTGCCCAGCGCCGTCAGACATCTGCCAGGCCAGGAGCCACCAGCAGAGGGCGCTCACAGGGACCGGAGGTGCCCCAGGCCAATCATTGCTCATGGTGCCAGCCACCTGTAGGAGAATGCAGCTCTGGCGCATCCGGTTCTGTTCAGCCAGAGCAGGGCAGGTACCCGTAGTCCTGCTGTCCCAGGCGCTGTGAGCCATTCAGAGGGGAGGCCCGGGAGGGTTGGGGACTGGGGGATGCAGAGCAGGGAGGCACAGCCAGGACTTGCCCTGCCTCACAGAGTTGCTGTGGTGGGATTCAATGAGAGAACATGTAGGAACCACACAGGACAGGCACTTGTAATCAATGTTTGCAATGATGATAATGCTGCTGCTGAACTAATTCCTCCTTTGTAGCCCCCCCCCCTTCACCCAACCCAAACATTTCCACCCTTCACAGCTACTCTTCCTCCGAGAAGCCCTCCAGGATCCCTTTGGGTCAGTGGTTTACAAATTGGGGGCCCTTCTGAATCACCTATGAAGGTGAGAAGTTTATTTGTTTGTTGTTGTTGTTTTAATGTTCTTATTGATTTCAGAGAGAGGAAGGGAGAGGGAGAGAGAGAAACATCAATGATGACAGGGAATCATTGATTGGCTGCCTCCTGCACGCCTCCTCTTGGGGACTGAGCCCACAACCTGGGCATGTGCCCTGACAGGGAATTGAACCAGTGACCTCTTGGTTCATGGGCCAACACTCATCCACTGATCACAACACTCATCACAACACTGGTTGGGCCTGAATCCTTTTAAAATTATTTTTCCTACTTGGCGTAAAGGTTCAGTTTTATTCTTTTGCATGTGGATATCCACTTTTCCCAGCACCACTTATTGAAGAGATTTCCCCTTTTCCCATAGAGTGGCCTTGGCACTTTTGGGGAAGATCATTTGATCATATATGGCTATTTAGTGTCCCTTGACTTGAATGACAATATAGACTAACTAGAGGCCTGGCACACGAAATTCTTGCA